>NC_044992.1:44733898-45333898 GCF_008728515.1 Papio anubis
CCACCTCACAACCCCAGTTCCACTCAGGCGCCCAGCTGCCCCCACCCTGAGCTCACCGCAGAGGCTGCAGTGAGATGGGACTCCCACCCCATGCTCCGTGCTCAAGCTGCAGAGGAAAGCAAGCTCCCTGGGCCTATCCTCCCGCTCCTCCCCCCCACGCCCCCCAAACTTGTTACCTAGGCTGCAGCAAGGAGCCAATCCCCTCCCCCTCCCACCCCGCAGGTCACTGCTGAGGCTGCAGAGAGCCAATCCCCTCCCCCAGGTCAGCAGCTGGGCTGCGGAAAGAGCCAATCCCCTCCCACTGTCGTTACCTAGGCTGCGCCGAGAGCCAATCTCCTCCCCCAAGTCTCCGCTGGAGATGCGGAAGGAGCCAATCCCCTCCCACCGCCTGTTACCTAGCTGCAGACGGGAGCCAATCTCTGCATCAGGGCAGCTGGAGAAGCTGCCGCAAGGAACCAGCCCATCCCTGGGCCGCCTCCGTCTCCTTGAGGAGATGCGCCCAGGGGCGGGCAGCCCCACCCAGCCCAGTCAGCTGGGGTGGCGCAGTGAGAGCCCTGGGGGAAGGGGTGCCACTCTCCTCCCTCCTGTCGCATCTTGCTCATCCAGCCCACTCAGGACTGGGCAGACACTCCTCCCGCAGATTCTCTGGGAATCTAAATTATTTGCTGGAAGTGGAAGGAGTTACCCCATTCCTCAGGAAGGCAGTGGCCAGTTCTCAAGGCCAGGGACCACAAGTCAGGCTGGGCAGGAACCCAGGGTACCCAGGCCCACCATAAGTCGTAAGTTTTGTCACCCCAAAATAGGCCAGACTACGGAAAAGGGGAAGGCCATTTTGCCCACGTGCAGCAATGTCACAGTGCCGGCCAAGCCTAGCCCCAAGCAAGAGGAGGGGAGACACAACCCTGAAGCCCCACACTTAGGGAGACAGGTGCTCCGCTTTCTCCTGGCCACAAATGTCCCCCACTCCCTTTTCACCCTGGCTTTATTCAAGAGCATTCTCTGCCTGATACCTGGCCCACATCTCATCCAAGCAGAAAAGAAGCCCCTCACAGACCCAGTATCACAATTCAGACTCCCCGGATTGGCTTCTCGAGGGGAAATTTAGCTCCCTCCCCACTGCTGCTCCCCTGGAGCCTAAGGTCAGGTCAGAGAGACAGTATGTTCTCTCTGGTCACAGTCTGCTCCTAGCCTGGAAAGAGCTGTAAACAGGCCACCCCCCTGCTCTGGGCAGAATGCCAATCTCAAGGGGAATCCTATCCCTGACAAGGGCCTAGGCTATGGCTGTCCACAGAGCAAGCCTGGCAGCGGGGGAGCACTTCCACCCCAGGGATAATACCGGTTCCAGCAGTGCCTGTCACATGCTCTGGACCTGGGTATTTTTATCCCTGAGTTGCTGAGGAAATGTTGTTCTAGACACATAATAATCCTCCCTTCCCCCATACCCAGCCTGGGCCCCTAATGCTGACCCACCCCACCTCCCAAAGGGAGTTGTAAAGGCCTGAGATGAAAAGCACAACCTTCACAAGGGCCAAGAAATAGAGGAAAGCAGGGTCAAAGTCCCATCCCATTCCACCCCAACCCACCCAATAATATCCAAAACATCCCATCCCATCCCAGCAGGAACAGATATGGAGCTACCCCTGCAAGGTTTCCAGAAGCAAACCCAGTTCCACCCACCCCTGGGGGAGCTACCCTGGGGGAGGAGCATGGAGCAGAGACTGGGAAGCATACTTCAGAACACTGTGCCAACATTGGAGCCCACTTAAAGGAAAGGGAAACGGGAAGCAGAAAAGAGGTGAAGTTCCAAGTGGCCCTGTAAGAAGCTAAAATAAGAGGCCCTGAAAGGTAAGAAATGTTCCTGGCTCCTGCGCTCAGATAATCCTAGTCCCTCTCAAAGCAGGTCCAGTATGAGCCATTTGAGCACAGAGCAGAGTTTCTCAATCCCTGCACTACTGACACTTGGCGTCAGACAAATCTGTTGTTTGAAGGTGTCCTGTGTCATTCAGGATGTTAACCAGCATCCTTGGCCTCTACCCACTAGGTGCCAGTAGCACCCCTGCCCCAAGATGTGACAACCAAAACTGTTTCAAGATATTGCCACTGGGACAAAATCACCCCCAGTTGAGGACCACTGGCCTAAAACAAGCCATACTCTTTGACAGTCACTAACAGTCAGATAACTAAGCTCAGGAAAAGGCTACAAAGGAGGGAAGGAGGGAAAACATGGTCTGACCTGGCATGCAGAGGAGCCCATTTCTGCAGCATCTGTAAAACTTTTTACATTCCTCCACATGCCACCTCCAAAAACCCAATCGGGCTTTCTCCTTCCCTAATGGCCAGGGGAGTGCAGTGGGCCTTTTTCCCAACTACTTAAGGCTGGGGGGCAAGCAAAAGTCATACAAACCCAGAGTTCAAAGCAATCTTATGTTGGTGAGGCGGGGCAGCAGCAGCCATTCACATCTTAAAAGGCAAAGAACTGCATCGTTTTCTGCCCAGAACAGTATGTCAGCCATGTGACAAGAGCTAAGGATCTCTTCTGACAGCTCAAAGCAAGTTGACTTGGGCAGCAGAATGCAGTTTCTCTTCTACCTCCCAGCCTTCTCTTCCCTACTCCCTGCAGTGGGCCTTTAGAGCAAAGAATGGAAGCCTTGGCCCTCTCCTGCCCAAGAATAACTATCCAAATCTACCCTTTGGCTCAGGCCCAGGAGGTCTGAATTATCAGGACAATACAACAACAGGCCTGACCACAAAGGAGAACTTCAGGGTATGTCTGTGTTCTGATGTGGGGGGAGATACAAGGCAAGAGTCCATAAAGTATTTGTGTCTTAGCAACAGATGTACACTGCATCAAAGCCCATCACAACATGACTCCTCCCCCACCCCAGGCCTCCAGCAGTCATGCTGAAATCCAAGCAGTCAACACCCTGGCATGTGTAGGAACCTCCCACTGCCCTGACAGTACATTTAGAGGTAGGTCAATGGTTCAACACAGGGAAATGCTCCCAGCCCCCAATCCTAAAGTCAGACAGTTCAGCCCATCCCTACCCAAGAACAGTGCCTGAGGCCCTGCTGAAATCTGTCTGACTCTTTACAGGGCTCTGTGTTCTGACCACAATCATTCTGGACGAGCCCACCCCCAAACCCCAGGCCCCCCACACCCACCACAGGTCCACTAACCTCTTTGGTTAAGTCTCCACTGACTGGAGGGGCTACAGCCCCCAAATCCTCCAAATCTTCACCGAATCCCTGCTCCGTTTCGCTTTCTCGCACCCCGTTGTCTGGGCCTGTCACATCTTGGAGGCCACTGGAACTCTCGAGGGCGAGGCCTGAGTTGGGCTGACTGCCAGAGACAGACCCCTCTGGATCTCGGTGAACCAGCCAGGCATTTACCTCAGTGGTTGGCACCTGGAACCTGTCCAGGGCCCTCACCTGACTGAGGAGCCGCCGGGCAGTGAAGTAATTGTCCAGGTCTATGCTCTTGGGGTGGATACCATAGCCATCCAAGGTATTCCTCAGGTTGTGGAACTGGGTCTGAGTATAGGCAGAACTGGGCCCCAGGATGATCTCCCGGAGCGGGGGGAGCTGTGAGGTCAGGTAAGTATCCACGTCCACCCGTACCCCAATCAAACTCAGCAGAATGGTGAACTGGAGAAGTCCTTCCGTTAAGTATTTCTTCAGAGAAAGCATTGCTGAAGGACCAGAATGTTTATGCTTTTTGGTTTTTAAATCTTCCAAAAGACAAATCAAGGCCACTGCTCTGCCGCTCCAGCCAGCAGGTTACCCTCCTCAGTGCCAAACCCCGTATCCCACCCTGGCAGAACACAAGGGCTGAGCTCCCTGATGGCCCCAGAGGAAAGCACACCCTGTGGAGCCAAGGCCAAGGCCACACTCCAGACCACATTCACTTTTCCCTTCTTGACACCTCACCTCTGAAAGCACAACTGTTCCTAACCCAGTCCAGGCCCTCAAGGGCCCACGTGACTTACTGTCTCCACAGTCCACATACAGTCACTTCCTCACTCACATTAGTTGTCCTCTCTGTAGATTCCACTGCAGGCTGTTCTCAGGAACAGCTGATGGATTTTTTTTTTTTTTTTCCTTCTCCCTCCTAAGGTTTATTTTCTTTGGCTGGAGCTACAGGCCTTTCGTCTTGGGTCAGAGTGTCCCGCCTCCTCCACACTTACCAGGGGGGTTTCCAGAGAAACCTGAAATGGGAATCACAAAAGCAACAAGATGAGATTCCATACTTTTCACATCATGATCAGGGTAGGAAAACCTTCACAGTAGAAGGCAGAAAACACATTCAAAGTACACTTTCACTTTTTTTTTTTTTTTTTTTTGAGACAGTCTCACTCTGTCGCCCAGGCTGGAGTGCAGTGGTGTGATCTCTGCTCACTGCAACCTCCACCTTCCGGGTTCAAGCGGTTCTCCTGCCTCAGCCTCCCAAGTATCTGGGATTACGGCGCCTGCCACCATGCCCAGCTAATTTTTGTGTTTTTAGTAGAGTTGGGGTTTCACCATGTTGGCCAGACTGGTCTTGAGCTCCTGACCTCAGGTGATCTGCCCGCCTGGGCCCCGCAAAGTGCTGGGATTACAGGCGTGAGCCACAGTGCCTGGCCTAAAGGCCACTTTTATAGGAAGAAAGGACTACTTACACTCTCAGAAAAAAAATCCAAAATATAGCAACCGATCATAGAAGAACTATAAAAGGTATTGATCACAAAGGATCTCAGATACTTAATATTAAATGTGCAATATCCTAAAATGTAGCTTGGTTTGGATAAGCAGACAATAACTAGGTCATCCAAAATATCTTACACCTTTGTTTTATTTACCAGCCCTCCTCCCCCGCTACAGGTGCATTACCCAGCTTCTATTTTCATATGAGAAGCCCATTTCTTGTCTTAAAAGTAAAGCTGAATTTTCACCTCTCAGGAGAAAACCACCTATAACAGTTACCTTTTCCAGTTCAAAAAGGCAAGATTATTAAACAGTGAGAGTGTGGAAGGACAAAAGGACAATGTTCAGGCCACCACTTCACCCAGAAGAAGAACGCCTTTTGTTTTCTGAACTTTGAAATCTGATTTCCCTTTCCTATCCTCACATCTTAAAAAAAAAAAAAAAAAAAAAGGGAAAGGGCCGACGCTTGTAATCCCAGCACTTTGGGAGGCCAAGGAGGGCGGATCACCCAAGGTCAGGAGTTCGAGACCAGCCTGAACAACATGGAGAAGCCCTATCTCTACTAAAAATACAAAAATTAGCCGGGCGTGGTGGCGCATGCCTGTAATCCCAGCTACTAGGGAGGCTGAGGCAAGAGAATCGCTTGAACCCAGGAGGCGAGGTTGTGGTGGGCCGAGATCGCACCACTGCACTCCAGCCTGGGCAACAAGAGCGAAACTCCATCTCAAAAAAAAGAAAAAAGAAAAAAAAAAAAGAAAAGGAAAGAAAAAAAGGAGGAGAAGGATGGTGGGGGGCCTACTACGCAAGACTATTCCGTCCAGGATTTGCATAGGCAGGTTTTATTTTCATTCATATGACCTTCTGAGCCAAAGCAGAAGGATATGGCCACGTTCTCTAGCCAGACCGCCCAGTGCCGAGGAGGTAAATCTGTTTCTGGTCTCCACTTTTGAGCTTCCATTAATCTCACAAATCAAGACATACCCCCTCTCCTCTCCGGCGTTGTGACCCATCTACCAACTTCATTCTACAGGGGGAGAGCGATCTATACGTACACAGCGTACGTGTACACACACACACACACTCCCTCTCTCTGGTCAGAGTAAACACAATTGCGACCCAGAATTCCTGCTTACGCTACCCTCCCGTTCTCACGCAATTTATTACTAAAACCTCCCAGGAGCCTAAGTTCGAGAAATCGGATAAAGTCCCTTAAAAATCGAGTTAGGGGCAGGGCCCTGGCCTGAGGCTGGTCCCACCCTGCCCGGATACCCGAGTCCGGCTGAGACCAAGTCGCCATGCCCACTCTCGGCGCCGGAGCTTCTAGCCTCCTGGGGCGGCCAGCGAACAAGTGCTACCTCCCCGGCCTTGACCCACCCTTACAACAAACCCCACCCCGCCCTCCGTCCCGATGGCCCCACCCCACTCCCAAGTCCGGGCCTCACACCACGCCTTCTCGTGCCCTCAACCCTGCCCAGTCCATCCCATCCCAGAGCCAGCTTTCCTCTCGGCCCCGCGCGCGGCCCCTCCCTGTCAGGCCCAGGGCCGGGCTCTGGCGGGAACCCTGCTCGGCCCCCGCCTCCTGCGCCTCAGCACCATCCCGTCGCCCGTCGCCCCATAAGCCTCGGCCCCGCGGCGCTGCACCCCTCCCTTCTAGGAAAGGAATGTGCCCGATACCCGCTGCTTAGCTCGGCGTCCGCCGCTGTCGCCACAGCAGGCCCTAAGCCCGAGTCCCGGCCTCGCCGCCGCCACCGGCCGGCCTAGAGCTCCGAGCCTCCGCTTCCCTCCCCGCCCCCTCCTGCCACCGCACTCGGAAACCCGCCCGCCGCAGGCACCCTAGGAACAGTTTCTCCAATCAACGAGCCGAGACCGGGGCCGTCGACGGATGTCCCTCTGATTGGCAGCAGAGAGGGCCCAATGGCTGAGTGTACCTCCTCATCTCCGGACCCGATTTCCCAAGACTGACATAATTCCCGGCCCAGTGGGTACCTAGGCCCGCCCCGCGGTGTGGACCGACCAATGAGTAGGGCGAAGGCCTTAGTGTCTAGCATTCTGGGCCCCTCGGCCGCGCATTCGTGGCGGGCGATCTTAGCGGGCTGGGAGTTGGGTGAAGTATCCAAGCTGGGCGCTTCCAGCGCTTTCTGTGGCGGGGGATTGAGGGCTTAGGGCAGGGAATGGGAGGGTGTATCGCCGCGGGAGTGCGGAACACCTCCGCCTTGAGGGTTCCCACAGTGACTTGCAAAAGTCTAGTGAGACCCGAAAAGGCTGAGGCGGGACACGAAGCATGTGGTGCTTGTGGTTGCGACGCTCGTGCCGCCATCTTGGGTGCTGGCGGCGGAAACCGGTACCCCAACTTCCTCTCGGTGCGAACCTGGAGAAGCCTCCCCAGCTGTGAGGGACGGTTGCGCCTCGTGGCCCAGGCAAGGGTGCCTTCGCTGGAGCAGTCCCGGGGACGGTTGTCATGAGGGTGGTGGGACGTTGGCGGAACGTTGGTGGTATGAGAGCTGTGGGGTAATGGCGATTTTTGTCATGGTAGAAACACCCCAAAGAGCCCCCCTCACTTGGTCTCCCACGCTGCTTAGTCTTGCTTTTTTTAGGAACGTTTCTCAGTTTCTAATTTCTCCAGTCCCATCTGGTTATATTTCCAAAACATGTTTGTGACTCTCAAACGTTAGTTTACCCCCAGCATCACTTGGGGAGCTTGCTAAACTACGAATTCCGAGGTCCCACTGGAGAGTCTGATTTAGTGACCCTGGAGTGGCGGCCGGATAACCTGCCTGCTGGGATGATTTTAACGCAGCTGATGCGAAGACCCCATTTAGGGAATCATTGGGTTGGAGTTTGCAGTGCGTTCCTCCCAGCTATAAGACAAAGAGGTGTAAACTCAAGTCTGTCTTCTTAGAAGAGCCCATTATTTATGGGTGAATCATTAGTCCCTGTACAACTAAGGACAACGCCAACTGATAACTCAGTAAATAATGAGTCCATTTTGTGCTTGCTGTTAGGAGGCTTAATTTGGGGTGGTTTACAGATTAAGTACTTTCACTGTATATAATAAACGTACACCAGCAATTCTTACAAAACTTCTGAGCTAGTTTACCAGTTTCAAAGACTAATTCAGAGAGCATGTTTTACCTATTCCAGACTGGACTCGAACTCCTGGACTCAAGCAATCTTCCCATTTAGTAGGGACTACTGACGCGTGTCTCCCAATAAATATCTGAGTATAAACGACATGAGGACTAGAATTTTGTGTGTTAACTGTTATAACTTAGTAGACACTCAAATACTGAGTACTTGAAGGGGGACTCAAGCAGGCAGGCCTGTGATTTTCCTGTTAAAAGCAGAAATTAACCACACCTTGGAGGATGTACAGTTTTGAAGGATATGGCATGTTACCAATAAAATAGGAGACCATTCAGTCCCCAAAGGAGTGAGACAATGAAGATAAAGACTGGTAGTGTGTAAGAAAGGAGGAAAAATTTAGGTGTGGCCATCAAACTCTAAAAATAAGAAGGCTGAGAAGGACATATTTTAAAATCAGCACTGGGCCGGGCACAGTGGCTCACAGTAGCACCTTGGGAGGCCAAGGGGGGAGGATTGCTTGAACTCGGGAGTTCAAGACCAGCCAGGGCAGCGTAGTGAAACCCCCGTCTCTACGAAAAAACAAGCTGGGCCTGGTGCCATAAATCTATAGTCCCAACTACTCAGGAGGCTGAGGTGGGAGGATTGCTTGAAGCTGCAGTGAGCTATGATGGTGCCAGTCTGGGCAACAGTGAGATCCTGCCTCAAAAAACAAAAGAAAACATAACATTGAAAGATATAAAGGCTCGACTAAAGTACAGTGTTTAAATACAAGATAATTTTGAGAAGGTGAAAACAGCATACTAAGATTGATCTTTTTTTTACACAACAAATACAGAACAATTTTCAGTCCTAACAGTTCAAACTAAAACTGGACAATCGTTTATGTGAGTTTCCTGCTTAGCCATTTCACAGAAGTGGCCCGAAAAAGGGAAAGAGAGTTGCAAGGACCAAAGAGAGTAAAGGTGTAGAGACAAACGCAATCGCAACAGCAGGCCTAGGTCTGGCAGGGTGTGGGCGCCCAGGATATTTGATACTCCATGGAAGGGAGTGGAGACGACTGTCTTCCATTCTGTCTAGAGTTCCAGATCAAGTCTGAGCAGGTGCAAGCTTTCCCAGAACCTGCTGATTAACCTTGTAAAACCCAGGGTGTGTCCTCCTTCACCCAGGAAGTCCCCCCTCCCCCCCCCCCCGCTTTCCCCCAACACTCCCCCCGCTCCCTTTGCCTGGGACAGCTGTTAATAGGACAATTACCCAAGAAGCAAAAGAAGGATCCCATGCTGATGTGTCATCAGTCCCGGTATATCCATTAAATCAGACTGAGAAGACCACTGGAAAAAGTGAGCGCATGCGCGTGGCTCCCTAAGGGAAAGGCTGGCAGCCATTGTAAAACCAGGCCTTGCCCCTGCGACTCCGGGCTGTGCAGGAGAGAGAAGAAAGCAGTGGAAGCCGAGAAGAGGGTTAGGTCTAATGCACAGGGATTTGGGGCCAGCTAACTATAAAACATACACAGAAATCCCCACCCCCACCCCAGGAATAGCAGTGTAGTGTCCACCGACCCAGCTTCCCTCGTAGGAAAAGCTGCTGCTGCCACCAACAGGCACCTCCATCCCGCAGTCACCCCAGAAGATGACACATGCCAGGAATCCCCAGAGAAGGGGCTGTGGGAGGGCAGGCTGGCTGGGGCTCCGATTTCTTCTGGAACAGTGAAATTGCTTTTTCCCTAAAAGGGAAACCCAGTCTTTCTGCCATTCTGGTTGCCCATCATCTAAAAATGTCTCTAAGGCCAGGCACAGTGGCTCACACCTGTAACCCCAGCACTTTGAAAGGCCCAGGTGGGCGGATCACTTGAGCCAGGAGTTTGAGACTAACCTGGCCAACATGGTGAAAACCCATCTCTACAAAAAAAAATACAAAAATTAGCCAGGCGTGCTGGTTCATGCCTGTAGTCCTAGCTAGTGGGGAGGCTGAGGTGGAAAGATCACGTGATCCTGGGGAGGTTGAGGCTGCAGTAAGCTGTGATTGCGCCACTGCACTCCAGTCTGGGCAACAGAGTGAGACCCTATCTCAAAAAAAATAAGAAAAAGAAAAACATGTCTTTAAGTGTTGCTAATCCATGTAAGTATTTCTTACTTGGCAACCTCATCTAATCCAGGGGAATAGATTAGATAGATGATTGCCTGAGATTTCCTTACAGTCCTGAGAGATTCTAGGAATACATCATGTCAATACTAAATGTTAGCATGTTTTGCAAAGAAATCAATTAGTTTTCTGGCTAATCCGGACATCTGGCCCTCTCTCTTACATGGTAAACATCAGCAAACTTGTTACCATTAAACCACCAAAAAATAAAGCTATTCTGTAAGCCAGCCTCTTTCCTGTGCATGACTACCACACTCTTAGAAGATTGCTTCTAATCCTGGCTGCACATTAGAATCACCCAGGTGGGGAGCTTGTAAAAACTACCAATGCCCAGGTCCCACCCCACACAAATTAAGACAACCACTCAGAGCAGAATGGGACATCAGTATTTTGTAAAAGCTCTTCAGGTGATTCTTATGTGCAACCAGAGTAGAGAATCACTAGGTTGGAGCAAAAATCCATGTTGAGGTTAAAAAAGAAAAAAAAAAAAAAAAAAAGATTGTTGTGGGCCGGGCGCGGAGGCTGAAACCCTTAAATCCCGGACTTTGGGGTTCCCGTTTTTGTTGGTTTGAGATGGAGTCGCTCTGTGGTCCAGGCTGGAGTGCAGTGACACCATCTCAGCTCACTACAACATCTGCCTCCCAAGTTCAAGCATTTTGCCTGCTTTCAGCCTCCTGAGTGTCTGGTATTAAAGGCGCACACCACACTTGGCTAATTTTTGTATTTTTAGTAGAGACAGGGTTTTGCCTTGTTGGCCAGGCTGGTCTCAAACTCCTCACCTCAAGTGATCTGCCCACCTCAGCCTCCCAAGGTGCTGGGATTATAGGCGTGAACTACTGCACCCGGCCTATTTGACTTTTAGGATGTGCTCATTCTCAATCCTAAAATGTTCTTTCTTCACCTCTACAATGAAAATATCTCATTGTTCATTAGTGTCTTAGTGTAGCATTTTTTGAAGCCGAGTTCAACTGTCCTGTATGTCTTGCTATGTTGTCTCAAACAATACCAGGTAGTGTTCTTTGTAGAGCTCTGTGTGACATGTCACAATCAAGGAGCTGCCATTAAGAGGTGGGAGGAGTGGATATTTTGGACTTACAGCTGGGTTCGAAAATCTGGCTCTGTCTCGTACTAGTTGGGCCATCCTGAGCTAAATGGAGATAACAATATACATATTCACAAATCTTAAAACTCAGGTCATGTGTATAAAGCCATTCATGCCCGCGGGAAGAGCTGAGTATAAGGCACTGTCTTGAATAATCCTGTCTTCACCTACCCTACAACTTTATCTCAGACAAAGTTATCTCAGAGAAAGCCAAAGGTGATGAAGAAATGAGAGCTGTCCTTAGAATGGTCTATTAGAAGCCTATCCTACAGACAGAGCATGGAAGCTTTAGTTTTCTCTCTAGAGGATGCCACCAGCACACACTTCCACACCTCATATTCCACACACACCTCCCCCTCTTGACATTAAGCAGGAAGGATAGAGAGAGGCTGGTACCCAAGGGAGCTGTTTCTTCTTGTCACATAAGAACAGATGCTGAAATCCTAGGACAGACAGCACAGAAATGTGGCAGCAGGAGGGTGACTCAGAGGAAATGAAACGGTCTCCCCTTCAAGCTATACCAAGGCCCAGAGGAGAACCTCCTTTGAATCACCTGCCTCCTGGGACTCCATAGGGCAGGGACCAATTCTGAGTGCACTACTTAACAGGTTCCAGCTGGGTAGGGATGTGCACAGCCTACCTCCCCACCCTACTGTACCTACCTGAAGGGAGCAGAGGGCAGAGAAACATGAAGGCTGCATTCTTTTTGAACCCAACTTGACTTCTTCGAGCTGGGGAGGCTCTCCCGCCGAGTCTGCTGCTGCACGTGCGTGCTTCTCATGTGCTGCCAGCCTTAAACTGGAAAGTCCTCTTAGGGTCATGCTCTGTGGAAGACACTGTCCCAATACTGGACACACATAGCTCGCATGTTTACGTAAAACCGCAGTAAAGGTGCACTTCAGGATGTGTGGGGAAGCGGGTGTCATGGAGAGAAAGAAGTTCTGGGGTCTCCGTTGAAGGAGTTTGGGGAGGGGTTATCATTGGGGAGAATCTTGTCCTTGAAAAGTTGAACTTGGCTCTGAATTTACTTATTCACCACTACAGTTAAGATGTAAAGAGATTTTATGGGCCAGGCACTGTGGCTTACGTCTATAATCCCAGCACTTTGGGAGGCCGAGGCAGGCAGATCACTTAAGGTCAGGAGTTGGAGACTTGCCTAGCTAACATGGTGAAAGCCCGTCTCTACTAAAAATACAAAAATTAGCCAGGCATGGTGGCACACGCCTGTAATCCCTACTACTTGGGAGGCTGAGGCAGGAGAATTGCTTGAACCTGGGAGGCAGAGGTTACAGTGAGCCGAGATCGTGCTATTGCATTCCAGCCTGGGCGACAGAGCGAAACTCCATTTCAAAAAAAAGAAAAGATGTAAAGAGATTTTAAGAATGGGAACAACAAAGCTGGGCACAGTGGCTCACGCCTGTAATCCCAGCACTTTGGGAGGCCAAGGCAGGCGGATCATCTGAGGTCAGGAGTTCAAGACCAGCCCGACCAACATGATAAAACCCTGTCTTTACTAAAAATAAAAAAGTTAGCCAGGTGTGATGGCTCATACCTGTAATCCCAGCTACTCAGGAGGCTGAGACAGGAGAATCGCTGGAACCTGGGAGGCAGAGGTTGCAGTGAGCCTTCATCATGCCATTGCACTCCAGCCTGGGCAACAAGAGTGAAACTCCTTCTCAAAAAAAAAAAAAAAAAAGGCAATAACAGTGGTAGAGGTGGGGGTGATGAGAACTTTGTGGTTCCTAAGCTTCCTTCCCCAGCCTGCTCCTCTGATTCCTATCCCCTTGGCCCCTCTCCAGTGCCTTCCCATCACCGACCTGTGTAACTGACTGCTTCCCCACCTCGCCTGTGGAACCAACCAGCCCCCTAACTCCCCTATCATCCCAGGTCTTCCTCTGACCCTTCTGGAGGCTGCTGGTCTTTTATGGTGGGTACCATATGCCAAACAGAGGCTGAGAAATTCTCCTGGAGGTTTTTTGGTGCTGTCTTTGTAAATATGAGCCAAAAAAAAAATGGACTAGCTCACAGAAATATTAAGACATCAAAATAACCAAATCAGTATTTTTTAAAAATAACATACCCAGCATGACCATTGACATAACTTCTGATGATCTGGAATCCGAAGAAATAAAATGCCAAAGTACTGGATCTTTTCGCTTCCTGCTGTATCAAATAGTGTCATTATGTTCCCTGTTATAACTGATAGCCTGCAAGGAAGGTTCAGATGTGCCTCCTAAGTCATCATATAGGGAGGGTCAGTAGATGCTTCCTCAGATGTCTGCATGGTCTGCTTCCTCCTTTCCTTTAGCTCTTTGTTCAAATGTCACCTTCTTAAAGGTCTTCTCAGGGAATGGCTTTCTGGCTTGCCTGTCCCTGACCCTTCACATTCCACACCCCATTTCTGCTCTATTTTCTTTGCAGCACTGATCCCCAACTCACATAATATTTACTTTACCCATTTGTGTATTATATCTTGCACAGAAACGCATGCATGCACACACACACACACACTTGATTATAAGTTCCATGACAGCAAAATTTTTCTTTTGTCTACTATTGTGTCCCAGTGGCTAGAAAAATATCTGGTACATACAAAGCACTCAATAAATATTTGTACAGCACATAAAATATGCCGGTCTTGAACTCCTGGCCTCAAGTGATCTGCCCGCCTTGGCCTCCCAAAGTGCTGGGATTACAGGTATAAGCCACCACACCCAGCCAATATGGTATCATTGATAGGTACATTTTAATTATTATTAGTTAAAATGTGGTATTTGTGAATATTTATACATGATCTCCCTCATCCTGAATTCCTTTATTCATTTACTTCACAAATGCTTATTAAATATCTGTCATCCGCCAGGTGCAGTGGCTCATGCCTATAATCCCAGCACTTTGGGAGGCCGAGGCAAGCAGATCACAAAGTTTCTTACAGGGCTTGGTGATGACAGATTTTTTTCTGTTTTTTGTTTGTTTGTTTGTTTGTTTGAGACGGAGTCTGGCTTCGTCACCAGGCTGGAGTGCAGTGGCGAGATCTCGGCTCACTGCAACCTCCACCTCCCAGGTTCAAATGATTCTCCTGCCTCAGCCTCCCGAGTAGCTGGGATTACAGGCACCTGCCATCACCCCCAGCTAATTTTTTGTATTTTTAGTAGAGATGGGGTTTCACCATGTTGGCCAGGCTGGTCTCAAACTCCTGACCTTGTGATCTGCCTGTCTCGGCCTCCCAAAGGGCTGGGATTATAGGCGTGAGCCACTGTGCCCGGCTGAGCCTGGGAGTTTGAGGCTGCAGTGAACTATGATCACACCACTATACTCCAGCCTGCCTGGGTGACAGAGCAAGACCCTGTCTCAAAAAAAAAAAAAAAGAAAAGTCACATTCATTCGTTCTCACAGGGCTCAAAGTCTGGGCGGGGAGAAGGAACACTTGTAAACAAACTAGTAAAGGCTGGGAATGGTTCACGCCTGTATCCCAACACTCTGGGAAGCTGAGGTGGGAGGATCACTTGAGCCTAGGAGTTCAAGACCACCATGGGCAACATAGTGAGACCTTGATCACCCTCTGCCTCCCCCTCCCCTTCTGCCTCCTCCTCCTTCTCTTCCATTCTTTTTCTTCTTCTTTTTTTTTTTTCTTTTTTGAAACAGGTTCTCACTCCCATTGCCCAGGCTGGAGCACAGTGGCATGATCATGGCTCTGCAGCCTTGAACCCCCAGGCTCAGATGATTCTCCCACCTCAGGCTTCTGAGTAGCTAGGACTACAGGTGCACACCACCCTACCTGGCTAATTTCTTTGTAGTTTTAGTAGAGACCAGGTCTTACCATGTTGCCCAGGCTGGTCTTGAACTCCTGGGCTCAAGCCATCTGCCCACGTCAGCCTCCCAAAGTGCTGGGTTTACAGGTGTGAGCCACTGAGCCCAGCCTTGAGACCTTGTTTCTACAAAAATAAAAATAAAAACAAAATGATCTGGGAGTGGTTGCATGCACCAGTGGTGCCAGCTACTCGGGAGACTGAGATGGGAGGATTGCCTGAGCCCAGAAGGTTGAGGCTGACGTGAGCCGAGATCGAGCCACTGCACTCCAGCCTGGGCAACAGAGTGAGACCATGTCTCAAACAAGCAAAATTAGTAAAAATAATGTTTAGAGATTGAGAAAAGTGCAATGAAAGAAAGAAATAGGAACTAAGATAGAGAATGTGACAGGAGAGACCGATCAAGTCAGATATGGTGGCTGTCAGGAGGACCTTTTGGTACTGATATTTCAGCAGAGGCTTGAAGATAAGAAGGCTTGATGCATTCAGTGAGGAAAACCCCATTTTGTAACCATCTAGGGTAAGTGACTGTGGTCCACAACATAAGAGGGCTTGAAGAGAAGAATAGGGAAGAAATTTAGAGTCAAAAATCTGGGTTCTATTCCCAGTCAACTAGCTGTATGGTCTTCAAAAGGTGACACAACCTCTGAGTCTCTCTTTCCTTAAAATGAGGGTCCATTATGCCTACCTCACAGGTGTGGGCTACGTTAGATAACGTATGTGAAGGTGTCAAATGTAAAATACACGCACAGTGTTTTTACCAGTAAATGCATACGTACCACTAACATACATATCACTGGGGTGTGAATTTTCCACTTGCCAGTATATCCTGAAATGAGAGCTTGTCTTTGGTACACTTAGACCAAAGAAACCAAAACATGCTGCAAAGCCCAATGTCATTGGTGGAGCATTTGTGCTGCTGGGCGTCTGTCTTGCTTTTGATGGTGCCATATCTGTGTCTTAGGAGAGCCTGGGGCGGTGTCTTGGGGCCATGGTTCCCTTCTGCAAGTAGTGAGAGAGGAATGGGAAAGCCTCTTCACAGAGGAGTGTCCCCAGAACTGTCCTCATGTGCTCTTGCTTATAGACCCTGTCCCGGAGATCTAAAGGGTGATCTGACATATTTGTCCCCATGGTACCTACCAGAGGTCAACAGACAAAAGTGGGCTTTGCTTGTGTTTGCTGCTGGCCCCAGGACAGCCTACAGACACCGGTGCACACCAAAGCCACAGGCCGGAGAGCAGGCAGGAAGCAGGACGAGGGCTGGTCTTGGGGCACCCTGAAGATGCAGAGTTCGGGGCTGTAAGGGACTCGGGAAGGAGCCAAGGAGAGAGGGAAAGGAGAGGTGGGGGAAGAAGAGCTGGGGTGAGGGCGGGAGGGGAGAGCGGGGAGAACGAGCAAGAGAACGGGGCCCCGAGGAAAGGAAGGCCACGCGCGAGAGGGGGCCACGGGGCGGGCGCGGAGGCGGGGCGGCGGCGGCGGGCAGGAGGCGGGCGGCGCTGTCAGTGCGAGGCGGCGAGCGGAATGCAGCGACCCGAGGCCTGGCCACGTCCACACCCGGGGGAGGGGGCCGCGGCGGCCCAGGCCGGGGGCCCGGCGCCGCCTGCTCGAGCCGGGGAGCCCTCGGGGCTGCGGGTACGGAGCGGGCGGGAGCGGGGGTCCCGGGCGGTGGGAGCTGGGCCGGGACGGTGCAGGATTGAGGGGAGCAGCCAACTCAGAACTCGCGCGCCCAGCGGCTGGGAACTTTGTGTCACCCCTGACGGGCCCCAGGACCCGGGAGGAAAAGTTCGTCCCGGCGCCAACCGGCGAGGAGGCCTGTCCTGAGTCCGTCGGCGCGGGGCTGAAGTTCTGGGTCCGTTTGGAGCAGGGGGTGGCGGGTGAGTTGCGATTCCGCGGGGAGGGTAAGGAGTGGCCTGTCCGTCCCAGACTCGCCTCCCATCACCGGTGGGTGATGGGCATGCTGCTGGAGTCCACCCGGGCCAGGGCCAGGGCCTGGGGGTGCGCTGAGAGCGCAGGTCCAGCCCGGCCAGGGATCAGCTGGAAGGAGGAGGCTCGGCCCCGCTGTCCCCCCCGGCCCAGGTTCTGTGATACACTCCGACTCGGGCTCTGGAGCAGTCAGTGCATGACAGAACTTGGGCCCGGAAGGACCTTCTGCACCCAACGGGCACAGCGCCCACTCGGGGCCTGCAGTGGAACATCTGCCTGGGAGTGGAGTGGGCACCTGGGTTGGCCCATGTGGCACAGGGTTGGGCAGAACCAGCTGTGGACCTTGAGGGCTGGGGTTGCTGGAGCCTGAGGGTGTATCCTAGGGCCAGCAGATCCCATAGAGACAGGGTGTCCACCTTGAGTCAGGGGCCAAACAGAACTCTCCTCCCCGGTGTCAGTTGCAGGAACCTTCCCTCTACACCATCAAGGCTGTTTTCATCCTAGATAATGACGGGCGCCGGCTGCTGGCCAAGGTAACCTCTGACCCCACCTGTGAGGGACACAGTTCCCATCCAGCTGACACTCCTGTCTCAGGAGAAACTCCACTGTGGTCTCTGTGACTCAGGGCAGCTCAGCTTAGACCCCTCCAGAAGTCCTTCTCATCCTCCTGCCTTGTCAAGATGCTGCTCCCTGAAGTGAGGGGTCTCCTCTGTTTCTACTCATGTTCCCTGAAGTGTTTCCTCATCATCGGTACTGGCCAGTTGGACCTGGGCATGGGAAGTTTCTGCCTAATGGATCAGTGGAGTGTTGAGCCTGGGACCCAGGAGTCTTAGTCCCCAAACCCCTACACAAGCTCTTTTGTTCTTTGGGGTTTGTCTCTAAACCTCCTTAAAACCTCCACTTTTGTTCTACAGCTTGGTAAACACTAAGGATTTAGCCTAAGGAGTCTAAGGATTTAGAACCAGATGGGATTTTAGAGACTGTAATACAACTCTTTAATTTTGTAGATGAAGAAAATGAGGTGTAGAGAAGCTAAGTGAATTGCCTGAGGTCACAGGTATTAATATCCTAACAGATCCAAACTCATATTTTATTTATTTACTTATTTAATTTTTTCACTTCTCCCATTTCACAGGTTTCACAGGCAAACTCAGGTTTTTTTACATTAAGCTCAAGGTGGTTTTCACTGTACCCCCATTCAATTATCTGTTATCTATCCTAGCAAACACGGCCTAAAATAATCCAAAAATAAATTTGTGCTGTCAACACAATTAATTGTAGTGGAGCTACAGCATCTGCATTAGCTATGAAATGCATTATAAGGCCGGGCGCAATGGCTCACACCTGTAATCCCAGCACTTTGGGAGGCCGAGGTGGGCAGATCACTCGAGGTCAGGAGTTCAAAACCAGCCTGGCCAACATGGTGAAACCCTGTCTCTACTAAATATACAAAAAATTAGCTGGGCATGGTGGTGGGCGCCTGTAGTTACAGCTACTCAAGAGGCTGAGGCAGGAGAATTGCTTGAACCTGGGAGGCGAAGGTTGCAGTGAGCCAAGATCGCGCCATTGCACTCCAGCCTGGGCAACAAGAGCGAAACTCTGTCTCAAAAAGAAAAAGAAAAGAAATGCATTGTAAGGCCAGGCGCAGTGGCTGATGCCTGTAATCCCAGCACTTTGGGAGGCTGAGACGGGTGGACTGCTTGAGCCCAGGAGTGCCAGACCAGCCTGGGCAACATGGCAAACCCCATCTCTACAAAAAAAGTATGAAAATTAGCTGGGCGTGGTGGTGTGCGCCTGTAGTCCCAGCGCTCAGGGGGGCTAAAGTGGGAGGATCGCCTGAGCCTGGGAGGTTGAGGCTGCAGTGAGCCATGATCGAGCTACTGCCCTCCAATCTGGGTTATAGAGTGAGACCCCATCTCAAAAAATAGATTTTCTGTTTGTTTGTTTGTTTGTTTGTTTGTTTGGAGCTGAAACTTTTCTGTTTTTATGACATTCAGATAAGCAGCAGCCAGTAGGGGGCTGGCTAATCTGCCTGCAGATTGAGTACTAAGTGGCAAAATCCACATCCAGAAAATTGAAAACTGAGCTGACCACACCTTGCCCCAGCAGATGGTCAGAGGTGGATCAGCAAGGCCAAAGGCTCTTGCTCCCTACAGATTAAGAAACTGAGTAAGAGAAAGAGGCTCACCATTCCCAAACAAAAAAACATTAATTTAGTTATGGGATATGTGCGAGGGATTGTTTCTTAGATATTTAATCTTCACTATAACCCTGTCTGCAGTCAGACCGTCCTTACTGCTCAAACCCAGCTTTGGCCTCACAACTGTGAGATGTTGGGGAAGTTACCTGACTTCTTTTTTTGTTTTGTTTGTTTGTTTGTTTTGTTTTCTTGAGACAGAGTCTCACTCTGCTGCCCAGACTGGAGTTCAGTGACGCGATCTCGACTCACTGCAACCTCTGCCTCCTGGGTTCAAGTGATTCTCCTGCCTCAGCCTCCCAAGTAGCAGGGATTACAGGCGCCCACCACCATACCCAGCTAATTTTTTTTTTTTTTTTTTGAGACAGAGTCTTGCTCTGTCACCCAGGCTGGAGTGCAGTGGCGTGATCTCGGCTCACTGCAAGCTCCGCCTCCCAGATTCACGCCATTCTCCTGCCTCAGCCTCCCGAGTAGCTGGGACTACAGGCGCCCGCCACCACGCCCAGCTAATTTTTTTGTATTTTTAGTAGAGACAGGGTTTCACCGTATTAGCCAGGATGGTCTCGATCTTCTAACCTCGTGATCCACCTGCCTCGGCCTCCCAAAGTGCTGGGATTACAGGCGTGAGCCACCGTGCCCTGCCATTTTTTTTTTTTTTTTGTATATTTAGTAGAGACGGGTTTTCACCATGTTAGCAAAGCTGGTCTTGAACGCCTGACCTCAGGTGATCCATCCGCCTTGGCCTCCCAAAGTGCTGGGATTACAGGCATGAGCCACCATGCCCGGCCGTTACCTGACTTCTTGATGCCCCAGTTTCCCCATCTGTGTAATGGGGATCATAAAGTAGCTGTTGTTATTATCATTATTATTGTTTAAGAAGGTGTGCTGGTTTTGCCATCTTTCCTGTAGACTCCGGGTGCTGTAGAATTAGTGTGCGCTAGTGACCATGCCAATCCTTAGCACCCTGCACATCTGCTGAATGTACAAGATCCTCCAAGAAACCGGAGGGGACTCCAAAAGCAGGCCTCAATATCCCTCTACTTTTTGGGACTTTCTTTGCTCAGAATTTCTTTTGGAGGGGGCGGAGCATGGTGGCTCACGCCTGTAATCCCAGCACTTTGGGAGGCCAAAGCAGGTGGATCACCTGATGTCGGGAGTTCGAGACCAGCCAGACCAACATGGAGAAACCCCGTCTCGACTAAAAATACAAAATTAGCCGGGCGTGGTGGCACATGCCTGTAATCCCAGCTACTGAGGAGGCTGAGGCAGGAGAATTGCTTCAACCCAGGAGGTGGAGGTTGTGGTGAGCCGAGATCGTGCCATTGCACTCCAGCCTGTGCAATAAGAACAAAACTCCATCTAAAAAAATAATAATAATTTGTTTTGGAGGAACTAGTGAGCCAACAGGCCTAGGGTGCAGTAATGGAGAGATGGGGCAGGGAAGCAGGATCCCGCTTGCCCAGCACCTAATCTTTCCTGCCCCCAAATCTAGGGAGGATCCAGGCTGTGTGGAAAGCTATGGTCCGTTCTCCTTCCCTTTCTCATAGTATTATGACGACACATTCCCCTCCATGAAGGAGCAGATGGTTTTCGAGAAAAATGTCTTCAACAAGACCAGCCGGACTGAGAGTAAGTGTCCCCCTGTTTCTCCACCAGACTATCAGATGCACACTGTCATCTTCTCCAACTGGACACATATGTCCCCATCAGCCTTGCACACCCACAGGCCATTTCGCTTTCTTCAGAGGCTTTTTGTCCTCTCCTTCCCAGGTGTTCTCCACTCCCTTCCTCCAGGGAACCTCCACTCCCTGTCACTCTCCAATCCCCCTGACTACCTATCCCCCCAGCATCCCCAGGCCTCTCTGTAGCTGAGGAGGCCAACTGTATTGTGGTCCCAACCTGAATCTGGTCCCAAGGTGCTGCACAGGGTGGGAGCGTGGACAGGAGGTAAACTAGTCAACAACTGGGCTTGTTGACTCCTTGGCCTGAGGCAGTCCCTAGAAATAGAGTATCGATAAGGGGAAGGACATGGGGCAGCCTAATGGTAGTGTCCCTAGTGCTATCTTTCCAAGGGTTCTCTAGAAAGGGGAGAAAGAAATAAGAGGAGAGTCACAGAGTCATGGTTGAGGAGGAAGGGCTAGGCTGAGACCAGGCAAGGTGGCCAGTACTGAAAGCTCCCTCCATTTCTAGGTGAGATTGCATTTTTTGGGGGTATGACCATCGTCTACAAGAACAGCATTGACCTCTTCCTATACGTGGTGGGCTCATCCTACGAGAATGAGGTGAATTCAGGAGGTTGGGGCAGTAAAAAGGGCTGTCTATGGGGAAATGTTATCTGGAATCTGGGCTTGAGGTTGGGACCTGGAGGCTCACCATTGGACCCCTCCTGCTAGGCTCCATGAGGTAGAGGGGGGCAGCAAGAAGGGTTCTTTCTGGGACAATGTGTATCCTCGATAACCCTTAGTTTCCTTGGGAACCAGGAATGAAGTCATCACTTCATCTGCAAGGGAGGCTTTGTCCTTCTTAGACATAACTAGAGAAAGATACACTAACTGTCTCCCAGTGGAGAACTCCAGTTTCCCAGCCCAGACACATGGAAGTTCCCTCTAACGTCACACTGCAGTCAGTTTCCAGCCCAGGCCTCTGAAAAGGGAGAACTCTCCATTGCTGCCCACACAGGTGGGCTCCAAGTGCTTCCTTTGACCTTCTCAATCTCAAGCTCTCTTGTTTTCCTCCTCCCGTATCTGCCCATCCCAGCTGATGCTCATGTCTGTTCTTACCTGCCTGTTTGAGTCTCTGAACCACATGTTAAGGTGAGTGAGGTTCTCTGCCCTCCAAGGCCCCATCCCACAGGCCCTGATATGTCACAGGGCACTTCCTCCCTGTTTATCTCCTGAGGTCCCCACAAGACTAAGATAATCTAAAAAGAAAAGTTCGTAGTCGACACAATGAACCAAAGTAGGGCTATGCTATAGCATCTAACCTAGTTGTGAAACGCATTCGGGGTCCTGTGGTGGGTGCCAGGGTGTCAAGGCCCAAAGTATGGGAGGTTGGACGAGGTGGGGTATAAGGAAGCAGAACTGCCCTTTGCTCAGCAATGCCTTGCACGGGCTCTGTGCTCACTGCCCTTCATATTCTCCTTCCCAATCCTTGTTTGGTGAGGGGTGAATGAGACAGGCTTTGGAGAGTGGGGTCAGCCTCACCTAGGCAGGGACTCAGTTCCTCCCAGCCACAGGGAGGCTCGGGAGCTTGTGTCCACTTTCAGGAAGAACGTGGAGAAGCGCTGGTTGCTGGAGAACATGGACGGAGCCTTCTTGGTGCTGGACGAGATTGTGGATGGCGGGTGAGGAGGGGACAGTCAGGGACACTCACAGCAGGAGTGCCTTTGGGAGTCATCAGCCCCAGATGGCACCCAGCATGGCCAGAACTCTGACCAACTTTTCACTCCCTTCCCCCAGCATATTCCCAGGGATCCCATTCCCCTACCCCTTCCCCTTACTAGCGCCCCACCCATGAAGATGGAAGTTAATTTCAATGTTAGCCAAAGTCAAGCCAAACAAGAGAGTAACCTGATGTCAAACTATGGGAGACTATTGAATAGGCAGGGTTTGGGGAAAATCCAGTTTGGTCTCCAATGCCCAGGAGAAGCACTGGCACAGATGCTGACCCTCTCTGGAAGGACTTCAGACAGTCCCACCAGCCCCACGTGTCCTGCTCTTAGGGCTCAATTCCAGCACCAGCTAGATGCGTGACCTGGGTCAATTACTGACTCTCCCCCAGCCTTACTTTCTCCATCTTTAGGATGGAGGTAATAAGGGATTGTAGGGATTAAATGAGAAAATACATGTGAAGCTTATGGTTCTCATTCAATAGGAGGCAACCAATGTTGCCTCCTATTGGTATGCTAGTATATTCTTAGGAAGTTAGGAGCTCTTTTAAAAAAGTTGGTTCGTGAATTTCCATCAGGGGACCAATATTGAGAGAGAAAAATTCTGGCTTTGGGGAAAACAATAACAAAAATTTCTTTTTTTTTTTTTTTTTTTTGAGACAGTCTCACTCTGTCACCCAGGCTGGTGTGCAGTGGCCGGATCTCGGCTCACTGCAAGCTCTGCCTCCCCGGTTCATGCCATTCTCCTGCCTCAGCCTCCTGAGCAGCTGGGACTACAGGCGCCCGCCACCGTGCCTGGCAAATTTTTTGTATTTTTAGTAGAGACGGGGTTTCACCATGTTAGCCAGGATGGTCTCAATCTCCTGACTTCGTGATCCGCCCGCCTCGGCCTCCGAAAGTGCTGGGATTACAGGTGTAAGCCACCGCGCCCGGCCTATAGAAATTTCTTGAGCACCTTAAAAACATACATGCCTCTATCATTACATCATTTTATACATTACGAAACAGGCTCAAAGGTTCAAGTGACATGCCGGAGGTCATTCACACAGCTAAGGAGTGGCAGGGCCAAGATCTAAAACCATGTGCATAGTTCCAGGGGCCATGCTCTTTCCACGGCACTGTACTGGACTGCCCGGGGCATTAAAGAATGCCTCCCCTCTCTCTAGCCATTAACTGCCTGCTACTGCTAGGCTTCCTACAGAATTCTGGGACCCAAAAGTGAGTGGGGTAATGCCAGGTATTGGGGAGCCAGAAGCATATACAATTTGGTGAACGCTCTTGAAGGAAAACTTTACACAAACACACACAAAACTACAAATGCAGAACCAGATGCAGGGCTCTGGATGGCTTGTGCAAAGGAGGATGCCTGAGGTGTAAGCTTCACAAGCTTCCCGTCTCTGCCTCTGAGGAGTTCAGTTTCCTGCCAAGAAAAACTGGGGAAGCGCCAGTCGGGAGGCAACGCCTAAACTGGAGCCTTGGCCTGGGATGCTCTTTATGGATTCCAGGACCCCGGGCTAGGAAGCCTGGGACCTCAGGGTGCTCAGCCCAAGGATGGGGCCTGGAAGAGGCTCCCAATAAATGTTTGTCATTTCCAGTGATTTAGTAAAAAAGAAAAACAAAGCTTCTGCTCTGGAGGAGTCTCACTGGGTAAGGAGGTGCACTCAGATCCTGTCATCTTTGTCCTGCCGCAGTGACAGGCCCTCACATCCAATACCCTGTATATAACCCCAAGGCCTCATGAAGGAGTGCCTGCTCTCTGAGAAAAGCTACAATATTTGGGTCTACCAAAAGGGAAGGTTTTTTTTTGTTTTTTGTGTATGTGTTTTCTTTTCTTTTTTTTTTTTTGAGACGGAGTCTCACTCTGTCACCCCGGCTGGAGAGCAGTGGCGCAATCTCGGCTCACTGCAATCTCTGCCTCCCGGGTTCAAGCAATTCTCCTGCCTCAGCCTCCTGAGTAACTGGGATTACAGGTGTGCGCCACCAAGCCTGGCTAATTTTTTAATTTTTTAATTTTTTTTTATTTTTAGTAGAGACGGGGTTTCACCATATTGGCCAGGCTGGTCTCAAACTTCTGACCTTGTGATCCGCCTACCTCAACCTCCCAAAGTGCTGGGATTGCAGGCGTGAGCCACTGTGCCCGGCCTAAAAGGGAAGATTTTTAAAAAGAGCTGTTTTTTTGGTTTGTTTGTTTTTTGTTTTTTTTTTTTTGAGATGGAGTCTCACTCTGACGCCCAGGCTGGAGTGCAGTGGTGCAATCTTGGCTCACTGCAACTTCTGTCTCCCGGGTTCAAGCAATTCTCCTGCCTCACCCTCCCGAGTAGCTGGGATTACAAGTGTATGCCACCATGCCTGGCTGATTTTTGTATTTTTAGTAGAGACAGGGTTTTGCCATGTTGGCCAGGCTGGTCTGGAACTCCTGACCTCAGGTGATCCACCTGCCTGGGCCTCCCAAAGTGCTGGGATTACAGGCATGAGCCACCGTGCCCAGCCTTAAAACAAAGCAAAACAAAACAAAACAAAACAAAACTTTAAACATGTTTAAAGTAAAAAAAAAAAAAAAAAAATAGGAGGAAGTTGGGGAGAAGGTAGATGCTGATTTTTGGAGTTTCATTTCTTTTATGCAGGGCATGACCCCATGCCATAAAATAACAGTGCAACAAGATAAGAACCCCCAGGGCCTCCCTTCCTAAGTCTTTTCACAGTGAATCCAACCCTATACCCAGAAGGTGAAGTGAACTTTCAAGAGCTCTGAGTTTTGAGAGTCCCTGCTTTTGACATCCTGATCATTCTAGACCAGACTGTTCTCATCTGGTTTGGAAGATTTTGCCCAGGGATGACAAAGCGTGTGGACCACTGGGTTGAAGCATCAAAGAATCAGAGCTGAGGGCCCTCCATGCTGAGGGAGAGTTCTGACTTGAGGGCTATCAGTGGGAAGGGACCTGGAAGGTGGAAGTGTTGCAGGATGCATTGGGAGAAGGAAGAGGCTTGGCAAGGAGAGGGGGCAGAGGGGAGGATTGTGCCACTGATTTGCCTCCTGGTTTTTCCTCTCATCTCATAGTGTGATTCTGGAGAGTGACCCCCAGCAAGTGATCCAGAAGGTGAATTTTAGGGTAAGAGTCTTCTTGCACACCTCCTCTTTTAGGCTGCCCTTCCTGTCCTTCCTGGACATGGGGCTGCCAAGGCCGAGACGGTAGAAGCCCAAGCTCCTCTAGCAGAAGACAACGACTGGGCTGATACACTTGTTAGGGGTGAGATGAGCAGCAGTTTGTGGGTGGGATGCCAGTTAATGGAAGAGATCTTCCTGTCCTCTCCCCGGCTAGGAGCACAAGTACCTTACCTCTTCTCTGGTAGGAAGTACAGACTGGGGAAATAAATACATCCTCAAAGAGGCACCAGGTGGCTGCCTTGGCCTTGAGGTTGGGGGTCAGGGGTATGGATAGAACCTCCCTACCTTGTTTGGCTTTCTCATGTCTGGATGAAACCTTTCTTCCCATCTTCCCTCACCCTCCATGCACCATAGCACAATCCCAGAAGTCCTGGCTTCCAAATGACAGGCTGCAGGACTTCTACTAACCAGTCACACAGGTGCAGCTCTGAATCACCCTAACCACTGCATCACCTCACCCCTACCCCCAAGCCCCTTTCCTTCACCTCCCTGACCCAGGACCCTCATGCTGGCTCTACCCCACCCTTTGACTCTGCTTCCTTACAGGCAGATGATGGCGGCTTGACTGAACAGAGTGTGGCCCAGGTAGGCCCCCCTGCATCTGCCTTGGCTAGAAATGGTCTAGAGAGATACCGGGAGCAGAGCATCCTAGGGGGACCCAGTGAAGCTATCAAGTCTGAAAAATCAGGGGTGCAGGAGGGAAGGGATGAGGCAGTGACAGGTCATATCTTGGAGAGACTCGCTGGAGGCCTCTGGGCTCTCCAAGTTGGGGGAGCTGGGTACTAATGGATGGATGGGCGTGTTACCATTAGCCCACCTCATCTCCTGGCTTGGTTTAGTTGGATTGAAACTAGGATGAGCGGCCTACCTTGGAGATGGCTGGGTCACTTGTCCTCCCCCGCAAAAAAATCTGGGAACTCAGGCCTCTGATGCGCCCTCTACAGAAACCTGGAAAGGGTACCAAATAGGAGTTTGGCTCCTAAACCCTGTCCTTGCCATTTAGGGTACACACTGGGATTATTAAGGGACTCTCAAACTCATGATAGGATCTGATTTTCCCCACTCATCACTTGTCACCTTGCCCCTGAATGACCTGGCTATGGAAGAACCTGCCACAATGTTGCATGGTCCTATCTAGAGGTGCATGCAGAGCGGGAGGCCAGGGGGAGGTTCCTGACTCTGAAGCCTGATCAGTTCCCCAGCTGCACAAACTTCCTGCTAGTTCAGGATGACTGTCTTGACCTCTCTTCTGTCTGCCTGCAGGTCTCTCTGCTCAGACTAATCCTGCTTGTATGGAACTTCCTGCCTTGGCACTAACTCCTTGTGCTGTGGTGGCCCTACCGAGATGAGCCTGTGCTGTCTCGTGTGGAGTTCCAGGTGTGGCGCCCATTTTCCTGCACTGCCCTTAACATTCACTTTGCTTCGCCCTCCCCTCTGATTCCCTATGTTTCCTTATACCATGCTGGAATGAATGCAGCTACAAGGCAATTTTCAGGGCGGAAAGAGGGTAGGGAGTAATGAGCAGAGCAGATAAGAACACGGGTGCTCATGGGAGTCATCCCAGGATACATGTTCCACCTTACCACCTAAAGCTGGGTGACCTAGGGCAAGTTACTCAACCTCTCTGGGCCTCACATAATAACAGGACCCTCCTCATGGAGTTATGACAATTCAATGAGCCAATGCCTGGCAAGCTCTTAGCAGGGCTCCAAGCAAGTTAACACATGCTGAATAACCATCAGTATTTCTCCAAAGGAAGAAAGAATGAAAACAGCATTTTTAATGGAATTCTGGAGTAAAAACAAAGCAAGCTACAGGTGGCCAATGGGCGATAAAATGAGGACAAAGTTAGATTCCGGCTAGGAGAATCAGGGGAACCCTAAGCCACTGTCCCCAAGAGAGGAGGGAGATTGTGCAGGAGGAGGAGACAGACACAGTGTTCCCTCCTTCTCTAGAAGGGAATGAGGCTGAGTGGCTGAAGGGACAACCTACCTGAGGGACACACTTGGTGTCCTGTCCCCCTCTCCTGCTTTGGCATTGTGCATGTGTGCGTACACTTGTATGGATTTGTGTAAGCACTGGTCTGAGACTTTCCACCAGGCATCCCACCGCAGGGTCTGGCCGGCCACCATTTGCCAGCTATGCCACATCAGCAGTGGGTTGGGGTGGGGTGTTGAGGACACATTGCCAGTCATGGCCAGAGCTAGGGGTTTGCTGAGGTGTCAGCACAGGGAGTGTCAGGCCTGGGCGCCGTCTCCGCCTGGACGTGGCACTGTGGGCGGGAACTCTCATGACATGACAGCGGGGAGACAGGCTGCTGACACACCCACGCTGCAGATGCAGGAGCCAGAGGTCTGGGCAGGCTTGGCCCTGAGGTGGGAGCTGGCTGCAGCCGGTTTCCTCTGCGCTTTCTGACTTGAAGGGTTGGCCGCGTTTAAGCCAAGCGGAGACAAGATGCTGCCACCTAGCGACCGGGGGTTGCAGGGGCGCTTAGGGAAGGTGGGCTGTGGACCTCCACATGACTGTATGTGGAGGCATTTAACATTCTCAATTCTCTCTCAACCTCCCCACCCCACCCCAGGTTCTTCAGTCTGCCAAGGAACAAATTAAATGGTCCTTATTGAAATGAAGGCTGTGGATTCAAGGCTCCCTGCCCCCCAGACCATTTCCCCAATCCTGGCAAAAGCCCAGAGATCCCACGGTCAGGAGAGACCCCTCTGCATCCCCAGGTCCCTCCCGGAACTGATTCCTAAGGTCTCCAGCCAGGGATTCTGAGATGCAAAGGTTTGGGCCTCAGGAGAGTCACCTCTTCTCACTGCCTTGGCCTTAACTCATACCTTAGGCATTCCTGGCCCCAGGGCCCTAATAAACCTGCTTTTGTCTTCTGCGAAGGGTCTCCTTCTCTCTTGGCCTAGGAAGAGTGTGTGTGTGTGTGTGTGTGTGTGTGTGTGTGTGTGTGTGTGTGTGTTTTCAGATAAGGGCCCCTGCACTTCCTGTGGCTCGTCGTGGGGATATCCAGTACCACGGTGGGGCATGTCCCTGTGGTGGTGTGACTGGGGAGAGATGTGGGACAAGGGAAAGGGTACTATTTAACACCAGGGGGAGGGGGGTGCGACGCTGATACCACGCAGCCCCATGCGTGGCGCATACTGCCAGGTAGGGGAGAGCAAAGGATGGTACCCCTATTTTGCGATGCAGTACAGATATGGCGGCTCCGCTGGGGATTCCTTGAGTCATTTTTTCCATTCCCAGCCTCCAGAAGGGAAGGGAGTAAGGCTTCCTCTGAACAAACCGAGAAACAGCATGGCTATTTTTCTTGGCATGCCTGGAACCGTGGAATTCCATCCTGGCATACACCCTGGGCACTACAGCTCTCTGCAAGCTTGCGGGTGGTGGGGGCAAGGAAGCATCGCCAGCCCCCACCGTGCACGTGTCCTGAGCACCCTGTGCGCTGCAGAGGGTGTGAAGAATTGCAGGTCAGGAGGGAGAGGAGGGTGGAAGGGTGTCCCAGGGACAAACGGGAAGGGTGGAGATTGTATAGCCTTTCTGGGCGACACGACTTCCCTTCTCTGTCGCCGTCCCAGAACCTCTGTTTTCTCCCTTCCACTCTCTGACGCGTACACTTTCTGCGTCCCTGTAAATGCATCCCTGAGCCTGTCTAGCGTTGCGTCCCGGGACAGCTCGTTTCCCTCGCTCCTTTGCGGACTGCAGCTGGTGGCTCACGCTCCACCCGGGCCCCGCCCCTCGCGTGCGCTGAGCACTGTGGGAAGCCCCGCCCCAGGAAAGCATCCGCGATCTTATAGTGCCACCTGCAGGGACAGGTGGGAAACGCGCTCCCGGCTGGGCCGCCCCGCTGACTAACTCCGCCCCCAGGGCGGGCCAGACTCCAGCTCCTGGGCGTTACTCGTTGGTTTCCGACACCGGCGACAGGACGTTGCCCTAGCAACCTGCACGCGTGACCTATCCTGCTAGTTGCGCGCCAGCGTGGGCACAGGAATTTCAGCGAGGGAGGGAAAGTGGCGAGACGTGGACGTTAATAGAAGTTGTCCCTGCGGTTTTCAAGTCCTACATTATAAAACTATTTAAGATTGAACATTTATAACGGGCTTGACTACTTCTACAATTAGAGAAAATGATACAGTTATGTAAACATTTACATTGTAAGCGCTGGGTGCATAACCCATCCGAGTAAATAATGCAAAATGGCAACTCTTGGAAGGGGAGAAAAAAAGAGTATTCGGTTAAATTCCGTGGAGTTCAGGGGCTACTATGGCGACAAGAAAGGAGACATTTTCTAGAAATATTTTGGCAAATACGCGGCCACACCCAGGGCTTGGCTCCCTCCACCACCCTTAAGCGACCGCAAGGAGGGACTGGGAAATGCGCTTCCTAGCAACGCGGTCGCGCCTGCCTCGGCCCTGCCGTTCCAAAGTAGCAGGGACGGGAATGGAAAGGGACAGGCAGGACCCGGGCACTTCACACAAACTAGCTCACCGAATCCTGTGAATTACGCCATGCTCTCCCCATTTTACGGAGGGGAACACCGAGGCTCAGGTTGAAGTGTTTGGTGCAGTTTCCGCAGAGCGGGGCTCCGGACTGGGGAACTGCTGGGGACAGGTGGCTTTCTCGCGCATCCCTGCCCTAGGCCCATCCGAACCCCTGGCTCACACAGGAACCGTACTGGGTTAAAAGGAAGGAGCTGAGGGGGCATGGCAATGACGAGAGGCGACCAGAAAAGTGTCCTCGTCCGCGATGGCTGAGGGATTGCTGGGAGCAGCGCTGCTCCGAAGCAGCCGACGGACCCACGCCGCAGCGGAGAGGACAGCGCAGAGCGGGCTGCGCAGCACTGCCAGAGGAGCCGGGAGGGCCGGCAGGGAACGGCGCTGCCCCTTCCCGAGGACCCCGAGTTTGCAGGCCCAGCTTTCTGGGGGCTGAGGCAGAGACCCCGCTGGGGGTGGAGGGCCGCCGGCTGCTGTGCCCCCAGCTCCCACGTGGCGCCCGCAGCCCAGCAGAGCCGCCAGGATGACGAGCCTGGCCTGCCGCCCAGAGTCCTGCCCTCTGGCACCGGCTTCCTCCAGACGGCCTCATTAGCGCTGCCACAGGCCGGAGTCGGCGGGCGCGGAGGGGAGCGCGGGGGACTGATTTTCGGGAAGGGCGGCCGGCGGTTCCGGGTGGGAGGGCAGCCAGGACCTGCCTTCCAGTCTCCTGCCATCCCCAGGGTCCCTCTGCATCTTTCTGCATTCCTCCACCCCTTGCCCTCGTGGGCGATCCTGCCGACCCCAAGTGTATAAGGGAAGGGGGCCTCGGGGCCTCTTCTTTCCTCCAGCAGAATGGGCACCAGGACACGTCTGAAACCCAGAACCCAGGAGCCAGGGCCCAGCCAGACGGCACGCACAGAAACACCGGCCCCTGGGCTCTGGCGCGGAATAGGACGCCAGCGACACGCAGACCCAACCCGGGGCGCAGAGGTAGCGCGGCCTGGCCCTGGGATCCCCTTTATACCACTTAGAGCCTCGCACGCCCCCTGCCTTCCAGCTATTGGCTGGCAGGAAGGCGGGGCTCGTCGGGTTAGCTGGCATCCAGGCGGTGATGGATGGCTCCCCGCTGGCTGGACCGCAGCCGGGCGGGGCGCTTTGCAGGACTGCAAAGATTGGCGGGGGTGGGGCCAGCTAGGCCTGGGTGTGGGTTGTAGGGGGGGATGAGCAGGACACCGCCTGAGGCTCAAATTTTCTGTGCCCTTAACCACCCTTTGACACTTTGCTGTATAGCGGAAAAAAACCCAAAAAACAAAAAAACCTTACCTCTAAATTCCTGCTAGATACCCTTTAACTTTGGAGGCCGATGCAGGTAATGTTGAATAATTTACCCAAAACAGTCTGGGCACAACCTTACAGACCTCCATTTCCTTCCAATTTGGGTCTCATTCATTCAATAATATTTGTTTGTTGATTCATTCTTTCAAATATTTGAGTGTTTGCCATGAGCCAGGCACTGGGGAAAGAGAGGGAGAGACTGACTAGATTCCGCAGTGGGGTGAGGGTGGAGGTTAAAAGGTAGGAAGTGATTTAAGAGATATTCGAAAGTAGAAATGCCTTTAAAAATCAAATGATGTTCTTTATCTTGATCTGAATATTAGTAAAAAGTCACAGACCGAGCGCAGTGGCTCATGCCTGTAATCCCAGCACTTTGAGAGGCTGAGGTGGGCGAATCAGGAGGTCAGGAGTTCGAGATCAGCCTGACCAACATGGTGAAACCCAGTCTCTACTAAAAATACAAAAATTAGCCAGGCATGGTGGCGGGTGCCTGTAATCCCAGCTACTGGGGAGGCTGAGGCAGGCAAATCGCTTGAACCCTGAAGGTGGAGGTTGCAGTGAGCTGAGATCTCGCCATTGCACTCCAGCTCTGGCAACAAGAGTGAAACTCTGTCTCAAAAAAAAAAAAAAAGTCACCGAGTTTACACTTAAGATATGTGCTCTTTCCTGTAGGTAAGTCATACTTCAATAAAAAAGAAAAATAAATTAACCGAATGGCTGACAAATTATATTCTAGCATCAATGTGTGTATGGTCCTCATCTGTTCCCTAATCTCTTCCTCATCTCTATCAACAGAAACTGGTAAACATGTTAGATGAGGTTCTAAATAAATGAGAGTGTGAGACACATGTAAATTTTATACTGCACATATAGATTAACGCCATTCCTCAAAATGGACCCTTTGGTAAGAAAAGCAATGTTAATAATAACAATAATAAAATAAACTATTTTGGAATGAATTTGTTCAGCAGACATTTACTAACAGGCTGTTCCAGGCCAGGCACCTTGCTGGGGATTGTCGGGAGCTTCTAAGATGAATTGGGAAACACAGTTCCTGACTCAAGGAGATTACAATTTGGCTGGGGACAAAGTCATGTATGCAGACAAGGAAATTATAAATATTCACAGAGGAAGGGGGGGTAGGGGAGAGGGATAGCATTAGGAGATATACCTAATGTAAATGACGAGTTAATGGGTGCAGCACACCAACATGGCACATGTATACATATGTAACAAACGTGCACGTTGTGCACATGTACCCTAGAACTTACAGTATAATAAAAATAAATAAATAAATAAATATTTATTTATAGCATGTAAAGAAGGAAGATGGGAAAGAGACACCCCAAAGGGAGCAGCAACATAAGCAAGGTCAGAGGTAAGGAATCTCCATTTAGGCTGGGCGCAGTGGCTCACGCCTGTAACCCCAGCACTTAGGAAGGGCGAGACAGCCAGGTTGCCTGAGTCTGGGAGTTCGAGACCAGCCTGGGTAACATGGCAAAACCCTGCCTCTACAAAAAAATAAAATAAAATTAGCTGGGTGTAGTGGTGTGTGCCTGTAATCCCAACTACTGGGGGGAGAGAGGGCACCATGGGCTGAGGTGGAAGGATCACTTGAGCGCAGGAGGTCAAGGCTCAATGCTGTGAGCTGAGATCATGCCACTGCACTCCAGCCTGGAGGACAGAGCAAGACCCTGTCTCAAAAAGAGAAAAGAAAAGAAAAACATCTCTGTATTGTTTAAGGAATTTCAGGTAGGCAAATGTAGCTGGAATGGTGTGTGTCTGCATGGAATGTGTTGAGATCTGAGGTTTCTTCTAGACAGGTTGCAACTGGGTCACAGTGGGCAATGAACGCCATGCTGAAGAATGACTGCCATTTACTGAGTTTGCTACTATACACATCTTAAAATTACCATTGTCCTCAAAACAACCTAACAAAGTAGGTTGCAGCCTCAACCTCCGGGTCTCAGGCTATCCTCTCACCTCAGTCCCCCGAGTAGCTGGGACCACAGGCATGTACCACCACACCCAGCTAATTTTTAAATAAATTTTAGTAGAGACAAGGTCTCACCGTGTTGCTCAAGCTGGTCTTTGGCCTCACAAAGTATTGGGCACACTGCGCCTGGCCTGTTAGCCTTCTCAGAGCTGAGAGTCTGAAAGATTGAATAATTTGCCTCAGAGCTCATAGGTAGGATTTAAACCCATTCTGGTCTGAATCCATTGCTCGCTCTTCTTTACCCCAACCACAGAGCTAAAGAACTTGGCTTGGGGCCGGGCATGGTGGCTCACGCCTATAATCTCAGCACTTTGGGAGGACAAGGTGGGTGGATCACCTGAGATCGAGACCAGCCTGACCAACATGGAGAAATCCCGTCTCTATTAAAAATACATAATTAGCAGGGCATAGTGGTACATGCCTGTAGTTCCAGCTACTCGGGAGGCTGAGGCAGGAGAATCGCTTGAATCCGGGAGGCGGAGGTTTCAGTGAGCTGAGATCGCACCATTACATTCCAGCCTGGGCAACAAGAGCGAAACTCTGTCTCCAAAAAAAAAGTCAGTAAAGAACTTGGCTTGTGTTCTGAAGGTAATAGGGAGCCACTGAAGATTTTCAAGCTATTAGGTGGTATCATCAGCTCTGTGTTTTGAGGGAGGAACTCTGCTAGCAACATGGAACCTGGGTTGAAGAAGAGAACAGGAATTTAGGGTCAATTTATGACCCCCAAAAGGAAATATTTTCATTACAGTCACTTCTCATTCTTTATCTGAAACAGTACCAACCAGCTTGATTGCTGATCTTACTCACCAAGCAGCTTACAAAAATCAAGTCCACTCTCAGAATTTGAAGAGTTGGTGCTTGAATTAATTCAGATAATTGCAGGCAATCATTCCAAAAGAGGCCCTCCAAAAGGACCATTTTGTCAGGGACAATGGTCTGAATATTTAGGTTCTGAAAAGTATGTTTAAAAATAACAAGTTGGCTGGGCGCGGTGGCTCATGCCTGTAATCCCAGCACTTTGGGAGGCCGAGGCAGGTGGATCACAAGGTCAGGAGTTCAAGACCAGCCTGGCCGAGATGGTGAAACCCCGTCTCTACTAAAAATACAAAAAAAAAAAAAAAAATTTGCCAGGCATGGTGGCAGGCGCCTGTAATCCCAGCTACTCAGGAGGCTGAGGCAGGAGAATCACTTGAACCCAGGAGGTGGAGGTTGCATTGAGCCGAGATCGCGCCATTGCACTCCAGCCTGGGCAACAAGAGCGAAACTCCATCTCAAAAAACAAAAACAAAAACAAAAAAAACAAAAGCACAAGTCTACTTTGTATCTTATATATTTTATATTTAGTGCCCTCTTATCACTCTCACATATCCCACTCTGAAAATAGACACATACATTTCAAATGAAAGAAAAAGAAGTAGCAAGAGAGATCTGATTCCATTTGACCAGATCCACAATTTCTCTTTGTCCAGACACCGGAATTTTTTTTTTTTTTTTTTTTGAGACTGGGTCTTGCTCTGTCACCTAGGCTGGAGTGCAGTGGCATGAACATGGTTCACTGCAGCCTTGACTTCCTAGGGAGAAGTGATCCTTCTACTTCAGCCTCCTGTGTAGCTTGGACTATAGGTGCACACCACGACGCCTTTCTTTTTTTTTTTTGGTAGGGAGATGGGGGTCTCACTTTGTTGTCCAGGCTGGTCTCAAACTCCTGGGCTCAAGTGATCCTCCTGCCTTAGCCTCCCAAAGTGCTGGGATTACAGGATTGAGCCACCATGCCTAGCCTTTTTTATTTTTATTTTTCCTAAGGGACAGAGTTTTGCTCTGTTGCCTAGGTTGGATTGCAATGGCATGATCATGGCTCACTGCAGCCTCAACCTCCAGGTAGCTGGAACTACAGGCACATGTAACCATGCCCGGCTAATTTTTTGTTTTTTGTAGAGACAGGATTTTGCCATGTTGTCCAGGCTGGTCTTGAACTCCTGTGCTCAAGCGATCCACCCAAGTCAGCTCACGTTTTGGGATTACTGCCTTATGAGATGTCACATCCAGTCCACACACCTGAGTTTTTTTTTTTTTTTTTTTTTTTGAGACGGAGTCTCGCTCTCGTCGCCCAGGCTGGAGTGCAGTGGCGGATCTCAGCTCACTGCAAGCTCCGCCTCCCGGGTTTTTACGCCATTCTCCTGCCTCAGCCTCGAGTGGCGGACTACGAAGCCTGCCACCTGCAGCCCGGCTAGTTTTGGTATTTTTTAGTAGGGCGGGGGTTTCACCGTGTTAGCCAGGATGGTCTCGAACTCCTGACCTCGTGATCCGCCCGTCTCGGCCTCTCAAAGTGCTGGGATTACAGGCTTGAGCTACCGCGCCCGGCCAGACACCTGAGTTTTAAGAGACTGAAAATATGTGTTTTACTCTCATGGCTGCCAGTGAGCCCTCATCTAAAACAAACAAACAAACTTGAGGATGAAAACTCTGGAAGTGATGAGGCTATACCCTTGCTTCCAGACAACAGCTTCTTAGTAACAGGGTGTTCTGAGGTGGGGATATATGGGGTGAGTAGGTGAGGACTCAGGTTCTGGTTGGAATGATTGGAAGACTGGTCTCAGCTGCTTACCATTCCTAGCAGCCTTGTGTTTCGAAGGTTGGAGGGCTCTTGGAATATCCCCTCCTAAGAGATGGCTGGAAAAGTCTGGAATTATTTTATCTTGGGGAAACAGGTAAGATAAAAACTTCTGGGACGGGCTGGGCGTGGTGGCTCACACCTGTAATCCCAGCACTTTGGGAGGTTGAGGTGGGCAGATTACAAGGTCAGCAGTTTGAGACCAGCCTGACAAACATGGTGAAACCCTGTTTCAAACATGGTGAAACCCTCTACTAAAAAATACAAAAATTAACTGGGCATGGTGGCATGCGCCTGTAATCCCAGCTACTCAGGAGACTGAGGCAGGAGAATCGCTTGAACCCAGGAGATGGAAGTTGCAGTGAGCCGAGATTGTGCCACTGCACTCCAGCCTGGGCAACAGAGTGAGACTCTATCTCAAACAAACAAAAGTTCTGGGACCCAAAATCCCCCAAAATCTCAGTATTCTCCAGATGGCAGCAAGAAGAAGTAGCTCTCACAGATTTGCCCAGAAGATGGTGCTGTAAGACAAGCCCCTCTTTCATCCTTAGCCTGGCTGGGATCAGTGACAGGACTACGAAAAGGCTTGCAGACCAGACCTACAGGACATCTCTACTCCCTATTGGGCAGGAGTTATCTCACAGTGCTGAGCATTGCAGTCCATTCCTAGATACTCCCTAGACCACAGAGGAGAACCTTGGGGGTTCCCCATCAGAGCTGTGAGCACCTCCATTGGAACACGAAGGTGAGAGACCCTGGGAACCTGGGACAGCAATTATCCTGAGAAAACAGGGCCTCTGATCAAGAAACACTGTCAAGAAACACAGACCTGGCTGGGCATGGTATCTCACTCCTGTAATCCCAGCACTTTGGGAGGCCGAGGTGGGCAGATCACTTGAGGTCAGGATTTCAAGACCAACATGGCCAACGTGGTGAAACCCCGTCTCTACTAAAAATACAAAAATTAGCTGGGCGTGGTGACACATGCCTGTAATCCCAGCTACTCGGGAGGGTGAGGCAGGAGAATCACTTGAACCCAAGAGATGGAGGTTGCAGTGAGCTGAGATTGCGCCACTGCACTACAGCCTGGGTGATGGAGTGAGACTCTGTCTCAAACAAACAAACAAAAAACAAAACAGACCTTTTCCTCCAACTCTGGAGATCTGGCCCCACTCCCCAAGGTAGCTGGGAGGTTGGGGAAGGGGGCTGAGGGGCTTGGGCACTGACTGAAGTTTATACTCTTTAAGGTAGAAAAAAAAAAGTGGATCTTTCTGGGAGAGCAAGCTAGAGGCCTTCAGATTAGGAAAGTGAAGCTCAAAGGGTGACTTACCCAATGTCACACGGCTAACAAGGGACAGAAGAGAGACAAGAAAGAGAGGTGGAACCCTCTCACCTCTTTCTGCCCTGTGTTTTCTGCAGAGCGTGAGAATATAACGTTTATAAATAGAACTCCCTTGACAAGGAGTGCTTTCCTGGACAGTTAGAAAAAATAGCAGGGCTCTTGACTCAAAACTCCGATGCACATTTTTATTTGCATGCTTTTTTTTTTTTTTTTAAATAGAGTCTCACTCTATCAGTACAGTGGCACAGTCTCTGCTCACTGCAACCTCCACCTCCTGGGTTCAAGTGATTCTCTTGCCTCAGCCTCCCGAGTAGCTGGGATTACAGGCTTGTGCCACCATGCCTGGCTAATTTTTGTATTTTTAGTGGAGACAAGGTTTCACCATGTTGGCCTGGTTGGTCTTGAACTCCTGACCTCAAGTGATCCACTTGCCTAGGCCTCCCAAAGTGCTGGGATTACACACATGAGCCACCGCACTGGGCCTTCTTTGCATGTTTTTTTTTTTTTTTTTTTTTGAGATCGAGTTTTGGTCTTGTTGCCTAGGCTGGAGTGCAGTGGCACGATCTCTGCGCACTGCAACCTCCACCTTCTCGGTTTAAGCAATTCTTCTGCCTCAGCCTCTTGAGTAGCTGGGATTACAGGCACCTGCCACCATGCCTGGCTAATTTTTGTATTTTTAGTAGAGATGGGGTTTCACCATGTTGCCCAGGCTGGTCTCAAACTCCTGAGCTCAAGCAATCTGCCCACCTTGGCCTCCCAAAGCTCTGGGAGCCACCACAGCTGGCTCCAATAGCATTTTTAAAATTTTTATTTATTTTAATTTTAATTTTTTATTTTTTGAGACAGAATCTCTCTGTCACCCAGGCTAGAGTAAGTGGCACCATCCCGACTCACTGCTGCCTCTGCCTCCTGGGTTCAAGTGATTCTCGTGCTTCAACCTCCCGAGTAGCTGGGACTAGAGGCACCCAACACCACGCCAAGCTAATTTTTGTACTTTTAGTAGAGACAGGGTTTCATCATATTGGCCAGGCTAGTCTCAAACTCCTGACGTCAAGTGATCCACCCACCTTGGCCTCCCAAAGTACTGGGATTATAGGCGTAAGCCACCGTGCCCAGCACCTGTGTTTTTTAAACAATGAAATTAATAAGTGTGTTCCATCAGCTGCACTTCTTTTCTGAGAGAGGATAATTTACATATAAGACACAGAAAAGCTTCTTGCACAATGTTCTTTTAATAGGATTTATGTAAACTCACATTTGTCAAGATCCATAAAAGTATTCTATTTCTTTCACACATGTAATTTTTTTGTACTTCTCTCTCAGTGAAGGAGGCAGGCGTTGTCATTCCCACTTATCAGGTGATTGAGGAGCAGAAGCAATGCGGCCTGAACCCAGATATGGATTTCATTTTGAAGAAAGGTCTCCCTTCTTGTAGGGCACTATCCTGGACCCACTGGGCCTGCCCTTCCTATTTATTTCTTAGTGAAACCAGAAAGTTTGCTGGGGCCAGTATGATGGAGCATCGTGACTGACAAATGGCTGGGATTAGGCTAATGGGTAGGCAGCTGTATATGGAGGAAGGTGATGAGGGATCAGACCATTTCCCTAGATTCCAGTGGAAACTTTTCAGGCAGTATCTAAATGAATCAGAGAAGATAAGAAGCCTGGAATACCTTGCAGAACACTGCCCATATCCTCCCAGCCCCAAGGAGGATTTAGGATGCAGGGAGTCTGCACATGAAACAATTGTTTACATAAGCTGGAGAAGCATGCCAGGAAACCAGTCCAGGGGCAGTTTCCAGGACCTGATTGATACTACTCCATCCTGGAAACTGAAAGAAAAAAAAAAAAAAAGGGTGAGTCTTTAGTTCTGTACTCCCTTTAGTTCTGGGAGTGCATTTGGAGTTTCCTTTAAATTCTTTGTGGATACAGGAGGTTGAGGGAGGAGAATCACTTGAACCCTGGAGGCAGAGGTTGCAGTGAGTGGAGATGGTGCCACTGCTCTCCAGCCTGGGCGACAGAGCGAGACTGTCTCAAAAATAAAACAAGGCCGGGCGCGGTGGCTCAAGCCTGTAATCCCAGCACTTTGGGAGGCCGAGGCGGGCGGATCACGAGGTCAGGAGATCGAGACCATCCTGGCTAACATGGTGAAACCCCGTCTCTACTAAAAATACAAAAAACTAGCTGGGCGTGGTGGCGGGCGCCTGTAGTCCCAGCTACTCGGAGGCTGAGGCAGGAGAATGGCCTGAACCTGGGAGGCGGAGCTTGCAGTGAGCCGAGATCGCGCCACTGCACTCCAGCCTGGGTGACACAGCGCGAGACTCCGTCTCAAAAAAAAAAAAAAATAAATAAATAAATAAATAAATAAATAAAACAAAAATGTCAGGCATGGTGGTTCGTGCCTGTAATCCCAGCACTTTGTGACTCCATCTCAAAAATAATAATAAATAAAATAAATAAATTTTATGTGGATAAATTGAGGAGAGCTAACGTGCAACAGATGAGAAAGAGACAAGGGGTGGGAGTGGGCACAGTGGCTCACGCCTATAATCCCAGCACTTTGGGAGGCCAAGGCGGGTAGATCACCTGAGGTCAGGAGTTGAAGACCAGCCTGGCCAACATGGTGAAACCTTGTCTCTACTAAAAATACAAAAATTAGCTGGGCATGGTGGCACACACCTGTAGTCCCAGCTACTCGGGAGGCTGAGGCAGGAGAGTTGCTTGAGCCTGTGAGGCAGAAGTTGTAGTGAGCCAAGATCACACCACTACACTCCAGCCTGGGAGACAGAGCGAAACCGCAACTCAAAAAAAAAAAAAAAAAAAAAAAAAAAAAAGGAGGGGTGGTGGGGAGTGCTGGGAAGGCAAGAAGGAAATAGCAGAGGAGAGACAAGGAAACCCCTGGCTTGGGAAGGCTCTTGCCTGTCCCACCTCACGCAAGCATAAACATTCCTGTCAAGACGGGGGCCCTCCAGAGGATGTCCAACTTAAAGCTCAGATCCTGGGCAGCAACAGCGGGGAGGGGATGGGGTGTCCCAGGGCAGATGGCCTTAAGGGGCCTATTTGTAGAGGCGAGGCCCAGAGGCTGTTGTATGCAAGCTGCTTAGGGCCGCAAGAGAAATCCGGAGCTTCCCTGATGACCATCTTTCTTCTCCTCTTTCTGACTCTCTTCTTCCTTCCACTCTCCCTAAACCTGCTGAATCCCTTAGGCAGCTGGGATCAACATAAGCTAGAAACTGATGCGTATACAGGGGAAACCGGGAAGCCTAGAAACAGCAGAACCTGGGAGAGGTACCTGTGTACAGGGCAAATGAGGGGAGCCTGAAAACAGCTGAATCTGGGGAGATGGAACTGCCTAGTGAGAGAGCAAGGGGGTTCTGGAAACTGCTGAACCCAGGGAGGCCAATTTGTGTACCAGGGAAATATGGGGGAACCTAGAAACAGCAGGATCTGGGGAGACGGTCCTGTGCAGGGGGGCAGACAGAGAGAGTAGCCTGAAAACAGTTGAATCTGGGGAGGCAGATTCGTGTGCAGAGGGAACAAGGGGAGACTGGAAACAGCACAATCTGGGGAGATGGGATAGTGTACAGTGGAAGCTAGGGTGGCCTGGAAACCGGGGCTCTCAGGGGATGAATCTGCTTGAAATTGCATGGGGGAGGCGAGGGAGCCTGGGGAATCTGATGTGGCAGGCGTGAGCAGGGACACAGGCAAGCACGGGGTGGAGTCAGGGTGGTGGTTGCATGGAAGGGGAATGCAATGGAACTCCCTGCCTTGTAGGTTTGAGTTAGACCCCTTGGCAGCCTCTTCTTGCAGACAGGGCAGGGTAAAGGAGTAGCTCTCCATTGAGGAGCCAGGATTTCACATGGCAAGAAGAGAAAGGCCTTTGTGTGCAGTTGCTGCCCTGGTCCTAAAATTCCAGGTCCAAAGCCTGGAATTCCCTAGGAGAAACAGCCCAGGAGTTAGAGTGGGAAAGGATGAGGAGATTGAAGGCGCTTCCGTCCCCTTGCCTGCCTTCTTCCCAACCCCTCCCTGACAAGGACAGGCCTCTTTCTCCCTTTCTACCGACCAGCCTGACCTCTCCCTTCGGCAGTTCTTTTCTGAGTGACAGACAGACAAAGACAGAGCTGCAGACAATCGACTGAAGGAGGCCCCACAAAAGTTCCCTCCCAACCCACCATCCCCCCATACCCTCCCTAGAGGCCCTGAGCCAGCCAGGGCCAACAGGAGCTGTCACTCTAGTGGAGCTGCCTTCAGGTGACAGGCCTTCAGGAGGCAGGGTGACTAGGGCTGGGAAAGGCCTGAGATTTTTGGGATTCAGTCCGTGCCTCTTAGAAACCAGAGTTTCCCAGCCGGTTGCCTCTAAGAGAGGAAAGGGGGCAGAACAGTGGCCACTATTGCAGAAAGAAAAACCTGGTTCCACGATTTCTAGCTGTAGGATCTTGGCCAGTTGTCATTCCTCTCTGGGTTTCAGTTTTTTCATCCGTAAAATGAAGGATTGGTCCAGATCTCTAAAGGCCCTTGCAGCTCTAACGTGAGGATTCTTAGTGGCCTCGGAGAGAGAGCTCAGCTTGGCATTTCTTCTCATTTGCTAATACGGCTCAGAACTTTCTGGCAAACATTGGAAGGAGGCTGGCATTTGGGATGCTGTGAGAGTGTTTAAGCAAGCTCTCCCTGGCATTGATAACACTTCTGGAACATGTATGTTTCTACTTTTCGTCACTCCAAAGGGTTCCTCCCCTTGAGCAAAATTATTTTTTACGCCAGCCACCTCAGGTTTCCTGTCTTGTGATTTAGGCTGGAAGGTGGAATCTGAACCCAGAATCTCATCTCCCTGCCCCAAATCTGCCTTCTTCCCTGCCGGCCTCACTCCCAACCTCTCTGTGCTCTCTTGCCTGTGGCTTCTGTTATTACCTGGTTTCTCCTAAAGCCAGGGATGTTTGGAAAGAGGGCTTATGCTTGGGCTCTTATAGTGAAGCCTCACAGTCTCAGGGAAAGGACCTTCCTCCCCTAACAGAAAGACAGCCAGGTACCCCAAGGCCCTGAGGCATCACACTGCCCCTTGTTCATTACTAACCCGGAAGAGGGTTCGCAGTGCATCCCTTGCGAGGCTGCCAGCGGGGGTTTCATCTGAGACCATCTATAAAAAACCACCATGAGCCTGGAAGCATGGAAAGCATAGTGTGTGTGTGATGCAGAGGGGGTCAAATAACCATGGGCCTAATTCAGGCCAGGCCTGAGTGGCTGGAACACCAGACCTGTGCTTCTCCACTCTTCCCTTTAGTCTGAGAAACCACTGCGTTTAGCACAAGAAGCATGGCTTGGGCTGGTGCTCTGATGATTCCAGAAACCCTGCCCACCTCCAGTCTGTGCAGAAGAAATCATTCCCAGCACTTACAGAACGGGAATGGAAGAGTCCTGTTCAGATGGAAGGGGAACTATGGTTGCCTGCCTTACCTCTCTTGGGGACCTCAAGTGACCTGCCTCAACGTACCAAGGGGGAGGAGGAGGAGTCTTCAGGGGACAGTGCTGGGAGCTGGACTCCCGGGGTCCAGTGTTACCAGAGAAGACCTGGGGACAGAGAACCTCTTGCGAACCGCACTGGGGCCAGTCCTTCCTAAACACAGGCTGAGTGCGGGGCGTCTCTCCCCGACTCTGCCTTCCTGGGCACCGTCAGGGATGCGCGGGCAGTTCTTAACGAGTCCCAAGGCTGTGGGAGCTGAAGGGGTAGTGGGCCGGGCGGAGGAGGGAGTGGGGAGGGGATCTGATTAGAATCCGGGCCGTATGGCGAACACTGCGGAGATGGAGGTAATCACTGAGCGGGCGAGACAGCGTGCTCGGCGACAGCAGGCGGCCCCGCCGTCGCTATGGCAACCGCGGCCTCCGGGGCGCGCGGCTAGGCGCAGCTCGGCGTCCGCGGCAGAACATCTGCTTTGCACCGGGCTGCTGGGAGCCAGGGGGCGCGGGCGCGGCTGCTCCCCCCACCCCGCGAAAAAGAAACAAATTAGGCCAACTGTCCAATGAGGGGCCGCAAATGTATTTATTAATGCGAGGGAAAGGTTGTTCCGGAGCGCAGTTTGATTAATGTTTGAGTCTTCAGCTTGTCAGTCTGGTTTTGTCTCCTGCAAAAGGGGAAAAGGGAGGGGTTGGGTGAGGGGCTGGTAGGGGAGTGGGGAGGAGAGAGACAACAAAGCGGGAGGGGATGTTAATAGCCAAATAGGCTCTTTTTCATGTTTCCCCCAGCCTGCCACCCTTGATGGATGGCTCAGACAGACACCAGAGCGCATCAGGGAGACGCAAGCCCCTCGGAGAGATGGCGGGATGGAAGAGAGGGGGCCGCTGGAGCCTGGCTGGGGTCGGTGGGGCGGGAACTCCCGAGGGCTGCCTGGAGAGGAATGGCCCCAGGAAATGGGCAACTCCTGGGGAAACCAGAGGAAAATTGCACTCATGTCCCCAAGTCTCCTTTCCGCCCCCAGTTTGCCCCTCTGGTTCCTGGAGATAACACCGAGGTCGAAGAGTGAGGGGTCTCCATACCCTCTGGATACAGAAAGGGGTGAGAAGCTCTCCTCCGTGTGTTAGGGATGGGAGAAGGGAAGTAGGCAAAAGCCTAGGCTTCGAATTCTCCTTCCTCTCTCTTTCCTCCACCCTTCTCTTTTCTTTCCTCTCATCCTATGTCCTCTGCCATGTATCCTGTCTTCGCTTTTGCTCCGTCGTCCTTCCTTCCTCTTTGTCTCTTCTATTGTTTCTTTCCTCCATCTCCCCCATGCCCCGTTGCTGACTGTGATAGGAATTGCCTTGCGAAGATATCTTCTGTGACCAGTCTGAACACCTATAACGTTTTCTATTTTTCCGTCTCTAGAGTCATGGAGGAACTGAGAGCCCCCTTGGAGCCTCAAATTTGACCCAGTTTGTGAGAAAACGCAACCCCACCCCTTTTCTATCCTCCCCACCAAATCCTCAGCTCCAGCCCACTAGGAATGTGGAGTGGAAACTGAAAATTACAGATTTCTGGCCAGGCCTGGGATTCAGAAACACAAGAGAAGGTCTGTAAAACTTAGGCTGCTTTGAGGTTAGAGGCTTCCTCTTTACTATCCCTTGCCAAAAAAAAAAAAAAGAAAAGAAAAAAAAAAAAAAAAAAGAAAAGAAAAGAAAATAGAAAAGAAAAGAAATACCCCTTTAAAGCCTAAGCCAAATTCTAACATGACTATGTAGCTCATTTTACCTTCTTGTACAAGAAAGAAGTGCATTTCTACATCTGAAGAGCTTTGCAAGAGGGAAGTTATTGGACACCAAAAAACCCATTTGATGGCGGGGCACAGTGGCTCATGCCTATAATCCCAGCACTTTGGGCGGCCAAAGTGGATGGATCACTTGAGGTCAGGAGTTCAAGACCAGCCTGGCCAACATGGTGAAACCCCATCTCTACTAAAAATACAAAAAATTATCCGGGTGTGGTGGCATGCGCCTGTAATTCCAACTACTCGGGAGGCTGAGGTGGGAGAATTGGTGGAAACCAGGAGGCAGAGGTTGCAGTGAGCAGAGATGGTGCCACTGCACTCCAGCCTGGGTGACAGGGCGAGACCTCATCTAAAACAAACAAACAAACAAAAAACCTGCTTGAGCAGATCAGAGCCCCACTTTCCACGGAAGATTTTTATTTATTATCATCAGCATCACAATTATTATATTTAATTATTATTTACAGTGTTGGGATGGAGGGATTATTCTCTTAAAATGTGATCATAGCACAGTGGTTAAGAGCAGTGGCTCTGGAATCAAACCATCTGGGTTGAATTCTGGTTTCTTCACCCACGAGCTGGATGACCATGGGCAAATTACTTAGCTCTCTCTAAGCCTCAGTTTCCTCATCAGTAAAATAGGATTATAGTCGTCCATAGATCACTGGGTTGTAGAAAGGGCAAATGACACAATCCATGTAAAGTGTATAGCATTGTATATAATGATTATTATGTGCCCAGTACACATTGACTGTTACTTGGTTATAGATCCTTTTCAAACACATCGCACGATCACCAGCACTGAATATGCATTGTACTCCAACTATGTACATGACAGTACATTAAATATAAGGTAGCAAGAGATATAAACATGATTTCTGCTCTCAAAAGTTTACAGTCTTTCTGATGAGAAACAGTAGATGCATTAAAAATTACAAATCACCTGAGGAATCATATGCCAAATGCCAAATGAATAGTACAAATGCCAGAGGCTTTCAATGTTCAGCTCCAAGGGAGGGGTTGCAGGACTTGGAGCTAGGGGTCCCCTGCAAAAGGGGCCACAGAGCCTGGGTCTTTAAGGAAGTGAGGGATGGAAAGAAGTGAAGTGAAAAAAGGGAATGGCATGAACAAAGACTGTGAGGATGGCTTGCTTTTGGATGAATGAGTTTGGCTGCATCTAAAGAGGAAACTTGGGGCTGAGTAGGTGGCCTGTGCCTGTAGTTCCAGCTACTCCAGAGGCTGAGGCATGAGGATCACTTGAGTCCAGGAGTGTGTGACCAGGCTGGGCAACACAGCAAGACCTCATCTCTAAAAAAGATAAAAATAAAGTTTATCAGCCTGGGCAACACAGCGAGACCTGTCTCTACAAATAAAAAAATGGCCAGGCATGGTCATGGCTGCCTGTGGTCCCAGCTACTTGGGAGGCGGAGGTGGGAAGATGGCTTGAGCTCAGGCAGTCAAGGCTGGGAGCTGGGACAGTGCCACTGCACTCCAGCCGGGGAGACAGAGTGAGACCCTGTCTCAAAAATAAGTAAATAAAATAAAAATAAAGTGTAAACTTGATAAGAATCTTGAATACAGGGCCAGGCGCAGTGGCGCATGCCTGTAATCCCACCACTTTGGAAGGCCGAGTAGGGTGGATCACCTGAGATCAGGAGTTCGAGACCAGCCTGGCCAACATGGCAAAACCCCATCTCTACTAAAAACACAAAAATTAGCCAGGCATGGTGGTGCATGCTTGTAGTTCCAGCTACTCAGGAGACTGAGGCAGGAGAATCGCTCGAACCCAGGAGGCGGAGGTTGCAGTGAGCTGAAATCGCGCCACTGCACTATAGCCTGGGTGACAGAGCGAGACTCCATCACAAAAAAAAAGAATCTTGAATACAGGACCCGGATACTTGGATTGTATATTGTATGCTTAAGGGAAGTGTGGAAGATTTTTGAACAGTAGTACCACACATGTAAAAATATAGGTATATGTGTATATATATATATGTGTGTGTGCGTGTGTGTGTGTGTATTTTTTTAAGGAAGGTTAATCTAGTGGTGGTGCATAAAATGAAATGGTATAAGAGAGACTGCAGATCAGGGAACCAGTAAAGGAGGGCTAGGGCCAGAATGAAGAGGAAATAATAAATTTGAGAAACATGAAAAAGTTTGATGACTAAATGGATGTTAGGAAGAGATGGAGAAGAACAGTGATAAGGCACTAAGCTCTAAGGCTTTGAACCTGGGTGATTGGGAGAAAATCTACAAGAACAGGGTTTGGTCATCATTACCCTGAGTTCTGGTCAGAGCCCAAGTTGCCTGAGTTTAGCAGATCACTGTAAAGCCTGCTGCCACATGATTGTTGATGTGTTTTCATATTTATTGGGTATCTATTATGGTGTGGGTATGGTAGGAAGTTAGTTATCCATCCTCCATCAGTCTGACATGTGTTTTGAGTAGTTGGAAATTGGTTACCCTGTACATCTTCCATTGCCTACCTGCCTCCGTCATAAATGATCTTAGAGGCTAAAGGTTCATCCTATGGAAAGCATAAATAACCCTTTGGGGGCTAAACTTAAGGCTCAGCTCCACCCACCCAATAATTTAGCAAATGAACCAAGAAGAACGTGCCTATCACATAGGTCCTGTCCTCTGAGACCTTAAGCTGAAAGAGGGTCTGATGTTTGACTACCAAGTAATGAAGCAAATTTATAGGCAAATGCCTTAGGAGTCATTCCTCTCTATTTGAGGATAATCCCTTCAAAGTCATCTCACCAGGAGGCTGCATTATTCCAAATGCTTCCATTGCTTGAAACATTTGGGAAGGCTCCATGGGAATTATCTTCAGAGTCTTCGGCACATTTGTGTTGCTTTCCTCAAATGAACCAGATCCTTATCCTTAGAAGGTGGTGGGATGGTTTGAATGTTTTTCTGTGGTTGCCATTTTCCAAAAAAGTTTTGAAACTGCTTTTAACAATGGCAAAGTGTTGAAATAGAATTATAGTCTCCTACTAAGAAGTCATGACAACTGAATGCCATCTATGATCCTGGATTGGATCCTGGACTGGCGGTAGAGAGAGTCTGACGATGGGAATAGTCATACAGGACATTAGTGGGAAAAATGGATGGACATTGAATATGCGCTGTACAGTAGATGGTAGTCTCATAACAATGTTAAATTTATTGATTTTGATCATGATACTGAGGTTGTTTGTGTAAGAGAATGCCTTTGTTCTTAGGAAACACATTCTCAAATATTTAGGAGTAAAGGGACAGGATGTCTCCAATGTACTCTCCAAAAGTTCCAAAAAAATGCATATGTAAATATGTAGATAGACAAGGATGAAATGAATGGAGCAAAATGTAAAACAATTGATGAATCTGGGTAAAGGGCATATGGGAGTTCTTTGTACTATTTTTGACATTTTTTTATAAGTCTGAAATTTTTCAAAATAAAAAGTTACCAAAAAACCAACTATGTAGCCTCCATCTGAAGGAGAGAGATTCATTTAGATGTTGATTCTTTCAAAATGGTCCTCTTAGGAGGCACTGTACTCTTCAACACTTTATCGGGATTAGGTGAAAATATGAAAGACAAGCTCATCAGCTCTGTGGATGATACAGAGCTAAAAAAGAGTTAATGTTTTGGGTGACAGGCTAAGGATTTAATAAGATCTTGGCAGGATGGGAACAGTGGCCCAAACTGAATACAGTTTAACATAATGTATGCTCCATCGGTGTTAAATTGAGTTGGGTGAGGTGAAATATAAAAGGATTAAATGATAAGTTTTATACCTGTCACCAAAAGAGTTAATTCAGTAGGAATGAGGAAGACATGGCCTAAGAGTGACATATACTAAAAACAGTAAGTTTAGTTGCCTGCAACCTCAATATGCTGATATGATAGAGAAGCTACTATGGGCCAGGCGTGGTGGCTCACACCTGTAATCCCAGCACTTTGGGAGGCTGAGACGGGCGGATCACATAAGGCCAGGAGTTCGAACCAGCCTGGCCAACATGATGAAACCCTGTCTCTACTAAAAGTACAAAAATTAGCTGGGTGTGGTGGCGTAATCCCAGCTACTGGGAGGCTGAGGCACAAAAATCGCTTGAATCCGGTAGGTGGAGGTTGCAGTGAGCTGAGATTGTGACCCTGCACTCCAGCTTGGGAGACAGAGCAAAACTCTAAACAAACAAACAAACAAAACTGCTGTGATCTGCATCTGCTGTAAAAAATTATAGATTCTGAGCTTCATTAATAAAATACAGTCTTTAGAACAAGGGAGGTGATGGTCTTTCTTTATCCTGTGCCCTTGGGAATTAATCTTTAGGTCTGGGGCACTATTTATAAAGAAAGGCATTGCTAATGAAAAGGCCTATGGGATATATAAACAATAGTGAGATTTTGAAAGGAGAGCACTTGAGGAATAGGTGAAGGAATTAGGAATGTTTAAACTCTCGGGGATTCCTATTGGCTGCCTTCTAGACATTTGATTGGCATCTGAACTGGGGAGGAAGATTTACATGTTCTTCATCAATTCACACAATGACAAAAGGACAGAAGGAGGTGAATTACAGGGAAATAGTTCCTGGTTTAGTATGAGAAAGAATTTTCTAAACATTAAAAGTCTGAAAATAGGGCCGGGCGCGGTGGCTCAAGCCTGTAATCCCAGCACTTTGGGAGGCGAGGCCGGTGGATCGAGTCAGGAGATCGAGACTATCCTGGCTAACACAGTGAAACCCTAATCTCTACTAAAAATACAAAAACTAGCCCGAGGTGAGGTCGCTGAGCGCCTGTAGTCCCAGCTACTTGGGAGGCTGGTAGCGGGAGAATGGCGTGAACCCGGGAGGGCTTGCGAGGTGAGCGAGATCAGGCCACTGCACTCAGCCTGGGAGATAGGCGAGACTCCGTCTCAAAAAGTCTGAAAATAGAAAGGCGTTACGTAGTGAGGTAATAAGTTCTCTGTGGCTGGAAGTATCCAAAGAAGACTATTATGAGGACTACTATAATAAGAATTCTTGCAACAGGAAGGACCCTAGGTTAGGTAGACTGCTGGTCTGTTGAACTCTAAAATTCTAGGTAATTACATGTCTATTTAGAGAAAATAAAAATAAAAAAATAAACACCTACCAGCCTCTTTTCTCTGTGGTCTTTATTATATAATGTTTACAAAAACTGCCCACACACTCACTGATTGTATAAAGCTTGGGAAGCCTGTACTGGGAGCTTCTTCATTTTGTATTCCTTGCTTCCCTACCCCATCTCTTTTCCAACCTTCCATCCTGCCCCTTGGTTGCCTCTGTCCAGAACTTTCCGTGTCTGCGTGCAGGATGGGACTTCTTGAGAGATTTGTAATATTGAAAATTCTGCCAGGCACAGTCACTCACGCCTGTAATCCCAGTACTTTGGGAGGCCAGGGCGGGCGGATCACTTGACACAAGAAGTTCGAGACCAGCCTGTCCAACACGATGAAATGCTGTCTCTACTAAAAATACAAAAATTAACTAGGCATGGTAGCACATGCTTATAATTCCAGCTACTTGGGAGGCTGAGACATGAGAATTGCTTGAACTCAGGAGGTGGAGGTTGAAGTGAGCTGAGATTGTGCCACCACACTCCGGCCTGGGCAACAGGTGAGACTCTGTCTCAACAACAACAACAACAAAAACAAAAAAAGAGGCCGGATGCAGTGGTTCATGCCAAAAAAAGAAGAAGAAAAAAAAAAAAGAGGATGGATGCAGTGGTTCATGCCTGTATGCCTGTAATCCCAGCACTTTGGAAGGCCAAGGCGGGTGGATCACTTGAGGTCAGGAGTTCGAGACCAGCCTGGCCAACATGGTGAAACCCCGTCTCTATCCAAAATACAAAAGTTAGCTGGGCATGGTGGCACATGCCTGTAATCCCAGCTCCTTGGGAGACTGAGGCAGGAGAATCGCTTGAACCCGAGAGGCAGAGGTTGCAGTGAACCGAGATGGCGCCACTGCACTCCAGCCTGGGCGACAGGGGGAGACTCCATCTCAAAAACAAAAACAGGACAAAAAACAAAAAACAAAAACAACAAAAAAAGAAAAGTCTGGGTATTGTGCCAGTCTTCTTAGCGAGGCTGACTCTACCCCATAGCTGACTGGCATTTGCTCTCAGAGCACAGGTTCTACATTTGAGGAATTTCGCTGGAATCCCAGCACTCTTGCTTAGTGTGGCAGAAGGCGAGGCGAAGGTGTGAGGTAGTGGAATATGTGGGTTCTCAACCCCAAGCGGAGCAAACCCCTGAGGATGGACTGCACATCTCAAGAGCAAAGGAAGGTAGAAAACAGAGATCAGAGACAGCTTCTCTTTCTCTCCTGCAGCCTTTCCCCAAGTTCTTTTCTGTTTTAATCACAGGAAGAATGATTAGTCAGCCAAGGAAGGACGGGGGAAGAAAGCAGATGAGTTTTATCTGGCTGGGGTCTGCCTGAGCCGCAGCCATGTGACTACCTGGCTGACCTGGGGTCTCCATCACGTCCCTGCCTGTCCACAAGACGGATCAGCCTGCCCTTCTCTGCAGCACCCACCCCCCATTCCAGGAGAGGGTTGCTAGGATAATTATAGCCTACTTGTTTCTCTCTCTCCCTCTCTCTTATTTCTGTAGGTCCTGGACATTTTTTACTTTCTCAGAGGACTGGAGAACTTCTTCAACACTGTAGTAAACTAGAATCTGAAAGCTTCCTTCCAGCAGAAATGAGGAGGTTAAATTCTCAGAAACCGTTTCCATTTTTTACCTTCTCTACCCACCTCCCTCCAGTGTTAACTGGGAACCTATTGCTTTGCCCTTCATTTCAACAACACAGAGCCTTTCCCCAAATATTCAGGCCTCTCTGTTATCCATAAAACTGCTCCCCTCGACCTGCTGGGCTCAAGTGACCCACCCACCTCAGGCTCCTGAGTAGCTGGGACTACAGGCATGCCCCATTTCTGGCTAATTGTTATATTTTTTGCAGAGACGGGGGTCTCATCATGTTGCCCAGTCTGGTCTCGAACTCCTGGGCTCAAGCTGTCTGCCCACCTTCGCCTCCCAAAATGCTGGGATTACAGGTGTGAGCTACTGTGCCCAGCCTCAGGTATCTCATTCAGTATTGAAGGAAACAGACCTGGCTTTGAATCCTGGTTCTATCAGTTGCAAACCCTGATCTTGGGTAAGTGGCAAAATCTCTGAGAGGATCTATTATTCCACTTGTGAAATGAGAATAATTATACCCATTCACAGAATTTTTGTAAAAATTCAACAAAATAATGCATGCAAAGCTCTTAGCCAGTGACTGGCAAAGTACGTGCTCAAAAGATGGCAACTATTGCTCCTAGGGCTCACCTTCGTTTGTGCTAAGTGGATGAAGCAAAAGGAGATGGCAGGGGTTAAGGGAAGCATACCAGAAAGGAGGCTCACAGAAGAGACACTGAAAGGGCTGGATTTGGTTAATGGAGGATGGAGGGTGGAGAAGGAGGAAGAAGATGGGGAGAAGGAAAGGGGAAGGAAAAGCATTCATTGGAGACTGGCCTGGCAGAGAAAGAGAGAAAGTTGGGAGGCACAGAACAAGACAGAACACGGGAAAGGGATGGACAAACAGCAGATGGGAGAGGACGACAGAATGACAAAGACCAGGGGGAAACCCAGCTGGTGTGAAGCAGACAAGAGGTGCTGGAGAAGACAGAAGGAAAAGAGAAAACCAAGGGGTGGGAGGACGGTGTCAAAATGAGACAGGGAAGTAGGGGCAGGACAGACAGACTGAGAGCGAGTTGGGAAAGCACAAGACGGACAGACAGATGGCAGGGACAAGAGGGTGCCCTGGGTTGCCTGCATTCTGCTGTGTTTACCAGCTAATTGAGTTAAATTGTTGTCAGAGATGTAATTAAAGGGTAGAGAGAGCTCTCTGGCAGGCCCGAAACAGATGGAGGGGGCTTTAATTGGTAATTAAATTCTTCCCTGGCAGCTGAGGAAGGAGCTTGTGCTTCAGCCTCACAAGGCCACGGGTGGCCTTCCCCCACTCCTGGCCCCTCTCAGGGGCTCTTTGGGGAGGGGGCTGAGCCCTGCGCACCAGCAGCCTGGCAGGCGGCGAGGCCTGGTAACTGCAGAAGAATGAATGCCAAAGCGACCCTTCTTCCCTGCTGAGTCTGGCTCAGCTCCCATGCGCGAATCCAAGCACACCCACCCCCGTGCCTGCCCCTACTCGACCTCCCCACCCTCACCCACCAAACTAGCACTGACCGATGAATTCCTACGTGGCCCCCATTGCTTCACTTGGGATCCCAGGGAAGAATAGTGGGACTCTGGCCCTGCAGCCTGATCAGTTTGGGAAGAGTTAGTTGGTTTAGTCAGGGACCCAGGCAGACCCATCTGTTGGCAAGGCTCCCACGAGCCTGTCAGCATCTGCCCCCCTCCCCCTTCCAGGAAACATTGTGCAGAGATTCTATTCCGCCTGGCACATCACTGTCTGGCACTAACTCTGCTTCCATCCTTCTCCTCCCCCTGTCCTCACCCCCACAGCAGCAAATAAGACAGGGATGGGATCAGTCACCCTGATGGGCAGATAGATTGGTTAGATGCTCTAAGATGTGGGCATTTAGACTCATCAGCTTTCAATTCCAAATCTCAGTTTGACCTGCATTTCATTGGAGAAGGACCCATGGGATGGCAGTTTTCCCCGAAACCCACAAATTCTAGACATGATCCATTTCAAAGAAAGAGATAAGTAAAAAAGAGCACAGAGGCAAGGCTTTTTAAAAGAAGGCTGAAAGGGAAGTCAGGCAGAAAGAAAACCCAGGGCAGACATTGTGAGATTATTGTAAAATGCATGGCTGACTATGAGTCAGCAATACAGTGCTGTTCTTACAAAAGCAAACTACATGCTGGAAAGCAGTGGTAAAAACACCACTCACTACACCCTCCACCTCCTGAGCTAAAGCAATTCTCTTGCCTCAGCCTCCTGAGTAGCTGGGATTACAGGTGCACGCCACCACCCCCAGCTATTTATTTTATTTTAGTTTTTGTAGAGATGGGGTTTTGTAGAGATGGGGTTTTGCTATGTTGCCTACATTGGTCTCAAATCCCTGGGCTCAAGGGATGCCCCTGCCTTGGCCTCCCAGAGTGCTGGGATTACAGGCATGAGCCACCATACCCGACCCTTCATTTCTTCAGGAGGCTTTCCCCCACCCTCATCTTACACATCCCAGGACTATCTGCCACTTAGCCTGACATCACAACATGCTATTTTATTTTTTTATTATTATTTTTTAGAGATGGGGTCTCGCTCTGTCGTCCAGGCTGAAGTGCAGTGGTGTAATCAAGGCTCAATGAAGCACCTTGACCTCCTCCCAGGCTCAAGCAATCCTCCCACCTCAGCCTCTCAAGTAGCTGGGACCACAGGCAAGTGTTACCATACCTGGCTAATTTTTTTTTTTTTTTTTTTGAGACGGAGTCTCGCTCTGTCGCCCAGGCTGGAGTGCAGTGGCACAATCTCCACTCACTGCAGGCTCCGCCTCCCGGGTTCATGCCACTCTTCTGCCTCAGCCTCCCGAGGAGCTGAGACTACAGGCGCCTGCCACCGTGCCCAGCTAATTTTTTGTATTTTTAGTAGAGACGGGGTTTCAGTGTTAGCCAGGATGATCTCGATCTCCTGACCTCGTGATCCGCCCATCTTGGCCTCCCAAAGTGCTGGGATTACAGGCGTGAGCCACCGCGCCCGGCCGTTTTTTAAATTTTTTGTAGAGATAGAGTCTCATTATGTTGCCCAGGCTGGTCTCAAACTCCTGACTTCAAGCAATTCTCCTGCCTTGGCTTCCCAAAGTATTGGGATTATAGGCATGAGCCACCATACCTGGCCAACATTGCAAATTTAACTGTCTGACTCCCTGCAAAGGCCAAGGATAGTGTCCATTTTACTCATCTCCCCAACAGCTACTAAAGGACCTAGCAAGTAGGAGGTGCTGAATTAATTTTTATTGAATGAAGAAATAAACACAGAACATTCAAGGTGAAGAAAGCAAACTCTGAAAGTCATCAGTGAAGTTATTATACAGAAGAGAGGCCTAGAAATGCAGCCAAGATTTAGGTTAGCTGTAGGAAAGAACTCTTTTTTTTTTTTTCGTCTTTCCCTATTGGCTAAGGGAAAATAAGGAAATCTCTTTTAGAAACAGAAAGAAGACAAAGTCTTATGACTGGTCAACTGGTGGTAGCATTCACCGTCCGCTGTGGGAGGTCAGGAGAGAGTGCGCTGGTTCCCAAACACCAGACCCATCCCCCACAGGAGATTTTTAATAATCAGTATGTCTAGAGGCAGGGGTAAGAAACTGTACTTTTTATTTTATTTTACTTATTTATTTTTTTGAGACGGAGTCTCGCTCTGTCGCCCAGGCTGGAGTGCAGTGGCACGATCTTGGCTCACTGGGTTCACGCCATTCTTCTGCCTCAGCCTCCAGAGTAACTGGGACTACAGGTGCCCACCACTACACCTGACTAGTTTTTTTGTATTTTTAGTAGAGACGGGGTTTCACGGTGTTAGCCAGGATGGTGTCGATCTCCTGACCTTGCGAACCGCTCGCCTTGGCCTCCCACAGTGCTGGGATTACAGGCGTGAGCCACCGCGCCTGTTCTAGAAATTGTACTTTTTAAATCGTCCCAGGTAACAACAATTCTGATGATTGGCAGATAGAAATCACTAGATTAAATGCCAGGTTTCTTTCGGCTACAAACATTTGTTTTTCCTCTCCTTTTCTTTTGCTTGCTGGCATTTTTTCCCACTAGCTAGAAAAAATCAGCCCGGCTGATTCTACTAGGCTTGAAAGATAGCAAGCTTGGGAATATGGAAATCTTCACAGAACCTTGGCAAAAATAGAGGCGAAACATGCTTGTGAAGTGGGCCACTCCACTGCATGCACAATGCAGGCTCCGTGTTCCCCCTACCATCCCCATCATAAAGACCAGACTGAAATATGATTTTAAGCTTGGTTCAGTAGCCCCATTCTACAAAACGGTACTGAAATACAAAAAATGTCATGGTCAGGAACTGCTGGAGCTATGGGTTGAGCCCTGCATCTGAACGCTGGCCTCCACTTCCTGGTTAGCATCCTCCCCACCACATAAATTGACGAAGCTTATTTGGCTCCAGCTCTCCCTGGATTCATTCATTCATTCAGCATTCATTCTCCTGCAGTACCTGAATGGATTCAAATGTCATACCATTTCCCGTCACCCAGCGGGGCAAGGGCACAGTTGTGGGGAGATGGGTGACATTCCCTCCCCTAAAGCCATCCTCCTGCCACCCACTGAGAGATCCCCTAATGAGAGACTGCTCTGGAGGGTGCCACTGCCTGCTGAGGCCACCAGAAGGCCTTGGGACCTGCAGAGTTAAGCAACTCCAGAGCTGCTTCCTGGATCATCAAAGCTGACTTGCCCACACAGCCAAGGCTCAATTAGCTAAATACAGTCATAAAACCTAAGCCTCATCATTGTTCGTCATTCTTCCTCCTGCTTCACCTTTTGTGGCCTGTTGCTTAGACTCACGGGATTGAGAGCTGGGATAAATCTCAGACTTCAAGTCCTGGGTTTTGGCAAAGCTTGGTGTGTGTGAGGGGAGTGGGGAACCCTTGTTTCAACCAACCAAAGAAGTTCTGTTTATGTGGGGTTTTTTTGGTTTTGTTTTGTTTTTGAGACGGAGTCTCACACTGTTGCCCAGGCTGGAGTGCAATGGCAAGATCTCCGCTCACTGCCACCTCCATCTCCCAGGTTCAAGTGATTCTCCTGCCTCAGCCTCCTGAGTAGCTGGGATTACAGGCATGCACCACCACGCCCAGCTAATTTTTGTATTTTTTAGTAGAGATGGGTTTTCACCATGTTGGCCAGGCTGGTCTCGAGCTGCTGACCTCAGGGGATCTGCCCACCTCAGTTTCCCAAAGTGCTGGGATTACAGGCGTGAGCCACTGTGATCAGCTTGTTTATGGGTTTTTATATAACATGTTGGAGTTCTGGCCAGTGTTTTGCTGCTAAAAGTTTACTAGCTGGCTCTCACTTGGAGTGCTGAAGCCCTGCTTTGTAGTATTTGCTTATTTCTGTTGTGTAAATATTTCCACCAAAGCCCATTTCAAGCCACCAACTGGAAATCCCAGTGCAAAGTCGGGAAATGCACATAATTGGCTTTTAGGAGCCAGTGCAAACCAGCTTCAGCATGGCACTGGTTCTGGTCTTTTTTACTTTTTTAATGGCAAAGTCTTGCTCTGTCACCCAGGCTGGAGGAGGGCAGTGGCATGATCTCAGTTCACTGCAACCTCTGCCTTCCGAACTCAAGCCATCCTTCCGCCTCAGGCTCCTGAGTAATTGGGACTACAGGAGCACAACACCACGCCCAGCTAATTTTTGTATTTTTAGTAGAGACAGCATTTCACCATGTTGCCCAGGCTAGTGTTGAACTCCTAAGCTCAAGCGATCCTCCAACCTCAGCCTCCCAAAGTGGTGGGGTCACTGGCATGAGCCACCGTTGCCCAGCCTGGTCCTTCTTTTTAAAAAGAAGTGTGGGCAGGGCGTGGTGGCTCACGCCTGTAATCTCAGCATTTTAGGAGGCTGAGGCAGGTGGATCACCTGAGGTCAGGAGTTCGAGACCAGGCTGGCCAACATGGTGAAACCCCATCTCTACTAAAAATACATTTAAAAAATTAGCCAGGCATGGTGGTGGGCACCTGTAATCAGCTACTTGGGAGGCTGAGACAGGAGAATTGCTTGAACCTGGGAGGCAGAGGTTGCAGTAAGCTGAGATTGCGCTACTGCCCTCCTCCAGCCTGGGAAATGGAGTGAGACTGTCTCAAAAAGAAAAAGGTATGAAGACTTTTCTATTACTACCTTTTAAAGATGAGACAGCTGAGGCCTAGAAAGATTGTTGCTGAGAGCCACACAGCTTACTAGGACCAGATTCCAAAGTCCCTGATCCCCGAACCACCAGATGCCACACTCCACAATCCAACTCAGCTGGACTGTCATAGGCAGGGAGGAGAGGAGACAGACATCACCACAGCAGCATCAAGGCAGGAGCGCAGGGGGTGATCGACAGTGGCCAATGTCAAAATAAGTGGCCAAAGGGTCTCGCAGCCAAACTTTGCTGGGCAAAACCAAACCAAACCCAAACAAACCCCTCAAACTTGAAGAGTCCTATTTTGAACCAACCTTGTTCGTGACCTCAGGGAGTAAATTATTTCCCATTCTGACTTGGATGAAACAAGAAGCCTCCTCACCCCTCTTCCCCCAAGTCTCTCTCCCAAACCTACGAAAAGTCCTTGGGCAATGCACTGTATGTGGGTTGAGGGGGTGGGGGAAGAAGTGAGAAAGAATAACCCCTTTTAGACAAGTCCAGGAATACTTATTTCAGCAGCTATTATATTTTCTTCCCAGATAAGAAGCAAGAAGGGAGCACAGTGCAGTGCTGAGTGGAGGCCGGGGTCTCCTACAGCCCTGGTTTCTTGCTCTGGCTCTTCTACTCATTTGGGTGGATCTCTTCCCCTCTCTTTTTTTTTTTTGAGACGGAGTCTCGTTCTGGACATCAACCTCCCCATCTGTACAATGAAAGTCTAGAACTGATGCTTTCCAGCATCTTATTTATTTATTTATTGAGACAGTTTCGCTCTTGTTGCCCAGGCTGGAGTGCAATGGCACTATCTCAGCTCACTGCAACCTCCCCCTTCTGGGTTCAAGCCATTCTCCCGCCTCAGCCTCCCGAGTAGCTGGGGTTACAGCAGCCTGCCACCACACCTGGCTAATTTTTTGTACTTTTAGCAGAGACAGGGTTTCACTATGTTTGCCGGGCTGGTCTTGAACTCCTGACCTCAGGCAACCCCCCTGCCTCAGCCTCCCAGAGTGTTGGGATTACAGGCATGAGCCACCGCACCCGGCCCAGCATCTCTTTCTTTTAAAATGCCATGAATCACCATGGGGGGAAATGGTAGGGAGACCACCCAGTAACGCAATAATGTTTCTTCCCTAACCCTTGCATCCCACTCTTTCACCAGCTTCAACAAAGGCCCTTTTCTTGCACCTCTGAAGATGCTCCTCACTCCATAGACACCCCACAAAGGCCCCCTCCCTCCAGTTTCTCTGATGTCTCCCAGGACTGACTGGGGCTGCCCCAGCCTGGCATCTGGTCTCCTGTGTCCTAGTCATTCTTTGTGTCCATGTTTCTTCCCTAGGAGCTGGGGTCACTGTGCTAAGGAGGAGGAATGAGAAGTGGGGGTCATCTGTTTTCCATAGCCTCTGCCCATCTACCCCCCAGTCTGGTTTGCCAGAAGAGGGGAAGGAGGGGAGGGGTGGGTAGTAAAAGAACCCTGTGACCCGCCCCGCAAGCCTGTCCTGCAGCTTCTCACCCGACTGTCTTCTCCTCCAGAAGGAAAATGGGTCACGCTCCACAAGGGCCTGTTATTGCCAACCTGGCCCTGCTGTTGCCTGATAGAGCCCAGCCCTCCCCCGCCAGATCTCATTAAGGGGTCGCTGCTTATGCTCCCCAGCCGCCCCCCATCCATCTTTGGCCATGGATGACAGACTGGGCCCGGAGGCTGATGTCCGGCAGGTGACAGGGTTAATGGCAGAAGAGGGCAGAGGGCAGAGGCCAGCCAACTCACAGTGGCGGGAGGGCAGTCTGGGAGGCCCTAGGTCCACTCCAGTCAGGCAGCCCCTCAAATTACAGCACCTGGGGGAGAGATGAGGCCCAGACCCCTCCATCCCCAGGGGAGCAAGGTGGACAGTATCAGCCATCTTGGGAGCAGATGGTGGGAGGAGAGAATGTTAGCCTGGGAAGAAGAGGAGTGGAGACACTTAGAAGCGGAAGAAGAGCTGGAAAGAAGAGGGGGAAATTTCTATATTTGTGGGCTCAGTGAAAACATTGCTTCTTGGATGCCTGGATGCTCTTTGGCAAGAAGCACACATTGTGCAGACGTGTATGAAGTCAGGTGAGTGTTTTGAAGATGGGTGCCCAGGACCCGTTCTGTTTTCCCTCCCAGTTGCCTGGTTCAGCACCTGGCACTGTGGTTAGGAGTAAGGTTCCAGAGTCTAATAATATGAGTCCAAGTCTTTTTCAGGGCCTTTCTGTGTGACACGGTTAAATTACTTAACCTCTCTGAGCCTGATGTTCTCCACGTGTGCAAGGTAGCTTTGGTATTCCGCAGCTTCTGTGAGGAGAAACGACACGGCACATGGGACACACAGCACCTGGTCCTGCGCTGTGCTAGGATTAGCTGCTCGTGGAAGTAGCGGGCTCATTGCTTTAATTACTGCAATCACCTTTGCTGCCTCTCTCCCATCCCCAAGCTTTTCCCAAGCCCGTCTGCCTGGGACCTCCCTCGTTTGACCTCATAAATGCCTGTGATCACCTCCTGGCCTGCTCTGCTCACTCCCAGGGAGCCACTGAATGCTGCTTTGGGGGCAGCTGCCCCCATCATGGCTCCCAGAGGGGAGGCCCCCCCATGGTGACAAGGGTTAGTCCCTCTGGGTCTTTGAAGCCCAGTGAGGGAAGGGGGAGGGGCTGCCCTGTGCTCCTGACCTGGGGGGGTGAGGCTCACCACCCCCACCGTGGGAGGATAGCTGAGAAACAATGGGCAGTGGAAGCCCGGCTCCCACGCCGGCCAGCTGGCAGTCAGGAGAGGGGGTAGGGTAGGGGTGGGAGTGTCCCCTCCTCAGAGCAAGCGGAAAGCTTCAAGAGGCTGAGGTCTCCCCAAAGGGACCCTGAATGTCAAAGGTATCCTATGGCGACAAGGAGATAAATTTTTGCAATGTGGCTTCCTGGACAGAGGTTGTCCAGAGCCCCCGAAGATGGGGTGCAGTGAATGCCCCCAGCTCCAGGGACCCCCTCAAGTACACCCTGATCTCAGGGTGGGCAAAGAAGCCAACTAGCACTACTCTGCCCTCCTTCTCAAGCCTGGATGGAGTGCCCCCGCTCTGGGGGTGCTGATTGCCTCCATTAGGTCCTCAATCTTGCAAGGATAATGCACGGCCCAGGCTGGGCTGGGGGAGGAGGCCCCTCTGGCAGAGAAGCCAGGAGGCAGGACGCAGTGGTGCCTGCCTGAGCAGAATACCAAGCAGCCGCCTGGTTGCCCTGGGCCTGAGGCTGCCTCTGGTGGCCAGCAAGCGTGGCCAAGGTGAGGGTCTGTCCCCTGGCCACCTCTATGCCTTTATGCCTAGCTCTACCAACTCCCTACTGTGGCTGAACTCAGTGAGGCTTCTCCGTATGGTGTCAGGGTCCTGGGTAGCACGAAACAGCCATGTCCCTGCCACTCAACTAGACCAGAGCCCTGCTCATCTCCAAGTCCCTGAGGATGACCCAGCAAGATGAGAATTAACTACACCCCTGATGGAGGTAGGAAGTTACAGAATATGAGAACATTCTCCCCTTTCCTTGTCTATCCACAGTTTATTTCAAAGGAAATAAAGCTTTCTTCTGGAGTGTGTTGGAATGGTGTGGCCTGCTCGTCACTCATTCAGTCCCCTTTGGGATGTTGCTGCTGCCTTTTGCGGCTTGCTCTTGTTGTCCATCCTCTAATCTTAGTGTGTCAGACTCCAGCCTCCCTTGCCTGCTGTTGGGAAAGCCTTGTAGCCACCTCATATGATACTGCTGTGGAGGTGATGGAGCCCCTTCACTTGGATAGGCTCATCTGACTCTCCATCCTGCCAGGTGGGAGGGACAGCTGTTACTTTCCCGGAAGGCAGTGTAGCCTAGTAGTTACAGGCTTGGGCCCTGCAGTCAGGCACATTCGGGCTGTCAACAAGCGTCCCTGCTTACCAGCTGGGCAAGTTTCTTAATTTCTCGGAGCCTGAGTTTCCTTATCTACTACATGGGGATTAAGTTAGTCTCCATACACGGTGCTTATGGGACTGCATTAAATCAGATCTTGCTAACGATGCCTGGCACATTGTAAGTGCTTCAAAATGGCAAAGGGAAGAGGGATTTCTTTAAATTTCTGTTTTAGCCAGGCAGGGTGGCTCACACCTGTAATCCCAGCACTACGGGAGGCCGAGGTGGGCAGATTGCTTGAGTACAGGAGTTTGAGATCAACCTAGGCAACATGGCAAAACCCTGTCTCTACTAAAATTACAAAAAATTAGCTGGGTGTGGTGGCCCACACCTGTAGTCCCAGCTACTCAGGAGACTGAGGTGGGAGGATTCCTTGAGCCCAGGAGGCAGAGGTTGCAGTGAGCTGAGATCACACCACTACACTCCAGCCTGGGCAACAGAACAAGACCCTGTCTCAACAAAGAAAATATAAAATAAGATTCCTATTTATTTGAGGCAGGTGAGAGGTTGAGCTAGATCCCAGAGCTAGTGATTGTTTTGAATTGAGGTCTCCTGACCTCAGTCCCGAGCTTTCCTCATCACACCTTACAGACGCCTTCCTTCCCCTCCTGCTCCATGTTTCCACTTTGTCCGCCAAATTCTGCATGCTCCCAGATAGGGCAGCAGACCCCCGCTCCAGCCTCTGAGTCCTCCCTGCATGTGGAGGGCTGCTTCTCTCCTCCCGTCAGGACAGTGTGGAAACGTCTGCAGTCATGGGAACTGCGATCAGGATTCAAGGCCCATAATTCAGCAGTGATCAGATGTAGGGGAGGTGCCGGGACAGTTATATTAATAACTGTGCCATTAAAAACAAGCAAGCGATGTTCTCATAAAGCATGTGTTGGTTGGGGTAGTTAGGTTTGTTTGTTTATTTATTTATTTCCCTTCAGGAGTGAACAGGGCCACACAGAGGGAGACCATTAAATTATCTCTTGAAATGATTCTGGTAATAAGTTGGGCAGGTTAGAAGAGCTGTCAGCAGCTCCCGCCAGACCTCCTCTGACCTTTCGAAACTCCTATCTTTCACTTGGCCTTGTTTTATATGGGGCCAATTACTCCCTTCTGGGTTAGCTGTGTTTAGAGTTGCTATTTACATGGACAAAATGTGAATTTTTTTTCATCAGACAAGCAAGTCAGAGTGATCGTATATTATTTCTTGCCAGGAATCAGAACATGCTGTGTGACATGGAAAAGAGGGGGAACCTGTAGGGACAGGGGCTTTACATATTTGTAATATGAAACGTTCCAGAAAATCCACAGAGACCCAATAATAATAAATCAATAATAATATAATAATAACATTTATATAGTGGCAGTGAAGGGCCAAGTTCCCTTTTGAGCACGTTTCGTGTGTTAACATGTTTGATTTTCATAATAACCCTACATACTCAGTTCAGTTCCAGCCACTCTGACTTCCCAGCCTGGGTTCCCGTCCACTATCCTGCCTTGACTGTTCTTCTCTGGGGACGGTGGCTTCTCTATCTTTAATGGTCTGAGATGGGGATGCCCTAGCCTCAATGAAGCGGGTGAATTTTTGAAGCCTGAGAACTTCCTGCCTAATAGTGTCACAGCTATGGGACCCTGAGTACCTACTAGGAGCCACGCACGGTGCAAAGAAACGTGTTATGTGCATTATCTCACTCCAGCCTTAACCTTGTGATTTTTTTTTTTTTTTTTTTTTTTTTTGGAGACAGAGTCTCGCTCTGTCGCCCAGCCTGGAGTACAGTGGCCAGATCTCAGCTCACTGCAAGCTCCGCCTCCCGGGTTCATGCCATTCTCCTGCCTCAGCCTCCTGAGTAGCTGGGACTACAGGTGCCCGCCACCTCACCCGGCTAGTTTTTTGTATTTTTTAGTAGAGACGGGGTTTCACCGTGTTAGCCAGGATGGTCTCGATCTCCTGACCTCGTGATCCACCCGTCTCGGCCTCCCAAAGTGCTGGGATTACAGGCTTGAGCCACCGCGCCCGGCCAACCTTGTGATGTTGACTCTGCAGATGAGCGTATCAAGGCCCAGAAGTGTCTCAAGCCACATTGTAGCAAAGCAAATACCAGATTCAAATCCAGGGCTGACTCTGCAGGCCCAGATGCCCTATGCAGTTTCTCCCATTTCCCATGCCAGGATTTTGTTTTTATTTATTTATCTTTTTTCGAGATGGAATCTTGATCTGTTGCCCAGGCTGGAGTGCAGTGGTATGATCTCTGCTTACTGCAACCTCCGCCTCCCAGGTTCAAGTAATTCTCCTGCCTTAGCCTTCCAAGTAGCTGGGATTACAGGTGTGCGCCACCACACCCGGCTAATTTTTGTATTTTTAGTAGAGACAAGGTTTCACCATGCTGGCCAGGCTGGTCTTGAACTCCTGACCTCATGATCTGCCCGCCTCAGCCTTCCGAAGTGCTAGATTACAGTCGTGAGCCACCACGCCGGGCCAGGATTTTATTATTCTAATACTCTGGACTCAGGTTTGACCAAGCCCCAGTGCAGGGTGTTTAACTCATTTCTAAGATGCCTGGATCCCCAAGGGTGAGGTCCTAGGCCAGGGGACCCAGCCTGAGATAGGCACAGACAGGGAGGCACAGGGAGTCATTTAATTTTACATTAAAAGAGAGGGTCCCCTCCTCCTCGCCCCTCCCCCTGCCCCCTGCCTGGGCTCCCTTCCAATCACATCAGAGACCCCAGAGGGGGCTTGACCTCTGTCCTCGGGGGAGGTCAGCCGGGGTGACCCTGCCTGTGTGCAGGATCCCGTGAGAGAGGCCCAGCTGCAGGCCCCCGAGGGCTGGAAGCGCACCCCACCCGGAAACAGACCGGGGTCACAGAGGGCGGCCCAGGCTTCCCTGGCCCTTTGTGAGCCAACGGGCAGGGGGAGATTCGTTCCACAGGCAGCCCCTGTGTCTCCAGAGAAAGGGGCTATTATGGTGCAACTAAAAATACAGGGCACAGCCTCCCCTTTTATCGCCATGGAGATGGGGGGAAGTCTCTGGGAGAGATGAAGGGAGCAAAAGAGGGAGGGAGAGTGAAAGCAGGTGGAAACAGGAAAGGAGCAGGGAGGGGGTGAAGTGAAAGGGGGAGAGGGGAAGCCAGCAGAGCTCCCGCCTGCCTTTTTCAACCAGAGACGCTGGTGGGATCTCTCAGCTTCATCTCTCATTTTTTCCTTTCCACATCCTGCCTGCTGGATCACAGACACTGCCTGGGGGCTACCAGGGCAAAGAAGGGTTTGCCCACTACCCTGCAGCTGGCCCTGTGACCTTTGAGGGTGAGGGGTCCGACCGTCTGGGATTAAATTGCAAGATGGCCACATGGAAGGCAGTTGGTGAACAGCTGCTAGGCCTCGTCCAGCCTCTGGACATACCAAGTGCCCAAATCATTGACTCAGAGTCATCTGACCCAACCTTCCACTCTCAGAAGTGTCCCCACCAGATATTGATCCAATGTCAGCCTAAGGTCTTCAGTGATGTGACTTTCCCACCTGTGCCCTTGCAGGGCACTTTTGGTTGTCAGAAAGGGCTTCCTTATATCAGGTGGAAATCCATCTCCCTGTTACCTCCACAGGTGGGCTCTAGTTCTGCCCTCTGAGGCTGCACAGTGGAATAAAGTAGGGATTTAATGTCATAGAAAGAAAACATAAAAGCCTGACCCTTCTTGGCATACAATATTTGAAGAAAGCTGCTGAGAACATAACTCAGTTGGGAAAAACACACAGTCTGTAGTTTAAAAATATCCAAAGCTAAGTGAAAGAGTGAAAGTCCTGGGGTGAAAAGTGATTCTGGACACTGGACACTGGGTGGGCAAAAGACAGGACACCTTAAGATGCCAGGCTTCCTGGTGCTGCACTGCCCTGATGTCAACACAGAAGTTGATGAGGCCAGGCTCGGTGGCTCACGCCTGTAATCCCAGCACTTTGGGAGGCCAAGGCGGGTGGATCACCTGAGGTTAGGAGTTCAAGACCAACTTGGCCAACATGGAGAAACCCCGTCTTTACTAAAAACCCAAAAATTGGCCAGGCATGGGGGCACACGCATGTAGTCCTAGCTACTCGGGAGGCTAAGGCAGGAGAATTGCTTGAACCCAGGAGGTGGAGGTTGCAGCGACAGAGCAAGACTCTGTCTCAACAGAAAAAAAAAAAAAGATTCAGAGATGATGACTGGGCTCCTCCAATTGGCAAGGTCATAAGTTCCAGCCTACACTCTAGGGAGCCCACCTGCAAAGTCAGGTCAGTTTCTGGCACCCCAAAGACCTTTGAATAGCAAGGTGGGTCAGTTACAAGGCTGCATGCAGCAAGAAGAAAGGAAGTGGGAAAGAGGCAAACTCCACTGTGGAAGAAAATTCAGACTCTGGTTACCTTTTTATTCCTCCTCCCCCTCCTACCAGCTGGGGTGGCCTGCCTGGGAACCAGACTCCTTAGGTGGGCATTCGGAACAGGCGTGGTTTAGGTGCATGAGGAGTCAGACAAGCTGAGAGTTGTGGTTGCATTTACCAAAGACTACATCCTGTGGTCAAGAACAGTCGTTTCAAAATACCAGGCATCCACAACATTAGAGAAGGCCCTGATTCTTGCATCTATAGAGAGAAAAGGGAGATAAGTCCATGGTCCCTATTTGAACCATGCCAAAGCCCAGGCTGTCAAGAAGGCAGGCATACCTGCTGTTGCCTCTTCCCACTCAACACTGGGGCTTCTGCCCAAATGCTGGTGTCCAGATTGTATTTATGACTGTTTTAAGAAGGAGTGACAGAGCCTTTTAATATCCCTGACAGCCTAGGATGTTTTAATAGATGGTGGAGCTGGGCTTCGGGAGTTAAGAAAAGAGAGCAGAGTTGTTGAGCGAGCTGTCAGGGCTGGTTTCTATGACAGACCTACTGATCGACTCCACGACAGAATAAAATACAGGGCCGTGTCTCTCCTCGGCCCCATCAGGTTGACAGACAGTCTGTCACCATTGTATGTCATCTTTCACCTCCTAATCGCTCAAGCTTAGGGGAAATCCGTGTTTAACGGGGAAGCTCTGCAGGATTTCCTCCCCAACCTGCCTCCTGAACGGCAGGCCTCTATTTCCTCCTCCCGGGGCTCCTGTGGGCATTCTCCAGTTTTCTGGATTTCAAACAGAACTCTTCTAGCGACGGGGCCCTGCCTCCATTGTTGCTGTTTGTTAGAGGTGATTACAGGTCTCATAGGACGGCTCGATATTCTGCAAAAGCAGAATGGATAGTGATGATGGTGGTACGGCACTGTGAATGTCATTGAACTATACACTCAAAAAAGATTAAAATGATACCTTTTATGCTACGCATGTCTTACCTCAAAACCAAAACCAAAACCCAAGACGGATAAGGAATGAAGAGAGCTGCCTTGGCTCTTTGATCCCTTGTATGTTGTGTACTCCAGGGTGTGTGCCTGTAACCCGTATGGCCAGCGCAGGGCCATTCCCAGTGCCTCCCCTTCCAGAAGCACACTCAGCTCCCCAACCTCCTGCTTCCTCGCCTCCCTGGTTAATAGGTCTCAAGGTCATTTTTGGAGTTGAACATCTGGAGGCTCCTTAAACACACTTTTCCAGCACCAGACTTGGGGCTGGTCTGACCAGCAACTCAGTTTGTGGCTAAAGTGGCTTTAGCCACACCCTTGGCATGTTCTGGCACGTGAGGTCTAAGAAATTCTCCCAGGGTTTTTTTTGTGTGTGTGTATGTGTATGTATGGGCGGGGGGAAGGATGGCAGCAAATTCAGGGGATCACTTGGACTTTTTTTTTTTTTTGTATTTTTAGTAGAGATGGGGTTTCACCATGTTGGCCAGGCTGGTCTCAAACTCCTGACCTTAAGTGATCCACCCACCTTGGCCTCCCAAAGTGCTGGGATTACAGGTGTGAGCCACTGTGCCTGGCTTCCGTGTTACTTTTTTTTTTTTTTTGACTCAGGGTCTCTGTTGCCCATGTTGGAGAGCAGTGGTGTGATCTTGGCTCACTGCAGCCTCTGCCTCCTGGACTCAGGTGATCCTCCCACCTCAGCGTCCATAGTAGCTGGGACTACAGACGCGGGCCACCAAGTCCGGCTAATTTTTTGTATTTTTTGTAGAGACGGGGTTTTGCTATGTCGCCCAGGTTGGTCTCGAACTCCTGGGCTAAGCAGTCCACCTGCCTCAGCTTCCCAAAGTGCTGGGATTACAGAAGTGAGCCACCGTGCCCAACCTGACTTTACTTTTTCTTGAATGACAGGCAGAACTGTCTTCTGAAAGACAGAAGTAAGTTCTTCCTTCCTTCCTTGCGCTTTAAGGTTAGTTGTGCTGGGTCTGTCCTCAGGGATTTGGGGTTCCCCTCCTTTCTACCAGGGTTGAGGGGCAGTGCGGATGCTCCTCGGTCCTCGTCCCCAGCTGCAGACACAACTACCTCCCTCCAACCTCACTGGCCCAGGGCTCTGCGTTCAAGTCCTCTGCCAGGAGAGAGTTAAGGGCTTGGGTTTAATTTGCCCGTTAATCACAGTTAAAAGAAGTAATGAGCGTCTCCCCAAAGCCTGGGTGTTTCTCTGCAGATTAAGCAGCAATTTGCATAGCCCCTTTATTCACTCCCACCTTCCCCTGTGGGGCAGCTTGTCCTTTCAGACACAGCCAAGCGCAGCCAGCGGCGGGAGCGGTTTGACAAATGGCTTTGCCATGCGCGTGGTTTGGGAGAGAGGGAGGGAGGGGAACGCTGGGAGGGAGAGGGCAGCTCCCGACAGTAATGGATAGCTGGGGCGTTAAATAGTGCAGAACTTTTTATTAGATACACAGGAGAAGTTTAAATATTCAAACTGGTTTTCTTTGAAGCCTGGGGAATGAGAGGAGGGTGGCAGGCTGGCTAAGTAAGAGTTTACTCAGGGCCAATTTACTCAGAGAGGCCCTGGCGGTCACCAGGGAGGAAGGGCATCTGGAGGACACAGGCAGATCCAGGTCAGCTGGTGCCCCCGGGCTCTATACTCCTGCAGCAGCCTTGATCCCCTCCTGCTGGGCTCAGGCTCTGCCAGGCGGGACAGCTACGCTGGACGCAGCTCCTCGGGCTTGATTGCTACGGCTTGCTCAAAGCCCAGCAGATGGTGGCATTCAGACAGGGGAGGAGGCCCCAGCTTTGATAGCAAACCTGGGTCTATGAAGCAATGATATCTCCAAACAGATGGGACAACAGCCCTCTACTTTCCTCTCCAGAAATGTCCTCAACCAAGCAGGGAAAAAGGAGAGATGAGGCCCAGAAATGATCCTCGGGGTAGACAGGCACTCTGCACAGGCTGGTCTCGAACTCCTGGACTCAAGTGATCCTCCCGCCTCGGCCTCCCAAAGTGCTGGGATTACAGGCATGAGCCACCCCACCTGGCCATCAGTCCATTTAAAAAGCTGACTTAACCCCAATTTTCTTCCCAAACTTCTTGTGCTTTGTGGGACTCTTCCTTTGTGTTAACTTGTAAGCCACATGATCATAATATGTCAGAGGTCAAAGTCATTTTAGAGAGCATTAAGACAAAGTTCAGAGACGCTAAAGTTTGATACTCCAAGAGAGACACAAATGTGGTCAAGACACCATTCCTGCCCTCAAGCAGCTTAGTGGGCAGGCACTTCAGGAAGGCATATAACACAATCACTAAGTGTTCCCCCCTCCTAAGGACACCTGCATGGGGCTGCAGGGTGCTGCTGAGAGACGGAGTGACTAATTCTGCAGGGACAGCTGGAGATGTCCACAGAGATGCGTCTGGGCCTCATCTGAGTCAGGGGTCAAGATGCTTTGTAGGGAGCCGAGTAAAGGGTGGGGCCTTGAGGACACATGTGGATTTGGTGTCTTGGGTGGGTAGCCCAGGCTGAAAAGGCTGGTGGGGGTCCAATTACGCAGGGCTCGGTGGCTGCTACTCTAGGAATTTGGGGCACTATAGAGCCTGGGGGTTTCGAAGCAGGGAAATGACTAGGGCGAAAAGGCCCAGAGCAACACAGAAAGGGTGGATTAGAAAGAGCAGCCAGCAGAGCCCAGGACACCACTGATGAAACCGTCAGGAAATAGAGAGAGATGCAATGTGGGTGTGGACAATGGCTTTGATCCGGGACATGTTGGAATATGCGGCACCAGAACACGACTTTCTTTTTGTTGTTGTTGTTGAGATGGAGTCTTGCTCTGTCACCGAGGCTGGAGTGCAGTGGTGAGATCTCGGCTCACTGCAACCTCTGCCTCTGGATTCAGGTGATTCTCCTGACGAGCAGCTGGGACTACAGATGCGCGTCACCACACCCAGGTAATTTTTGTATTTTTAGTAGAGACAGGGTTTCACTGTATTGGCCAGGCCGGTCTCGAGCTACTGACCTCGTGATCCACCTGCCTTAGCCTCCCATAGTGCTGGGATTACAGGCGTGAGCCACCGCGCCGGGTCTGGAACACAACTTTCAAACCTCAGCCGAGGGTATTTCCACACCACCGCCCTCTCACAACAGCTAATCTGAGTCTTACTGTGACAGGCACTGTTTTGTTTTTGTTTTTGTTTTTGTTTTTGTTTGACACGGAGTTTTGCTCTTGTTGCCCAGGCTGGAGTGCAATGGCACGATCTCGGCTCACTGCAACCTCCGCCTCCCAGGTTCAAGCGATTCTCCTGTTTCAGCCTCCTGAATAGCTGGGATTACAGGTGCCTGCCACTACGCCAGCTATTTTTGGTGTTTTTAGTGGAGACGGGGTTTCACCGTGTTGGCCAGGCTGGTCTCGAACTCCTGATCTCAGGTGATCTGCCTGCCCTGGCCTGCCAAAGTGCTGGGATTACAGGCATGAGCCACCATGCCCAGCCTCCAGGCATTGTTCTAAGTGGTGTGCATGCTTACCACAGCTTCCTACCCAAGGTCTTCGTCATTTTACAGGTGAAGGAAATGAGGCAGAGAGGTCCAGCAACTTGTCTAAGATCACACAGGGAGTAAGTACAGAGACAGGATTTGACCCTGGCAGTCCAGATCTCAAGAACATGCTAATCACCACCACACTGTATTGCGTGTTTGTCTTCCTATCACTTTTACTAGATTTTGTATGTGCATGTACAGGAGTTGGGAAAGAGATCAAACAAGTGGCAATTAGATTAAATAGGCCCGATGAGGTGGCTTACACCTGTAATCCCAGCACTTTGGGAAGCTGAGGCAGGAGGATCATTTGAGGCCAGGAGTTTGAGATTAGCCTGGACAACATAGTGAGACCCTGTCTTTATTAAAAAATAAGCTTAGACAGCCGGGCGCAGTGGCTCACGCCTATAATTCCAGCACTTTAGAAGGCTGAGGTGGGCAGATCATGAGGTCAGGACTTCAAGACCAGCTTGACCAATATGGTGAAACCCCATCTCTACTAAAATACAAACATTAGCCAGGCATGGTGGCAGGTGCCTGTAATCTCAGCTACTCGGGAGGCTGAGGCGATAGCTTAAACCTGGGCAGCAGAGGGTGCAGTGAGCTGAGATCACACCACTCCACTCCAGCCTGGGTGACAGAGTGAGACTCTATCTCAAAAATAAATACATAAATAAAATAAGTTTAGGCCAGGCATGGTGGTTCATGCCTGTAATACCAGCACTTTGGGAGGCCGAGGTGGGTGGATCACCTGAGGTCAGGAGTTCGAGACCAGCCTGGCCAACATTGTGAAACCCAGTCTCTACTGCACCTGTAATCCCAGCTACTTGGGAGGCTGAGGCAGGAGAATTGCTTGAACCTGGGAGGCAAGGGTTGCAGTGAGCCGAGATCGCTCCAGGGTACTCCAGCCTAGGTGACGAGTGAAACTGTCTCAAAAATAGTAAGTTCTAAGAAAAGATGAAATAAAAATCATTAACAGGACAGGTAGGAGTGTATGAAAAGGCAGAGAAGAGCCTTGGGACCTGGGTTTCTGGGGAGAAACTGTATACAACATCTGGGAAATTAATGGTGGTTGGGAGGTACATGTGAGGAGCTCCAGCAAAGTTGGCTCCTGCTCCCAAAGGCTGGGGATGTGCCTTTCTTTTGTCCTCAACTCCAGGCCAGGTCTCCAGAGCAGGTTAATTCTTTAAATGGGTGGGGAGATGTTCGCTCTGAATAATGCAGCTTGTTCCCTGCTCTGAACTGGCAATAGGAAAGGAGTTCTAGATGTGCCAGACTCCCCACGATCCTGGCAGGCCCTTAGAGGGGCACAGGGGGTGGACCGCTGGGACCCAGATGAACGAGCCTCAGCACTCCACTTATCCCATGTTCACAGTCAGCCACTGCAGGCTGCAATGCAAAGGGATCCCACTTTTGTGGTCTATAAAGAGAAGCACACCGGAGAGGACACGGTAGGGCTGATACAGGAAGAGAGGCAGTGTTTGGGCAGAGAGGCAGTGAGTGGGGCTGAGCTGTGGCTGGATTTAGCAAGCAGAGAATTTTAGAAAGGTGACTCGATGCTTCCTTATCTGAAGCTGGGTGAGGTGTCTTAGCCAAGTAGTGAGAGGCGTTGCCTTAAATCCTCTCTGGAAAGAGGTGGGATAAAAGTCAACACAAAAGTATAGTGTGCTCTTGGCCGTATAATTCACACCAAACTAAGGATTCTGAGGGTGTAATCTTGGTGCACCGCTTCCCTCTTTCCCTGAATTGTTTTTAACAACGCTGGAAACCTGACTGCTTGAAACTTGGTCTTAAGCTCCCCTAAAGCCCCTCACCTCTAGGATGGAGAGTCCTCATCATGGTTTCCCAAACCAAAAATAAGAGCTCACACGTGTCCAGCAAGAGCCTCCTCCGCACCAGGCAGCATTCTAAGAGCTCTGCATATCTTAACTCATTCTGTCCCTACAACGACTTCTGAGGGCGTTCTGAGATTCACAAGCAGGAACCCAAATACAACCAGTGAAGCTCAGGGAAGTCGGAGGCAGACCTGAAAGACACAGAGCTGCTCTTGCCCAGGGAGAACCAGCCAGGTGGGCCCCTTCGGTGTCTTCAGCATGGCCAGGAGGGCTGGGCCCAGGAAGCAGGCGGGGGCAAAGGAAAGGGAGGCTGAAGGTTCTGGAGAACAAACACAATGTTATCGGGTTAAAGGCTTTTATGAAACCACTTGCCTCAGCCTAAGGATCAGGGTGGGCCTTGATGTCACCTTTTAAGCAGTCACCTAGTATCTCTGATCCAGAACAGTCGTCTAACCACACTACTTACCAAGGGGGCCAAAATCGGCTGAGAAAACTCTAAACCCACTTCCCTTCCTGGGAAAATAGCCAAACCTCGGTGAGTACTACTTCCCCTCGCCAACCTTAGGCGGGGCTGGGAAAGCAGGTCAGGTGCTCATCTGCAAGGGCAGGGGCAGAAGCTTTGGAGGCCTGAACCCGGTCTGCCACGGTCACCTGCTCCACAGGGCTTCTCCCTAAAGCTCCACTACTGTAAGCAAGGGAGTCTGCGTAACAGCTGGTGACCGGGCAAGGGACATTAGAGTGGGCAAGGGTAGCATGCCTCAGTGAACTGACTGCTACTGCAAGAGGCCGGCCAGACGGCCAACAGAGCCAGCAGTGGAACAGGTGGGGCAGGAGCTAGCAGGCATTCTCCCGGAGGGAGAGGGACCAAGAGCAGCAGGCAGTTCCCTAGGCCAAGAGCCTCCCTCCTGAGCTCTGAGGCCAGAGTGTAGTCCACTCACCTCTTCTAGACCCTGCTAGTCTGCGGAGTCTTACCTCCACGTTCAACACCAGTATTTTTCCTTTTTCAATTCCTGGACTTCTCATTTCAGCCCCGATCCCCCAAAAGGAGGTGACCAGGCAAAGATTGGGGGGAAGTGGTGGGTTGACATTAATTGATAGGAACGGCTTCGAGCAGTTCATGCTGCCTTATCTCTCTCTCCTTTGGATAGCGTGTGTCCGCCGGAGTCCGCGGGGTCGGTGATTAATAGGGGCCATCACTCACTGTCCAGGGCGGCTGAAAGGCAGCAGGGAGGGGGCGGCCCTCCCCAGAACTGAGATAACAAGCAGCAGGAATAATGAGTGGTGTCACTCCACTTTTCATTTTGATGGAAAGTCATTACGGGAGTCAACGCCAGCGACAAAGAGCCATGAATCAACTGCTCTGCTATGAAATTAAAATCGAATTGCCGGCCACCCCCAACCCCTACCCTTCCTGGGAAATGGGGATGGGTAGGTGGCTTGGGAGACGGCTGCTACTCTGGGGTGGGCTCTATCCGATCACAGAGCGGGCAGTTATGGGCAGGAAGTGGACAGGCAGCCAGGGAAGGTGACAGCTCCTGTCTCCACCTTGTTTGTCGGACCCTTCCTCCCCAAACCGCATTTTCCCTCTGCCTGGAAGTAAGCTGGGATTAAAAGGAAAATACAGCTTTGCCGGCTCCAACAAGGCCTCTGCTTGACTGCTCCCCCTGGGCTTCTGGCCTGAGTCGGGGAGCCTGGGCCTGGTCATGGAAAGGGGCCCACACACAGCCATCCCAGAGCCCCCTGCTGAACCATTTGTAGTTCTGGGGTCCTCCTTATCACCAGAAGCAAAGAGGAAAAGTCCTCAACTTGGGGATCCACAGTGACAGCTGATGGCCCGGGGAGCCCACAGGATCAAGAACCCCACAAAAACGGGTGTGGAGCCTCAACTGCAGGCTCAGAGAAGCAGCATAAGGAACTGTCAGTACTGAAGCAAGAGTTTTTTTCCTCTTTTATTAAGTCTGCTATACTAACTAGAAGGAGCAGCTGTGGTTTTTGCCTGACAGGCCACAGGGCCAATCACCACAGCTTCTTGTAGAGAACATGAAGAATGCCAAGATCACCATCAGGTACCGCTTCCTTCCTGTGGCTTTCCATCTTCCAGTCGGCCTGATCTTTTGCCTTGAAGGGCCTCAAAACATCAGCCCTGGCTATCATCTTCAGCCCAAAGGCTGAGAAGATGGGCAGGCAAGAACACGGAGGGTGTCACAGAGAGGTTCCCATCAGGTTCACAGGGCGCCCGCTGTACCTCTTGGAGATGTCAGCTTCAATCTGAAATAGTGATACCAAGTGGGCGGAAGCAGGGGTGTTCAGGGCCTCGCTCTGCACAGATTGGGAGTCCTCCCACCGGCAGGCCTCCCTTTCCCATCTCACCAGCTTCTGCAGCTCCTTGCTCTTCTCCAGCAGCAGGTCCAGCTTGGGCTCCAGAGCCGCCTGCTCCCCAAGTGCCTCCTGCTGCTTCTGCACCATCAGCTCTTTCTTCAAAGCCAGCAGCTGGGACTGCTTCAGCTTTTGCTGGAGGAATTCAGTCACTCGGTCCACATACCTGTGCGGGGCACTCAGGTGAGTGCTGGGGTAGCTGTGAACCCTGAGCATTCCCATTCAGCTGCTGGGGAGGTGAAAGGCTCGGAAACCAAACCCCCAATTGGCCACTTACCCTCATATCCTTAAACCCTTTCCTTCCTTTTAAGGAAAACCCACTCCCAGTTCCCCTGTCCTACTCAGGAAGCAAGCAGATTCTTCCTGTATATATCAAACCACCCCCTCTTGCCCCAAAGAGAACCCCTATCCCCAGTGGATGGCAACGGCCAGGAGGCAGGGACGGGGTCTAAGGGGTCGTGGAACAAGAGGAGGAATACAAGGAGGCAGAGTTGCTCAAGATGGCAGAGCCTTGCATCAAGGGGAAGCCAGACCTTGGTGAGGCCAGGATCATAAACAGGTGTTGCAGCTGAAGATTGGTGAGCTTGCCTATCAGATTATCCAGCACTGACACCATGGTAACCATCTTCTCTTTGGTCTGGCCCTGCAGGATGGCCGGAGCCAGCTGGAACTGGCTCACAGACAGGACGTCTGCCTCCTCACTCAACTCCACTGCTCTCTGGGCTAAGAAGATCTCAAGCTGAGGACAGAAGAAAAATTGGTTCAGGCTGTACATGATGGCTCACACTTGCAATTCCAGCACTGTGGAAGGCCGAGGCGGGAGGATCACGTGAGGCCAGGATTTCAAGACCAGCCTGGGAAATAGTGAGACCCTGTCTCTACAAAAATTTTAAAAATTAGCCAAACATGGTAGTGCATGCCTGTAATCCCAGCTACTCAGGAGGCTGAGGCAGGAGGATCACTTGAGCCCAGGAGTTCGAGGTTATAGTGAGCTATGATTGCTCTACTGCACTCAACTGGGTGACAGAGAAACTCTTTTTTAAAAAAAAGGAAGAAAGAAAAAAGATAAATTGGTTCAAACTGAGAAAAGAACTCAGAATCTAAGCCCTTAGACTACTTGAAATGCAAAAATGAGACATGAGGGCTAGACTCTGGGTAAGGTGGGGTTATTTCCTCTGAACACTGTAAGCGCTCGGAGAGACTACTGTCACCCTTCAGTCCCCCACTCCTTTCTCAGCCTAACCCCGGACCTCGGTCCTTTCTCCCAGCCTGGGATCAGATAACTGAGAATACAGAGACTCAAAGGGTTCTCTCTGCCCAGGGAAGATATTTATTTTGTCTCCATGGGAGGAATGAGATTCAGGGAACAGAAATACATGTTTGAGAAGCACTGGATTAAGGCAAGGCTGAAAAGAATACAAGAGCCAGTCACATTATCTTATCAATCCTATTCTGCCATTAAAACTTGACAGATATCTTTTGTCCTCTCCCCTCGAAGCCGGGAGGAGCCTCTGGGCAGAAAGAGGAGGGAACTGGGTGAGGATAGAACTTTCAGGAGGCTCTCTGAACCAGCAGGCTACTGGGAAGGGAGCAGATACAGAGATTAACAAAGACAGGACCCCATCCTCCCAGCCCTAACAACAAAGGTCCAAGAACGCTGGCTCCTTACGCTGGGCTGCTCAACACCTCAGCCACAGGGATCGTGCTTAAATGCAAATGAGATCACGTTCCTAACCTGCCCGAAACCTCCAACAGCTTCCCAGTTCACTAAGAGGCAAACCAATGTTCAGATGCTGTTTTTCTGAGCTCTTCTACTACCCACCAGCTCTCCCTCCTCAGCCACACCAGCCTCCATGTTGCTGCTCAACTGTGCAAGGCCTGCTCCCACCTCGAGACCTCTGCAGTTGCTCTCTCTGCCTGGGAAGCCCTTCTGCCAGACATCTGCATGGTTCTCTCTGCACCGCCTGCAGTCTCGATTACAGGTCACCTTCTCTGAGGCCTTCCCTGACCACCAGATACAAAACTATAGCCCTTCCCAACATCTCGTCATCCTTCCCTGCTTTCTTTTTCTCTGTGGCACTCAGTACCATCTAGCATCCTGCAAATTTTATTTATCTTCTTCCAGTCTGCATTCCCCATTAGAATATAAGCTCCATGAGGTCAAGGACTTTAACTGTCTTATTCACCACCTAAGTTCTGGTGCCTAAGACAGTGCCAGGTGCCTAGGAGGTACCTGATAAGTAACTTGATGAACGGGAGGCATCTAATATGTGAGGTTCCTGCTGCAGGACACAGAAAGCACTCACACCCTTCACACAAACAGGAGGGTCAGGTCAGGCGTCCGGAGTGAGGCCACCTGTGCTGGTGCCACGCCTCCCCCTGCAGCTCCCAGAGATGACAGTACCTCCATGAGCTCATCAAGGAACTGATTCCGGGTCTCAGTGTACTCAAGAAGTGTCAGAGCATCTGGGCCCCTGGCAACACCTTCTGGAGCTGCCAGGAAGAGAGACAGAGAAGTGATAAAGGATCAGAGGACTGGAGAAGGAAAAGACCCTCAAGTTTGAGAAGCCCTGGAGGATCAATACGGACAGACTCACTGCACTAAAGCCACTTCCTGTTCCAATCCAAGGGAGAAGGGTACCTTGTCCCAGGTGTCTCAGCTCTAATCAGGTACCACTTTTCAACTCCCAGCCTGAGAGAAGGACTAGAGCTGGGTTCAGAGGGGTAGAAAGGCCGGCTCTCTGTTCTGGTGGACGGTAGGAAGTAAAGTTTCATCCTGCACCGCCCTCTAGTGGCTCAGACACCACTACATTTTCTCGGCTGCTGGGGCGGGGGTCACGTCACACTCCAGTGCCCCCTGACCCCCCTAGCACCCTCCTACCATAACAGCTGGCCCACATTTGGTCTCTAAAAAGTTGAGAGTTTCTAAGCTCTCAACTTTTAAGAACCTCTCTTGGGCCAGGCACAGTGGCTCACACCTGTAATCCCAGCATTTGGGAGGCCAAGGCAGGCGGATCACCTGAGGTCAGGAGTTTGAGACCAGCCTGACCAACATGGAGAAACCCTGTCTCTACTAAAAAAATATAAAATTAGTTGGGTATGGTGGTGTATGCCTGTAATCCCAGCTACTTGGGAGGCTGAGGCAGGAGAATCACTTGAACCCAGGAGGTGGAGGTTGCAGTGAGCTGATACGCCATTGCACTCCAGCCTGGGCAACAAGAGTGAAACTCTGTCTCAAAAAAAAAAGAAAGAACCTCTCTTGGTCCCCCTCAACTCACATCCTCATCAAGGTTTTCAGAAACAGTTAAACGTGCGAGAAGCCTCATCTTAGTGCTGCATTTTTTTTCTGTTTCTAGACACCTGGGGGCCCTTGAGCACCCCACTTTTGCCAGGGCTGCAGGGGATAGTGCACTTACCCTGGGTTCCTGCTTCCAGCACTGTGATCTGCAAAGCAACAGCATCGTCACCCCAGTCTATCCCATCACCTCCAGGGTCCTGGAAGGAGAGCAAAGAACCACAGCAATGGTGGGAGAATTTTCTTGAGCCAAGGAGCCAGAATAAACCAAAGCCCTTGATGAGGTCAATGGCTGCACGTTCCAACTCTATTAAGGACTTGCAGCCCTGAGTTAGGTGGCAAAGATGGCAGTAGGGCCCATCATCCCTGCTCTGTAGTGTTCCCACCTGCCTATGCCCCTACATCCTGCACCAGACACCAGGCAGGAAAAAGGACACCAAAATTTAACTCTGACATGGGCTGGGTGCGGTGGCTCACGCCTGTAATCCCAGCACCTCGGGAGGCCAAGGCAGGTGGATCACCTGAGGTCAGGAGTTACCAGCATGGCCAACATGGCAAAACCCCGACTCTATCAAAAATACAAAAATTAGCCGGGCGCAGTGGCTCACACCTATAATCCCAGCACTTTGGGAGGCTGAGGCGGGTGGATCACGAGGTCAGGAGATTGAGACCATCGTGGCCAACATGGTGAAACCCCGTCACTACTAAAAATACAAAAAAATTAGCAGGGTATGGTAGCGGCCGCCTGTAGTCCCAGCTACTCAGGAGGCTGAGGCAGGAGAATGGCGTGAACCTGGGAGGCAGAGCTTATAGTGAGCCGAGATCGCACCACTGCACTCCAGCCTAGGTGACAGAGTGAGACACTGTCTCAAAAAACAAACTAACAAAATACAAAAATTAGCAGGGTGTGATGGTGGGCGCCTAGAATCCCAGCTACTTGGGAGGCTAAGGCAGGAGAATCACTTGAACTTGGGAGGCGGAAGTTGCAGTGAGCCGAGATTGCGCCACTGCACTCCAGCCTGAGGGGCAGAATGAGACTGCCTCAAAAAACAAAACAAAACCCTGACATGTAAGGTGTGAAACTCTGCCTCCCTTGGACTATACCTGGTCTTAGAGCTATGAACTTCAAGTGATGCCTTTACAGACACAAATGACACTTTTCTGATGGTTAGAGTAGCGATCAGAGAGAGACAGACTGAGAAGGCCTCCTCACCTTTGAATCTGATTCCAGGAAGACGCCCCAGTCGATTCCAGCAGCCTCGGCAGAGATGCCAGAGTCAGTCCCCTCAGACACTGCCTCTACCCCAAAGTCGCCCCAGTCAATCTGGAAACGGAAAGAGAGTGTTAGCTCATGGAAGATGGATTTAAAAAGGGCCAGGCGTGGTGGCTCATGTCTGTAACCCCAGCACTTTGGCAGGCCGAGGAGAGGGGATCGTTTGAGCCCAGGAGTTTCAGACCAGCCTGGGCAATATGGCAAAACCCTATCCCTACAAAGATGTTAATAAAAAATTAGCTAGGAGTGGTGGCGCATGACTGTAATCCCAGCTTCTTGGGAGGCTGACTTGGGAGGATCGCTTGAGGCTGAGACGCAGAGGTTGCAGTCAGCTGAGATCATGCCACCGCACTCCAGCCTGGGCAACAGAGCAAGGCCCAGTCTCCAAAATAAACTAATTAAAAAAGGAGGGTGGGGCTGCCTTCCCAAAGGCCTCAGCTGCTTCTGTAGAGAGCACACTGTTCAAATGCAGTGGCCACTAAGCTCCCCCAAAGAAAGCCCATCTTCAGAGAGCTCACATGATGGAGGCTGCCGGTTCAAAGTGAATCACCTTGCAAAACCTCTGTGGCATTCACTCACCTATACTCAGAAAAATAAAGGAGTAGGGCCTCCTGGGCCCTTCTACCTACAGTCATTCTCACACAAATCCCCTTTCTTCCCTCTGGGTCTTGGGTTAGGCTGTTGGGGGTGGGGAGGGGACAAGCAGCTCCCACTACACTCCCACAGCTCATCACAAGGCCCATCTTACCGCGTCCTCTGCTATCTGCTCAGGAAGTTCCTCGAGGTGGGGTCGCTCCACCACAGAGGGCTCTGTCCCCGTCCTCCACTCATACACCGTTGAGTTTCCCCGCTTATGCACGAACCGCAGCATTGGCAACACCTCCTCTGTGGGGCTTCAACAGAGCACACAACTGACTCTCCTGCAGACCATGCATGAGGCCAACACTGGCCTTTGGCCTGAGCCACATGGTCAAATGGGCAAGGCCCCCACAGGTTCAGGTGTGTAAAAAGAGTTCAAATGTTATATGAGAAAAAGACAATTGGAGAAGGGACATGAGCTGGGGAACACAGGCAAAGCACGCCCACCAGGAGAGGCTGAGGCCTCTTTACCTGTCACACACAAACCCCACAGAGGCCTGGTACACGTCGATGGCTTCCCCCAGGGACTGCTGAGCCGCTGCCCCAATCTCAGCCAGCTGACTCGGCAGGTCCTTCACCAGGGCCAGCAGTTCTCCTCGGACATTTTCGCCCTACAGAGGGGAGAAGATGGGGAGTGAGACAGAAGTGGTGAGAGGTGGAGTCCAACAGATTGAAGAAAACATCCAAAGACTGAAGAAAAGTAAGACACTGGCCCAAAGGGGACACAACCGGGCTGAGGAGTCAGAAGGGGTCAGAGGAAGACAAGCAGGGGACCAGGTGTCCTCTGGCTGCGAAGAGGCTGCCGCTGCTCACCGTGATGCCATACTGCTTGCAGGAGTGGTAGAACTGCTCCCGCATCTCAGCAGCCCCTGCCTGGCACTCCTCCTCCTTGCGGCTGTATTCTTGCTGCAGCTGCTGGCACTTGGCAATCTGCTTCTTCAGTGAGGGGATCTCATAGTTGACATTCCGAACCAGGAGGCTAGAGAGTTCCACTGAGAAGGGCCCAAGAAATTCAGCCCAGGACACCCCCCTATGAGGCAGGCAGGCCCCAGCATGCACACACCCCCTTTGTGGTAGTGAAGAGCATGAGGTCAGCTTCCCAGCCCCACCTGTTCCCAGCTGTGGAGCCTAAGACAAGTTATTTAACCCCTCTAATCCAACGCTCATCTGTAAAACAGCGACAATAACATTTATCACGAAGATGCAAGAGAGAATCCAGACGACACACCAAGCACAATTCCTTGCATTTAGTAGATGCTCAGTAAATATTAGCCATCATTACTATTTATACTAAACCCAACCCAAACACAGTCCTTTAGTTGCTCTCTCTCAGGCACTTGATATTGCTCCCAGGAAAACCTGTGCCTCTTCTGTCTTGTGTAGAATGGGGGTGCGGGGGTGGGGGTGGGGCAGCACACTCCCACTTACCAAGAGGTGAGTGGTGGAGGACCCACACATGCCTGCTCGCTGAGGCACGGCGAATGCCCACTACCAGCCTGAACCTCTTCCTTCCCCCAGCACTCCACCCAGTGGAAAATCAATTTGTAGGTGGGAAAATCAATTCCATCAAAAACAATTGATTTTACCACCTACAAATAGGCAACATCTACACTCCAGTCTCTTCCCACTCACAGACTGTGCCTCCTATAAGCCTGGTATCTCAGAACTCTGAGTGGGCTTCCCCATGCATACCGGGGCTCCAAGGCTAGGCCACTTTACCTAAGTAGGTGTTGTCCTTCTCATACAGAGCTATAATCTCCTGCCAATCCTGAGTAAGAACAGAAAGACGATGTTAAGCCAGAAAAGCACTCAACAGCCACATCCCAGCTCAATCCCTAAACAGGGGAAGTTTTCCCAGCCTTCATGTTACATCAAACACAAACTCCTTGTCCTTTCAACTCTGCTGGCTGGACCACCCACTTTAACAGTGCAGGCGATCCCGAAAGCAGTGGGTTTGAAAATTAAACTCAGGGATAGGATCCACTTTGGAATATAGAGACAGAGCAAAAGTTCAGGAAATATTCTATGTAGGCATCTCCACTGGAGCCTCAGAGAGACAACACAGGCTATGACTCCTTGGACTGAATGTCCCCAGGCACATACTACCAGCCCTTGGCCCACACTTGCCTTCATCCGCTGTGAAGAGTATCGGCCAAAAATATTTTTCGTGGAGGCCTCTGTGCCTTTGAGAAGGTCCACGATTCTTAGGCAGTGAAAGTAGTGAATGTCTAGAGAGCAAGAGACAGGATTTTGAGAACTAAAATATCTTCCTCACCTACTCTGGGCACTGCAGGTGGCTGATTCATGTATAATATACTGCCAGTAACTTTAGTGTGTAGCTTTTCCTTTCATCATATCATAGTGGAAGAAGCCAGCATCTATACCTCAAATAAAAATCGCTCCCTCTCTAAAGGCTAGCCCTGGTGTCTACATAACAAGGGAGTAGCTCAGCTGATACATACTACCTCAGCAAAGAAGGGACTCCAGTGACAGCCCCTAAGCACTCACAGGACCCAGACAGCAGCTGGGCGATCTCTTCGCTCTCTGGCATGTCCTGGATGGCAGCATTGATCTTCTCTCGGATCGTCAGCACCAGACTCTGCCATTTCAGGCTGCAGTGCCTTCTGTCCACCAGCCAATCTACGTGAGAAGCACCCAAACTGGAGTATTCCCATTCACATCACCAAAATTCCTTCACTAATGGGAGTGAAATACACTGAAAATAGTCTAAAAGTTGTCTTTACATTGATTAATAAAGTATGGGGTTCTGGAAAGATGGGAATAAAGACAAGCCCAAAGAGATGCCTGGGGCTATACAGGCTCTGACAATCTGACTTCATTAGCAGTGTGATTTTTATAGAGCAATTGCCTCAACACAGGGATAACACAAAGTTTCAATTGGTCCTGACATGAAAGTGCCACTTTTGACCATTCTCAATTCCCCATAATATTTTTGCTTCTATGGGTAATTATATCTTTCTTCCTGACAGAGGATGCTGCTCAACTTCCATGTCCTCAGGGCCGGGATTAACCATGACAATGGAAAATGCAAGATGGTTATGCCAAGTACCGGATGAATGAACAGCTGCAAAGCCTCTAATACCTACAGCGCCCTAAGGACTAGATAACATGACTCTATTGTGAACAGTGAAGTACCACCCTGTACATGTGAATACCAATGGGACTGACCTCTCAAAGTCTGGGCCCAGATTTGTGGCTTCAGAGCCATGCATATTTCCTCAGTGAGAGCTAAGAGCTGAGCTTTGTGGTCACATGGTCCTGGGTTCTAGTTATTGTTATCAAGTTTCTTGAGCAAGTCTACTATTCTGTGCCTCAGTTTTCCCACATGTAAAATGGGGAATAATAAGACACTGACTAGAAAGGGGAATGCAGGTAAAACACTGAACAGTGTGCCTAAGACATGGCAAGGACTCAAAAAATCATAGTGATCATTTTTATCATGTTAAGTGCCTAAAACGGCACCTGGTACAAAACAAACCCTCAATGAATGGTAGTCATTTTATTGGTCCTTTTCATGACCAAGAACAAGCTCACACAGCAAGACTGCACATGGGCTGAAGGGCCAGTACAAATCTGAAGGGAGGCTAAAGATGCCCCTCATGGCCACCAAGCAGGACAGACTAAATGGCCCCACAGAGTGGTGAATTCAGAACCTGTACTCTGCCAACCAGTCAAACACTGGGGTCCCACACTAGTATCAGTTATACTCCCTCTGCTATATTCCTGTAAAGTTTTCAGAAAGAAAAATTATGTTGATGTCACAGAACTAGAAGCAATGGACTGGGGTAGTCAGACACCATCTTAAGGACAAGACTGGCATCAAATCCATGAGTCCAATAAGCATTTTAAAATGCCAGGAGCTGTGTGATCAGACGAAGAGGCCTTCCCTGATTATGAACTGGGGAGGAAGCATGCAGGCCCCATACAGACAACCTGGAGATGGCCTGGACACTAAAAGGTCTTCATTTCCAACTGGGTCTTAATCTCTCTTCCTCCTAAAATCAAGTGGGAGGTGAAGATTTTTAAATGAGCGGTTTTTTTTTTTTTTTTTTCTGGCCTAATGCAAAGGGCATGGACAGTGGGTCAGACAGACTTAAGTTCCAAATGTGCCACTTAGTGGTTGACTGTTTTTTCGTTTTTTGTTTTTTGTTTTTTGAGACGGAGTCTCGCTGTGTCGCTCGGACTGGAGTGCAGTGGCCGGATCTCAGCTCACTGCAAGCTCCATCCACCTCCCAGGTTTACGCCATTGTCCTGCCTCAGCCTCCCGAGTAGCTGGGACTACAGGCGCCCGCCACCTCGCCCGGCTAGTTTTTTGTATTTTTTAGTAGAGACGGGGTTTCACCGTGTTAGCCAGGATGGTCTCGATCTCCTGACCTCGTGATCCGCCCGTCTCGGCCTCCCAAAGTGCTGGGATTACAGGCTTGAGCCACCGCGCCCGGCCGTGGTTGACTGTTTTTAAAGCGAGTCATTTATCCTATCCCTGAATGATAGATAACATATGTTATTAAAGGAGAAAACACAGGTCAAACAGACTCTACATATGGTTCCTTCCGGCTGCTCTCAGGGAAGCAGGTCTGGCCACACGTGGGGCGTAGAACGAAGCCAGTGGTCAGCACCTAGACCCCAGCTTTCAGGCGTCAGAGCTCCCAGCTGTTGGACACAGGGGGCAACGAACAGGCCTCCCCCCGACAGCCAGCTAAGCGGTGGCGCCCCCTCCTACCGAGCAGCTTGCTGGTCTGGATGTCGATGGGCACGTGCTGATGGTCCTGGAGGGAAACACGGTGGGGAGGGGGGCGTGAGCGCGGCTGGGAGGACGAGCCACTCGCGCGCTCATTTCACGGTCCCAACCACCACCCTGCAGGGCCAGAACAAGGCCAGAGCGATGGGCTGGGTTGAGCCGCGCCCGGAGGGAGACCGGGGACATAGGTTAGGGGTCCGCGGCCAGTCCCCAGCACACCCAGCTCCTGTCCCCACACCTCCATCTTTCCTCCACTTCCGCTCCAGGCCGGAGACTCTGGCCCGCCCCCCTCTACCACCAATCCAGTGGCGTTATGGCCGAGCTTCAGTTTAGACACAAACGGGCTTCCTTCGGCCACGTCGCCGCCTTCCGTACAGCCAATCAGGGTATACGCTCCACTCAGGCCTCCAGCCCCGCCCACCACGAGGCTCCAAAAGGCTGAGCTCGGGAGGGGCGGGAGAATGGAGACAGCCAGTCGGAGACGCGAGGCGGGCTCACGGCCGGGGACTGGCGGGGGTGCGCTGCAGCGGCCGTGCGATTGAGGCAGGCGGCGCCCGAGAGCTCAGCTTGGCAGCAGCTTCCCCAGGCGGGCACTGGGTCCTCTTCGTGCGGATTGAGGTGTCTGCTGGCGGGGTCCTAGCGCCGATCTGGGAAGCCGTTGCAAATGCCTTCTTCCCTTCTTGCGTCACTTTACCATCCAGAGCAGTGTACAGGTCTCTTGTGGCACTTGTCATGCTTTGCCTTCTCATTAAGTTTCTCGAATAGACATGGTTGAGCACCTGCAACGTGTTGGGCGATTAGGGCAGGGAAGGGAAAGGAGGAGGATCAGTGAGACGTCCCAAAGAGAACACCTACATGGAGTCTAAACGAACAGCTGAAGATAGCTGGGTGATGTGGGAAGAGGAGTTTGCTGAAGATAGCTGGGTGATGTGGGAAGAGGAGTTTTAGATGGAGGAGACTACAGAGACACAGCTTAGGTGGCCACAAACTGCAAGAGGGGTGCAAGCAACAACAGGCAGGCTGGACGGGCAACGTAATTTGTGAGGTCCAGTGCAAAATGGAAATGCATGGCCCCTTGTTACAAAATGAAAAATTTCAAGATGAAGTCGACTCTGCGGGCAGGCCCGAGTGGCTAGAGGAGAGGCTGTAAAGGTGGAAAGGTCATATCAAAGGGAGCCTCATTAAGGAACTTGGACTTCATCTCTTCAGACAGAGGAATCACAGAAGGGGTTTGAGGCAGGGAGGAACCTGTACAGATAGGCTGCTGGGATGATGAATGCATGGGAGATAAGACTGGGGGCAGGGAGGCTGGAAGGAGGTTGTTATCGAGGGATTATAGCCTGAGCTGGGACACAAGGTATAGGGAGGAAGGGAAAGGGCTGGATCTGAGGAATATTTAGGAGGAAAATTGATAGGACTTGGCAATATGATTGGCTGTTTAGGTGGAGGAGAGAGACACCAAGGATGACACTTAGGTGATTAGGTGGAAGCCACCACCTGAGACAGGAATGCAGGATGCTGAGCAGGTGTTGGGAAGGAGGGGGTCTAGCTTTGAACCTGGTCTGGCAATGCTGAGATACCCCCAGATGGAAAGTGTGCAGAAGGCACTTGGGTCTATAATTTTGGAGTTCAAAGGAGTTGTCGGGGCTGGAGATACAGCTTGGAGAGTCACAAGCTGGCTAATCTGTGGTCCGAATGGTGGCTGAAGCTAAGGGAGAGTTTGAGATTGGCCAAGAAGTGGGTAGGGTAAGGAGGGAGGGTGGGCTGAGGCCAGATTCCCCAGGATCTCACAAAGCTGGGTATGCCATTTCTTTTTTTTTTTTGAGACGGAGTCTTGCTCTGTCGCAGGGGCTGGAGTGCAGTGACACTATCTCGGCTCACTGCAAGCTCTGCCTCCTGGGTTCACGCCATTCTCCTGCCTCAGCCTCCCGAGTAGCTGGGACTATAGGTGCCCACCACCACGCCCGGCTAATTTTGTTTTTGTATTTTTAGTAGAAACGGGGTTTCACCGTGTTAGCCAAGATGGTCTCGACCTCGTGATCCACCCACCTCGGCGTCCCAAAGTGCTGGGATTACGGGCATGAGCCACCGCGCCCGGCCCTGAGTGTGCCATTTCTAAATATTCCTTCCCCAGCTCCTGCTCACCACAGCACAACACTTGAGGCTTAGTAAATTTTTGATTGAAATGCATAGTGTGATACAGCAGCGGGAAGACCTAGATTCTGCTCAGTGAGGTCTTGGAGCATTTCTATACCCTATCTGATAGCCACAGTTTCCCCACATGGAGATAACAGCTATCCTATTTCAGGGTGTTTCTGTTTAGAGGCATAAATAAACACACTAGTAACTCATGACAGTTTACAACATACGGTAGATATATTTCTCATGCTTTGTAAACTCTCCCTATATGAAATACCATATATGGGCCAGGCGTGGAGGCTTACGCCTGTAATCCCAGCACTTTTGGGAGGCCAAGACAGGCAGATCACCCAAGGTCAGGAATTTGAGACCAGCTTGATCAACATGGTGAAATCCCATCTCTAAAACAAACAAACAAACAAAAACCACGCCAGGCACGGTAGCTCATGCCTGTAACCCAGCACTTTAGGAGGCTGAGGTGGGTGGATCACGAGGTCAGGGGTTCGAGACCAGCCTGATCAACATGGTGAAACCCCGTCTTTACTAAAAATACAAAAATTAGCTGGGTGTGGTGGCGTATGCCTGTAATCCCAACTACTCAGGAGGCTGAGGCAGGAGAACTGCTTGAACCCAGGAGGCGGAGGTTGTAGTGAGCCGAGATTGTGCCACCGCACTCCAGCCTGGGTGACAGAGTGAGACCCTGTATCAAAAACAAAACAAAACAAAAAAATAAAAACAAACGAAAAAAAACCAAAAACCATCCTGGTGTGGTGAGTGCCTGTAGTCCCAGCTACTTGGCTACACAGGAGGCTGAAGCAGAAGAATCACTTGAACCTGGGAAGTGGAGGTTGCAGTGAGCCGAGATTGTGCCACTGCACTCCAGCCTGGGCAACAAAGTAAGACTCCATTTCAAAAAAAAAAAAAAAAAAATAAATATATATATATATATATATCATATATGATCATTATTATTATAGAACAAATTGAAAAACTGCTCTGAAAATGGCTCATAGGGCTGAACTAAGGGCCTTTTCAGGGATCTTTCATGGGAATTTGGCTCCTATCTGAGTCAGCCTGACTCAGGCTGTAGGAATTGCCCAGGCTCCTCCATGATTAAACATACACTTAACTGGGCCCCAACTATGTGCTCGGGGCTCTCTGGGACATCCCAAGAAGCAAGGCACTGCCCTGCCCTCAAGGTGTATCTCTCTCTCTTCCTGGGCAGAACAGGACAGGGCGGGTCTGGAAGACCCAGCCCAGGTGAGTTGATGGAAGCAAGGACCACCAGCCCTTAAACCCCACCCGCAGCTCCCCAAGGTGACTCACGTGGAGCAGAAGGATGTTTGAGAACAGTTCTGCCCAGCTACTGACTCCAGAGAGGCTGTCCTAAAGCCAGAGGCTCTGGGACAGAACCTACCTCTGCTGACTGCAGAGGCTCTGGGGGAGAGCCTGCCAAAGGCACATGCTTCTGTGTTCTCAAAGAGTGTACGAGCATTGGCAGGTGTCTGCACTTTTCCAAGGCCACAGGGAACTTCAGGGCCTGTGGGCAGATAAGCACATAATTGGTCTGGCATCCAGGGCATCAACTCTGTCTACTTCAGGAGACTTTAGTCGTTGGGGCTCCCAGCAGCTAGAAGGAGGCAGAGAGAGGTATGGTAGGTTTCTGATCAGGAATCTCTCAGTTCTCTGCTGATTTAGCAGATGGGACCCTAGGAGAGGGGCAGCACATGTAGAGAGGTGAGGGAGGATATACCAGGGCTGTGCCAGCTTTGGACAAGGAAGCACAGAGCCCTGAGGCACTGTGTAGGCAGCCTGCCTTGCCATTCATTATTGTTGTTGTTAGCTTGCTTATTACGTGATAAACATGTCCACGTGCCAGTGTAGATCTAAATGTTTTACAAGCCCTATCTAATTTGATTCTTCTAACAACCTTATAATGTGGGTACCATCATTAACCAGATTTTAAAGGCAAGGAAGCCAAAGATTAATTACATAACATGTTGAAAATCATACAGTAGGTCAGGTACGGTGGCTCACGCCTGTAATCCCAACACTTTGGGCGGCCGAGGCGGGCAGATCACAAGGTCAGGAGATCAAGACCATCCTGGCTAACACGGTGAAACTCCGTCTCTACTAAAAACACAAAAAATTAGCTGGGTGTGGTGGCACATTGCCTGTAGTCCCAGCTACTCAGGAGGCTGAGGCAGGAGAATTGCTTGAACCCAGGAGGCGGAGGTTGCAGTGAGCCGAGATCGCACCACTGCACTCCAGTCTGGGTGACAGAGCAAGACTCCATCTCAAAAAAATAAAAAAAATAAAACAAGAAAAGAAAAGAAAAGAAAAAGAAAAGAAAATCATACAGATCATACAGTGGGCCGGGCGCGGTGGCTCACGCCTATAATCTCAACACTTTGGGAGGTCGAGGCGGGTGGATCACCTGAGGTCAGGAGTTTGAGACCAGTCTGGCCAACATGGTGAAACCCCATCTCTACTAAAAATACAAAATTAGATGGGTGTGGTGGCGCATGCCTGTAATTCCAGTTATTTAGGAGGCCGTGGCAGGAGAATCCCTTTAACCTGGGAGGTGGGGGTTGCGATGAGCCAAGATTGTGCCACTGCACTCCAGCCTGGACAACAGAGAGACTCAATAAATAAATAAATAAATAAAAATAAAGGAAAATTGTACAGTGGGTAGTTGGTGGGCTGGGATTCAAACCCAGGCCTTTTGGGCTCCCCAGCCTGCATTCTTCTTCTCTGAGTGATGTGCCTTTGCTTCTCCTGTACCCCTGCCTGCCCCTTTGGCTCAGCCACAACAGCTTCAGATCTGTTCCTCCCTTGGACCTGATTCCTATTTTCTCCCCAGCTGTTGTGCCAGACACTTAGAACTCCCACCCCTGCAGGCCCTGCCCCTTTCCAAAGTTCATTCTTACCACTCCCCATTCTGGGAAAGGGAGCCCATTACTTATCCTCCCGCAATATCCATAAAAAGAAGGCTTACCTTCGACATTCAAATAACTCATTTATTTTATCTGCTATATTTTTATTACTTTATGGTCTGTGTGTCCGCTCACAGCCACAGTGACTATAGGGTGTGGTGTGTGTGCCTGTGTGTGTGTGGTGTATCTGCCTGCCAGGCTGGAAGCTCTGGAAACATAGCAGCCTTGGGCCTCTTGCTGTGTGGAGTGTAACCTCGGTTGCTTTTTTCTTTCTTTCTTTTTTTTTTTTTGAGACGGAGTCTCGCTCTGTCACCCAGGCTGGAGTGCAGTGACGCGATCTCAGCTCACTGCAACCTCCGCCTGTCGGGTTCAAGCGATTCTCCTACCTCAGCCTCCCAAGTAGCTGGGATTACAGGCACACGCCACCATGCCCGGCTAATTTTTGTATTTTTAGTAGAGATGGGGTTTCACCATGTTGGCTAGGGTGGTCTTGAACTCCTGACCTTGTGATCTACCCACCTTGGCCTCCCAAAGTGCTGGGATTACAGGCGTGAGCCACGATGCCCTGCGTGTTGCTTTTTTCAGTCTGTCTCCCCACCTAATCTGCGAGTACCTGTGGGCAGGGAAGCCAAAGCAGACTTATTCATCTCTATAACCCCAGCATCTGGCGTGACACTTGACATTGAGTGTCAGGAGCTTAATGGATGCTTATAATAAAGGAAGGCTGTGTGCAGGAAGGCATTTGATGATAGTTGTAGTTGTGGTAGTTGTGATAAGTGGGGACAATGATTGCTTGGTCTTGGGACAAGAGGTTCGAGGTCCCCAGATCCTTCTCTCATCCTTTCCTCTACAGCTCAGGACTTGGAGTCAACATCCCCTGAGCCTCTTGGGAGTGAAGGGAGGAAATCAGGGAGAAGAAATTAGGGGTGGTCAGCTTCACAAGTTTGGTACAGACCAGTGAAAATCTATGTGGGGCCAGTCACCTGGGTCATGCTCTGGGGCCACTCATTGCACCCTTAACCCTGGCCACCCATGCCCTCCTGGCCACCTCATCCCTCCACCTTTGTTAGTCTTCTGGGAAAAAGAACTCCCTGGGTGGCTTCATGAAATGGGTCCTGTGTGTCATCTCCTAAGGATGCCACTGTACTTCATTATTTCATCACGCTTATCATGGAAGGGAGTGGGAATCTAATCTGCTAAGAGAAGGAAAACCAAGGACACTACCAAACCACCCATCCATTTGCCTCTTTTCTCATGGAGTTCAAGGTTATGCACCCTGAGCACCTTATCACGAAGACACAGTCCTAGGCCTCAAAGAAAGTAGCAGTATGTTGAGTGAGGGGCCCGCCACTTTCCAAATCCCATGGCAGCATCTCCAGAGTGTGTCATCACAGAGTGTGAGAGTACTGTGCTCATGCATAGAAGGTGCTCAGAAAATCTATACAAAGCAAATAAGAGGCACCTGTAATCCCAGCACTTTGGGAGGCCAAGGCAGGCAGATCACCTGAGGTCAAGAGTTCGAGACCAGAGCCAGGCATGGTGGCTTATGCCTGTAATCCCAGCACTTTGAGAGGCCAAGGCAGGCGGATCACCTGAGGTCAGGAGTTTGAGACCAGCCTGACCAACATGGAGAAACCCTGTCTCTACTAAAAATACAAAATTAGCCGGGCGTGGTGGCACATGCCTGTAATCCCAGCTACTAGGGAGGCTGAGGCAGGAGATTCGCTTGAACCTGGGAGGTGGAGGTTGTGGTGAGCCGAGATCATGCCATTGCACTCCAGCCTGGGCAACAAGAGCAAAACCCAGTCTCAAAAAAATAATAATAATAAAGCAAATAAGAGGTCCACTCAGAGATGCTCAGAGTGCTAAGGGAACAGAAAGAAGGAGAAGGAGTACCCGACTCAGCATGGGAAAAGGCAAGGGAGAAGGACAGAACACCACCAGAGCAGGCTCTTAGGAGAAGTAACACTTGAGCTGAGTCTTGCAGGATGGCATGAATTGTAATAGAAGGGAGAGGAGAGAAAAGAGGAAGGGAAGTGACAGGTGTCATTCTGGGGAAAAGGAAAAGCAAGGACAAAGTCCAGAGGTGAGAGAATGGCTGTTCCAGAAGGAAGAAGTTTATTATGGGAACATGGATGTTTATGGGATGAGTGGAGAGAAATTAGGTTGAAGAGATGGGCAAAGAGAGATCTTGAAGAACCTTCAGGTCCATCATAAAGGGTTGAAATGTAATCCCGTAGGTTAGGATTCCCAACCAATGGGCAAGCAGGTCCCTGGAAAGCTGTAGAATTATGCAAAGGTGGAAAGATCGCTTGAGCCAAGGAGTTTGAGGCATCAGTGAGCTATGACTGTGCAACTGTATTCCAGTCTGGGTGACAGAGGGAGACCCTGTGTATAAAAATAATAAATAGGCCGGGCGCGGTGGCTCAAGCCTGTAATCCCAGCACTTTGGGAGGCCGAGGCGGGTGGATCACGAGGTCAGGAGATCGAGACTATCCTGGCTAACATGGTGAAACCCCGTCTCTACTAAAAATACAAAAAACTAGCCGGGCGTGGTGGCGGGCGCCTGTAGTCTCAGCTACTTGGGAGGCTGAGGCGGGAGAATGGCGTGAACCCGGGAGGTGGAGCTTGCAGTGAGCTGAGATCACGCCACTGCACTCCAGCCTGGGAGCACAGCGAGACTCCGTCTCAAAAAAATATAAATAAATAAATAAATAAATAAATAAATAAATAAATAAATAGAATTATGCAAAGGGGCCAGGGATCCATAAATACATTGATTTTTTTTTAAGTCAGTGGATACTAGAAAGACAACTCTCATGTGATGAGATGGAGAAGTTTTTCTACATTGAAAAAAATGATCATTTTGGCTGGGCATGGTAGCTCACGTCCTGTAATCCCAGCATTTTGGGAGGTGGAAGCAGGAGGATCACTTGAGTCCAGGAGTTCGAAACCAACCTGGACAACATAGTGAGACCCTGTCTCAGAAAAAAAAAAAAAAAGAGAAAGACAGAGAGAGGAAGGAAGGAAGGGAAGAAGGAAGGAAAGATCATTTCAGAGAACATGATCAATAAATATATGAAAAGATGTCCAACCTTACTAGGAACAAGGTGTCTAGTTTCCCAGAGCTGTTGTAACAAATCATCACAAATTGGGTGGCTTAAAACATAGAAGTTTACTCTCTCACAGGGCTGGCACAGTGGCTTACGCCTGTAATCCCAGCACTTTGGGAGGCTGAGGCGGGTGGATCACCTGAGGTCAGGAGATAGAGACCATTCTGGCTAACACAGTGAAACCCTGTCTCTACTAAAAATACAAAAAATTAGCTGGGCGTGGTGGCGGGCGCCTGTAGTCCCAGCTACTCAGGAGGCTGAGGCAGGAGAATGGCGTGAACCCCGGGAGGTGGAGGGTGCAGTGAGCCGAGATCACACCAGTGCACTCCAGCCTGGGCGACAGAGCAAGACTCCGTTCCCCCCACCCCTGCAAAAAAAAAGAAAGAAAGAAATTTACTCTGTCACAGTTCTGGAGGCTTGAAGTCTGAAATCCAGGTGTCAGCATGGTTGGTTCCTTGCAGAGGAGATGCTGTGCCTCTTTCCTGGCTTCTGTGGCTGCTGGCAGGCCCTGGTGTCCTTGGCTTGCAGGTACCTCCATTGTCACATGGTCTCCATTGTCACATGACATTCTTCCTGTAAGAACACTGCTCCTCAGCCTTAGGACCTACACTAACCCAGGATGACTACATCTGAAAACCATATCTGGAAACCTTATTTCCAATGCAGGTCATATTCTGGGGTTCTGAGTGAATGTGAATTTTCGGGGACACTATTAAATCCAGTACACGAGGGAAATGCTAATATAAAGGACACGGGCCAGGTGCAATGGTGCACACCTGTAATCCCAGCACTTTGGGAGGCCGAGGTGGGTGGATCACTTTAGGTCAGGAGTTCCAGACCAACTTGTCCAACATGGTGAAACCCCATCTCTACTAAAAATGCAAAAATTAGCTGGGTGTAGTGGTGCACACCTGTAAGTCCAGGTACTTAGGAGGCTGAGGTGGGAGAATCGCTTGGACCTGGGAGGTGAAGGTTGCAGTGAGCCAAGATGGCACCACTGCACTCCTGCCTGGGAAACAGAGCGAGACTCCATCTCTAAATAAATGAACAAATAAATAACATGAGGAAGACCACTTCACTTCCATCATACTGGCAAAAATGGAAATGTCTGTGTCATGGGTTGCATTCTACAGAAGTAGGTGGTGTTTGGGGGGGCAAGATGTTTATTAGGAATCATTTCCTGTGAGAGGAACCAGATGGAAGCAGGACTAGGCAGAGGCAGAAATTCAACTGCACTGCAGGCCCAGCAAAGCTTCAGTCAATGTGGTGGGGGCCTCTGAGTGAATATTGCCCCGAGCATGTCCTTCATGGGGCTGAAATGGCTGGGCTTTATATTTCTAGAAGTGCACTGCCCCAGAATGGTAGCCCTCGGGCAAGTTGACTTTCTATCGCTGAGACAGACTTTGAAGGAGCTGATGGCCAACTGCTGACCACACTTCTGTGACCCGGCAGCAAGTCCTTCCCTGAAAAAGGATGTGGGAAGCACACTTACGTCTGACAATACAGAGAGGTGATCTGAATGAAGAATGTGGAAGGCTGAAAGATGATCCCTGCAAAGATAACCATGTCAAATCTCGAGAAGCTATGAGTGTGACCTTATTTGGAAAAAGACTCTTTACACACGTGATTATGTTAAACATCTTGAGATGAGAGAATCCTGGATCATCGGGGTGGACCCTAAATGCCATCCCAAGTATCCTTATAAGAGAGAGGTGGAGGGAGTTTAGCCAAACCCACAGAAGTGAAAACAAAGGAGGCAGAGATTGGAGTGATGTGGCCACAAGCCCAGGAGTGCCTGCAGTCACCAGGAGCTTGGAGCAATCAAGGACAGGTTCTCCCTGGAGCCTCCAGAGGGATCACAGCACTGGCAACTCCTTGGTCTTGACCAGTTAAACTCATTTCTGACTTCTGCCTTACTGGATAGGTCAGAAGAATCCATTTCTGTTGTTTCAAGCCATGGAGTTCATGGTAATTCATGGTAGCTACAGGAAACAAATGCAAACATCAACAGGAAAATTGCTGAGGGGGTGCAAATGGGTGTACTGGGTTAGAGAATCCACCTTAAGGGGCGGCTGTGGGGATCAAAATTTCACACCCATGGAACATTTGGAAGAGTGCCTGGAACACAGTCCCCCTAATATTGGCTGCTCACACCCCGACTCCCTGCTGAGATCTCCTTGAAGGGAACGCCTCGCATGAAAACAAGAGAGAGCCCCCTCCAATGGCAGCCCCACCACCCACCTCAGATCAGAATGCAGCTTCTGCCTGCCCCGCCTCCCCACGGCACCTGGTATAGCCCGCCAGAGACTGATCTTTGGTTTTGCCCCACTTGTCACCTCGACCAGGCTGGACATCCCCAGGATCTCCAATCTCCTGGCCTTCCAGAGAAGGGGGAACACTGAGGATAATGGCAGCACCTCTCTTCTCCCTGTTTTGGGGAAGAAATATCTCTGAAGCCTAGATCTACTTGCTGGGCAGAGGTCAGTAAAATGGGATGGATATGCCAGGCTGATTGGATTTGTAATTCAATGGGGCCCCATGGCTGTGCACCCCAAAAGGGCACCAAGGTCGTTGGGGCTCCCTTAGGTGAATTTAACTTGCTTTACTCAACGAGAACACATTTCTGAAAACGTGCACACTGCATGTATATGGCATGTTACACTTAAACCTAGTTTTAGGAAGGTGTGCTTAAAAGTGAATTTTTTTTTTATTTTTTTTTTAGACAGAGTTTCACTCTTGTTACCTAGGCTGGAGTGCAATGGCGCAATCTCAGCCTCACCTTCCAGGTTGAAGCGATTCTCCTGCCTCAGCCTCCCGAGTAGCTGGGATTACATGCATGCGCCACCATGCCTGGCTAATTTTGTATTTTTAGTAGAGATGGGGTTTCTCCATGTTGGTCAGGTTGGTCTCGAACTTCCAACCTCAGGTGATCCACCTGCCTCAGTCTCCCAAAGTGCTGGGATTACAGGCATGAGCCACTGTGCCTGGCCAAAGGTGAAAATTTTTATAAAGCAATAAAGTGGCCTGTACGTGAGGAGTTATATTTGTAGCTCACAGTCTTATCTCAAACTCTCCTCCCAGTCCTGCTCCTCCCAGAAATAAATGCCCTTAAGGCCAGAGGTTGTGCCCCAGGCTGGCCCCTCCCTGGTAATGCGCTAGGGCCTCATACCTGCACCTGGTCCTGGTGGTGCTTGGGAAGGGAGAGCCACAGGTGGGCCTGCCATGGCACTTATGGGGGCTCCTTCTTCAGTGTGGGGTTAAGAGAACAAGAATCTGCTCCCCTGGGCTCAGACATCAGAGAGGCACGGGGAATGAGTGCCTCCAGGGCAAGTCCTTTCCTCTATGGAGGGGGAGCGGGGACCTGACTCTGAGTTACTGTCCCCCAGACCAAAGCCCATCCCACTAACCTTCTGGTCTCTTCCCAACACCTGAGCTGGAAGGAGTTTTTGTCTTCTGAACCAGATATCCACTCTGAGTGGACCAGGCTTTTATAGAAAGTGACAGATCTAGGAAGCTGTGGGCACCTTTCTGAGACAGCTGTGTGTACTTTGCACTAGAGGCAGGGGACCTTGCAAAATTATATCCTTCAATTCCAATCAACTGCCAGGGAGATGATGACATGACAGCAAGTCAGCTGTAGCTGAAACCACAAGAAGGCAAATAAATGGGTTTTCCTGCACGTTTACCTGCCCCAGGGAGCGTGGGACAAAACAAGGGGCTACATTACCAGTTTCTTTGGGTAAAAACAATGTTTCTGTTTCTCATTTGTGTTTTCAAGCTTGCATAAGTACCTACTATATGTCAGGTCTGGATCAGTGATACATAATTCTGGAATCTAAGAGCTAAAAGTCTATAAGTGGAAATCAATCATGGTATATATATCGTGTTAAATAGAAGTATATGAGCAGGTTCTACAGGAACACAGAAGGGGAAACAAGAAAACTCCTGGTGGGGTGGGAGGTGTGATCATTAATTCAGGTTTTGAGGGATGAATAGGAGTTTATCTTGGGTCGCACAGGCGATGGGAAGACATTGTCACCCAAGAGCACACCCAGCACTCCTAATCTCACCCTTCTAAGGCAGCCTCATGCCTACAAAGGCAGGCAGAGAAGGGCCTAGTGTTCGGGGAGGGTTGGCAGGGGTGGGTGGGCATGAAAGGAGGCTGCAGAGGCCCCATCCTAGGAGAGCCAGGCCAAGCGGGTTCTGCTATGGGCTGTGGGGAGGCTTTGGAGGACTGTCTACCCAAGGACTCTTTAAGGGAAAGGGGGCTATTTCAGATGGAGGAGAATACAAACCCAAGAGGCCATCAGAAGCTGGAGCGAGTAGAAGCAGGATTGGAGATGGGGGACAGCTTTAAGAGTTGGTAAGCTGAGATTTCAAATGTAACTTAGAGGGAGAGCCAGGGAAAGGGGGATTTTATGCTTTTTCTCTACCCGTGCCTCACTCTGCCTGACACGCACACCTCTGGTACATGGAGGAAGGTAGCTGGTGGGTGAATTGGGCACCTAAGCTGGTAGCACTGGGCCCAGGAAGTGGCAGAGACACTGAGTATGCAGCAGACATTTTCCACTCTCCAGAGATGCCCATCCGAGGGGAGAGAATGCCGGCGCAAACAGGACAGGCCACCTCCGGGTGGCTGCAAAACAACGCTCCCCAAGCACGGAGCCATCTGCCAAGAGCAGCCCCTCAGCTGGGGCTGCACACAGGCTTGGCCAATGGTGGGTTTGCAGGGGGAGTGAGACTGCAGATCAGTGAGGACAATGGCCCCTGTGTGCACACACTCTACCCTTGTCCCCAACCATGTGCCCATCCCCTGCCTTCTTGCCTTTCCTTCTCTTCCAGCCTCACTAGGGACCCATCTCTCCTTTCCTTGAGAACTTGCTCCAGCTTTTGCCAACTTCATAATACCCAGGAAGGCCTTTCAATAGGCTGCTGGACATCTGGGAGGAGTTGAAGCCAGTGGCACTTTGCTAATGGGGAGACTGTCACAGGTCTCTTTGAGAGTCTGATAAAAGTATAATCTATGCAGAAGAAGCAATGCCCCTCTGCCCACAAACATGGAATTCTGCATAAGATCTCAAGGGCCTTGAAGCCCACCTCCAAGCAAAGTGGGAGAGGAATGACGGTGTTTGAGGTTGTGGTGGGTCTGGAGAGCCTGGCCCGAGGAGAGGCTGGTGCCCGTTTTTTTCTCCCTAGGAAGATTTTGAGGAGGGGCTCTTCAGGTCAGGAGGAAGCCACAGCCCCCAACCCAGTCCCCACTTTGTGGCTTCAGGCAGGGGAGGGACAGCCTGGGAACCGGTCTGCCAACCAGTTTAACCAGGGACTGGTTTCGACTCAGGGAGTTCAAAGGAAGCTGGGGTGCACCCCGTCCTACCCAGCCTGCCAATGGAAGCAGCAGCCCTTAACTCTTTCCTGGTTGTGCCCTGGGCAACATCCAGGTGGTGGTCCATACTGCAGAGGGGTCTGAGCCTCCTCAGAAGATGAATGGGTAGGGTGACCTTGGCTATAGCTGGGGAGTGCAACCAGACGCCCAAGAGTGGGGAAACAGAGAGACAGCCTCCTGTGCTCCCTGACCCCAGATATCCCTTGGGATTCCCTCCTCCTGCGTGGCGGTCCCTGGAGGACCCTGGCTTCTGGGTGGATGCAGGGGCGCTGGGATTGGATTTCTGGCATAATGAATATTCATCAGCCTGAGCCAGCCTCTGCTTCTGTTTACTTAGCCGGGAGGGGCTGGGTTTCAGGTTCACCTTGACTCCAGGAGCTGCAGCAGAGCAGGTACCAGCTCCTGCACCTGTTTCTCTTGCACCTGACGTGCAGCTGCTCCTACCCACCTCTCCTGGCTGAGCCTTGCCTGATACAGCACCCCGGAGGCAACCCTTCCTCCCCGAGTCTCACCCTCCCAGGCAGCTCCTGCACTCAACTGCTTCTCTAGGAAAGGTCTCACCTCCAGCCTGGAGCAGTCAGGATTACAGGTACAGGCAGAGGGGTGGTGGGTGGGGAAACCAAGGCACAGACTCCAGTCAGGGCACCCAGTTCTGCCTCCATGGCTGACAAGCCCAGCGGGAAAGAGGAACCCAGGCCTCTAACCTGGTCTCCACTCAGGACTCATCCCACTGCCTCTTGGAGTCAATCCAGGCCTCCAAGAGAGCGACTGCTGAGTAGTTTTCTGTTAACTCTTGCCGAACTGGAGCCCACCCCTCTGACCCCCCAGTCTGGAGCATTTTTCCAGCTGTCTGGTAGGAACATCTCCCCATTCCTATCCGGGGTACCCCCGTCTCATCCTGCAGGCCCCCTAAGTGCCACTGGGGCCCTGCAGAGGGATGGGGGAGGGAGTTCTGGGTTTTTGTCTTACAACGTATTAGCTGACTTGCTTCCCCTACCTGTCCCCCTGCCCCTCCACCTCTGCCCCAGTCAATGGTTAACTTGACCCAGCTCAGGAGGGGCCTGGCTCAGTCTGGGCAGAGCCCTCCAGAGCAGCTCACTGAACCCAGCTGGGATGGAGGGGCCTGTCCTGGGACACCCATGTGCATGCTATAGCACTGGCCACCAAAGACCGGGGGTGGCAGGCTGTCCCATGAGGCCCTTCATGGCCCCAAAGCTGTGCAAACAGCAGAGGTGAAGCTGGCATCCTCAGGGGCTGATTTCCATCATCCCTGGATTGCAAGGCCCCAGGGCAAGGGCCCAGCCCTTAGCTTGGCCAGCTCAGGAACCTGCACGAGCAAACTGCAGGGCCCACCATGTGTCACCAAATGCTGGGTCTGTTTTAAGTCCCAAGCTACCTGCCCCTACTCCCCCAACCCCTTTCAGCCCTCTGTGATGAGGCACGGGCACGCGGTTGTAGGTATCTTGTTCTTTGCAACTTTGAGAATCTGGGAAGTTTGGATATCACATCACCTTTTTTGTTTGCTTGTTTTTAAAGCAAATCAGATTTTACACTATTTTTTATGATGACTATTTACAGGATCCTACAGCTGGGTTATTTTGTAAAACAAAGAATAGTCTGCTAATTTTTCTGTTTTGCAAACTCAGATTTCCATAAGTCCGGCTTGCCTAATGGGGCAAACACCTGCTTACTGGTGCCCACATGTCCTCCTGGGCAAAACAGACAGGAAGGCCTGGCAAAAACAGTATTCTCTTTTTTTGTTGTTTGTTTTTTGAGACAGAGTCTCACTCTGTCACCCAGGCTGGAATGCAGTGGCATAATCTCAGCTCACTGCAACCTCTGCCTCCTGAGTTCAAGGGAATCTCGTGCCTCAGCCTACCGAGTAGTTGGGACTACAGGCACACGACACGACATCCGCCTAATTTTTTGTGTTTTTGTATTTTTAGTAGACATGAGGTTTCCCCAAGTTGGTCAGGCTAGTCTTAAACTCCTGGCCTTAAGCAATCCTCCTGCCTCAGCCTCCCAAAGTGCTAGGATTATAGTTTGAGCCACTGCACCTGGCCTCTGGCAGAGTATTCTAGAGAGACCAGAATACAAGGCCAGAATGCAAGGGCATCAGAGCTGATGCTTTGATGGAGGCCCCAGGGCAGGGCACAAGGGCTGTTCCCATCTCTACAGTTTGCTGACAAGTTCCTCGTGATCTGTGGCTCCCTTTACGCCAAGGAGAGTTAAGCCCCAGGTTTGCCAACTTGAAATTCCTGTTAAAACAGGTGAATTTTAACGGGCACAGGCAGAAGCCCTTTTCTCTCCGGAGCTAGAAAATCTGGTGGTTATGACAGTCTCAGGAGCTGGATCTTCTGTTCTTCCATTCCCCAAGTTCCTTGGTAGCCCCAAATGGGCAGTGGTGGGGCTGTGGGCCTCATTCCAGACAAGGCAGTGACTGGGGCATCCACAGTCCAAGCAACTGCCCTGTTCCTCCTTCTCTGCTCTCCCCCACCTCCTTCCAGAAACCCATTCTGGAACACTAAGTTCTGTACAAGGCTGTGCTAAGCCCAGGTGGGGCAAGCTGCCAAAGCAAACCTCTCAGGCTGTCCCTAGGTGCGCTCACCTCTCCAGGGTGCCCTGGAAGTATTTATCAAGCCCCTCTCACTGCTCCTTCACTTTCTGAGCATGAGCTGCACAAGATCTACCCTCAGCTTCTCTTGCTACTTGAGCCCAGCTAAAGGGACAGAGCTGGCAATGTGGGAGCTGCTTCCCAGACAGAGAGGTGTTGGAAGGAACCCACCGGCTGTGTGCTGTGAGGGAGGGGGTGGGGACATGGAGGATCAGGACACCAGAGCACGAGGGGTATGGATGCAGGCATTCAGCTCATTGTAAAGCCTAGGCCCACATCATGCTCTCCTCTTTCCTAAATTTGATATGCCCCCCAACCCTTAAATAATCTATACTAATTACGGAAATTCCAGAAATGAGAAAACTAGAGAAGAGAAATCCTCTACTCCTACACAAAGAAAGGCACTATTGGGCTTGGCACGGTGGCTTACGCCTGTAATCCCAGCACTTTGGGAGACTGAGGCAGGTGGATCACCTGAGGTCAGGAGTTTGAGACCAGCCTGACCAACATGGAGAAACCCCGTCTCTACTAAAAACACAAAATTAGCCAGGCGTGGTGGTACATGCCTGTAATCCCAACTACTTGGGAGGCTGAAGCAGGAGAGTCGCTTGAACCTGGGAGGCGGAGGTTGCGGTGAGCCGCGATCATGCTATTTTACTCCAGCCTGGGCAACAGAGCAAGACTCTGTCTCAAAAAAAAAAAAAAAAAAAAAAAAAAAGTCACTATAAAAATGCAGTGAACACCCCTCCAGTTTTTAAAAGGAGGTGATACCCTCTAGCTTTCTGGTGTATACCAGCTGCGCCTTCCTTCCTGGGAGCTTTCACAGCCGGCAGCTAGGCGTCCCGAGAACCAGACCACTGACCTCGCCAGTCATCACCGTTCCTCTACCTGTTCTGTCATTGATCTTCCTTCATCTAGCAGACTGTCATCTGCTTCTATCTTACATACCCCAGCTATCAATGATGTCCAGGCAACCTTTTCTCCCAGAAGTTCTGCTAGCTCAGACAGCACCTTTGTGGAAATTAGTCAAAGGTGAGGCCCCCAGGGAAGGCAGCTCCATGGCAGGGCACATGGCCTGTGAGTGGAGAAGCCTGGATTTCAGCCCCAAGCCCCGCCCTGAAAGGTACAACCCGTGATGACCATGTCTCCCTGTACTTCTGGGATCCTTCTAATTGCTTTCTGCCTTTTTAGCTCCCCTTCCAACTCCTGTCCTTGTGGAAGCTTGGTGGGGAAAGGGAACCATCCCTTAGTAATTATTCCCATTATCCTAAGTTTTACTTTGCAATGCATGGGTACCTCTGTGGGCAGGGACTAACAGTAGAGCTAAATACTAGGGCTGGATGGGATGGGTGAGGAGATGGAGGCCCAGAGAGGTGGTAGCTTACCAGAGGTCATGAGGCTAGGACAGCCCCCAGGACTTCCCACTCCCAGCCTGAGGCTCTGACTCCTGCCTTAGGAACAGCCCAGCAGCTACTTTAGCCCTGCTGGACACCATTGGGAAGTTCAAATTGCTTGAAATGTCACTAATTATATTTAATTTTGTAATGAATTCCAAGCAAAATGCACAGGGCGTTTCTCTCCCTATGCTACCAGTCAATGGTCTGCCCACGCCTGGCTGCAGGGTCTGGTGGTGTAGTGGGAAGTTCGGGAAAAGCATCAAAGGCCTGGATGCTGTGTGACTCGGGCAAGCTGTCCACCTGCCTGTGGCCCTGAGGGGCCTGGCAGGAATTATCTCAAAGCTCCCGACAACCCTGCAGGGCAATGGTGTGTGCCTATCCCACTGCCTCTCTGTCTGGTGGGTGACTTCCCTGTCTTGACCTTGACTTTGACCCTCTTCTTGTCTCACACTCTCCAAAAGCATTGTGTCACCCCTACTGATCTCAGTCTTGGGTTTATTCAGCCCTACCTTAAATTCTTTCTTTAATTCTTCTTCTTCTTCTTTTTTTTTTTTCTTTAAGACAAGTCTCGCTCTGTCACCCAGGCTGGAGTGCAGTGGTGCGATCTCAGCTCACGGCAACCTCTGCCTCCCGGGTTCAAGTGGTTCTCCTGCCTCAGCCTCCCGAGTAGCTGGGATTACAAGTGTGTGCCACCACGCCCAGCTAATTTTTAGTAGAGATGGGATTTCACCACATTGGCCAGACTGGTCTTGAACTCCTGGCCTCAGGTGATCCACCTGCCTTGGCCTCCCAAAGTGCTGGGATTATAGGTATGAGGAACCGCGCCCAGCCCTTTCTTTAATTCTTAAAACAGCCCATGATTAGGAGTCTACAGCACGCTGGTCCAAAGGCACCCACCCCCTTTTCCCACTGACCCCTTTGTCTCCCCGACCCTGCTCCAGCAGAAAGCCCCACCCTCGGCTTAGGGAGCGCCATGACGACTGAAATTGGTTGGTGGAAGCTGACTTTCCTCCGGAAAAAGAAATCCACTCCCAAGGTGCTGTATGAGATCCCTGACACCTATGCCCAAACAGAGGGAGGCGCAGAACCCCCAAGGCCTGACGCTGGAGGCCCCAACAGCGACTTTAACACCCGCCTGGAGAAGATCGTGGACAAGAGTACAAAGGGCAAGCACGTCAAGGTCTCCAACTCGGGACGCTTCAAGGAGAAGAAGAAAGTGAGAGCCACGCTGGCAGAGAACCCTAACCTTTTTGATGATCACGAGGAAGGACGGTCATCAAAGTGAAGGGCTGAGGAGGGTGCTAACACCTCCTGGCTCCCTGCCATCAGCCAGATCTGAGACAGGACTTTGCCACGCTGGCCTCTTTGGCCATAGCTGAAGCCGTGGGGGTAGTTGATACCTGCTGGCAGGAAATGGCTGGTTTTTAGGTTTGTATTTATGTGCCTCCACTTTTGTAAGGCCTGGGAGATCCCAGGGTCCTCCCACCCTCCCCCCGACCACATATAAAGGCACTCTAGTTCAAGGGTGAAAACTCTCACCCAAGAGGAACAGCCCTCCTTGAAGCAGTGGCAGGGCCAGCAGAGCGGTGGGCATGGCAGAGAATGGAGTGAGCCAGACAGACTTCACCTCATCACTGGACACAGGGTCAAGGTCAAGTTTGAACTGCTCCTCCCTTTACGTTCTCTACCTGTGACTACTCCCTGGACCAATCCTGAGGAGGGCACATTTTCCAGAAGCCACGTGATAGGGGCTGGTTTCTGTGGAGCCAGAGGCAGAGACACTGAACTTGAGCTCACCTCCTAACACCGGCAGTAAACTTCCTGGAACTTTGCCCTCAAGTGTGGAGGGGGCAGAGGACACTGGCACTCTGTTAGGGTGCTGTAGAAGACTAGATTGATGGTAGTTTGGCCTTTTGGCTCCTGTTTTGGCCATGACTTGTGCAGGTGGCAAGTCACACACCCTCGAAGGGAAGCTACATGGGCCAAATTGGGGGAGTGGATGGGGAATTGTCTCCTCTCCCTCCCCTACTGTAATAGTATTTAAGACGTATCAGCTCCAGAGATGAGTCCTGGAGCCTTGAATTTTGTTTAACAAACTAATTGTAGGTTTCTCTCTTTGTAATAACAATGCTGGAAAAGCAGAGAACCTCTTTTATGCTCATGTCTTGCATTTATTGAGATGACTGTTTCTCATGCCTTTATCTTCCCTCATGTAAGTAAAGTGGACCTTTGTGCTCAAACTGTTCCTTTCAAGCTTCAGGAAGGGTTGCCAGGTGTGACAATATAGGAACTGGGTCACTAATTTTTACCATCAAACTAGCCTTAGTATGGGGATGGGGGAGCAGAAGGAGCTAGTTACACGTCAGTGGTCAGTTCTCTCCGGTTAACAGAGAGGCCATCAGGTGCTCTAAGAGAGTAGGGCAGACCTTTGGTGATTGACCCCAAAGAGTCAGTGGTTTGGTTTGGGATTAAGATTCAAACTCTGGCTCTACCCCTTAGTAGCTGGGTGACCTTGGGAACATCTGCTTGTACTCTGAGCCTGGGTTCCCTCTTCTGTAAAAGGGGGCTGAAATAATACCGATCACATAGGGACTGTCAGTATTAAGTGGCCTATGAGAGGCCCCATAGTAAGCACTCAGTTTAATACTGGCTTCCTTCCCCCTTACTTTATAAGGAACTCCACCATACCCTACAGCTTTGGTTTAAGAAAAAGGAGAAGGTGGGTATGGTGGCTCAGGCCTGTAATCCTAGCACTTTGGGAGGCTGAGGTGGGAGGATTGCTTAAGCCCAGGAGTTTGGACTAGCCTAGGCAACATAGTGAGACCCCATGTCTAAAAAAAGAAACCAACCAACAAACAAAAAGGAGCTGACTGTGCTGGCACATGCCTGTAGTCCTATCTACCTGGAAGGCTGAGGTGGGAGGATTGCTTGAGTCCAGGAGTTCAAGACTACAGTGAGCTATGATTGTAGCACTGCGCTACAACCTGGGTGACAGAACTAGATCTTATCTCCAGAAAAAAAAAAATGTCTTTTAATAAATAAGAAAGAGAGGCCGGGTGCGGTGGCTCATGCCTGTAATCCCAGCACTTTGGGAGGCTGAGGTGGGTGGATCACCTGAGGTTGGGAGTTCAAGACCAGCCTGGCCAACATGGAGAAACCCCATCTCTACTAAAAATACTCTACTAAAAATACAAAATTAGCCGAGCGTAGTGGTGCATGCCTGTAATCCCAGCTACTTGGGAGGCTGAGGCAGGAGAATCGCTTGAACCTGGGAGGCTGAGGTTGCGGTGAGCCGAGATCGCACCATTTGCACTCCAGCCTGGGCAACAAGAGCGAAACTCCATCTCAAAAATAAATAAATATGCCAGGCACGGTGGCTCATGCCTGTAATCCCAGTACTTTGGGAGGCCGAGGTGGGTGGATCACGAGCTCAGAAGATGGAGACTATCCTGGCTAACACAGTGAAACCCCGTCTCTACAAAAATACAAAAAAATTAGCCAGGCGTGGTGGCGGGCGCCTGTAGTCCCAGCTACTCGGGAAGGCTGAGGCAGGAGAATGGCGTGAACCTGGGAGGTGGAGCTTGCAGTGAGCCGAGATTGCGTCACTGCACTCCTGCCTGGACGACAGAGTGAGACTCTATCTCAAAAAATAAATAAATAAAAATAAATAAATAAATAAGAAAGAAGAGAAAGCTGTCATCTTATGAGGTTAGGTCCAGCTCTTTCTGAAGCCATAAGAGCTGGGAATTAAAAAAACGTTGGCCAAATCTCTGGAGCTCGTGGTAGAAACACAGGGAGAGACCAAGGTGGCCACTAAACAATGTGGTCCTGTAGCTTCCAGGTCAGCTCCTGGCAGGCTGCTGGGCCACCCCACCCCAGGAGCTGTTGCTCAGGGAATTTATTACTGAAACAAACAGACCTATACAAGGGAGCCTTTGTTAGGTGCCTCACCCAGGCCAGGGGGACCTCAAATGATGAGTAAGGGAGACCAGGAGCTGGAGGGATGGAAGGCAGGCTCAGGGGTGCTGCCTTTCCCAAGGCCTCTTTCCACTACCCCTTCCCACTACACAGAACTTCCTAAGGTCTCACCAACTACTCAATCCATGAGACCTCCACAGAGGAGCTCAGACTTTCCCCACACCGAAGCCCTGCGGTTAATAGCTAACATTTAGAGGGTGCTTACGGCAGGCGGCCCCTAGGACAAGTTCTCCCTAAGCTTGTTCATTTAATCCTATCATCGCCTGAGACAGATGCTGTCATTATCCCCATTTTTCAGACAAGTTGGTTGAGGCTTAGAGGTTAAATCACTCGCCCCGGGGGCCAGGCACTGGCAGTGGTACAGCTGGCACTGAAGCCAGAGCTGGCTTGTACATGTGACCACTGTCCCACACAGCCACCTTCCACTCATGATTCTCATCTGCTACGGGAACAGGAAACTGAAGCTCAGAACAAAGAAAAGCACAGACCTCTTCTGCGGAAGGGGAATTTGGGAGGGAAGGGAGCAACCTCTGGGTCTTAGGATCCTGGGAGGTGAGCATCATTCGAGGGAACTGGACAAACTCTGGAAGCAGTTGGATAAAGCCAACCAGTTTTGAAGCTGAGTGTCCCTTAACACCCTAGACTACAGGCATCTCCCACATCCGCCCATTCTCGGTTTCCCTGAGGTGGGAGATAAAGATGGGCCCTGGGCCACCAACCTAAGGCTCTAGATAATACTGGCACTGTACTGCCAGCTCCTCCAGTATCACCATTACCCCTCTGGGTTAGGGTATCCACAGCCCCTCTGCCCTTGCATGCTGACCCCGGCTCCATCTTCTAGGTAAAGTCTACCTATGTTTCTAAGCTGGTGTACCAGATAGATACGGGGTAGGTACTAGAAGCCAAAGGGAGATCTGGCTGCCCAGGGAAGCAGAGTGAGGCAGCTGCAAGTTTTCATGAGAACAGGCGAGGAGGAGGAACCGAGAGCGCAAATATGTGCGGGAACCGGGAGAGGCTATGGGTTATCGACCACAGTTTCACTGGGACGCGACCCAAGCGGATGAAGAGGGAGGCAGGGGAGGCCGGCTAGAAGTGGCTTTCACCGCCCGGAAGGGGCCGACACTGGGAGGAGGGCTCCCCCTGCTGGACGTACTGCCTACATGGTGGGGAGAAGTGAGGGGGCAGGAAAGTCGCTTAAATTTCCCAAGTCCCCGCCTTGGGGGTTGAGTGAGACCAGGCCGGGTTGAACATCAATAAAATGCACGGCTGACAGGCTTTTATTACAGACTGGGGGCAGTAACGGCTGGACAGAGAACAGAAAAGGAACATCTGAGACCAGGCTCAAAGCTGGGGGGGATACACAACCTCCAATAATACAAGGTGGGTGCAGCACTTCTAGACACACACACAGACACACATACACGTACTCATAAATGGCACAGCCTACGGTACAAGAAAAAGGGCAAGGTAGGTAAGGGCAGCCGACACCCTCCTGCCTGCAGGGGGCCACAGGGTTAATGTGCCTTCCTGCACGCAGGCTTAAGGGGGATAAACAAGGAGAGGGCTGCCGTTGGAGGAGCCCTGCGGATAACAGTGACTGATAACAGGTCCATGCAGGGGAAGGAAGCACAGTTCACAGAGTGGCAAGCTCAATGCCAGCCAGTGCAAGAAACAGTCAGTTCTCTGATCCTGGCTTAGTCACGGCAAATATTTACCCGGCTTGGCTCCTCTCCATAGCCAGCAGGTTGCTTGCTCATCCAGTCTGTCCCTGGTAAGCGGGCTTGTGCTCAACGAGAACAAACACAGTGACTCAGCTGAGGGTCACTAAAGGACCACAGACTGTGAGGGTGGGAGGTCATGGTTTAGAGGTTGAGTCTAGTGCAGCTGGTCACCTGGGATCTAGTGAAAATGCAGGGTCAGATTCAGTGGGTCTGGAGTCTGAAATCTCTAAGGGGCTGCCAAGTGATGCAGATGCTCCTGGCTTGTGGACCACACTGTGTATAGCAAAGCTCTAGACCAGGAGGTCTCAACCTTGGCTGCACAGAATTCTCTGGGGAGCTTTTAAATTTCCCAGTGCCCAGGCTGCACTCATATCTTGGCAGAGACAGAGTTTTGCCATGCTGGCCAGGCTGGTTCAATCATCTCTGAGGGTGGGACCCAGGCATCAGGGTTTTTAAAGCTCCCCAGGTAATTCCAGTGTGGGTGAAAAGCCAATGATCTAGGAATAATCAGCAGAGATGGGGAGTAAGGAAAGCAGGTATGTGAATAGTCTGAAAAACATAATATCTATAATCATTTAATTTTTCTTTTTGGAAAATGTATGTATATATACACACAATTTCCATAAACAAACATAGATAGTAAAGCTGATTAAAATCTTCCTGTCTGATTGGTACCAGCACATGAAGCTCTTCTACAAAATCCCTGACTGACTGGGAATAAAATTTCCTAGTGACAGCCCACTCCTTCTTAGGCAGGTCTGACTGTTTGAAATCTCTCCCACTATTGAGATGAAACCTGCTTCCCTGTAACTTCCCTGTAACTCTACAGGTTCCTTGGAGCCACAGAGAAGGCAGCAATCAGCAGGGGAAGTGCTATAAAAATATACTATCCTGGCTGGGCACGGTGGCTCATGTTTGTAATCCCAGGACTTTGGGAGGCTGAGGTGGGTGAATCATAAGGTCAAGAGATGGAGACCATCCTGGCCAACATGGTGAAACCCTGTCTCTACTAAAAATACAAAAATTAGCTGGGTGTGGTGGGTGCCTGTAGTCCCAGCCACTCAGGAGGCTGAGGCAGGAGAATCGCTTGAACCCGGGAGGCAGAGGTTGCAGTGAGCCAAGATCACGCCACTGCACTCCAGCCTGGGCGACAGAGTGAGGCTCCGTCTAAAAAAAAAAAAAAAAATCCTATCCATAAATGAGTTAAGTTGTAACCAACAGAAATATATTCTAGCTAGATTAAGTTAAAAAAAGAGAGAGAGAGAGAGAGAGAGAGAGAGACTTTACAGATAGTGGGGTGTTTCAAGGCAGGGGGAGGAACTGCACGGCCCAGACCTGGGAGGGAGGGATCCTGGGAGTTGCAATAGCAGCAGGCAGAGGCTGTTGGTTCCTGTTGTTTCCTGGCTGCCATGAATGACTTGGCTTCAATGACTCCCAAGGTTCTGGATCCCTCCAGTTCAAATTTCAAATTACTGACAAAACAATCTGATTGGCCACGTTGGCTCAGGTGAATATGCTGGCACTAAGCTTTGGCCAGTATGACTCACATGGTAACAGACAGGGCTGCTGGGGCCCTCCCTGTCACCAGAAACGGAGTCACACCGGTTGCTACCCCTAGAGGGAGCTATCCTAATCAATCATAGGCAGGGTCAAAAAAATAATTATGGAATGATTTTCCATTTGTGATTCTCTACACCACCATTACACTACACTTGACCAGCTAACTGAAAACCAACTGAGTATAAAGAACTTAGAGCATGAGCTCTGAAGAGTCCTGAATATAAAGGGTAGGGAGGGAAATGGGTTGAGCTTACAAAGAAGGGCCTGAGTCCCAATCCCACACCCTCTCTTGACACCCAGCCCTAGCTGCACTCTGGCCCGGCAGGTCCCAGAGTTAAGGTGCAAGTCTCTCATAGAGCCAGTCTTCCTCCCCGCGGTGGGTCATGGGCCCCAAAGGGGAATCTCCTGTGGGCAGGCCCCGACGAAAGACTATCCGGTCATGCAGGCGGTTGGTTTGACCTTGCCAGAACTCCATCACCTGAGGGTACAGGACATAGCCACCCCTATAAGGAGAAGCAGAGGTTTCAGTGCTCTGTGGATTTTCCTAGCCAGGTCACTCTCCCACCCTCACCCCTCATCCCAGGGCCTCTTGAAGGAAGTTGCTGGGATGCATCTGATGAGGGTGGCCAGGGAGGAGGAGATCTGTGATTCCCCAGGCAGGTGGCTTCAAGTAAACACAGGGGCCTGGTGTCCCTTTCTAGATGACTACCAGATGTCACTCACCAGGATTTTGGCTTGGGCACCTCTTGATCCTCGTAGAGCTGTTCCAGTTCCTCATTTTTCTTTCTCAGATACTGTCCAGGGGAAGGAGTTAGAAGAAGGGCCAGGCCCAGTCAATGATTCATTAACAAGGACTTCCTGGGGATATGTGCTGGGGACACTGGTGAGCAGAGCAGACTGGCCTCTGCCTTCCAGGAGCACACAGTCAACGGGATGGCCAGATGGACAGAGGAGGCCTATTTTCCCTCTCCCTACCCCTATTTCCCTTCTCACTGCCCTTTTCACTGTTTTCACTGGGCTGGAGAGAGGAACCTGGCATCTCCTGGGGACAGCTTCTGGGGATAAGCCAAAGCCTCCGCCACCTGGAGGACTACAGTGGAGCCCCACTCACCTCCCGATCAGGGATCACAGAACTCTGGTGGCTGACCACAGCCCCAATCTGGCTGCTCTTGGGGCGGGAGTGGAAGTAGCACTCAGCCTCCTCCTCTGGCAGCTTCTTCACAGGGCCTTCCACACGCACCTGCTCAAGGATGGCTCTGGGTGAATGGCGTTCAATGCCACCTGCCCTCCCTACCAGCACAGGCCCTATTCCTCTCTGTTCTATCGGCTGTCCCACCACTCTTGGCTCCAGCTAACTGAGGGCTATTATAGAGGCAGAGTGCCCAGCTGGGATGTTTGCCCAGTCTGGGGACCTTCACTAGACTTAGCCATAAACTCAGGCCCTGCCAACCCAGCCCATCCCAGGCTGTCCTGGGAAAATTCACTCACCTGACGGTTAAGTGGTTCCCAGTAGAAGACAAGGGAAGCAAAGGGATTCGAGTCCTAGAAGTAAAAGAGAATCCACAGCCAGCCATCAGGATAGGGAGAGGAGGCCTCCGGCATGCAGGGAAAAGGCAGGAGAGCTGTAGTGTGCAGGCCCACAGCAGATGCATCCACTGTATGAGCTCATTTAAACCCTCAAAAGTAGGCCTATTGTCACAGATACGGAGACAGGCTAAGTCACATGCCCAAGTTCCTGCAGTAAGTGATGGAGCTAAGTTTAAGCCAGTCAGACTCCAAAGTGAGACTGGGTGATTTCTCTCACCCACAGATTTGCGAGTCTTGAGAAATGCATGTTTGGCTGGCATGGACTCAGGGAGGTTTACTCACTTTGGATTCATTCATTGAATGCACACGAAGTGCTTACTCTGGGTCTGACAACAGGAGACATGTGGGGGATACAGCAGAGATAAAACACAGCATCCTCCACTCCTGCAGAGCTTACTGTTCAGCAGAGGAGACAAATATCAGTTACATAATCACCCAAATAAAAGCTTAGTTACAAACTGAAGAAAATGATAAAAAGGAAAGTTGCAAGTTATAATGGCAGCAAACAACATGAGGGGCTGAGTCTGAGTCAGAGTCAAGGAAGGCGTTCCTGAGGAGGTAACATGTGGGCTGAGATCTGAAGGAACAGGTGATGGCTGATGGGGTGAGGTTGGTTAGAAAGTGCATTCATTCATTTATGGCAAAGAGCACAGCAAGTGCCAAGGCCTCATGGCAGGAGGGCACCTGCAGAGAAAGAGCAAGTAGACTGAGGGGTGGGGTAGCATGAGAAGGTGACTGAGGAGGAAAGGGCCAAATCCCGCAGGCCCTGGGAAAGATTACCAGCTCTTTTCACACACCAGCTCTTTTCCTTTTCGACTCTCGAAGTTAGTGAAGAAGCGGAAGCCATCTTTCCCAAAGCCCTTCAGTAGCAACATGCGAGCAGAGGGTTTTCCATCTCTAGGAGCAAACAGCAGAGCACTGTGGTCAGAGCCTGCTTCAATGTTCTGGCTACAGTCCCTCTCCCCAAAAGATGTCTCAGCACCCCCTCCAGCTGTACCTCCTTTACTGGGCTGTTAGGCTGGGGCCCCCTCCCATGTGCTCCGGGGGGTTTGTCCTAGAGGTATGACACCACAGCCTAGGGCCCTGTTATGGACTGAATAGTGTCACCCAAAACCCCTGTGTTAAAGCCTTAAACCTCAATGTGACTGTATTTGGAGACAGGGACCTTATGGAGGTAATTAAGGTTAAATAATAAGGTCATAGGGGTGGGGCCCTAATCCAATAGGACTGGTGTCACTGTAAGAGAAGAGGCACTTTAGAACCACCTCCCTTGCCCCCCACAACACACACAGGAAAGGCAGTATGAGGACATGGCAAAAAGCAGCTGTCTGCAAACCCCAAGCAGAGGCCTTACCAGAAACCACCCCTGATGGCACCTTGATCTTGGACTTCTAGCCACCAGAACTATAAGGAAATAAACTCCCGTGGTTTAAGCTATCCAGTCTACAGTATTTTGTTAAGACATCCCTAGCAAACTCATAAGACCCTAAGGGCAGGGACTAACAATAATGCAATCATCCAATGCTTTGGGATCACAGTGGTGCTACGAGATCAGCTCCTCTGCTCAGAGCTCTGGGAAATATCCACTCGCACAGTACAAGAGCGCTGGCTTCAAGGCCTTACACTTTAGCAAGGAGAATTGAATAATAGGCTAATACAAGTGATGTCTCAAAGGGCATATGATTGTCAAAGGAATGATATAGTCAAGTACTGTGCTAGATTTCGAGAGAGAGACAGAGCTTCACCAGAAGTAGCTCCTGAATGACAGACGAGGCTTGGCTAGATGGGGAGATGAGGGGAGGCAAGGGGTTGCTTGTGGATATATCAAGGGCAGAGATGAACAAGCTACTGCATTTTTTTTTTTTTTTTTTTTTTTTTTTTTGAGATGGAGTCTCACGCTCTGTCCCCCAGGCTGCAGTGCAGTGGCACGATCTTGGCTCACTGCAATCTCCACCTCCTGGGTTCACGCCATTCTTCTGCCTCAGCCTCCCGAGTAGCTGGGACTACCCACCTGGCTAATTTTTTGTATTTTCAGTAGAGACGGGGTTTCACCGTGTTAGCCAGGATGGTCTCGATCTCCTGACCTCATGATCCACCCGCCTGGGCCTCCGAAAGTGCTGGGATTACAGGCGTGAGCCACCGCGCCCAGTCTAAGGCATTGCATTTTTATCACTGAAATATAATTTTGTGTTCTGGTCTTTGGTTTATAGGTAAGGACACAGGCCCAGAGAGGACAAGCATCTCATCTAAAGCCACACAGCACATTAATAACAGAGCTGGAACCATAAAGTTGGCATCCAGAGTTGAGAGCTTCATAAGCTTCCTAGTTCATATGTATCCACCCAAAGAGGGGCCCACGGCCATGCCCACCTGGTACAGGTAGCCAGACACATGGCATTTGCTTCCCCTATGTCAGGACACTGAACAGCCTCCTCAAACCAGGCAGCAAACTGTTTCAGTGGGTCAAGGGAGGTCAGATGAGTCTCCTCAAATGCCTAGGAAGGGAGATTTATTCCATTTAATAAACATATATAGTGCTTACTAGGTACCTGGCACTGTTCTAATCATTTTTCAAATATCAACTCATTTAGTCCTCATGACAGTGACCTTAAAATAAAAAATAGTATGCAGTAAGAAGAATCTGTGCCCCATTTTACAGGTGAGGAAACAGGCATAAAAAGGTCAGACAACTTGCTGTCCCACAGCTAGTGATGGATAAATCAGGGTTTTCATGTCATGGGTAATCAAAACTGTCTGTGCATCAGAATCACCTGGGGAGCATAAAAACAACTTTCTGGGCTCCACCCCCATAATTTCTCATTCAGCAGGTCTGAGGCTTAATCAAAAACTGCATTTTTATTTACTTATATGCTCGACTAATTTTATTTTTTTGTAGAGACAGGGTCTCACTATGTTGCCCAGGCTGGAAAAACTGCATTTTAAACAAGCATTTCTAGAAATGACCACATGCAACCAGATTTGGCAACCAGGGCCCTGGACCCCAACTCCTAAAAGGTTCTCTTGGTTCCCCTCCTGAGAAGGGAAAAGGAAAAGAACTTCCCAGTGGTCAGCAGAAAGTACTGAAGGCAGTAAGCTAAGAGCTTTCTCCTCACCTCCTTGCCCCAGGGGGTGGCCCCAGAAGCCCTGAGAGGCTGGTTCCTCCTACTCCCCTCCCCCTAGTAGATGACTCCCTGAGGACCACTCTTCCCCCGCCCTTGAGGGAGGCCCAGCACTGTCCTGACATCCATCACATGAAACCCTGATTCATCCATCACTAGCTGTGGGTCTGAGCCAGTTATCTGACCTTGCTACCTGTCGAGTAAGCAGGGTTCTAAGCACTTGACAAACATTTAAGACCATAACATCCCCGTAAGGCAGGTACTATCACTTCCCAGATGAGGAAACTGAGGCCCAGAGACACTAAGGATTCCAGCCCAGGCAGGCTCCAAAGTTCGAGCTCTCACCCATTACGAAAGGCTGCCTTTTGAACCCATTTCATTTGCGTTTTCCCGGAACTCCTCCCCCGGTGGGATGTCTTTGAAGCCCCCTTTTCCCACTGGGGGTGATCCCCAAACCTCCTTGCCCCACCGGGTGGCCCCAGAAGCCCGGAGGGGCTCCTCCTACTCCCCGCCTCGCTGTAGATGACTCCGGGGACCCCTTTTCCCCCGCCCCTGCAGGAGGCCTGGCCCTGGCGGCGGCACCTCTCGGTCCCCGCGGTAACTCTTGCGCATGGGTCCCAGGTCCATGGCAGCACTGCGACCACGCAGGTGACGGAGGTAGCCTGGCCACTCGGCAGGTCGCCCGAACGTCGCTGTGACGCCCCGCAGCCAGCACGTCATGGGGGCCGCCGGCCACGTGACCCGGCTGTGGCCCGGCGCTGGGTTCCTTTGAGTTCGGAACCAATTTCTCACCCTGGACTTCTACCCCGGGGAAGGAAGGATTTGCTAGTCGTCCAACCAAGCTAACAGGTCCTAAATCCTCGGAGCCAATGAGTTTCCAGGATCGGAGGAGGGAGACAGACATGGAGAGGTCATTGGTTGGAGCTTTTCGGTAGCAAGGCCAATTAGAGCGAAAACAGAGAAACCCAGCGACCAATGCGTAGCGCCTTTGGGGGCGGGAGCAGAGAGACAAGGAAATGCTGTCACCGCCGTTAACACGCACGTGGAGGTTGGTTAAAGGTATAGGAGGATCTCCTGCAGCTCAGGCGGGGTGGAGGATGTGTCCCGGGGGCTTGAGAGGAGTAGTCAGTATTAAGTGGCTGGCCCATAGTAGGTGCCTGTAGGCGAGCTTAGGGCAGGAAGTACCCCTTGGGAAGGGAGACTAGTGGAATGGGAAAAGAAAAATGGAAAATGGAATTAGGGGCCAGACTCCGAGGCAACGTGATGGGGACACATAGAGAAAAGGGTAATCTGGTTGTGGGGAGGAATTAGGGCATGAGAGTGGGAGAGGTTGAAATGACTTGTGGACCATGCCCCGAGTGGGGAGGTGCAGTGGGGTTAGGAAGAGACGGTGAGGTGAGAAGGAAGATGGCTTTGGGAAGGTCCCAAAGGAAATTTGGTACCAAGGTATCCCAGACCAGAGTGGTTTTCCTCTTCTAGTTTTGTTTTTGTTTTGTTTTGTTTTGTTTGAGACGGAGACTAGCTCTGTCACTCAGTTTGGAGTGCAGTGGCGCGATCTCGGCTCACTGCAACTTCCACCTCCCGGGTTCAAGCAATTCTCTGCCTCAGCCTCCCGGGTAGCTGGGATTACAGGCGCCTGCCACCACGCCTGGCTAATTTTTGTATTTTTAGTAGAGACGGGGTTTCACCATGTTGGCCAGGCTAGTCTTAAACTCCTGATCTCAGGTGATCCACCCGCCTCGGCCTCCGAAAGTGCTGGGATTATAGGCGTGAGCCATCGTGCCCGCCACCTCTTCTAGTTTTAAACCCCCTCCCTCCAACCTCATTTATTTAAGCAAGGGTCAGAGTATTTTGCTCCCTTTGCTCATGGTTTCCCCTGCAACGGTGCACTGGAGTTCATAGGAGCCAGTGACCTGGTAGATGGCAAGGCTGCCAATGTCCCATCTCTCCAGGGCCTCCCCCATCTTTGTCAAGCTGCCCTTTTTCCACATTTTGCCCTTGCTAGGTAGTAGGAGTCTAGCCCCTAGGTCAATGCAAGTAATTGCCAAGTGAGAGTACACGGAGCAGGTGGCTGTGAATAGCCCTTCCAGGCTGTGGATGCAAGGCTGAAAAATGAGAAACCCACTCGTGCCCAGTCCAATTCTGACCTGGCTGGGGCAGCCTTGGGTCGAGACCTCTCTGTAGCCCTGCTTTCCACCAGCATCAGGAAGGGGAACTGCAAGAGCCATCTAGGCAGGCACCCAGGACTGTGCCAGGTAAGGGGAACTTCCTGGCCTGGCCAGGTGTCTGCATTACAGCTGAGCTTCATGAAGCCCTACATTAGATACCTGTCATCCTTTATGTGTACATAGCTTGAGCCAGATAGAATCTGGAAGACAATTTTGCTGCAACATAATAATACATGTCTCAAAACTTAATGATATTGGTCTATGGATTCTCCACTGGTTGAATTTTTTTGTGCTGCCGTCATTTTGCTCCATCAGCATAATTGAGAGGAAGCTGACTAGATTTACTTTCCTGTTGAAGTTATCTTTCTTTCTTTCTTTTTTTTTTGAGACACAGTCTTGCTGTGTTGCCCACGCTGGAGTGCAGTGGTGTGATCTTTGCTCACTGCAAGCTCTGTCTCCCAGGTTCAGGCCATTCTCCTGCCTCAGCCTCCCGAGTAGCTAGGACTACAGGCGCCTGCCACCACGCCCAGCTAATTTTTTGTATTTTTAGTAGAGACGCGGTTTCACCATGTTAGCCAGGATGGTCTCAATCTCCTGACCTCGTGATCCACCCGCCTCAGCCTCCCAAAGTACTGGGATTACAAGCGTGAGCCACCACGGCCAGACGAAGTTGTCTTTCTTTTTTTTTTGGGGACGGAGTCTCGCTCTGTCGCCCAGACTGGAGTGCAGTGGCCGGATCTCAGCTCACTGCAAGCTCCGCCTCCCGGGTTCACGCCATTCTCCTGCCTCAGCCTCCCTAGTAGCCGGGACTACTACAGGCGCCCGCCACCTCGCCCGGCTAGTTTTTTGTATTTTTTAGTAGAGACGGGGTTTCACCGGGTTAGCCAGGATGGTCTCGATCTCCTGACCTTGTGATTCGCCCGTCTTGGCCTCCCAAAGTGCTGGGATTACAGGCTTGAGCCACCGCGCCTGGCCGAAGTTGTCTTTCTATACAAGAACATTGCTGTACTCCCGCCCTCTTAAGCCCCTGCAGTTAAACCTGTGTAAGCAGAGTAATGAGTGCACTTCAACTCAGGATGGGTTTTGTTCATGGGTTTTTTTTTTTGTTGTTGTTGTTTGTTTGTTTGTTTTTTGAGACAGAGTCTCCCTCTGTCACTCAGCCTGGAGTGCAGTGGTGTGATCTCAGCTCATTGCAACCTTTGCCTCCCGGGTTCAAGCCATTCTCCTGCCTCAATCTCCCAAGTAGCTGGGATTACAGGCGTGTGCCACCACACCTGGCTAATTTTTTGTAATTTTAGTAGTACAGATGGGGTTTCGCCATGTTGGCCAGGCTGGTGTGGAACTCCTGACCTCAAGTGATCCACCTACCTTGTCCTCCCAAAGTGCTGGGATTACAGACGTGAGCCACCGTGCCCGGCCATGGGGTTTTTCTTCACACTCTTTTAGTACTCCTGGGCTGCCGCTACCCTGGACCTGGATTCTAGGACACCAAGACTAAGCTCATCCATGTACTTAAAAGCCAACAGCTCATTGTAGTGGAGGTAGATGTATATTTATGTATTAATTCAGTAGACATTTGCTAAAGACTTCCTTTGGACTGTGCACTGAACCAAGTCTGAGACTATTAAGATGAAGATGACAACCTGGGCTTGTAGTCTATAGGGGGAGGCAGATTTGTGAGCTTTAAGAGTTGTTGCGTATTTTTTTTTTTTTTTTTTTTTTTGAGACAGAGTCTCATCCTGTCGCCCAGGCTGGAGTGCAGTGCCACGATCTTGGCTTACTGCAACCTCTGCCTCCTGGGTTCAAGTGATTCTCCTGCCTCAGCCTCCCGAGATATTTTAACAGGTGTTTCTGTACAGTAAAGAGGAGCAAAAAGAAGAGGATCAAACAGTCAGGAAAGGCTTTGTAAAGGGAGTGGACATTTGATGTCTTAATAAGTAAGTTTTTGCTAGATGGGACAATGGAACAGGCGTCCCAGCAAGAGGGAACATTGTGAGTAAAGGCATGGTACACTCGGGGGAACCTGGAGACAGGTAATACTGCTGGAGCAAAGGTGATGATTAACAAGCTGAACAAGCAGGCAGGGCTACGTGCTCCTTGCTGAAGAGTCATCATGCAGGTGCTGAGGGCCAGGCTTTTAGACACAATGATTCTGATATTTTATCCTGTGATATTTTTTAGCCTATGAACCAGTGTCTAGTTCCTGCTTTTTAAAGACCAGATGGGGAGAAAAAAGTGCTAGATTCTGACAGCATCTCCTTCCCCTGGCCATTAGCAAAGAAGTGGCAGTTGATTGCTTTTTTGTATTTTTCCCTTTGTCTTAAAGATAATAAGTAGACTTGTGTTACGCTTTTCTACTTAGTTGGATTTGGTTTCTGGATCACAAAGCAGCCCCGCAGTGCACAACCAGAAGGGAAACAAGCCTACTAGCTGTTTTTGCTACTGATGCAACCACCAGCAGGGACTTTCTGAGTGGGAGAAAGGAATTATTTTACTGTTCCAGTCTTCTCTTGAGAAAGTCTTAAATGAATAGAAAATACATAGCAACATTCTTATTGTACAGAGAGGCACACTGGTTTCTCAGGATGAAACAAAAAAGTCTGCATGGCCGGGTGTGGTGGCTCACGCCTGTAACCCCAGCACTTTGGGAGGCCGAGGTAGGTGGATCACTTGAGGTCAGGAGTTTGAGACCAGGCTGGCCAACATGGTGAAACCGTGTCTGCACTAAAAATACAAAAATTAGCCAGGCGTGGTGGCGGGCACCTCTAATCTCAGCTACTCAGGAGGCTGAGGCACAAGGATGGCTTGAACCCGGGAGGCAGAGGTTGCAGTGAGCTGAGATCGTGCCACTGCACTCCAGCATGGTCAACAGAGCAAGACTCAGTCTCAAAAGAAAAAAAAATCTGCATGTGGGTTTGGGGACTGTGCCTTGCCTGTTTTCTTCTAATGCTTTTCCTTTTTTTTGAGATGGAGTATCACTCTGTTGCCCAGGCTGGAGTGCAGTGGTGCAACCTGGGCTCACTGCAACCTCCGCCTCCCGGGTTCAAGCAATTCTCCTTTCTCAGCCTCCTGAGTAGCTGGGATTACAGGCGGCCGCCACCACGCCTGGCTAATTTTTTGCATTTTTAGTAGAGACAGGGTTTCATCATGTTGGCCAGGCTGGTTTCGAACTCCTGGCCTCAAGTGATCCACCCTCCTTGGCCTCCCAAAGTGCTGGGATTATAGGCGTGAGCCACCATGCCCAGCCATGTTTACTTACTTTTTTTTTTCTGAGACGGAGTCTCCCTCTGTCGCCCAGGCTGGAGTGCAGTGGCCGGATCTCAGCTCACTGCAAGCTCCGCCTCCCGGGTTTACGCCATTCTCCTGCCTCAGCCTCACGAGTAGCTGGGACTACAGGCGCCCGCCACCTCGCCTGGCTAGTTTTTTGTATTTTTTTTAGTAAAGACGGGGTTTCACCGTGTTAGCCAGGATGGTCTCGATCTCCTGACCTCGTGATCCACCTGTCTCGGCCTCCCAAAGTCCTGGGATTACAGGCTTGAGCCACCGCACCTGGCCAATGTTTACTTTCTTAAACCACCTTTTTTTCTAATTATCTAACTAACTTATGTATTTCAGTTTTACTTTAGTGATTGGATTTGTGTTTTGGAACCTGGCTCTGGTGACCAAGTGGGTGATGAGCAAGGGAGGGTCAGGCTGGTGGCAGGGATAGGTTGGGAGAAGCTGCGGTGTTGTCCAAGTGGAAGGTGGGGGCAGGATCCTGATGCATGAGTATGGGATAGGGCTTATGAAAAGGAGGGATCCACTCACCAGGGCTGGCTTTAGGTGACACGGGTGGTGCTGTTCATTGAAGTGGGGCATGTTGGAGGAGGAGGTTTGGGGGAAAGGTGAATTCCTTAGCAACATTTTGAGTGTGAGGGTTGATGGGACACCCACATTTGGCCAGGTTGGATAATGGAGTCTGGAGCTTAGTGGGGAGATCAGGGCTGATGATACTGGTTTAGGTAGCATGAGCCTCGAGGTGGCACTTAGAGCCGTGAGGGAGGATGAGAATGTCTGAGAAGGAAAGAGGGCCTGGGAGAGTTAGGGAGGGTGGTAGGGAAAGGGAGAGTCAAGGAGGAGTGGTAATGATGCTGGTGAAATATAGCATCCAGCTTTCTTTTTACAATTTTTAATTTTTTTATTTTTTGAGATGGAGTTTTTTTCTTGTCACCTAGGCTGGAGTGCAGTGGCACGATCTCAGCCCACTGCAACTTCCACCTCCTAGGTTCAAGCAGTTCTTCTGTCCCAGCCTCCCGAGTAGCTGGGATTACAGGCACGCACCACCACACTTGGATAATTTTTGTATTTTTAGTAGAGATGGGGTTTCACCGTGTTGGCCAGGCTGGTCTCAAACTCCTGACCTCAGGTGATCCGCCTGCCTCAGCCTCCCAAACTGCTGAGATTACAGGTGTGTGCCACCTGCCTGGCCAGTGTCCAGCTTTCTAAGAGGTGAGAGGAAGAAGGCTGATAGCAGAGCAAGGGGTGTGCTGGAGGGCCTGAAGCTCAGGAATTCTTGGGCCCAGCCTTGGGGTGAACTCAGCTTGGGGCCCCAAGGGTAGCAACACCAGGACTTACAGAAGGGTGTGTGCTTGGTGCTCTGCCAGCAGATGCCTGAGCCCTGAGTAGATTTATCAGAGGCCCAAAGGTGGTGAGTACTCAGAGGCTTGGGGCAAGATCAGAGGAGGCTGAACCTTACCAGTGTCCTGCCCGTGGTGCTTGTGGCTAACCCCCTACACGATCCTTGCATGTGCTTATAGATGGCTTCCCAAATCCATTGTGTGTGGCTGGTATTCCCTGTTAAAATGGGAGCTCCTTGACGAGAGGGAACACATCTCTTAACTTTCTCTGGCTCCTTCTCACAATCCTAGCCCACAAGATGTGCTCAAAAAAATGCTAATCTGTAATGTTTATGCATAAACCACTTTTGTTAAGCTTTTCAGTATGATGGGTGTTAGGTATGGTGAGTGGGGCATGGAACTTTTTTGCACCTGGTGGGAGCAGGGCTGAGTGTGTGTTTTTGTTTTTTGTTTTTCTTTCTTTCTTTTTTTTTTTTTTTTTTTTTGAGACAGGGTCTTACTCTGTTTCCCAGGCTGGAATGCAGTGGCACACTCATAGCTCACTGCAGCCTTGACCTCCTGGGCTCAAGAGATCCTCCCACCTCAGCCTCCTAAGTACCTGCGACTGTAGGCACACACCACCATGCCTGGCTAATTTTTTTATTTTTGTAGAGGGGTCTCACTATGTTGCCCCTGGTCTCAAACCCCTGGGCTCAAGCAGTCCTCCTGCCTCAGCCTCCCAAAGTGCTGAGATTATAGGCATGAGCCGCTGTCCCCGTCCACGAGTGTGTTTGTTGACTGGAGGGATGTTGAGCTTCAAAGGCCAAGTGAATTAAATCAGTTTCAGTCCCCAGACTACCTGCCTTGGTAATTATGGTGTGGGCCACAGGCAGTAAGTGTGAGGAGGCCTGGTGGTGGGTTTTCAGGCAGCTCCAAAGGACATGGCCTAGCGGCTTCCTAGTTTCCTTTGAGAAATCCTGCTTGGTCCCTGCATTTGGCTTGCCCTGTGGTCAGTTCTCATTTTCTTTTGCCCAAGGTCCCTATGAACAGGTATTTGACCCTGTTCTCCAGGCCCTGAGTCACTACCATAGTCCACCATGGTTTGCTTCCTTTTTTTACCCACAGCCCTGTTCATTATTCCATCCTCCCAAGCTCACTTCCTGCCTCTTCTACTCCGTGAGGACCCCTTCACCTAGGAAACCCAATTGCCACCTGTCCTGAGATTACCGCAGTTCCTTCAGTGACTCACCCCAGCCCAAAGACCTTGGTTGAATTACAAGTGTTCTCTGTCCCAAGGCAGCATCTCATCCTGAGTTAGGTTCCTCGGCATCTGTGTTCTATCAGCCATGAGCCCCTGAGGGGTCTGGGGACCTAAGATGGTGCAAGTGGCAAGGGGCAGAATGGAGGTGGGGCCATAGCTGGCAAACTCTGCCTAGCAGGTGCCCACACCTCTCATAATCTCCAGAATTTCAGGGTTCTAGTCACCATAGTATATGCTGTCCACTCTGATTCTGATACTGCTTGGGTGATCTTGTTCCATTTGCTTCATTTTTTACATCTCTATTCCAGGTCTTCCATTCCATTCTATTTGTTAAAGTAATTTTAGACTTACGAAAAAGTTACCAATGTAGTTCAGAGATTTCCCATACACCCTTCACCTACCTTCCCCAAATATTAAGATCTTACTACCATAGCACAATTGTCTACATCAAGAAATTAACATTGGGCCAGGCGCGGTGGCTCAAGCCTGTAATCCCAGCACTTTGGGAGGCCGAGGCGGGTGGATCACAAGGTCAGGAGATCGAGACTATCCTGGCTAACATGGTGAAACCCCGTCTCTACTAAAAATACAAAAAATTAGCCGGGCACGGTGGCGGGCGCCTGTAGTCCCAGCTACTTGGGAGGCTGAGGCGGGAGAATGGCGTGAACCCAGGAGGCGGAGCTTGCAGTGAGCCGAGATCACGCCACTGCACTCCAGCCTGGGAGACACAGTGAGACTCCGTTTCAAAAAAAAAAAAAAAAAAAGAAAAGAAATTAACATTGGCACACCACTATTAATTAAACTACAGAGGCCGGGCATGGTGGCTCATGCCTGTCATCCCAACACTTTGGGAGGCCTAGGTGAGCAGATCCTTGAGCCCAAGAGTTTGAGACCAGCCTGGGCAACATAGGGAGACTCCAACTCTACCAAAAAAATAAAAAATAAAAAAGCAAACTTGGGCTGTTTTGAGTTTCACCCCTTTTTCTCCCACTCATGTCCTTTTTCTGTTCCAAGACCCCACCTTGCATTTAGCAGTCCTGTCCCCTTAGTCTCCCACCCGTAACAGTTCTCAGTCTTTCGGCTGCTTCGTCCAGGTCTCCCCAACTGAAGAACGGGTGTGGTATGGGGAAATGGGTCTGCTCACTTTGGAAATGATGTGGCAGCTTGTTTTTGGAGACAGGACAAGAGATAGGGTTGGTCTTGGGCAGGGTGAGTTTTCCTTAGGGCAGTGTGCACTAGGAAACTTCTGCCATATTCCCTTTTGCCTGGGGTAAAGGACGATGCTGCTAAGAAGTTGTATCTGTGTGCGTGACCACAGCCCACTTTCTTACCATGAGCTGGGGAGCCCAGGGTGTCCCCCCGAGGACTCCCAGTTATTACAGTTCTATTAAACTTTGGGCCTGTCTCCCTAAAAGCTCCCTGGCATGGGGTGGGTGGCCCTGCTGTGCTGAGTAAGACCACCTGCCTGTGGGAGGACAGTGTAGAAGACACACGCCTCATGGGACCCTGGTGTGGGCATTGCTGTAGGGGGTGGATCTAGCCCCCTCTGACTCTGCAGAGGGGTCTGTGTCCAGTCGACATCATGGCCGAGCTCTTCTAGGACTGGAAATTAGGAAGAGACTGAGACAATGTCAAGATTAATGACTGGGGACCGGGCCCTCTTACTGTACTGCAGGACAGCAGTGGACCTAAGGTAGAGCTGACCCCAAACTCAGGGGTGTACATCACACAACTGCAGTCTGCAGAGCTGTCACAGGCATCACCTGAAAAGCCCAGGCTGATGACACAATGGATGCTCCACTACTTCTCCTGGGGGTCTGCGGCCTGTTCTTTCACTAACACATTCTTGCTGACACTGCCACCATGAAAAGCTGTTTGCCTGCCCACTGGAGGGGTCAGTGCTGGTCTAAGTTCCTCTAGGAAGAAAGGTCAGTGTGTTGGGGGCCTGGTGCAGGAGAGGAACTGAGAACCCTGTTCACCCCTTATAGGCAAAGAAAGCAGCAGAAGCAACAGGCACTTGAGCCTTTGGACACTGAGGCCAGTGGTCTAACCCCTAGGGGCTGTCCCACTTGCTTTGGACAGTTGCCTCCTTCCACTTTGATAATCTCTTGGGCAGTAGGTTAAACTGTTTGGGGAGCTGGGCGCAGTGGCTCACGCCTGTAATCCCAGCACTTCGGGAGGCCGAGGCAGGCGCGTCACCTGAGGTCAGGAGTTCAAGAGCAGCCTGGCCAACATAGTGAAACCTCGTCTCTACTAAAAATACAAAAAATGAGGCTGGGGATGGTGGCTCACGCCTATAATCCTAGCACTTTGGAGGCCGAGGTGGGCAGATCACTTGAGGTCAGGAGTTTGAAACCAGCCTGGTGAACATGGTGAAACCTTGTCTCTATTTAAAAAAAAAAAAAAAAGCTGGGCATGGTGGTGGACACCTGTAATCCCAGCTACTTGGGAGGCTGGGAACAGGAAAATTACATGAACCCAGGAGGCAGAGGTTGCAGTGAGCTGAGATCGCGCCATCACACTCCAGCCTGGGTAACAGAGCAAGACCCTGTCTCAAAACAAACAAACAAAAAACGTTTTGGCCATTGTGATCCTGTAATTTGGGGAAGGGAAGACTGAGAGGTAGGAGGTTGTCGGGGTAGAGAGGATGTCACTGGCCAGGGAAGAGGGGATGGATGATGCAGAAGTCAAAAACTGGTAGCTTGAGGGCTGAAACTGGTCCTGCTGTATTTTTAAACAATCGAGCCAACATTGGAAGATCAGATTCCACCCCAAACTCCACATCTCTGGCTTCTCTTACAAAAATCACAAGAGTTGGCATTCTCACACAGCACCAACTGGCCGAAGCAGAGTAGGGGCACCCCCTGTAGTGGGGGGTGGATGTCCCAGTTTTGCAGTCACACACTCCAACATTCTCCCTAAGCAGAGGGTCACTGACATTGACCACAGTACTTGCTTTGTTTTCCTTATGGTTGAAAACAGTTTCCCTCCTGGTCCCTGAGGTACTGGGGTTGCAGTGGGCCTGTGTTTAATTAAGGTACATGCAGGAGTCTATTTTGAAGCTGAAGAGGAAGAGGGGGGTTGAATAGCAGTAGGGCTTGAGGTGAAGCCCAGGAAGAAGAGAGAATAGCAGTGGGGCTTGAGGTGAAGCCCAGGAAGAAGACAGAATAGCCGTGGGGATTAAGGTGAAGCCCATGCTGACTAGGAGGGCTCTGAAACACAGGTGGAGGGAGGAAGGCGAGGGGTCCCAGACCACTGCTCAGGAAGGTTCTAGTGATGAAGGAGCCAAGATCAGACCAGGTCTTAGGAGGCAGAGAAGATGCCTTCATTTTTATTCAGAATTGAAATAACCAACAGCTTAACTTCTTTGGCCCAATTTCTGGGTGTGGGAACTTTAAGGGGCAACCTTAAAGGGGTCTCAGGTTTGGGCAGTGGTTCTCAAATGGAGAACCCGAACACCTCATTCTCTGCACTCAGACCAGGACAGCTTGCATCCATTCGCTTAGGGCTCCTACACACCCACCCTGGGCTTGGGGCTAGGTCTGAACCCTTCTCTTGCTCCATCCCGTCTTCCTCAAAATATGTCATGTGTGGCGGGCTGTAACTTCAGCACTGTCATCAGACAAGCATGGGGCCTCAAAAGGGTACTGGAAAGATTATTATTTTCTTTCTTTTTTTTTTTTTGAGACAGAGTCTTGCTCTGTCACCCAGGCTGAAGTGCAGTGGCACAATCTCGGCTCACTGCAACCTCTCCCTCCTGAGTTCAAGCAATTCTTCTGCCTGCCTCAGCCTCCCGAGTAGCTGGGACTACAGGCATGCGCCACCATGCCTGGCTAATTATTATATTTTTTAGTAGAGACAGGGTTTTGCTATGTTGGCCAGGCTGGTTTTGAACTCCTGACCTCAAGTGATCCACCTGCCTCGGCCTCCCAAAGTGCTGGGATTACAGGCATGAGCCACCGTGCCCGGCCAGAAAGATGATTGTGAAAATGGACTGGGTGGTTTGAAGGAAGGGCAAGGATGACCCATTTGCTGGTTTGGTTAAAGGAAAAAGAAATGAAGTATATATAATATCTGAATTTGCCTTTGGGAGGGAAGTCCTGCCCAGTCCCCCTTTCTTCCAGGCATGGAATCCTGGTCTCTGGGATAATGAGCGCAATGTCAAGTCTCAGCTGGACAGACAGGAGGGGCATGAGGGATAGGCTTTGGTGGACATGACGCTGGGGATGGTAGAGGACAGAGAAGGAACCACACATGAGGGACCCCCACCCTTGAGCTGCACCCAGATTTTCATCAGGGGCCCATCAGGATCAGGTGTCTGTGGGAGCCTCTTGCCCAGAGTGAGCTTAGACCACATCACACCTTCAACAGTTCCCCTGCAACTCTCAAATAATGGATAGGTTAAAGCCTGAGGAGGGTTAATTTGCCCACAAGTCTTTCTGTGCTTTCCTCGTGCCATCACTCAGCTAGGCAGAATACATTCTCTCGCTTTTAACTCAGCCATCCCAAAGGAGGCAGAGATGATCAGACATAACTTTTGAACCCCCATCTCACTGGAGAAGGCAAATCCTACAAGGGACATGCTCGTCCTGCCCAGCTGGGGGCTGGCATCTTCATTTCCAAATGATGCTGGGAAGTCAGGTCAGTTTCTGTACTGGAAGCATAAAGCACATGGCTTGGAATCAGCTCCCAGGAAAGGATCATTCTTTGTGCCTGAGAGCAAAGCCAAGGGAAACATGTGGCAGAAAGAGATCACTTTGTTAATATTCCCCTTCTCTCCACCAATCCCCTTATTCAGAACACAGCAAGGCAGTTTTCTAGTCATCCAGTCCACCCATGAGGAATAAATACACCTCATGCCAGTGCAGTGATGAGATGCAGGGCTGAGGGGCTGAGGAAGACGCTTCTGTGTCAAGGTAGATTCCGCTGGTGGTCTAGTATTGCCCAAATGGCTTCAGTAGGGATAGGAAAGGCCCCCTGCTTGTTAACAAAGAAGAGGTGAAGGGCAGAGAACCTGGATCTATCTGAGATCCGTGCGCTTTTTACTTTTTCAGCCGTTTGAGGGTTGACTGGCTCTGAGGAAAAGCTGTTTGCTGGCAGACACAGGTGGCTGGTGACAAAGGGAACAGAGCAGGGGAATGGATAGCTCAAAACGAGCCTCACCACTCCTGAACAGAACAGCAATCCCAGCTGTGTCCTTCGAGGGTGAGTGAAAGCACATGCTGTCCTCTACATGCTTGAGGCGGACTTGCCTGTCTCTTCAGGCCGGATGCTCTTCGGGGCCCTGTGGGGCTTCAACACATGTACTGAGCTAGCTCCAATCTTTATCTGCACAACATCGCAACCCCTGAGTTCCTATTAGCTGTGCAAAACAAAGCAAAACAGATCCCCACCAAAATTTCAGATTTGCAGCATCTGCTAAAACCAAAAGGCACAATCAACTTGTCGTCCTCTCTGGGTTACTGGGCAGGGGATATAGAAGGAACCAGAATCTGTGGCCAGAGTCCTCTCTCGGGTAGAGCTGGGCTCCAGGCCCCTCTAGCTGTCAGGCCCTCCCAGGAACCTGCCTGGCCCTTCACTTTGGGAAGGGACCTTGGCCCTTGGGGAAATGCATTTTTGCCAGACTGTAGCCTTTTGGAGGGGACTGAGCCAAGGCCCCATTGGCTCTCCTCTCTAAGCCTCTTGCTAATGGGCTCTGAGGCCAATGCCTTCCTTCAGGGGCTGGGGAGGTGGGTGGAGGAGTTAACTTGCTGGCTGAGGTCACTGCTGTGACTTGGCTCTTTGTATCTGATTTGTGTACAGGCAAAACTGGCTTACAGAAGAAAAAGGCAGGAAAACCTGCACTGGGCCCTGGCCCTTGGAGGTGCTCTGGGGGCTCGTGCCAGTGTCGTGAGGTACATGTGGCTGCGGCCCCTTTTGGGCATGTGGCCTGGGTTTGCTGAGGGTCAGGAGGGTAAGGTCCTACCTTGATCCCAGTGTGGATCGCTCTGAGAGACCACAGCTCCCTCCTCTGGAGTCTCCTCTCCGAGCTCTCCAAGGGAAAAGACAAAGGAAGCCGAACTGCCAAGTTGAAGATTTTGCCTCAGGCAACTAAATTTATTAGCAAGAAAAAATTTTTGTCAGCCCAGCGCTGACCAACAAAGTACGTTAATAAAGGATAACAAATCTGTCACTTAATTCATAAAACATACCTCAAGCAGTTACAACTAAAAATAAAGTTGGATTTTTGTTTAATTTAAAAGCCTCAAAAATAACAAGCAATATGTTTTTAAACATGTAGTAGACACAATTGTCTATTATACAATATACACTGTACACAAGTAGAGCTTGGGCCGGGCAGGGGTGAGGTGAAGGGAGGGAAGAGGTGCAGGATGGGCAGGTGCTGTTATCTGAATCCAGATTTGAGTTTAAATGCTGTGTCATTTAGAAAAGGGAATTGCTAGAGTGAGAAAAAAATTCATATGCTCATCATTGCCCCCAACCCTCAACTGAAAGCAGGCATTGGGGAGGTGAATAACAAGGAAAGGAAGAAGGGAGAAATTAAATAAAACTTCTTTAACGCACACACAGTACACAGTGTTCATCATCTGAAGTAGAGAGTATAAGGCAACGTTCTCCATAGAAAAAGAGGGGGATCAGGAGGAGTCGGTGGGTGTCTTTACTTTTTAAACAGAGCTGGAATGTGCTGGAGGAGAGGTTGTGGCGGGGCTGGGCACATGGAGTGGAGGTGGCCCCGAGTCTCTCCAGAGGTGGGTGCCAAGCCCCAGGGCGTCCACAGTGGCCAGCAGGGCCAGGGAGGTGCAGGAGAGTGGGCATGGCACGATGCGACTCCGGCAGTGTTGGGAGCGGGGATTGGGGTGGGGGGTGGGGGCTCACTTTGCTCCTCGACGGAGTGAAATGCATGTTTTTCCTTTGGAAATAAGGGTTCCCACGCGTCCTGGTTTAGAACGTCTCATTGGGCACGGCCAGTGTCCACAGTCTGGGCAGGCCGGGAGCTCATGGTGAGGGGAAGGGCCAAGGCGGAGCCAAGGGGCTTCAGAAGGAGGACAGGGAGCAGAGCCCCTTCCTGTGGGGACAGTTGCAGAACAGGAGTGGGGCTGAGGGCAGGCCCAAGGCAGCCACAGGGCTCCTTTCCACCAGGGGCCCAGGGAGGACACAGGCGGGGGATTGCATCTTCAGGGCCTCCCGCCGCAGTTGGCCTTACAAGTTCTTCGTGACCAGGTGGGTCTTGTAATGCTTGGTGAGGTGGTCACTCCTCATGAAGCGCTTCTGACACTGGGCGCACTCGAAGCGTTTGTCCCCTGGGAAGAGGAGATGCCCATCACCCACATACCCTGGGCACAGACCCTGTCTCTGCCCAAAAAGGTGGGGTGTGTGTGAGGGGCACCCAAACAAGCTGACGTAGCCTTGTCACCACATTCTGCCCACCTCCTGCTCTCACATTTGCTCCCTGGTGCCTACTCATCTAAATCTTTTTTTTTTTTTTTTTTTGAGATGGAGTCTCACTCTGTTGGCCAGGCTGGCGTGCAGTGGTACAATCTCCGTTCACTGCAACCTCCACCTCCCAGGTCAAGCAATTCTCCTGCCTCAGCCTCTCAAGTAGTTGGGACTACAGATACCCGCCACTGCGCCCAGCTAATTTTTGTATTTTTGTAGAGATAGGGTTTCACCATGTTGGCCAGGCTGGTCCTGAACTCCTGACCTCAAGTGATCCGCCCACCTTGGCCTCCCAAAGTGCTGGGATTATAGGCATGAGCCACCACGCTTGGCCCCCTCTCATCTAAATCTTACTATCAATTCTCATTTATCTCTGCCCCCATTTGACCTCTGCAGTCTATTTTGTTCCCATTCCTTGTCCCTGGAGCCCCTGCACCTAAGAGTCTTCCGTGCAGGGTTGTCCGCCTGCTTTCTTCTTTTGTCTCTCTGACTTTGAACCTGGATCAGCATCCTCCCCATCGCAGGAAAATCCCGCTCCACCCTGACCCTGCCAGCCCTGAGCACTCACTTAGTTGGAACCATGTTGACCCCAACTGCTTTCCTGTGGAGTGCTGGCTCCTCTGCCTTTTGGGGAGTAGGACCTGTCTCACCACACTGGCCGGGAGCTGGAGCTCTGGGTCAAGCTTCCCTCAGCCCTCTAGCTGCAGGACAGGTGTCTGCTCACTGCAGGCATTCACTATAGCAGTGTTTGCCAAAGTGTGTGTGTGGACCACTGTGGATACCCAGGACAATTTCAGGTGGCAGATGTATGAACTTTTTTTTTTTAAGAGATGGGCTCTCGCTATATTGCCCTGGCTGATCAAACTCCTGGGCTCAAGTGATCACCTGCCTCAGCCTCCTAAAGTGCTGGGATTACAGGTGTGAGCCACTGTGCCCAGCCTGGATCAATATTTTTAATAGTTTTGCATTGATTTGCTAGTACCTAAAACTATAACTGTGATATCTCACTTTGGGAGGTAGAAGAGGATCAGCTGAGCCCAGGAGTTTGAGACCAGCCTGGGCAACACAGTAAGACCCTGTCTCTACAAAAATTTTAAAATTAGCCAGGTGTGGTGGTGCACGCCTGTAGTCCTAGCTACTCAGGAGGTTGAGGTGGGAGAATTGCTTGAGCCCAGGAGTTCAAGACTGCAGTGAGCCAAGATTGTGCCACTGCACTCCAGCCTGGGTGACAGAGTGAGACCCTGTCTCAAAAAAAAAAAAAAAAAGAAAGAAAAAAAGCTGTGGCAGGGCCTGGGTTTGAACCTGGCTGCACCAGTCACTAGCTGTGTGACTGGGCCACTTCTCCATGCCTCAGTAAAATAGGCATCAACAGGCTGGCGCAATGGCTCATGTGTGTATTCCTAGCACTTTGGGAAGCCAAGGTGGGTGGATCACCTGAGGTCAGGGGTTCGAGACCAGCCTGGACAACATCGTGAAACCCCGTCTCTACTGAAAATACAAAAATTAGCTGGGCATGGTGGTGGGTGCCTGTAGTCCCAGCTACTTGAGAAGCTGAGGCAGGAGAATTGCTTGAACCTGGGGGGCGGAGGCTGCAGTGAGCCAAGATCATATCACTTCACTCCAGCCTGGGCAAAAGAATGAAACTCCATCTCAAAAAAAAAAAAAGGCATAAACATAAACAAAGTATCCTCCCATAAAGTCCTTACCAGGATCAACTGAGGTAATCAGTGAAGTGCTTAGTACTGTGCCTGGCACACCATGTCAGTGTTTGTTAAATAACTATGCTGACATGGCAAAAGTCATCAGGTTGTGTCATGCAACGACAACTATTCCTTTCCCATTACTTGGAGAAACAACAGTGATAACGGAATGGCTTGAAAATAATTTCCTATGTCGTCCCTGGACAGTCTGTAGCTCTTGCTCAGTGTGGCAGTTCCAGGAGTGTCAATGTTGCTAAAGCCGGTAGAGTGGGGGTGGAAGGACAGGCAGGAAGTTGACCTGTGTGGTTGGAGGGTCCCGAAGGCAGGGGGCTGACCTGTGTGGGTGCGAGCGTGTCGCTGGAGCTCGTCACTCCGTGTGAACCTCTTCCCACAGAAGAACCAGTTGCAGACAAAGGGCCGCTCGCCAGTGTGCAGGCGCACGTGGGCACGCAGCAAGGACGTCTTACGGAACGTCTTGCCACAGTCGGGGATGTGGCACACGTGCTTCTTCTTGCCCTGCTCTCCAGACCTGAGAATTGGGGTGAGGGTAGAGTGGACGGAATAGGAAGAGGAGAGAAAAAAGGTAGAGGATGGGGCAGGAACAGGATGCAGTGAGGATGTAGGGTCAGGTCAGAGAGCACAAGGAGGCAAGGGGCAAAGTGGCACAGAGCTGCCAGCTCCTCCCTGCCTGATCTGTGCCAGTTGCAGCTCTGGACAACTGTTCAGGAGGAGCTTGGGGAACACAGGCCAGCCTTGTGGCTTGGCCCCTCTCCTTGAATTACCTCTTCTCCCCATCCTTGCAGTTGGGACATGTGCAGGCCATGCGGCGCCGCTTCTCCCCAGGCTGCGTCTCTCCGGCCAGGGCTTGTTCCATTTGCAGCTGGATCTGGGTGGGACTCAGCCCACTGATGGTCAGGTTGTTCCCAGAAACATTCTGCACTGTCAGCTGCTGCTGCCCTGTGGGGACAAAGAGGGCAGAGTTCAGGGCGAGGAAGCCTGAAACCTCGAGTCAACCCTTCTGCCCTTCTGCGCATGACAAAGATGACAATCATAGCAGCTATTTTTGAGAGCCTGCTATACGGTGGATACCGTTTTAGGGACCTTGTATATATTCACTCATTTAATCTTTATGACCCTATAGAATAGGTACTATCAGCACTTTACAGATGAAGAAACTGAGGCTCAATAACAGCAAGATCACACAGCTAGTAAGTGGTAGAACACAGATCTGAACCCAGGAAGCCCATTTCAAAGTCGGTGCCCTGAACCACTGTACTATGTAGGCAGAATTTGCTTCAAAATATTGCCCACATGATTTCAGCTGGGAAGGGACTTGTCTTAAGACATTTCTTCCTGAATCTCCTCCAACCTTAGGCCCTTGTGAGATACCAACTCTGCTTTTAGGAAAGTCTCCAGGAATTTCTGTTAAAAAGACAGAGGTCACAGGCTAGGTACAGTGGCTCATACCTGTAATCTCAGCACTCTGGCAGGCAGGACAATTGCTTGGGCCCAGGAGTTCAAGACCAGCCTGGGCAACATAGGGAGACCCCCACCTGTACAAAAAACTAAAAAATTGGCTGGGCATGGTGCTACATGCCTGTATTCCCAGCTACTCAGGAAGCAGAAGTAGGAGGACTGCTTGAGCCCAGGAGGCTGAGGCTGCACTGAGCCATGATCTTGCCACTGCACTTCAGCAAGGATGATAGAGCGAGGCCTTGAGGCCATGTCTTTAAAAAAAAACCACACACACACACACACAAAAGAGGACACAGTTCTATGGGCTTTGGGAAAAATCAGATGCTCTAGGATGCCTTATCCTCTTGGGGGTTACCTCAAGAGGGAAAAGCAAATGTGTTAAAGTGCTAAAAATTCATTAAGGATGGGCTGGGTATGGTGGCTCGCGCCTGTAATCCCAGCACTTTGGGTGGCTGAAGTGGATGGATCACAAGGTCAGGAGTTCAAGACCAGCCTGGCCAAGATGGTGAAACCCCGTCTCTACTAAGAATACAAAAATTAGTGGGGCATGGTGGTGGGCGCCTATAATCCCAGCTACTCGGGAGGCTGAGGCACAGATCGCGCCACTGCACTCCAGCCTGGGCAACGGAGCGAGACTCCGTCTCAAAAAAAAAAAAAAAAAAAAAAAATCATTAAGGATGAAGAGAAATTCAGAGAGCTCCCCCTACATAAGGAGCCATTTTTGCTAGGTTGCTCCAATTTTTCCTCTGGTTATTTGCAAGGCTGGTTTCACAGCATAAATCTCACCACTGAACTGAAGTGCAGCACAAACTGTTCCGACTGCCAGGGCCTCCCTTTTCTTCCAACCTTAACTCAAAGCTTTCTCCTCCAAGAAGCCGTTTTTGCGTTTGGATGTTAGTTGGAAAGTTTTCCGAGTACATCTGTCTTCTCTATTTTCAGCTGTCAGATGGGGACATGTGCCTTAAACTATCTCTGAGTGCTATCGTAAGGACTAGGTGAGAAGCTGCAGGTGGACGTACCCTTAAGCTATGATGGACAGCATCCTCACTATTGTTACTGGAAATCCCGGGGCCAGCCCATAGTTTCCACCTGCTAGGAGCAGGTACCACTGCCAACACCCTGGCCACAGGGGCCATCCTCACCGCCTGTGTTGGTGATAGTGACAGGCACGCCCTGGACCTGGACACCATTGATGTTGATGGTCTGCATTGCCTGGGCAGCTGCCGCCAACTGGGCTGCATTCAGGCTGATGATGCTCCCGGCGGGGGCAATCTTTGGCAGGGGACGCTCTTTTCGGAGAATTGCAGCTGAGTGCTTTTTGCTGGTCCCACTCAGATGGGGAGCACGGGATGCAGGGCTGCTACAGGTGGTGTTAGAGGTGGCTGCAGCTGTTGCTGGGGGGCTGTCCTGGACAAGGACTGTCTGCACCTCACCGGAAGGCGTGCGGATGTAGACCTGGGAGGGGCCAGAGGAAAAAAAGTCAGTGACCGGAAAAGACTGGGTTCCTGGGGCTTTCAAATGTCCCTGCCCAAGTGAGAACTGGGGGCGCCTGACAGCTAAAAGTCTCTTCAATTCACCCAAACCTACATTTATACACAGCTAATGCTCAACAAAGGGCTGCTGGCATCTTATACTATGCTGGCGAATGTTGACTATTGATTTGAAATCAAACGTTGAATTTACTTAGCATGGAAAAAGATAATTGCCAAGAATCAGAATTGGAGATTTAGAAGGCAGTGCACTGTGAATGACCATCAACCAAATGACACAGGTTCACTTTAGTTTTTAAGAGCCACATATTACAGCCCACGAATTCCAGGTTATAGTGAGCTATGATCCCTCTACTGCACTTAGCTTGGGTGACAGAGCAAGATGCTGTCTCAAAAAAAAAAAGTTTCTGGTCTTTGTAATCAGAAGAAGAAGAAGAAAAAAGAGCTACATATTAATGAAAAACAACTTTTCTCCAATTCAGATTGGAGAAAAATAAAATATGCTCATTGTTGGTGAAAGAGCAGAAAACAGGCACTTACTCGTATATTAGGCGTGGAAGTATGATGTGGGCTAACCTTGCTGGAAGGAAATTTGGGAATATGTATCAAAAACCTTAAAAATATGCATGTTAGAGGCTGAGTGGGACAAGGAGGGCATTTGTAGCGGGGAGGAGGGTGTCCGTGGTGGGTAGGGAATGGCGGTGGCAGGCTAAGGAGGGTGTCCCTATGGGAAAGCTAATGACTGTGGGAGACTGGCTGCATACCTAGGACTTATCCAGAAAGGAAGTATGTTAAGGATAAAAGGAGTGAGGGCTCTCACTGTCACAGAAGGGAGTTATGGAAAGGGAGAAGGCTAGACGGAAGGCTGTGGTGCTAGATGGGAATTAGAGACATTGGTGGAAACTCATGGGTTTCAATATATACAGACAAAGAAATACAGATTCAAATGTGTTTATATGTGTATGTGTATATATTTGTGTGTGTCCTTATATAAGTTTATCTACATCTATCCATGTAGGCATTGCTTCGGTACGTCTGTTTATATATACTTCCTAGCTGTGTCCGTTGAGAAGGGCTAGGACCAGCCATGCCCAGTAGCAATGAGCTTACCTAGCACCCAGGCCTTAGCTTGTAACTCACATGCTCCACTTAAAGGAACCCAGGCTCCTTGGAGAAATAGCTGATTCCAGGGTTGGGGCAGGGAAGGTACAAGAAAAGCTTGGAACACTTGTACTAGAAAGTAAAGGAATGCTTACAGAATGGTGGGGACTTGAAAAGATACAAGCCAGCTTAAAGGGGAACCCACTGGCCAAATCTAGGTCAATGAAAACATCGAAATAATCTTTACGGATTATAACCCAGTGAATAAAACAGGAATCTGGCCAGGTGCGGTAGCTCATGCCTATAATCCCAGCACTGTGGGAGGCAGAGGCAGGCAGATCACTTGAGGTCAGTGGTTTGATACCAGCCTGGTCAACTTGGTGAAACCTTGTCTCTACTGAAAATGCAAAAAAAAAAAAATTAGGTGGGAGTGATGGCGCACGCCTGTAATTCCAGCTACTGGGGAGGCTGAGGCAAGAGAAGTGCTTGAACCCGGGAGATGGAGGTTGCAGTGAGTTGAGATTGTGCCACTGCACTCCAGCCTGGGTGACAGAGTGAGACTCCATCTCAAAACACAAAAAAAGCAGCAATCTGTGAGTCCATAATGACGTAAATAAATAAATGAGGAGGAAGAGGATGACAGAATTAAAAGAGGCTATCACATCCTTCAATGAGAGAAACCAGGAATCTGAGAAGAAATGGTTGACCCTAAGGCTGAGGTTGGGAAAATGTAAGGAATGAAGTTCAGAGACATGCTACAACAGGATGAACCTTGAAACATTATGCTAAGTGAAAGAAGCCAGTCACCAGACACATGCTACAACATGGATGAACCTTGAAAACATTACAAATAGACTAGTAGTTGCCAGGGGCTGCTGCAGGAGGAGGAAATAAATGGGGAGTGATGGCTAAAGGGAGTTTATTTTTGGGGTGATGAAAATGTTCTAAAATTATATAGAGGTAATGGCTGCACAACTCTGTGAATATACTAAAAATCACTGAATTGTATACTTTAAAAGGGTGAGTTTCATAGTATGTGAATGTCTCAATAAAGCTGATTTTATTAAAAAAAAAAAAAAAAGAATGAGAGCCTGTTAAAGGGATACAAGAGCCGACCTGAAGGCCGGGTGTGGTGGCTCACGCCTGTAATCCCAGCACTTTGTGAGGCTGAGGTGGGCGGATCACGAGGTCACCATCCTGGCTAACATGGTGAAACCGTGTCTCTACTAAAAATACAAAAAATCATCTGGGCGTGGTGGCACTCGCCTGTAGTCTCAGCTACTCGAGAGGCTGAAGCAGGAGAATTGCTTGAACCCAGGAGGCAGAAGTTTCAGTGAGCTGAGATGGCGCCACTGCACTCCAGCCTGGATGACAGAGCAAGACTCAAAAAAATAAAATAAAATAAAATAAAAAGAATGAGGAAGTGTTTCAGATCAAAAGAGGCTAAGGAGACAACTAAACGTAATGTGTAATACTGGATCAGATCCTTTTGCCACAAAGGAATTAGTGGGGCAAGTGGTGAAAACAGAGTGGGGTCTTGGAATTAGTAGTGTGTTTCATTGCTAATTTTCTGGGTTTGACAATTGTATTGTGGTAATGTAGAATGTCCTTGTGTGTAGGAATTAAAGCACTCAGAAGTGACAATCATGGTGGCATGGAGGATCATGGTGGCAATTTACACTCAAATGAGTCAAAAGGAAAAAAGTTCTTTGTAAAAAAAAATCCTGCTGTGATTTTGATTGGGGTTATTTTTAATTCCTGGATTATTTATGACTGTGCTTCTTCTCACTGAAACACTAATAAACATCTCATCTCTTAAATTTTTTTTTTTTTTTTAATAGAGACAGGGTCTCTGTCACCCAGGCTAAAATGCAGTGGAATGATCATAGTTCACTGCAGCCTCAAACCCATGGGTTCAAGTGATCCTCCCACCTCAGCCTCCCGAATAGCTGGGATTACAGATGTGCACCACCACGCCTCACTAATTTTTTAATTTTTTGTAGAGATGGGGTCTTGCTATCTTTCCCAGGCTGGTCTTGAATTCCTGGGTTCAAGCAATCTCTAGCCTCAGCCTCCCAAAGTGCTGGGATTACAGGCATAAACTACCTCACTTGGCCCATTTCTTAGTAAATATGCAAATCTCATTCCCAGTTTTCTGATATGTGCCCCTTTTTCAAATCACTGATATTTTTTGTCTGATTTTGTGTGTATGTGTGCGTATGCATGCATGCATGCGTGTGTGTATTTGCATCTGAAGGTTCAGCAAGCTTTTTTTATAAAGGGCCGGAGAGTAAATATTTGAGGCTTTGTGGGGCATATTGTCTCTGCTACTTAACTCTGCTACTACTGTTGTGCAAGGGCAACACAAATGGACGTGTCTGCACTCCAGTTAAACTTTTTTTACAGAAACAGGTGGCTGGGCTAGATTTGGCTTGAAAGTTGGTCACAGACTGCAAACCTCTAATATAGAATACAAATTTTTAAAAAATGTATGTGTCCTTGACCCACTTTTAGGGATTTATTTAGCTGTAAGATTGGAAACAGCTTAGATATATACAGTTAACAAGGTGTCAGTTGTATAATAATCCGCATGTTGGGATGATATAAAGCTGTGTAGTCATGAAAAAATAATGCTGTAGCTAAATCTTTCTGCATATGCATCATTATTTCCTTAGGGAAGACCTGGGATTAAGTCCTGTCCCATCAACCTCAAGATATGGAACCTCATGGAAGGGAGGGAGGCAATGCCGAGGATGTGCTCCTGAGCAGGTGCCACAATTCTTCACCTGTCAGGTAGGTCTGATCATGGGAATTCACAGATACTGTGATAAACGACTTATAAAAAAATCACCTGGCAACATAAAATATGCCAGAAGGGTGAATTCCTGTGTGACTTCTGTGTCCACAGTTCAAATTCAAGGGCTGTCTTCTCCACCTGGGAAATGATATAACTTCCCACTCTCAGTCATTCGGTTCTCCCTCTATAGACAACGAGGTCATAAATTCCTCAATGGCAGGAACTTTTTTTTATATTAAAAAATAAAACTCCCCAATTTTAATGGTAGCACCTGCTACACGTAAGACACGAGAGTCAAGGTGGAAGATGGAAGAGTGTGGGGTCTGAAGTTACAAATCTCAGCTGACTCCTGGTTCCTGTCATTTGTGCCCTATTTGATCCTGGAAACTTCATAAATGATCTGAGTTCTGGGTTCTCCATCTGCAACATGGACACAATTACTGGAACTTAGTAGGCATGCACAAAGAATAAAACTTGCCTCATAGAGCCAAAGAGATTCCAGAGTATTAGGGCACATTAATAAATGCCAAAAATAAGAACATTCTTGTTGGATTCAGCATCCCAGTTTGGCAGGAAGCAGTGGCTCAGCCTGGCATGGTGGCATACACCTGCAGTCCTGGCTACTCAGGCTGAGGTGGGAGGATTGCTTGAGCCCAAGAGATTGAGACTGTAATGATCACATCACTGCACTCCAGCCAGGACAACCGAGTAAGACCCTATCTCAAAAAAAAACACCCTAAAACAAACAAACATTCCAGATGAATCTAGCTGAAATATTCCTGCTATAAAGCTAGGCTGCTCTTCCTGTTTTTATCTTGTCATTAATAATGATCAGCATTTTTCTCATTAATTTTCTTACTTTACATAAAATTCTATGGACTGGAATGTTTTCATTCTTGTTAATGTTTTGAGTATGTAATTCTATAATCAAAAATAAGTGTTATTAAAAAGTATGTATCTGTCCCCTTTCCATCCCCTGAAAAAAAACCCATAAAGAAAAAGGGCCAAAATATCCCTATGTTTCATCTAGTTTCTAAAGATAAGCAGTACTTGGCCCTATGAACTAAAGAGAGCCCATTGGTCAGGTAGAAACGGCCACTTACTGCCCACCCCAAAAGATACTGACTCTCAAAGGTCAGATTAAGCTGGGAGATGATCAGCATCATCTTCAGAGCAAGCCAAAAAGAGGTAACCAGAGGAGGAGGAGGACAGTATAGGGAGTGTGGTACCTGAGTAGGTGTCGGCTCAGCTGCCTGGATCTGAAAGTTCTGGGAGGGCTTCTGGGGGACAGTGGGGAGGGTGGCAGATGCCGCCTGCACCACCCGCAGAGCCTGCTGGGGGATCTGCACCACCTGCTGCTGCTCAGCCTTGGGGGGCACCACCTGGACCTGCTGGACCACAGCTGGCTGGCCCCCCCCAGGGCTCTGAACAATGAGCAGGTTATTTCCTGCTTGGATGATGTTGTCCGCGGTGGTCTCGATCAGCACCGTCTCCACCTGCTCAGCCACAGCCACAGGGGGCTGGGAGGCAGGAAGGCTCTTCTTCCTTGCTTTCTTGTTAGTCTTAGACAGTGGGGTTGGGGGGCTTTCAGTGAGGAGCTGAGTGGGGGCCCCAGTGTCACTGGCGTTCACGAGGTTGTTGACAGGCAGAGTGAGCGTCACATTGCCGCCCCCACCTGTCAACTTCACCACATTGGCCCCGCTCTGCACGGGGGTGGTGGTCGTACTTGACTTCTGGATGGGGGCTGGCTTGATGGGGACAGGCTTGTGACTGGACGGTGAGGGGGTGATGATGGCTTGGTTGGTGCCAGGGATGATCTGGATCTGATTGGTGAGATTGGGCTGTACTTGGATGGTTTGGGAACTGCTTGCCTGAATCTGAGGGACTGCCTGGTACTGGATATTAGCATTTGATCGGGTCCCTTTGTTGATCATGGTGGGATTCTGGATAGCAAACACCAGCTGCCCTCCAGGATAGGAGGCGCTCAGTTGTGACCCCTGAATCTGAAGTATATTTCCTTTGGAGGACAAGATTCCAAAGCTATTCTTGCCGGGGCTGAGAGGGAGAGGGGCAGGTTTGATAGGGACAAGTTTCCGCGGTGTGGGCTGTGGGGGAGCAGGAGGTGTCACAGCAGCTTCAACTGCTGGAGGGCCAATTTTGCTACATGTTGCAGCAAGCAGGGCTAAGGGAGATGGCTGGGAGTCCTGCAAAAAAACAGCAGAGAAAAGGAATGAGACAGGAAGGCCCGCTGCCCAGCCGCCTCTGTCCATGATCCTCTCTTCTTGGCGGTATTCCACGCCACTCTTCCCCACCTCCGTGGCAGGCATGTTGCCAGCACCCTCCCCTGCTTGGCTGCTGTCTCCCCTTCTCTACTGGTTTCTCCATTAAGTGAGGGAGAAAAGGTGGACAGTGTCTTTCTCAGGAAGGAATCCCTGGCCGCACCCCACAGACAGGGTAAACTAACAATGTGAGCTGACTTCCTACTCCCCACTGACCTTGTTTCTAAGGACAGTGAAGCATGTTTGGCTCTTAGATGGAGTTTTGTTAGCCCACCCCAGGGACTGAGGGGTCCCTGATTGCTCAACTGAGGAAAGGAGGGAGGAAAAAAGAAATGGAGGGGCAACAGGAGGAATAAATACTTCAGTAAAGGGCTTTTTAGTACTCAGAACATGTAACTTTATAGATTGGGCTACACTTTCGAGACAATGAGAGAGCCTCTGTTTTCCTTTTCCTTTTTTAGTGAGGTCTGGTGGAAGGAACACAGAGTTTAATCCTTGTTTTTCCGGCAGCCCAACTGTGGCACCTTAGGTAAATGGCCATGGTTTCTCAGTAAAGAAAATGTGGCTAACTGAACCTTCCCCAGTCTCGTAACCTAGGGTATTTATAGTTAGACACTGAAGAGAAAGTGTTTTCGGTGAGTCTGTCCAGGATGCTACAGCCCCAAGCCCTCGGAGCCCAGTGCCTACTCGCCTGTGTGGTGGAGGCAGCAGGCTGCAGGTAGTCACTGGGACTGACAGCAGCAGTGGCAGCCATGCTGGTCTGTGGATCTGTTGGAAGAAAAGAGATGGAGTAATGTATAAGATGCCCAAAAAGAATGCAAGCCCACTTGCCTCAGATTTTCTTTCTTTTCTTTGAGACGGAGTTTTTGCTCTTGTTGTCCAGGCTGGAGTGCAGTGGTGTGATCTCGGCTCATGGCAACCTCCCGCTTCTAGATTCAAGCAATTCTCCTGCTTCAGCCTTCTGAGTAGCTGGGATTACAGGCGCCACCACCATGCCCAGCTAATTTTTGTATTTTCAGTAGAGATGGGGTTTCACGATGTTGTCCAGGCTGGTCTCGAACTCCTGACTTCAGGTGATTCACCTGCCTCGGCTTCCCAAAGTGCTGGGATTACAGGCATGAGCCACCACGCCTAGCCATATTTTCTTTTTGCCTCTATTTGTTGCTGCTTCTCCAAGGGAAGTTAAAGACTTTTCCCCAGACTTCCCCACCCTGGGTTGACAGCCTTACATCTATTTCAGTAGATTACTTTCTCCTCTCCTCAGACTCAGCCATCTGAGGCTGTGAGGACAGCTGGTCCTGCTGTCGTTGGACTGCCCCCTCCAGCCACCACAGAGTCTGAGATAACACAAAAATAACCAAGACTATACCAGGACTCTCTTCTGTAACTCAGCTATGCCCTCTCTGATGGGCACTGCTGGCTCTCCATAGCTAAACTGGAACTCCTCTATGGTGGGCAAGGGGAGCTCCCCAGCTAATCCTCTAGCTCAAACTCAAGCCTCCTGTTCACTCCTGCTGTAGACAGATGCCAAAACTGAGAGAGAAGTATCGCTCAGTCAGTTTTTTGGACAAGGAGGACACACCTGCTCCATTCCCAAATCTTGAGTGTTTTATGCTCAGCCTTCACCACAAAGGCTGTTGTCCCCAGGCGGCATATACAGCACATGGGTCAATTCTTTTTTTTTTTTTTTTGAGAAGGAGTTTCACTCTTGTTGCCCAGGCTGGAGTGCAATGGTGCAATCTTGGCTCACTGTAACCTCTACCTCCCAGGTTCAAGCGATTATCCTGTCTCAGTCTCCTGAGTAGTTGGGATTACAGGCATACACCACCATGCCTGGCCAATTTTTGTATTTTTAAAAGAGACAGGGTTTCACCATGTTGGTCAGGCTGTTCTCAAACTCCTGACCTCAGGCGATCCACCTGCCTCGGCCTCCCAAAGTGCTGGGATTACAGGTGTGAACCACTGCGCCCGGCCTCATGGGTCATTTACGTGAATTTACACTTTTTACATAGTACAATAGGCATGGCCCCACAAGCATCAACCAAGACTCGGTAGAGCTAATGACTAACTGGATATAACAAGGAGAATGAAAACAGAATAAATTCTATTTTTGTTTCAATGTGTATATATTTCTATACATGAATATAACCAAATAGGAAAAAGTCTTAAGCCATTATCTCCTAGTGGTTGAGTTTTGTTTGACTTAAATTTATTTTGCACCTTGTTTTTCTGTACTTTTTCATTTTCCCATGATAAATATATTCTACTGTACTTTTTTTTTTTTTTTTTTTGAGACGAGTCTCGCTCTGCCGCCCAGGCTGGAGTGCAGTGGCCGGCTCTCGGCTCACTGCAAGCTCCGCCTCCCGGGTTTACGCCATTCTCCTGCCTCAGCCTCCGAGTAGCTGGGACTACAGGCGCCCGCCACCTCGCCCGGCTAGTTTTTTGTATTTTTTAGTAGAGATGGGGTTTCACCGGGTTAGCCAGGATGGTCTCGATCTCCTGACCTCGTGATCCGCCCGTCTCGGCCTCCCAAAGTGCTGGGATTACAGGCTTGAGCCACCGCGCCCGGCCATTCTACTGTACTTTTTTTCTTAAATAAAGAAAAATATGGCCCGGCGCGGTGGCTCAAGCCTGTAATCCCAGCACTTTGGGAGGCCGAGACGGGCGAATCACGAGGTCAGGAGATCGAGACCATCCTGGCTAACACGGTGAAACCCCGTCTCTACTAAAAAAATACAAAAAACTAGCCGGGCGAGGTGGCAAGCGCCTGTAGTCCCAGCTACTCCGGAGGCTGAGGCAGGAGAATGGCGTGAACCCGGTAGGCGGAGCTTGCAGTGAGCTGAGATCCGGCCACTGCACTCCAGCCTGGGCAACAGAGCGAGACTCCGTCTCAAAAAAAAAAAAAAAAAAAAGAAAAAGAAAAATATAGTTGAGGAAGTAATGAAGGGACTCTCTACTGTGCACTTAAGTCATCTAAAAGAGGCCAGGTACAGTAGCTCATGCATGTAATCCCAGCACTTTGGGAAGCCAAGGGGGGAGGATCGCTTGAGCCCAGGAGTTCAAGACCAGCCTAAGCAACACAGTTAGACCCTGTCCCTAATAAAAATTTTTTAAAAAGAAAGAAAAACAAGATCAGGAAAATGAAAGTCATGAGAATTTTAGGAGAAAGAATCTATGCCATCTTAAAGTTCATAAATCACTAAAGAAAAGAATACCAGGCAGAATCAGATTTCGATCCTGGACCTTTGGAAAGCAGATTTCACTAAGTACAGAAATAAGAGGGGTATTACTTTGAAGACTCAAAGAGACAAAAAGGCTCAGGGTGCATTCTGCTTGGAAGGCTGAGACGGAAGGATCACTCAAGGCCAGGAATTTGAGGCTGCAGTGCCCTATTATCACACCTGTGAATAGACAAAACACTCCTGCCTGGGCAACACAGCAAGACCCCATCTCTTAATAAAACAAACAAAAAGGCTCAGGGGTTGAGTCCTTGTAAGGAATTTGGCAAAAAGAGGACAGGTATTGGGCTGGGTGTGGTGGTTCACGCCTGTAATCCTAGCACTTTGGGAGGCTGAGGCAGGCAGACTGAGCTCAGGAGTTAGAGACCAGCCAGGGCAGCATGGTGAAACCCCATCTCTACTAAACATACGAAAAATTAGCCGGGCGTGGTGGCAGGTACCTGTAATCCCAGCTAAACGGTAGGATGAGGCAGAATCATTTGAACCCAGGAGATGGAGGTTGCAGTGAGCTGAGATCGCACCACTGCACTCCAGCCTGGGCAAGAGTGAGACTGTCTCTAAAACAAACAAACAAACAAACAGAGGATAGATACTGGGAAAGCTTCTCTGGAAGAACAATTCTTAAATGGGGAAAGGTAAAGAAAAGGTGAAGGCACTGGACGAAGTGACTCATGCCTTTAATTCCAAAACTTCGGGAAGGCGAAGTGGGAGGATTGCTTGAGGCCAGGAATTGGAGACCAGCCTGGGCAACAAAGGGAAACCCTGTCTCTATAAAAAATTTAAAAATTAGCCACACATGGTGGCACATGCCTGTGGTCCCAGTTACTTGGAAGGCTGAGGTGGGAGGATCACTTGAACCCGGGAGGTCGAGGCTACAGTGAGCCGTGATCACATCACTGCACTCCAGCCTGGGTGATGGAGCAAGACCCCATCTCCATTAAAAAAAAAAAAAAAAAGATGAAGTGGAAACTGAAGCCCTGGATAGGTGATGAGCTGGTAAGAAAGCACACCAGTGCCTTAAATGGTTACCAGGCCTGAAGTTCACACAAACTGTACTCCAGAGGGGGAGACTTTGCAGACACAACTGCAAATGTGTGTGGAGCCAGAGGGCAGCTCTGGGCAAAATTATATATGCAGATCCTGTAATATTACAGGCACTGATCCTTGGCAAAATCCTAGAACAAATGATTGAATAGTACTGTAACTACTGAGGAAAGGAAGGAGTGACCACAAGGAACAGCATTATAATATAGAAGAACAGGTCATGCTGAACAAATCTGTTTCTTTTTATAGGGTTTTGGAAGGATACATCAAGAGCATGGTATACACCAGGTATTTTATTTCAATCGGCATCTGGCTGACATTTTCATAATATTCTTGTGAACAAACAGGGAGGAAACTTGAGCAATATGATAGTCTAGTTTGGGGCTAAACTGAGCATGCCTCCACCTAAGTGCTGAGAAGTCTGCTGCTGCAAGGTGTCTCGAACTGGGGTGGGTCTCAGGACCAGGATTCACAGGCATCTCCACAGAGGCATTTTTATTCTTTCCTTATGTTTTCACTGTGATGATTTTTTTTTTTTTTTTTTTGAGAGGGAGTCTCGCTCTGTTGCCCAGGCTGGAGTGCTGTGGCCGGATCTCAGCTCACTGCAAGCTCCGCCTCCCGGGTTCCCGCCATTCTCCTGTCTCAGCCTCCCGAGTAGCTGGGACTACAGGCGCCCGCCACCTCGCCCGGCTAGTTTTTTGTATTTTTTAGTAGAGACGGGGTTTCACCGTGTTAGCCAGGGTGGTCTCGATCTCCTGACCTCGTGATCCGCCCGTCTCGGCCTCCCAAAGTGCTGGGATTACAGACTTGAGCCACCGCAATGATTTTTTTTTTTTTTTTCTTTTTGAGACGGAGTCTCACTCTGTTGCCCAGGCTGGAGTGCAGTGGCGCCATCTCTGCTCACTGCAAGCTCCACCTCCCAGGTTCACGCCATTCTCCTGCCTCAGCCTCCCCAGTAGCTGGGATTACAGGTGCCCGCCACTATGCCCGGCTAATTTTTTGTATTTTTAGTAGAGACGGGGTTTTATCATGTTAGCCAGGATGGTCTTGATCTCCTGACCTCATGATCCACCCGCCTCGGCCTCCCAAAGTACTGGGATTACAGGCGTGAGCCACCGCGCCCGGCTGATCTTTTAGTATTTTTAGTAGAGACGGGGTTTTCCCTTGTTAACCAGGCTGCTCTCAAATTCCTGACCTCAAGTGATCCACCCACCTCCGCCTCCCAAAGTGCTGGGATTACAGGCATGAGTCACCGTGACCAGCCACAACAAAGATTTTTATTTGTTTGTTTATATTTATGTAGAAACAAGGTCTTACTCTATCACCCTGGCTGGAGAGCAGTGGCATGATCTCAGCTCACTGAACCTCTGCCTCCTGGGCTCATGTGATCCTCCCACTTCAGCCCCTCAAGTAGCTGGGATCACTGGTGCACACCACCACACCCGGCTAATTTTTATATATTTTCTAGAGACGGGGTTTCACCATGTTGCCCAGTCTTTTCTCGAACTCCTGGACTCAAGCAATCCCATTGCTTCAGCCTCTGAAAGTCCTGGGATTACAGGCATGAACCGCCACGCCCAGCCCAGTCATCTTTTTAAAAATGAACATATATCATAGATCACCAGATAACTGCTGCATAACCAAGTCCTGCACATTTCAGGGCCTGTGTGTGTGTTTACAAGTGCACTGTGTGGGCTAATTAGGACAACTTCATTCTGCACATTTAGTTCACAATACATCTGTGCAAAGTGAAAGATGACATAACTTCAGAAGCAGTGGGAAGACTGTGTCACCCTGACTAACACGCTACAGGATGCGTGTGCAGAACTCAAGGAGCCTAAGTGTCAAGTCTGTGCCGTGCTTACAAGGAAAAGCAATGATTTGGGTTCAGTCAAACATCACCCTCTCAGAATGATGCTGATAATTTGAATTTTACTGGCTTTTTTTGTAGTTACATATGTGAACTTTACAGGAGCTAGATCGGTGAGCTGACACACAGATTCATGTTCATACAAAATTAAGTTGTAATATTGTAATGAAAATAATCTAAGCCAACCCCAAGCCATTTTTCCTTTAGAGTGGTGGTGTTCAAACTATCAGACCACAAACCACAGTTACAAAAACAATTTGCACCAAGACCCACCATATGCATACATACACCACACATTCCTGTCACATGCTCACGCAATGAAAGTTTCCTGAAACAAAACTCTCTTATTACATGTGATAGACCGTGATATTTTTCTATTGTATTTCAATTTTTTAAATGCTGGCTGCGACCCACTAAATTGGTTTTGTGCCCTACAGGCTGGAAAACTTAGGCTTTAGAATGGTATTCACCACCCAAGTTCGGCAAAGATCTAGATGACAAGTAAAACTTGCGGATGTTGGCGGGCCTGTAATCCTAGCACTTTGGGAGGTTGAGGTAGGTGGATCATTTGAGGTCAGGAGTTCGTACCAGCCTGGCCAACATGGTGAAATCCTGTCTCTACTAAAAATACAAAAAAATTAGCCAGGTGTGGTGGCACATGCCTGCAGTCCCAGCTACCTGGGAGGCTGAAGCAGGAGAATTGCTTGAACCTTGGAGGTGGAGGTTGCAGTGAGCCGAGATCATGCCACTGCACTCCCGCCTGGGTAACAGAGCAAGACTCGGTATCAAAAAACAAACAAACAAAAAAACCCTGCAGATGTCACAAAAGTGAGAAGGATTGTAAACACAATGGGTATCGGTAATAGGGTTCAAGGACATCTTAAAAAACTGGTAGGTACAATGTTTAAGAACATCAGGCTCCATACCTAAATGAGATTCTGACTGTGTGGTTCATTAGTGGGATGGTCCCTCTTAGCCTCCTCCAGTGCCCTCTGTAAAACAAAGGTAATGTCATCCTTCTAGGATTTCTGTGAGGCTCTAATAATTTATATGACAGCATCAAGGGTTTAAAGGCTATATAGGCTTTAAAGTTTAAGAAGTCTTGGCCAGATGTGGTGGCTCACGCCTGTAATCCCAGCACTCTGGGAGGCCAACGTGAGCAGATCTCTTGAGCTCAGATGTTTGAGACCAGCCTGGGCAACATGGTGAAACCTTTTCTGTATATTAAAAAAAATAAAAAAGTTGAGTAAGTCTTCCACTTAGGTTAAAAAGCCAATCACATGCATAGAGGGAAGAAAGAATCTAATAGTGCCACGTGGAAAAGCCCCAGAGGTTTTTGACTTTAAGCTGAATGGGGGCCAGCACAATCTAGATATGGCTGCCAAAAAGGCTACTGCAATCTTGGATTGCATTTCTAAAAGTTCAGTTATAGAACAAAAAAATAATATCCTCCTGTAGTCTGCACACTTGGGCCACATCTGGAGCATCAGATTCTGTTCTGAGGGACATTTTAAAAGGGGGATTTTCAGCCGGAGCTTGTTCAGAAGACAGCAGCAATGGTTGTGGCCAGGGTGCCAGAGTGGGGACATGGGTTCAAAGGGTAGAACCAAGACTCCTGTGTGGACATTTTGAGGTAGATTTTAGTTAACACAAGAGAGAACTTTGCAAAGATGAAAATCAGTTGCCTTCCGAGGTACTATGTTCTCCCTTCTCTGGAATCACTTAACCAGAGGCAGGACATGTGTCCCTGCTGGAGTCAGGATGTTGAGATGGCGTGGAAAGTTGGACCAAATGATCTTTAAGATTTTTATTCATAGCCAGGTGCAATGGCTCATGCCTATAATCCCAGCACTCTGGGAGGCCAAGGCAGGCGGATCACCTGAGCTTAGGAATTCGAGACCAGCCCGGTCAACATGGGGAAACTCCGTCTCTACTAAAACTACAAAAATTAGCTGGGCATGGTGGTGCACACCTGTAACCCCAACTACTCAGGAAGCTGAGGCAGGGGAATCACTTGAACCCGGGAGGCGGACGTTGCAGTGAGCCAAGTTCGTGCCACCGTAGTCCACCTGAGCGACAAGAGCAAGACTCCGTCTCAAAAAAAAAAAAAAAAGATTTTTATTCACTGGAAGAAAGTACAGTGATTTAAAATAAGTTTTTTTAAAAAAAGATTTTTAGACTCCTCAGACCATGTTGCTGATAAAAATACAAGATGAGTTTGTTGCTGGCAGAACTGCAAAGGAAGGCAATGGCTCTCCCAGGAGGCTCCCCCAGGGCTCAGGTTTGCTTAGCTAAAATTAGTGAATGACTCTCTTAGACATCCTCTATTATAAAACAGAAGGGCCATAGGATCCGTGCAGAGTGTAAATGAAATGAGACAAAATAAAAACTGGCCTAGTGTTTCTTCATCATCTCCCTCTCTCCCTTCTCTGTAGTCCTTATTACCCTGGACTCAAACTGTTTGGACACTGGGCTGGGTTCTGAGTGATTCTTCAGTTAGGAGGTTAAAGCAGAATCTACTGAAGCTGCAGACTGCTGGTGCTGCACGTTGCACCATTTCAGCTTGTTTCATTTTCCTTCCCAGCTGGTTCCTGAAATGCTCCTATAGATCTCAAACCAACGTTTGCAAGTATCTTCCCTAGTGTCACTCAGAGCTTTATGGCCACAGGCTGCAGACCTGGGCAACCAAAAGAGAGACCGATCTCCCTGCCACTACAGAATTAACCTCCTGGAATTAACCATGAAAAGGAAAAGAGAGGCATTTCCCACTGATGTTTGGAAATGAAAAGTGGTTAAGAAGAGGTAGCATAGATACCTAATTGTAAGGCTATGATCAAAGGCACTTTAGAACCTCATGAATTTGGAACCTTACATTTAAAATATACAATTTGGACATAAATTGTGCTTAACTTTTCTTTCATACTATTTTTTTGTTATCGTTCTTGGTTTTTTTTTTGAGACGGAGTTTCGCTCTGTCACCCAGGCTGGAGTTCAGTGGCATGATCTCGGCTCACTCCAAGCTCTGTCTCCCGGGTTCACGCCATTCTCCTGCCTCAGCCTCCCGAGTAGCTGGGATTACAGGCATCCACCACCACGCCCGGCTATTTTTTGTATTTTTAGTAGAGACGGGGTTTCACCGTGTCAGCCAGGATGGTCTCGATCTCCTGACCTCGTGATCCACCCGCCTCGGCCTCCCAAAGTGCTGGGATTACAGACATGAGCCAAGGCGCCGGCCTCTTTCATACTATTTAAAGCGAGCCTAAATGGTGTTTGAAGATTGCAAAAGGACTCTTAGTAAGAATAATTGTTTTATATCACTTCCGCTATTTTAATAGTGCCACTTGCTTTTAACAGTAGTTTACATCCAGTCACTGAAACCGACACCTAACAACATAGGTAAGTGGGATTAGTGCATATTCTTGAAAAGAAAAAGCTGCACTGCTTTCCAAGTTATATCATTCAGACTTTTCATTAAGTTAGGTTGGCTAAAACTTTCCCAAGAGTCCCTAGGCTGGTGAAGTTTTACAATGATTTACTATACAAGCAATAGTACCTCTCTTAGGCTCCAAGGAAAACTGCAGGGGCATCAAACAAGGTTTGAAGGCAGCATGGGGTAGGGATGGGGTTGCAGGTGCCTGAAGGGACCACACACAACATTTCTTTCCCATATTGGAAACCAATTTAATTCCAACACCAGCAGAAAAGCATCCCGAGTTTCTGGACTCTTGATGTACTACTGATCATCCGCCTCTACCTCCTGTTCCCTCCAGCACAGCCTCACTTCTTACCCCCTTAGCCAAACTTGGTAGAAAAACTGCTGGCACCCTGCTGTCCCCTCCCTCCTTCCCTACTTACTCATTTCCCGGCAGCATTAGGACGTCTACCCTGGCACTGTGCTCATGCTGCACCTGCCCAGGTCGCCAGCGACCTCCTTGCTGCTCAATCCAGCAGCCCCTCCGATGAGTGCCTCCTCCTCGAAATTCCCATGGATATTCTCCCACCTCTCCTGCCACCTCTTCCCCTTGTGGGCTCCTCTTCCTTTGCCACCCCTTAAATACTGATGTTCCCCAACATCTGTCCTTTCTCCTCACCCAGCACCCTTTCCCTGGGTGACCATGCCTATTCGCATGGCTTTACGTACCTTCCACAGGCTGGCAACTCATAGGCCTGTGTCTGGTCCAGATCTCTGCTCCACGTGTTAGACCTGTACATCCAGCCCTCTGTGCGTCTTCCACTAGGGCTGGCCACAGACACTTGGAACATTGAGCTGTCAGTTTTGCCCATTCTTTCTCAAGCTTTCTTACCCTCAGCCACCACAGGCCTTCTTCCAGATCCTTGAAAAACTTTCGTCTCTGCAGCTGTCTTTCCTTGCTTACAACTCTTTCTGTTCTCTTCACTAGCTAAGACCTCACCCTTCAGGTCTCTGGCTGTTTGACTTTCCCAGCATAATTTAAGAGCCATTATGTAACAGGCATGCCATTTCCTCAGAGTGGCCTTTCTGGACCCCTGAGACGAGGTTAACTCCTTTGGGAACACTCACTACCCATTAACTAATCGTGAGCCCGATGTATGCGAGGGCTCCCCAGGGTGGGCCATGTCTGTTTGCACCACTAAACTGTAGACACCAAGCCCGGCACATGGCTCACGGCCACCTTCAGTGCCTATGGGCTGTATGAATACCCTGGGTTAAAGCAGCCTCTCTTCTGGTATCTCCAATCAGGACAAAACCTGAGTATCCCCCTCACTGCCAACCAATCATCAAGTCCTCATGACTCCACTTCATAGACAAACCTCCCTGTAGTGTACCCAGGCTCCCCATCCTCATCACCATGATCCACCTGAGATATTGCCCACGGCCTCCAAAACTGCTTCCTGGCCTCTGGCCTCCCCCTTAGCCAGCCTCCACAATTTGGTCAGAAGGCTCTTTTTAAAGTGCAAATCCCATCCAGCTACTCTCCTAATTAACCCCCTCAATTGTTCCCTGATGCTCTTGTGATAAACTTATAAAGGCCAGAACAAGCTGTCCCTCCCTGGTCCACCCCCCTGACCTCTTGCCCTTCCACCTCTCCCAACACACACTTCAGCTTTTCATTTCTGGAATTAAAACATGCCACCCTGTCTCACTTGGAGCCTGAAGCACACTCTCTCCCATTTGCCTGGTCAGCTCCTGTCCTTCAGAGCTCATTTATACTCTCACTCAGGGAAAGCCTCTCCTGACCTCCTCCCACCTCAAGTCTGGGGCAGGTGACCCTGCTGCCTGCCAGTGCATACTCCAGGCACACTTCCACACTGTCCCACCAACAGAGCTGGGAGTGTGTCCCTGTCTCACAGGTCTTTCTAGGCCTGACTCGGGGAGAGCACGTAACAGGAAGAGAGACCTCTGAGCCCTGGCCACCAGGCTTCAGGCTGTTCAACCGGTCCTTTCACTGAGAATGCTACCCTTGAGACCCAGCAAATGAGAAAGGGCGCCTACAGAAATACCACAACAGTAGGCTTTAGGAAGCTTTTCCTTCTGGAGAGAACTTGGCTCCATCTCCACAACCCAGGCCTTGGGGGTAACGGCTTTTTTTGCCTGTGGGTTCCTGCCATCGTGGCTCTGGCTTTCTTGGCCTTTTGCTATGGTATTTCCCCTGGAGGAATTTCACACTGTGCAAACAGTCTTTCTGTTGGCTATTTTGGTCAGCTCAGCTGGGCCTTAAGCCAACAAAGCAGTTTCTAAGCCCAGGCTTTTCCAGTTGCCTAGCCTGGAAGAATTCAGAGCTGGTGAGGGAAAAGCATGCCCTGGCTGGTTTTAGAGAACAAAGTTGGACCTCAAAGAAAGCTGACAAATGGGGTAAAAGAATTCATTTGGATGAAGAGAGCAGCAACCTTGGTAGTGAAAGACTCCAAATTGTGCTGAGTATTTCAATGAGAAGCAAACCTCAGCAATCACAACAGCCATTATGTGGCTCGGTGGGCATGGTGGCTCATGCCTGTCATACCAGCACTTTGGGAGGCCGAGACAGGAGGATCACTTGAGATCAGGGGTTCAAGACTAGCCTGGGCCACACAGCAAGATGCCATCTCTACAAAAAATGTTTACAAACTAGCTGAGTATGGTGGTGTGTGCCTGTAGTCCCAGCTCCTTACAAGGCTAAGGTGAGAGGATTGCTTGAGTCCAGGAAGTCGAGGCTGCAGTAAGCTATGATTGCACCACTGTGCTCTGGCCTGGGTGACAGAGTGAGACCCTGTCTTTAAATAATAATAATAATGTTAAATAAACAAATGAATTAAAACCATGATAAAAGAGCCCAATAACAGTAAAACAAATTTCAATGGCTTTCATTAAACGAGAACACCTCTGGGCAGTGGCTTGCTAATGCCACAGGCCGAAGGAAGGAAGAAGGTGAGTAAGGAATGGAGATCTTGTCTCCACATTAACCCTTTACTGAGCTTCTCATCTTCCCCCACCCCCCATCTCAGACCCCCAGCCTCAGGCAATGACCCTTAGGTATGTCCACGATTTCACCAAGAAGTTAAAATTTCCCTCATCAGCTAAGATCCATTATGTCTTCCCTTCTCCTCAAGCAAAACTCCTTGCAAGAGTTACCTGTATTTCTCTCCTGCTAGCTTTTCTTAAACCTGCTCCAACCAAGCTGCACCCTCCCCAGGCATGCCACCAAAACTGTTCATGCCACCTCAGCCTCCCGAGGAGGTGGGATTACAGGCATGAGCCACTGCGCCTGGCCTCTTCTTCCTTGAAACACTTTCTTTACTTTGCCTCTAGGACGTACTTTGCTAGTCTCTGGCTAACTTCTCCCATATCTCCTTTGCTGGTTCTTCCTCTCCTCTCAAATTCTAAATGATTGGGTTGCCCCAGGACTCTGTCTCAGGACCTTTCTTTTTTTGGTTTTTTGTTTGTTTGTTTGTTTGAGACGGAGTCTCGCTCTGTCGCCCAGGCTGGAGTGCAGTGGCCGGATCTCAGCTCACTGCAAGCTCCGCCTCCCGGGTTTACGCCATTCTCCTGCCTCAGCCTCCCGAGCAGCTGGGACTACAGGCGCCCGCCACCTCGTCCAGCTAGTTTTTTGTATTTTTTAGTAGAGACGGGGTTTCACTGTGTTAGCCAGGATGGTCTCGATCTCCTGACCTCATGATCCGCCCGTCTCTGCCTCCCAAAGTGCTGGGATTACAGGCTTGAGCCACCGTGCCCGGCCAGGACCTTTCTTCTGTCTACACCTGTTTCCTAGCTGATTTTGTCTAGTCTCGTGGGTTTAGAAACCAGTAAGATACAGATTCTATATAATTTTAACTCTCACATTTCTATCTCGACTTGTATATCCAACTGCCTACTATCTCCACTTGGATGTATTAATAGGCATCGTAAATCTAACTAGCCCCAGCTGGGCGCGGTGGCTCACGCCTGTAATCCCAGCACTTTGGGAGGCCGAGGCAGGTGGATCACCTGAGATCAGGAGTTGGAGACCAGCCTGGCCAACATGGCGAAACCTCATCTCTACTAAAAATAAAAAAATGAGCCAGGTGTGGTGGCGAACGCCTGTAATCCCAGCTCCTCGGGAGGCTGACGAAGGAGAATCGCTTGAACCTGGGAGGTAGAGGTTGCAGTGACCCAAGATTGTGCCACTGTACTCCAGACTGCGTGACAGGAGCGAGACTCCATCTCAAAAAACAAAACAAAACAAAAATCTAACTAGCCCCAAACAGTGCTCCCGATATTGTCCTAATCCTGTGACTCCTTCAAAATTCCCCACTGCAGTGAATGAATAGTAACTCCATCTTTCCAGCTGCTCAGCCCTAAAACCTTGGGAGTTATCCTTATCTTTTTTCCACACCCTACATTTGACAGCAAACACTCGTATCTTCAAAATATATGCCCAAGCTGACTGCTTCTACCACCTCCTCTGTCATCACCTAGGTCCAGGTTTCTATCATGTCTCCCATGGATTAACCTCCTAGCTGCGCTTCTGACCTTGACCCCATCAGTCTATTCTCAACGCATCTAGAGTAAGACCCATCACACTTAAATGAAACCGTGTTATTTCTCTGCTCAGAAGCCCCCAATACCATCCCATCTCCCACTCAAAGTAAGAGCCAAAATCTCCATCGTGACACAGAAGGCCCCTGGGGGACCTGACCTCTTTCACCTGCCCTGTCACTCTCCCTCTCTCACTGCTTTAGCCATGCTGGCTCCCTGCTGTTCCTGAACATACCAAGTATGACCCCTGCTGAGGGCCTTTGCATTGCTCTTCTCTCTGCTGAGTTCTCACCCTCCTCCCCTCACCCCAGACAGAACAAGGCTCAATCTCCTCCCCACTCCTTCAGGGTTTTATTCAGATGTCACTTTATCATTGAGACTTTCCCTGATCACCCTATGTAAATTGCCACCTCCCCCTTTTTTTCCTTATCCTCGTTTTGCCTCCTTAGCACTTCTCACTGTCTCACAAATATCTATTAGTTATTCATTGTCTCCCACTAAGATGTAAGCTTCCTAAAGGCAGGGACTTCTCTGCGTTACTCACTGATGTATCCCAGTCCCTGGCACATGGTAGGTGCTTAACAATCTATGTTTGTTGAATAAGTGAATGAGTAAATCCTGGAGGCTTTACAGCACGAGAGCCTAAAGGGAGTGTAGGAACCAAAGGAGAAAAGCTGCAGATTTGCATACCCTGGCACTAGGTCAGGATCCACCCCACAGCTGACCCAGACCCTGATGGGTTTTAGCTGATGGAACCCTCAACCCCACCAGTCACCTCACATGTGGGCCAGTGCAGTCCAGTCCTGCTCCTGGCCAAAAACTTCAAAGCGCGCCGGGCGCGGTGGCTCAAGCCTGTAATCCCAGCACTTTGGGAGGCCGAGACGGGCGGATCACGAGGCCAGGAGATCGAGACCATCCTGGCTAACACAGTGAAACCCCGTCTCTACTAAAAAAAATACAAAAAACTAGCCGGGCGAGGTGGCGGGTGCCTGTAGTCCCAGCTACTCGGGAGGCTGAGGCAGGAGAATGGCGTGAACCCGGGAGGCGGAGCTTGCAGTGAGCTGAGATCGCGCCACTGTACTCCAGCCCGGGCGACAGAGTGAGACTCCGTCTCAAAAAAAAAAACAAAAAAAACAAAAAAAACAAAAAAAAACAACTTCAAAGCGCACAACTCCCATCACCACATACCAGGTACTACTGCATTTCAATGCTTCTCTCAACTGACATGCATTATTAATGCTTCTCTCAATTGACAAGCATTGGCGGAGCCAGGATTGCACCACTGCACTCCAGCCTGGAACTCCATCTCAAAAAAAAAAAAAAAAAAAAAAAAAAAAACAACAACAACAAACATAGCCGGGCGAGTGGTTCATGCCTGTAATCCCAGCACTTTGGGAGGCTGAGGCGGGCAGATCATGAGGTCAAGAGTTGGAGATCATCCTGGCCAACCCAGTGAAACCCTCTCTCTTCTAAAAATACAAAATTAGCTGGGCGTGGTGGCGCATGCCTATAGTCCCAGCTACTTGGGAGGCTGAGACAGGAGAATCGCTTGAACCCGGGAGGCGGAAGTTGCAATGAGCCAAGATCGCGCCATTGCACTTCAGCCTGGCAACAGAGCGAGACTCTGTCTCAAAAAAAAAAGATAATGAAGGCACTCGAATTTGGATACCACCTGTCTGTCTCCACCCTTAATTCTTCTTTCCAAAACGTGACTATGTCATTTGCTAGTTTGCATCCTGACTGGGTCATATCCCATTGTACTGGAAGGGACTCTGGAAATGTGTGGGGGTGGGGACAGCATAAAGAGAACCTGATCAAAGCAGGCCCAAGAAACAGCATCAAGTTTTTTTGTCAAAGAATACTGGGCCTCAGAATTCTTAGAGAACAGGAGGAAAAAAAAGCAAGATACACTTTTTCCCCTAAAGAATCTCATTATGTGCTTTGGCACATTTATTTGTGAGTAACTTCCCACACTTATCCTGGGCCAGGATCAGCTTTTTGTTTGTTTGCTTGTTTGTTTGTTTGTTTTGAGAGTCTTGCTCTGTCGCCCAGGCTGGGGTACAGTGGTGCACTCTCGGCTCACTGCAATCTCTGCCTCCTGGGTTCAAGTGATTCCCGTGCCTCAGCCTCCGGAATAGCTGGGACTACAGGTGTGTGCCACTACATGTGGCTAATTTTTGTATCTTTAGTAGAGATGGGGTTTTGCCATGTTAGCCAGGCTGGTCTCGAACTCCTGACCTTAAGTGATCTGCCTGCCTCAGCCTCCCAAAGTGCTGGGATTACAGGCATGATTACCAAGCCCAGCCCCAGGCCAGAATCAGCTTCTGAAATGAGTGGTGATTTCATTTCCCCTGAGAAGACAGGGCTGGCTTACCATTTACTTTTTTGGAGGCTGGGAAATGTCTTGGTTTGTTTTCTTCTAGGCTGATCTAAGAAGATTCCTAATTATCAACTGGGAGCAGAAATATTCCACTTCCAATTACATGGCCCTGCCTGCTCACTCTTACTTCCTATTCACACTCTCTTGGAGGCCACTTTGTGATTCTACCAAATCCTGTAGGAGAGGTGACAACCCTAAAGAGAAGGCTCTAGAAAGATGACATTTGGAAATGTGTAAGTTAGTGTCTGCTGGCTCCTCCTGAGCCACTTCTACTCTGTGATTGAGAGGAAAGGCCACCTAACTGCCTAAATCACCACACAGGGACAAACTGGTATCTAAGAGCACTCAGCAGCAAAAACAAGTAAGCTAAGCCTTTGCACTGCAATGTGGCAGGGCTTTTGGCTAGGTATAGCAAGCAATTCTGATGTGGAGACAAACAGCAGCAACGGGAATGAAATGCCAATGAAGGATTCCAACCATTGGGTCTGCAAGCATGCTTGTCCTGTGACACAAACAGCCTAGACATCTCAGCACTGCTTGGAGCTGCTCATTGGGGGAGCCTGAGAAACATCAGCCCTTTCACAACCCCTTGCTCCTGAGCAGAGCTCATCTCCCAAGAGCAAATCAGCCTGCAGCCCAGTTGGATGAGAAGCACAGTGTTCCCCTGTGCCAGTGGCAGCCTCAGAGCATCCTGAAAGACCGCTTCCTAGACACGCAGTGGAAGCCATGACTTCCCCTAAGCTGCCAGTGCTGCTTCTGAACTCACGTGGAGGTTCTTTTTTCAGTGTCCCCAGAGGCAGTAGAAAAATCCGTTTTCCATTTTGGAATCTATCAAGTAGGACAAATCTGCCACCTGGGAGCATCTCCTCAAGGGCAATCTCTACGCCCTTTCCCACATAGCCTGACAATACCCTCGAGTTAGAAATATCCCTTGTTGGCTAGGCACAGTGGCTCATGCCTGTAATCCCAGCACTTTGGGAGGCTGAGGTGGGAGGATTACTTGAGGCCAGGAGTTTGAGACCAGCCTGGCATAGAGAGACTATGCCTCTATTATTTTTAAAAAAGAAATGTCCCATATTTTTATCCTCTTCACTCATCTTTCCACCTTGCTCCAATAGATTGCTGACAGAAAAGTGAGATCTCCTCCACCCCAAGGTCTCCTAAGAGAATGCTGCTAGCCAAAAAAAGATCTGCCGATTATTGAGGAAGAGCATCTTTAAAAAGACACTCAACTACATTTCAGAAAGATAAAGATCTAAGTGTTGGCTCTATGAGGGAAGAAATAAAGAGAAAGAACTTTTTTTCCTCCTACAACAGGTCTAGACAATGTCATACAAGGAGTTGCAAGCATATCCAAAACAAAAAAGGCAAAAACAAGCAAAAAAGCAACAAATGCATTCCAAAATGATCTCCATTTCTCAGCCCAGAAATGTACTGGATACTGGTTTAGTTCAGCCTGTAGGTGGTGGGAAGAAATTCACAAATCCAAGTCAGTTGCAAAAAGACATATCACCCAATGAACCTGTAAGAAAGTATACGAGCTTCTCTGAACAGATTTTACTCCAGGTTTGCAGCCCACAAGGTTTAAGATCGGGCCATGAGGTTAAATCTGGTAAACTCAGAAATGTTCATGCTACTGCATCCCTAAACTTTGTAATTCTCTGTGTACCCTTTAAAGCAGTGTTTCTCTGCATCTTTTATTCCATAGCCATTGTCCACCTGATCCAAAATATCCTAAATTTTTCTATGTTTGCAAGCAGGGTTTCCAATTTTTGTGTATACAGAAAAGGGGTGTGTGTGAAAAAATAAGTATTAGAAAAAGAACACGTTACGTATATATCACAGAAATGAGTGGGCAAGATTTAGAAGATTGCTGAAACAAAGCCAATACTAAGGTCTACTAGTTGGTTGCAACAAGTTTAAAATGTCTTCAGAAGGGCCCTGGTTGGGCAATACTATACTTGCTGACAGCAAGCTTGGGAACTGACACAGACCTATAGCAAAGGACTGTCCAACTTCTCCAAAAAGCTGGTATTAACCACCAGAAGAAATAAGAAGTTCAAGGCCAAAATATCCAAATGAACCAACCACTCTACTTGCTGAAATGCCATAAAGCTTCTTTACCCCAGACATTTACCCAAATCTTATAATTTCTTTTCTCCTCTCTGACAGGCCTCCACAGGCCCAAACTTTAATAGAATCTGAGAGAAAAAAGTGGCCAGTCCATCTGCTGTCCAGAGTGATGCCAAACTCTTTCTCCTGGAACCAGTTCTACCTGTTGGGCAGTCAGATGAGGGTCCGATTATTAACAAACTCTACTTGGGTCTCCTTGGTAGAGTTTGTGGCTTCAGCAGCCTAGTTCAGGGGGGTTCATAATTATGTCAGACTAGCTTTTTTTCTTGCAGTTGCTTTTAACCAAAGAGGTTAAGCCTCTGTACAACCAAGAGGAAGAACTAGAATTAGAAACCTTACCAATCGTCCCAGCCAATGATAATCCATTTCCAACAGGTATTAACGCCTGTTAGAAGCCACTGGAACACTGACATCATCAGCCCAATTGATAGGTTGTCTGATAGATTCCCCCCCTTCATCGCACACAAGAATTTAAAACAAAACAAGACACTGCAGTTATATTCATTATTGCAGACAATGGGTTTCTTTGTGTTAGTAATTGAAATTACTGCTGTGCTCTGGACTCCATTATTCCCTTTGCAGCCTGTAAGCTGGCCAACACTCTAAACTTTCGAGCCCTAAAAATTGTATCATCCAGAATACCAACTCGGTACAGCCCTCCAATGTGAAACTGAATGCCTTCTGGGGTACAGCATGAAACTGTTTTAGACAGTGCAGGCCAGTGCACCTTGAAACAGTGTCCTTCCAACTGTAATGAAATCTGTAAACGGCAAACTTGGGCCAATTCATTGTTTAAAGCAGATCTACTGGCTCATACCTTTCTCTAGGAAACAATAAGTGAACAAGAAGTAACCTCAGAGGAAGAAAGAACTGTGGGAGAATGCACTGAGAAAGGCCAGACTGAGTCCCCTTGGATGAAGTTAATTAAGAAACAAACATGACAGGATATTGCAATCAAAACCAAGGAATGCAGTGAGGATAGGTTTCTCAGTTGCCCAGAGAAGACATAGTTCCTTTTGAACTAAAATTAGAAAGCCGCTGGGAAGGAAACCTAAGAAGCATGGGTAAGAGGCTGAAAACCGTAAGTCAGCAATGGGGATGCAGGTGGGTGGAGGAAGAAAGCAAGTATCTATTTTATTTCTTCTGTAATTCCTTAAGATTGTTTGCGCCTGAGCTTTGGGACTGCAGTAGTCTTCCCCCACGGGGCGTCAGGTAACAGGCTGGGGAGCTCTGGCAAGAAGTTCTCAAACTTCTCACAATTCTGCTAAGAGCTTGCATCTAGCTGGAGGATCAATGATCCAAGTGAAAACATTAAAGGAAGGTTTTTGCCCACTCCCCAGTGAGAGATCATCTGCCCAGAGAGTGCCCTCGTGTCCTGACACCATCGCCCGACTGGGATACATCAGTAACCGGGCTGTCGTCGATGCCGAGCAGTGCCCATCTGGTTGGCAGCGTCCGGATCTCAAGCGTTCCCTCGCCCCTCTGTACTTCGGGGAGCCCTGAATCGCTGGCGGGCATCTACAGTTAAGAGTGCAGGAAGGCCTCTCAGACACGGGGCGAACACGAGGGCTGTTGGCTGCCTCCTCGGAGCCGACCCAGGCATAGTCCGCCCAGGCAGGAGAGCGGCGCTGAGGTGGGTCGGCACCCGGCTGAGAGGTGCCAGGCCACCCCGGTGCCCGCTCCTCTCGCCGGCCCCCGGAAGCGCCGCCCTCCCGTCCGGCGGGCTCCGAGGGGGCGGGGAGTCGAACGCCCCCTTCCGGGTGCCTCCGCCCGGCTGGCCAGCCCCGCTCCTCCTCCGGGCGGGAATCCTCCCTCCCCCGCCCCTCCCGAAGCCGGGCCCCGGCGCCAGGCCCGGCCCCAGGGGGGAACCCCCGGCCTCGGCTCCCTCTCCCCGCGGCCTCTGCCCGTCTTCCCGACCCTTGGGGGCCGGGAAGACCCCGCCGGCAGCGGCCGGGACCCACCGCTCATTACGACATCTTCCTCCCTGGCCTCCGCCGCCTCCGCCGCCACCGAGAGCCTGACACCGCCCGCCAAGCACCCGCCAATCCCGGAGCCCGCCACCGCCCGAGCGACGGCAGCCTTCACCAATAAGGGCTTGGAACATTGGGGACCGACAGCACTATTAACCAATCAACCAGAGGCGTCTAGAGCGACGTTGATTTGACCAATAGGTCTGTGCAATGTCACTGATGGACGGTAGACCGCACCAACCGAAAACCAATTGAATAATGAATGACATGTTTATCAGCCAATTGGAGGGAGGCAAAGTCCCGCCTACTGGGTGGTTGATGGACAGCGACAGGAAGCTGGGAGGGGAGGGGCTTAGTCGAAGAGTGCTTTTGTATTGGTCGTGGTTGACCTTCCACCCACCTCTAACCCAGAGGATGAGTGATAGATCTGCCCTGAAGCCAATCAGAAGTCCTTAGGGTGAGGCCCACAAATGCCCCAGAAATAGCATATATATTGTACCCTAAGTCCAGTCTCGCCCAGGTGTGGCAGGACCTTTTACCTGCTCTTCGGCAGTAGCCGGCTGCCACTCAACCCCATGCTTGGTGAGTGGAAAGCCATCAACCTTTTATTTAGTCCCTCGCTCGTTGTCGCCTCGGGAGGGGCGACTTTGTACAGTGAGGCACTGGGGTCCGGCACCATAGTCAGAGTTGGGGTTGTTTACGCGACACTTCTGAAGGGATTTTCACAATCGGTTAAGCCCCCGTTAATCTTCACATGGTTATTGCGGCGACCCCCATAGCCCACGGTCCCAAACGTGTGCATCTGAATCATCCGAAGCTCTTTCTAAAGGCAGGTTCCCCGGGCCGCCTCTCCTAATCCGACTCGGTACTTCACGGGGCGTGCCTAGAATCTGCATTTTAGCAAGGGCCTGGCATGGACAGAGTTGCACGCTTGAGTTTGAGAAGTACTGCTTGGCCTCTGCCCCACTTACCCTTATCTTCTTGAGATGAGGTAAAGCACTTGGTAGGCACTATCTGGATAGGTTTATCTTTGCTCCCAAGTCTCTTCCGAGAACTTGGGAAGGCTGCCTAGCTTAGTGAGGGAATCCATTCTGGCTTCAGACCAGTCTGGGTTTGAAACCTACACATCCTACTAACTTAGGCAGGGTACCGAAACTCCCTGAGCCTCGTGTCCTCATCAGTAAAACGAGGTTAATCACACCTACACCTTAGCGCAATGGCTTTAAAAAAATAAAAAATAAAAAAATAAAACATAGCCCATCAAGAGAAATAAATTTTGCATACTGACCAGTACACTTCTGTTTGAGAGTGTCACAAAGTTTCCGAAAACAATGCTTACTACTTGTGATACACTGATAGTTTCTATGCCTATCCTATCTTATTCTCGTTCTTGTTGATCATGACTGGCAATTTGAAAAACACTGCTAGGAAAGGTTGGTTGATAATACAAAATGCGGAGCAGAATTCCGGGTACACAGTAATTACTGAAAAAATGTTAATAGCCTCTTCCAGTCTACTCCTCTCAGTGTTAGCCTTTGAAAAACAAGACTTTAGACGATAACACTCCTCTAGTAAAGATCCTTCATGGGATCCGTATCTCCTGGATAAAGCCCAAATTTCTTTCTAGGCAAATTCCTCCCACTCTTTTTTCTTCTTAACCTCAGCATCCACCAGAGGACACACTCTTACTGGTGTATCTTTCATGCTTTATCTCCTCCCTGTACCCCCATTCCCTTCCTACAAAACCTACCCTTTTCCCTCCAGGAAAGATTCCAGGTTCCTAAACACGCTTTTTTCCACTAGTTGACTTTCTATCTTACCCTTCCCTTCTGGTAAACCCCTATGCATCCATGGCCAGATGTGGTGGCTGACACCTGTATTCCTAGCGCTTTGGGAAGCCAGAGGCAGGTGGATCACTTGAACCCAGGATTTCAAGACCCAGCCTGGGCAACGTGGCGAAACCCTGTCTACAAAAAAGCCGCATGGGGCGGTGCACACTTGTAGTTCTAGCTACCTGGGAAGCTGAGGTGGGTGGATCACTTGAGCCTAGGAGTTTGAACTTAAAATGAGCTATGATCACACCACTTCACTCCAGCCTGGGTGACAGAGCGAGACCCTGTCTCTCAGAAAAATAGATAAACTCCTATGCATGCTTCAAGACTCTGCTGTAAGTCTGCATACCTCACTCCTGCCTAGCTATAGCTTCTTCCTCCCCTGCGCTGCCCTGGCACATGCAAAAGGGCTTCTCTCTCACACACTATTTCCACACTTTTATTCTCACTTCTTGCTCTCTTGCTAGACTGAGCTGTGGTAGAAGGATTGAGGCCAGCATAGAGGAGGATCAGCAGGAAATGTAAGCTGAGTTAAAGAATGAATATTTGCATACAATGACATCTGCATGACTTGTTTATGTAGTCCATACATTCTGTTCCCAGGCCATTTTTCAAGTTTAGATTGCTTCACTGTCAAACCAAGGACTCCACCCAGGTTCCATGACTCACCTGTATTAGGGTGCAGGGATTTGGGGGGGAGGTAGGTGGGGTTGAATATCCTGCTGGGCCACTGTCAAACCTCTTCTGGGAGAAAAACTGGGGGTAACTATGCTTCTAACCTAGAGGCCCCATCTTGAAGACCGCAGAGGTGAAAAAAAAAAAAAGTGTGCACACACGGGGCGGAGGACAGGGCGTGAAAACTTGGAAGAATTCTGCAGTCGTTTTGAATTATTTGATTGGTTTTGCCCTTTTAAGGGTCACCTTATCTTTTGTTTGTTTTTGTTTTTGTTTTGTTTCTAGGCTGTCTGACTCTTCTTACTAGAGACACAGCCAAAGAAGGGGAGGACCCTTTGGGTTTTTTTTGTTTTTTCTTTCTTTCTTTCTTTCTTTCTTTTTTTTTTTTTTCTGGAGATGGAGTCTTGCTGTGTCACCCAGGCTGCAGTGCTGTGGTACGATCTCAGCTCACTGCAACCTCCGCCTCCCAGGTTCAAGCGATTCTCCTGCCTCAGCCTCCTGAGTAGCTGGGATTACAGGCGTGCGCCACCAAGCCCGGCCAATTTTTGTGTTATTAGTAGAGACAAGGTTTCACCATGTTGGCCAGGCTGGTCTCAAACTCCTGACCTCAAGTGATCCACCCACCTCAGTCTCCTAAAGTGCTGCTTTTCTTTTTTTTTTTTTTTTTTTTTTTTTGAGATGGAGTCTCGCTCTGTCGCCCAAGTTGGAGTACAGTGGTGCGATCTCGGCTCACTGCAAGCTCCGCCTCCTGGGTTTACGCCGTTCTCCTGCCTCAACTTCCCAAGTAGCTGGGACTACAGGTGCCCACCACCATGCCCGGCTAATTTTTTGTGTTTTTAATAGAGACGGGGTTTTACCGTGTTAGTCAGGATGGTCTCGATCTCCTGGCCTCGTGATCCACCCGCCTCGGCCTCCCAAAGTGCTGGGATTACAGGCGTGAGCCACTGCGGGAAGGGGACACTTTCTAAGAAGAAGACCTAGTTCATACTTTTGTCAGGCCCATTGGAGTCTTAGAGCCTCGTTCACAAACACCCCCGCTCCCCCAACGACCACACAACTCCTCAGAGATTTTTTCTTTCAAGATGGCCCCTGTCCTCAACAGAGAGGGAGAAGGTCAGACAACGGCTTGGAAATGCTTGTGGTCTCTCTGGCCACACTTATTTATTTATTTATTTATTTATTTTTTTTTTTTTGAGACGGAGTCTCACTCGGTCACCCAGCCTGGAGTGCAGTGGCCGGATCTCAGCTCACTGCAAGCTCCGCCTCCTGGGTTTACGCCATTCTCCTGCCTCAGCCTCCCGAGTAGCTGGGACTACAGGCGCTCGCCATCTTGCCCGGCTAGTTTTTTGTATTTTTTAGTAGAGACGGGGTTTCACCGTGTTAGCCAGGATGGTCTCGATCTTCTGACCTCGTGATCCGCCCGTCTCTGCCTCCCAAAGTGCTGGGATTACAGGCTTGAGCCACCGCGCCCGGCCTTATTTATTTATTTATTTATTTAGAGACGGAGTCTCGCCTCATCGTGCAGGCTTGAGTGCGGTGGCGCTATCTCAGCTCACTGCAATCTCTGCCTCGCAGGTTTAAGCGATTCTCCTGCCTCAGTTTCCTGAGTAGCTGGGATTACAGATACGCGCCACTACGGCCGGCTATTTTTTGTATTTTTAGTAGAGATGGGGTTTCACTGTGTTGGTCAGGCTGGTCTCAAACTCCTGACCTCATGATCCGCCTCCCCTCGGCCTCCCAAAGTGCTGGGATTACAGGCATGAACCACTGTGCCCTCCCTTTATTTTTATTATTTTTGAGACAGAGTCTCCGAAGCCTCAACCTCCTGAGCCCAAGTGATCCTCCCGCCTCTTGAGTAGCTGGGACTACAGGTGTGCGCCACCATGCCCAGCTAATTTTTAAATTTTTTGTAGAGCTGGGGTCTCCCTATGTTGCCCAGACTGGTTTCAAACTCCTGAACTCAAGCGACCCTCCTGCCTCAGTCTCCCAAAGTGCTAGGGTTATAGGCATGAGCCACTGCACCTGGCCATGGCCACACTTGAGACTCACTAAAAGAGCTTTTAATAGGTTCTGAAGTCTGGGTCCCATCCCAGGAAATTGGACTCTCTGGGGGCATCAGTATTAAGGAGTTCCTCAGGTGATTCCAATGGGCAGCCAAATGTGGAAAAGGACTCCTTAGCCCAAAGATACCTTCCCACTGGGGGTGCCCAAGTGAAAAACAAGGAAAAGTCTGTGCCCTCCACCCCCACCCACTCCTGTCCCTCCCCTTTCTGAATTTCTCCTCTTCCTACCCTACCTGCTGCCATCTTCACAGAGCCAGGGCCAGTGGGTGGTTCTGAGTGTGTGTGTCAACCTCAACCAGGGGCGACATCTCCTCCCTGGTGTGTCTGGAGGCAGGTTCTCTCAGTGATATTTCCCTTTTGTCTCCAACTGCTTTCAGTTTCTTTCTACTCCACATTGTCACTTTCTCTACATTTCTAACTTGCAAAGCTACACATTCCCCACCGCTAAAAACCCCATGCTCGTCTTGTCTACCATGGCACCTTCCATTCCCAGCACATTGCTTGATTATAGTAGGTGCACAGTAAATGTTTGCTGACTGACTAAATGACTATATCCTTTTAACACTTCTCAGGGACTTACCCCTTCTCTTTCAGGCCCAGCTTCTTCCACTTCCACTTCTCCTTCCATGTCTACCTCTGAATCCCCTTCTTTTTTTTTTTTTAATTTCCCTGAGATGGAGTTTCACTCTTGTTGCCCAGGCTGGAGTGCAATGGCACGATCTCAGCTCACCTCAACCTCCACCTCCCAGGTTCAAGCGATTCTCCTGCCTTAGCCTCCCTAGTAGCTAGGATTATAGGCATGTGCCACCATGCCTGGCCAATTTTGTATTTTTAGTAAAGACAGAGTTTCTCCATGTTGGTCAGGCTGGTCTCGAACTCCTGACCTCAGGTGATCCACCCGCCTCGGCTTCCCAAAGTGCTGGGATTACAGGCTTGAGCCACTGCGCTCAGCCTGAATCCCCTTCTTTCTTCACTTTCCTGTGCTTTTCCTGCTTCCTGACATTCTCTTTGTCCTTTTTTGCACAGGGCCGTCCTCATCTAATCCATCAGTACCAGACAGTGAACATCTCTCCCCCAGGATGCTGAGGAAGGGTGCTGGATGGAAGGATGTGGAACTACAGCCTCTGCTCTCAAGATACTCAGATCTGGGCAGGGAACACCACACATCTGGGCCTGTCAGGGGGTTGGGGGCTGGGGGAGGGATAGCATTAGGAGAAATATCTAATGTAAATGACAAGTTGATGGGTGCAGCAAACCAGCATGGCACATGTATACCTATGTAACAAACCTGCATGTTGTGCACGTATACTCTAGAACTTAAAGTATAATTAAAAAAAAAAAAAAAAAAAGCTTCAGATCCCTCCTGGAGCCTCCTATGAAACCACATGGTATAGCTGGTGCTGTTGGTCCAGAAACTAGAAGAATATCAGGCCAACCGTCTTGATTCTCTGTTGGGCCTCACTCATAGCTACAACCCAACGTTTACTGTTGGTGTTTATCTTTGAAGAGTTACAGCCAACCCAGCCTTCTAAAGACGGCTTGTTTTGCCTTAAGGATTTCCCAGTAACCTCTGCTTTTCCCTTTTCCCTCCTATGGTTTTCTATGTTCTCATCTCTTCCCTTTCTACCTATGGGGAAACCAAAATTGCAAACTGTTTTTTTTTTTTTTTTTTTTTTGAGACTGTCTTGCTCTGTTGCCCAGGCTGGAGCACAATGATGAGGTCTCGGCTCACTGCAACCTCCACCTCCCAGGTTCAAGCAATTCTCGGCCGGGCGTGGTGGCTCAAGCCTGTAATCCCAGCACTTTGGGAGGCCGAGATGGGCGGATCGCGAGGTCAGGAGATTGAGACCATCCTGGCTAACACGGTGAAACCCCTCTCTACTAAAAAATACAAAAAAGTAGCCGGGTGAGGTGGTGGGCGCCTGTAGTCCCAGCTACTCGGGAGGTTGAGGCAGGAGAATGGCATAAACCCAGGAGGCGGAGCTTGCAGTGAGCTGAGATCCGGCCACTGCACCCCAGCCTGGGCGACAGAGCAAGACTCCGTCTCAAAAAAAAAAAAAGGGAAAAAAAAAGCAATTCTCTTGCCTCAGCCTCCTGAGTAGCTGGGATTACAGGTGGGTGTCACCACGCCCAGCTAATTTTTATATTTTTAGTAGAGATGGAGTTTCATCATTTTGGCCAGGCTTGTCTCGAACTCTTGACCTCAGGTGATCCACGTGCCTCGGCCTCCCAAAGTTCTGGGATTACAGGCATGAGCCACTGCTCCCAGCCCAGAGTTGCAGACTTTTGTAACCCAGACGCTCTCATATGCAGATCCACAAAACTATTTGATGGGACAAACACCTAGCTTGGATGAATTTGGGTTATTTTTTTTTTTCCTCCTAGGGTCCATCAATGATTTCAGGGATCTAGGTTTCCTCAGTCTTCTGTGAACATGAAACATTCACAAAGGCTATAAGATGTATCTCCCTGTTACACCACACCCCGGATGCACACATACAGACACACCTCTGTCCTCACTGCTGGGGATGCCACTCCTGACTCCTGCCCTAACACATCAACTTCCTCTGCCCCTGGTTCCCCTGTCCAGGCTGATGGCTCCCCACCAACTGCCATGGAATCTTCCAGCAAGGACATTCCACTCATCCTTCCCCACAGGGTTCTTCCTTCTTTGCTGCTTCTTTCTACCCCCAGTCTCCCTGGGGTGGGATCTGTGGAGCCTCAGGGAGAAAGGGCAGGGCCCCAGGTAAAAGGAGCCCTTTAAGGCGGAAGGCATGGGTGCCTCCTCTGCCTTTGTGTGTCACCACCAGGGGGCACCCAAGGCATTTCCAAAGCAGCTGCCCAGTATTCACCTTACAGGAACACAGGGCGGGCAGGGAGATCCAGCTTGACAAGCAGCTATTCCCCCAGGAATGGGGCCTGTTTCATTCAGAGACTGAGAGTGGGTTCCAGCCTCTACAAAGAAACTCCTTAAAAAGAGTCATTTGGGGCCGGGTGCAGTGGCTTACCCCTGTAATCCCAGCATTTTGGGAGGCTGAGGTGGGTGGATCACCTGAGGCCAGGTATTCAAGACCAGCCTGGCCAACATGGTGAAACCCCATCTCTACTAAAAATACAAAAATTAGCCAGGTGTGGTGGCACGTTCTTGTAGTCCCAGCTACTTGGGAGACTGAGGCAGTAGAATCACTTGAATCTGGGAGGCGGAGGTTGCAGTGAGCCGAGATCTTGCCACTGCACTCCAGGCTGGGTGACAGAGTGGGACTCCATTTCAAAAAAAAAAAAGACAAAACAACAAAACAAGAGCCATTTGGGGCAGGCATGGTGGCTCATGCCTGTAACCCCAGTACTTGGGGGAGCCTCGGGCAGGAGGATTGCATCTTGAGCCCAGAAGTTAGAGATTAGCCTGGGCAACATAGTGAGACCCCCATCTCTACAAAAATTTTAAAAATTAGCCAGGCTTGGTGGCTCTCAACTGTAGTCCCAGCTACTTGGGAGGCTGAGGCGGGAAGATCCCTTGAGCCTAGGAATTCGAGGCTGTAGTGAGCTGTGTTTGCAACACTGTACTCTGCCCTGGGTGACAAAGCAAAACCGTGTCTCCCTGTCTGAAAACAAAAACAAACAAACACATTTACCTCTTCAAGGAATTTGTTTCCTACCAACCAGCTCCTCTTACCTCCCCTGGTAGCATTATCTTCTCTCTGCCTCAGCCCCTCACCTGCACTCCCCTGCTCCCCACCTTTCCTGATCCCATCGACCACAGCTCCATGTGGCGCCCAGTCTGCTTCTCTGAGTCCCAGCCCACTGCAGACCGGAAGCGTCCCCAGGGACAAAGGGAGTCTGAGAGTGTCCCTGACCAGGCACTGCCCTCTCTGCCTCTGCCCCTCTCCCTCCTAGGCCCTCACTTCTGTCAAAACCACATCTCAGTCCCATTGCTAGCCTCCTGAGGGTTCTCAGAGACCCTGAGTGTGGAGGGTGTGGGTTCAGAAGGACCAGGGCTGGGAACAGGGGCTGGAGGCTGGGCTCAGGAGCAGCACTTGTCACCTGAAAGCACTGACCCAGCTGGGAGAGACTCGGGAAGTGGGCCATGGGGGCGATAACAATAACAATACTCATATTAATAATAACACTGGGGCCCACAAAACGGCTGTGAAATACTCGCTAATGATCCCTTATATTTATAGATCTTCTCCTCTTAGACACTTCAGAGCCATTGCCCAATTAACCCTCCTAGATTCCCTAGAAGGGACAATTAACCCCATATTTTATGGCCGGGGAAACCTAGGCTCTGAGAATGTGATGCAGTTGGCGGAGGTCGTCCATTCCATTAGTGACAGCAGAATTTGTGGAGCAGCCCTCTCTCCTTCCTTTCATCTACATCCAGATGCACTTATGCTGGGCACAGTGGCTCGTGCCCACAGTCCCACCAGCACTTTGGGAGGCTGATGGATCGCTTGAGCTCAGGAGTTTGAGACCAGCCTGGGCAATATGGTGAGACACTGTCTCTACCAAAACTACAAAAAAAAAAAATTAGCTGGGCATGGTGGTGCATGCCTGTGTTCCCAGTTACTCAGGAGGCTGAGGTGGGAGGATCACTTGAGCCTGGTGGGAGGAAGTTGCAGTGAGCTGAGATTGAACCACTGCACCCAAGCCTGGGAGACAGAGCGAGATCCTGTCTCAAAACAAAAAGGCTGGTGGCTCATACCTGTAATCCCAGCACTTTGGGAGGCCAAGGTGGGCAGGTCACCTGAGGTCAGGAGTTTAGACCAGCCTGGCCAACATGATAAAACCCCGTCACTACTAAAAATACTACTAAATCTCTACTATAAATAAAGAAAATTGTTTTCTTTTCTTTTTTTTTTTTGAGATGGAGTCTTGCTCTGTCACCCAGGCTGGAGTGCAGTGGCAGCATCTCGGCTCACTGCAACCTGTGCCTCCCAGGTTCAAGCAGTTCTCCTACCTCAGCCTCCCGAGTAGCTGGGATTACAGGCGCCTGCCACCAGCCACCACGCCAGGCTAATTTTTCGTATTTTTAGTACAGACAGGGTTTCTCCTTATTGGTCAGGCTGGTCTCAAACTCCCGATCTCAGGTGATCCACCCATCTCGGCCTCCCAAAGTGCTGGGATTATAGGCGTGAGCCCTGGCACCCAGCCCCAAGAAGGTGCTTTTTTCATTTTTTTCATTTTTTTCTTTTTTTTTTTTTTTTTGAGATGGAGTCTCACTCTGTCACCCAGGCTGTAGTGCAGTGGCGCGATTTCAGTTCACTGCAAACTCCGCCTCCTGGATTTGAGCGATTCTCCTGTCTCAGCCTCCTGAGTAGCTGGGATTACAGGCGCCTGCCACCAAGCCCAGCTAATCTTTGTATTTTTAGTAGAGATGGGGTTTCACCATGTTGGCTAGGCTGGTCTCGAACTCCTGAGTTCAGGTGATCCACCCACCTCGGCCTCCCAAAGTGGTGGGATTACAGGCGTGAGTCACCATGCCCTGCCAAAGGTGCTTTTTGCTAATCTGAACTCGGGCATGTAAAGTGGGAATGTGCTGTGTTTGAAGCAGGAGGGAGTAAAGTTACCTAATCTAAGAACTTCCTTGTTATATAAGGTTATGCAGCCTAGACAACGTAGCCAGACCCCCCCATTTCTACAAAAAAAAAAAGTAAAAATTGTCTGGGTGGGTCGGGCGCGATGGCTCACAACTACAATCCCAGCACTTTGGGAGGTCAAGGCGGGCGGATCACGAGGTCAGGAGTTCGAGACCAGCCTGATCAACATGATGAAACTCTGTCTCTACTAAAAATACAAAAATTTGCCAGGCATAGTGTCATGCGCCTGTAATCTCAGCTACTCAGGAGGCTGAGCCAGGATAATCGCTTGAACCCGGGAGGCAAAGGTTGCAGTGAGCTGAGATGGCACCACTGCACTCTAGCCTGGGTGACAGAGTAGCAAGACTCCTGAAAAAAAAAAAATGCTGGATGTGGTGGCACGAGTCTGTCATTCCAGCTACTTGGGAGGTGAGGTGGGAGGATCACTTGAGCTCAGGAGGTCGAGGTCACAGCAAGCACTGAAGGCTTCACTCCACTCTAGCCTGGGTGACAGAATGAGACCCTGTCTCAAAAACTATAATAATAAAATTTAAAAACAGTCCAGGAGTGGTGGTTCACGCTTGTAATCCCAGCACTTTGGGAGGCTGAGAATGGCGGATCACCTGAGGTCAGGAATTCGAGACCAGCCTGGCTAACATGGTGAAACCCCATCTGTACTAAAATTACAAAAATTAGCTGGGCATAGTGGCAGGCGCCTGTAATCCCAGCTACTTGGGAGGCTGAGGCAGGAGAATCGCTTGAACCTGGGAGGTGGAGGTTGCAGTGAGCCAACACCGCGCCACTGAACTCCAGCCTGGGCGACAAGATTGAAACTCCGTCGGAAAATAAAATAAAATAAGGCTGGGTGTGGTGGCTCATGCCTATAATTCCAGCACTTTGGGAGGCCGAGGCAGGTGGATCACGAGGTCTGGAGATCAAGACCATCCTGACTAACACGATGAAACCCTGTCTCTACTTAAAATACAAAAAATTGGGCTGGGCATGGTGGTTCACACCTGTAATCCCAGCATTTTGGGAGGCCAAGGTGGGCGGCTCACAAGGTCAGGAGTTCAAGACCAGCCTGACCAACATGGTGAAACCCTGTCTCTACTAAATATACAAAAATTAGCTGGGCATGGTGACACGTGCCTGTAATCCCAGCTACTCAGGAGGCTGAGGCAGGAGAATCGCTTGAACCTGGGAGGCAGAGGTTGCAGTGAGCCGAGATCGCACCACTGCACTCCAGCCTGGGCGACAGAGTGAGACTCCATCTCTAATAATAATAATAATAATAAGACAAAAAATTAGCTAGGCGTCGTGGTACATGCCTGTAGTCTCAGCTACTCCGGAGGCTGAAGCAAGAGAATCGCTTGAACCCAGGAGGCGGACGTTACAATGAGCCAAGATCGCACCATTGCACTCCAGCCTGGGTGACAGAGCGAGACTCCATCTCAAAAATAAATAAAGTGATGCAGTGGAGCAGGTGACCCAATGGGGGCAGTGAGGCAATGGGGGCAATATGAATACAGGCCTGGAGAGAAGTTTCTGAATGACTTGGATGCTGGGGTGTGGGGGGGTTCCGCGTGGCTGGGTCCCTGCATTGTGAGAGCCGCCTTGCACACTAAGGCTACCACAGACTTGCCTGCATTTTTCAAGTTGCTGGTTCTTCTCGCGGTGCCCCACCCACCAGCTCCACTCCTGAATCTTGGTCTCCACTCCCCCTCTGGCCTCTGACCCCTGCAGCCTGGGCCTGAGATGGTCCCTCCCCCAGCTCCTGGTTTCACCTCTGAAACTCCAAGGCTCCACATTGCTGAGATTTTACTATGGCTCCCAGCTGGGTCCTACCTTTGATCTGGCTTCAAAAAATAAAAAGCAGTACCGGGAGAGTAATTTTCCCGACCTGCTGGGTAGGAAGGCAGGCTGGAGGCAGGTCCTGACCAGCCCGGCCCACTCCTGGAGCCTGGAGTCAGAAGCTGGTGGCAGAGGGGGCGGGGGCCCGGGAGCAAAGCCATCTTTCCTCATTAACTTCCTTCCCTTCCTTTCTGGGGCGCTGACCTGTGTCTTCTTTCCATTCCCAGCCTGCCAATCAGCAGGGAAAAGGATGATATAGCTGCTTCCCCCGCACCCCCGCCCCACCGAGGCTCTCCCCACTCAACCTCTTGCCTCTTGGGCAGCAGTGCCTCAGTTCTCTCTCTCCACTATTCCCTGGGCCTGTCCCTGGGGTGTGGGGACCGAGCACTCAGGGTGGGGCCTGGTAAGTCACAAGTCTGTGCCCCCTTGCTGAGCTCCTGAGACATTACTCAGTTGGCTGTCTCAGCGCCAGCTCTGGTCTTGAGGGACTGGACTGAGGGGTGGGAAGGGGAAGGTCCAGCTTTTTATGGGGCTTCCTGCCCACCCCTCTCCCATGGTGCTGCAAGCCCTGGCCCAGGATTTCCATCTTTCAGCAGCAGCACCTGCCCCTCCCAGTTCAAAGGCTCTGGCTCCTCACCTGTTCTCAGGATGCTTGCCTGGCCCTTTTAAGTGGTTAGCAATGCACCCCACCCCCACCCAGCTGAGGGTCTGGGCTTCTCCATGCAGGTGGGGAACCAGGGTGATGGGGCACAGGGTACAGAAGAGGCAAAAACACGCTTCAACCAGCTGAGCTGTCCCCAGTAGGCACAGGGCTACTGCCCTTTGTTTCAGTGGGTAGGGAAGGAGCCGGGGTCTGGCCCAAGAGAAAACTGGCAGCTGGGTTTGGTGGAGCAAGGACAGAGGGCATGGGGCTGGGGCTGGGCACCTTCCATTTGAGAAATTCCCGTCTCAGCTTTTTGGCTCATTGGCTGAAATGAGAGATGGCCGCTAAGCACAGGGACATTCTATGTTTCCGTGTCTTTATTTTCCCATCCTTGCCCCCTGTCAGGTAAGACTCCTACCCACATGCTCATTGTGAAAGCATCCCCTAAATATTGGAGCTGGCAGAACCCACTCACTGCTCCCTTCCAGGCCCCCAGGCTTGTCAGGGGTTCTGGCCACTGCTGTGCATTCTTTGTGTGGGTAGAGGAACAGTGACAGCCCGAGCCCCACTTTCTCCAGGGGGAGACCCCTTCTGGAAGTTGCCCCACCTCCGCTCTCCTCTCGCCTTGCCCCAGGCACCTCTCCCTGACCTGGGGGCAGAGAGGAGAGTTCAGGGAGGGGGAGGAAGTTGGGAGCCACCTCGTCTCCAGGTGGGGCGGGGTCCCAGCGGCGATAACCATCTTCTTGGCAGCTCCAACCTGTTCTATTGGTAATTTTTTTTTTTTTCCTAGAGGAGAAAGGTGAAGGCCTTGGCGGGGAGTTACTCTGGCTCTGAAGTGTCCTTGCAGCTCCCCAGGCCCCTGCAGGCCTTGTGCAAGAGCTGTAAATCTCTTACCACCCACAGGCCTGGGGGCGCCTGCCGCTGGGACTTTCATGTCCCGAGGTTTTATGCCTTTGCTCCTCTGTTGGGCTCCATAGCTCCTGCCTGGGGCCTCTCCCTAGCCTGTAAAAATCCAGTCCCATAAATCTCTGCTGCCCCCCAGGAGCCAAGCAGAGTTCTTACCACTCCAACTCCCACCCATAAGCGTCTCTCCCCTCAAGAGACCGAAGTGAAGTGGCAAGGCAGAGGCAGAAGGTTTCCGAGAAGGGCAGCAACTAAATGGGGGGGTCTTCTTGGGACCTCCTCCAGCATCAGTCACTGCTTGGGTGGGATTGGACTCTGTAACTGAATGGTCTGTTTCCAGCTTCAATGCTGGAGGGGCATCTGGGGGTCTCTTGGCCTCCACTGCCTGTTAGTATCCACCTGAGCCTCTCGAGACAGGTGGCTGTCTGTCTGCCAAGCCCCCAGGTGCATTGGAGGTGGCAGGCAGCCCAGTGACTATGCTGCTTTCCTGGATCAAAATGGGAAACCCAGGGAAAGGGAAAGGGGTAACAGTGGCTGAGGCCTGGAAGGTCATGGATGGACTGCACGGTCCAGTGGATTCCGGGGTAAAACATAGTGCTTAACTTCTTAGTCCGATGGGGGAGACTGGGCACTCGTCCAGGACCTGGGCATTGAGAAGGGGGCCAGATTTCCGGACCTGGGTAGGACTCAGGGCAGGGACAATACTGTGCCTGGGAACGTCCCACTAGAGAAGAGGAGCACCAGACTGGCTTGGGAAGGAGGAAGAGGAGAGAGCTGCAAAGGGAGCAGGGTGTCTCCAGCAGAGAGAACAGTTTGTTCGCAGGTTCCTAGGGAAGAGGTTGTGACCTGGGTGGGGGGACGCCAGCAGGTTTGCCAGGAAGGTGAGGAGTCTGTGCCTGGCTCCACCCTTCCTGGAAATACATGGGAAGGAGAGAGCGGCCTTCATGCTGAGGGTGGGGAGAGGCAAGGTGGGCGGTGGGAGGGAGGGCTCTATGGTGGAAGGGCTTGAGTGGGATGCAGCTGCTCAGGAGAGAACCCAGGCCAAACTCTCACTGACCCTCCTGGCTTACTGGGATCTCACTGCCAGATGAGCAGACATTGGGAAGCCCAGGATCTCGGTTCAGAAGTCATCTCACTCACCCACCCCTATCCCTGCCATGTCCAGATTCTGACTTGCATCCCATCTCCCCATGCCCACTGCCAGGCTGAGCTAGTGCTCGTGGCTACCATTTATTGAGCACCTACTGCATGCCAGGCATTGCTCCAAGCTCTTTACTTACATTGACTCATTCAAGCCCATTTTCCCTATGAGATAGGTCCTATGATCAGCCCCATTTTGCAGAGGAGAAAACTGAGCTTAAGTAACTTGCTCAAGATCACACCATTGGCTTCACACAGTCAGGATTCTAGCCAGGCATCTGGCTCTGGAGCCCATGTCTCCACCTCTGCCCTCTGCTGCAGAAGAGGCTTCGCCACCAAGGCCCGGGGAAAGGGTGTCCTCTGTGCCTCCCAACTCCTTCAGAGGCCAGTGGGGTTGGCCCTGGGCATTTGGAGAGAAGCCTGCCAGTTGTCCTCTTTCCACAGGGAAGGGGCAGATGTAGCCTAATGTTCTGGTGCTTTCTAGGGGTCCTCTGCCTTTTGGGGGATGCTCACCTCAGAGGCAGCATCAGGGACTAGCTCCTGATTCCCACGGGGTGCCCTGCTTCCGCTAGTGCCCAGCAACCATGGGGAAACTGGGCAATAGCAAAAGTGAAACTGACTCAGCCGGTTTCCCACCCCCGCCAAGGGAAATGGGGAGCAGCCTCGGCTGGACAACAACCAATTAGGCACTTTTTATTGCCCACGCTGTCATAATCCTCAGAGCTTGGCTAGGATGAAGGAGAGGAAATAGGATAGGATGGAATTCCAAGATGCCTTTAGAGTTCATCCCAGCCATTCCCCTGCTTCTAGATGGGAAAGTTCAAATACCATCCACAAGAACTTTCCTCCAAGTGAGGCTCTTAGCCCTGGAAGTCAATAGGCCTTTGCATCTATTGCATCTAACAAGAATCCTTCAACCTCATAGAGGGGTTTTCTCCTGTCCTTTGCTCCGGCGACTCAGGGAAGAGGAATCTTAGTTGTATTTTTTCCTAGGACACGGTGGGTGAGGAGCTAGGCTCATGCAGTCGTGAAGACCTCTGGTACCACCTGGATGGTGGCATTAGGGATCAGGGAACTACTGATTTTTCTTTTTCTTTTTCTTTTTTTTTTTTTTTTTTTGAGACGGAGTCTTGCTCTGTGCCCCAGGCTGGAGTGCAGTGGCGCGATCTCGGCTCACTGCAAGCTCCGCCCCCCCGGGTTCACGCCATTCTCCTGCCTCAGCCTCCCAAGTAGCTGGGACTACAGGCGCCCACCACCTCGCCCGGCTAATTTTCTTGTATTTTTAGTAGAGACGGGGTTTCACCGTGTTAGCCAGGATGGTCTCGATCTCCTGACCTCGTGATCCGCCCGTCTCGGCCTCCCAAAGTGCTGGGATTACAGGCTTGAGCCACCGCGCCCGGCCTAACTACTGATTTTTCAAGTGCAATCTGACTCCTCTCTCAGACTAGCAACTCCCAGAGGACAGAGGTCTTGTCTCCTCCCTCAGACTGACAGCTCCTGGAGAAACTGCCTTCTCTCGCTTCCCTCTCTTGTCCCCTGCCCCTTCTCTCAGTTGCCCAGGGCAGAGCTTTGTCCACAGAGGGCCACTCCTGCTGTCCATAGAACCTTGACTGTGTGGGTGACTCAGAGGAGGCTGCATTCTGATTGGGAGGTGCTACCGTGGTCTGTCGGTGCCTCTGTTTCCTCTTGTGTAGAAAGGAGTTGTAATGAAGATTAATTTTTTTTTTTTTGAGATGGAGTCACGCTTTGTTGCCCAGGCTGGAGTGCAGTGGTGCGATCTCGGCTCACCGCAAGCTCCACCTCCTAGGTTCACACCATTCTCCTGCCTCAGCCTCCCGAGTAGCTGGGACTACAGGCGCCCGCCACCACGCCTGGCTAATTTTTTGTATTTTTAGTAGAGATGGGGGTTTCACCGTGTTAGCCAGGATGGTCTCGATCTCCTGACCTCATGATTTGCCTGCCTCAGCCTTCCAAAGTGCTGGGATTACAGGCGTGAGCCACCACTCCCGGCCATGAAGATTAAATTTTTAAAAAGCATGTGCCTGGCTCGTGGTAAGGGCTCAGTAAATGAGAGCTTTCATTGCCTTCAGGAGAGCCCCTCCTAGCTTTCTGCTTATCAGAAATCAGGATGGGGAGATCCAGCAGCCTGAGCTTAGAAAGGTAGCCTTCAAAATGAGAATCACAGAAGCCAGCCAGTCTAGCAGCCCTTTGCGGGTCTTGGGCTGAGACCCTGGTGGACAAGTCAAGTCCATTATCTCCAGGAGGTGGCGAGAAGATCCGTGGTCAGCGTGGGCAACCTCAGAGATCTTCAGCAGACAGGGTGGCAACGAAGACGGATTTCAAGTTAGGACCCAACTGCCAAGGCAGGGCAGAGCAAACAAGGGAGAGTACATTTCGTTGCTTCAGAAGACCTGGGAGGGGTGTGGTGGTTCCTTTTCCAAGGTGGTGGTCATCTCAAACCTAAAAGAGATGTTCATCAGCATGCTGGGGGGTTGGGGCAGAGGTCGGGAGAGGGATGCAGTGACCTCTCTAAGATCAGGGATTCCATAATCACCTGAAGAAGGGGAGGAGATGGAGAGAGGTGAAAAGCACACCCAGGCTGAGCAAACATCCACCTTCCCTGTCTTTTTATTTTTATTTTTTTTATTTTTCTGAGGCGGAGTTTCACTCAGTCACCCAGGCTGGAGTGCAGTGGCATGATCTCAGCTCGCTGCAACCTTCACCTCGTGGGTTCAAGCAATTCTCTTGCCTCAGCCTCCTGAGTAGCTGGGATTACAGGCGCACGCCACTACATTGGCTAATTTTTTGTATTTTTACTAGAGATGGGTTTCATCATGTTGGCCAGGCTGGTCTCGAACTCCTGACCTCATGTGATCCGTCCGCCTGGGCCTCCCAAAGTGCTGGGATTACAGACGTGAGCCAATGTGCCCGGCTGCACCTTCCCTGTCATGGGCAGACATACACCCCTGGGTTCAGAGTATGTTCATGCATGCATGGATGCAGGGCACAGAAGGGGATCTAGAGGTTGACAGCTACTGTGAGGAAGAGGAGACATTGTCTCCCGAGTTGGTTCTGTCCTGAGTAAGGACCCTGAGTGAGGCTGAGCAGGTGACACCTGGCAAGGAGCCAGGGCCCTCAGGTGGGCAGGGTGGGCAAGTGGGAGGAGGGGAAGTGCAACACGACTTTATGAGAGATGAGGCGGACCCCTACAGCCTTCTGTCTTGGGTGTCCAAGGAAAGAGCAAGTGGGAATGGGGAGGTGGGGCAGGAGGAGGGATTCTGAAGCTCTCTGGAAAATCCTGAGTGTGGGGGAGAATAACTCATTCTTCTTTTTCTCAGCATCAACTTAATAAGTCATGTCCCAGCCTGGGCAACATACCAAGAACCTGTCTCTAAAAAAAAAAAAAAATTAAAAATTAGCTGGTGTGGTGGCACGTGCCTGTAGTCCCAGCTACTCAGAAGACTGAGGCTGGAGGACTGCTTGAGCCCAGGAGTTTGAGGATGCATTGAGCTATGGTCACGCCACTGCACTCCAGCCTGAGCGACAGAGTGAGACCCCAACTCAATAAATAAATAAATAAAATAAAATCATGTTCACTGCTAAATATACAGTGGTAATTGGCCAATTAAACAAAAAATAAGCTGGGTGCAGTGGCTCATGCCTATAATCCTGGCACTTTAGGAGGCTGAGGTGGGAGGATCACTTGAACTCAGGAGTTCAAGACCAGCCTGGGCAACATAGGATGACCCCATCTCTACATTTTTATTTATTTTTTAATTAGCTGGGTGTGGTGGTGTGCGCTTATAGTACCAGCTACTTGGATGGCTGAGATGGGAGGATTGTTTGAGCCTGGGAGGTTGAGGCTACAGTGAGCTGGGATCACACCACTGCACTCCAGCCTGGGTGACAGAGCGAGACCCTGTCTCAAAAAAAACAAAAAACAAACAAACAACAACAACAAAAAACACATTGAAATAAAAAAGTCACCTCCACTGGGAATTCTTTCCCTTATGCTTCCATGTCTCCCTGACTTCCTTTGGGTGATCTGCCTACTTGTGAAAATCTTTCCCGAGTGGACAGGTGGAGGTGCCTCCCCTCTGCTGCCTCCTCCCCTGCCAGCAGTCAGCTTCCTGTGCTCAGTGCAGGGAGCAGATCTAGAGGAGACCCCGTCAGGCAGTGGTGGTCAGATAGGGGAGGCGTAGTTCTTGACCACAGAGATGTCTCAGCCTGAGTGGGAAGACAGAATACATCCCTGATTCATCAGCAGAGACCAGAAACAAGGGCAGACAGCAACTGAATGGAATTATTGAGGTAGTGCTGGGAGAATGGGAAGAAGATACAGGAAAGGGGCTGAGTGGAGTTATTGGGGAAAAGCTTTCTAGAGGAGAATCTGAAATTGATTTGGCAGGGGGTTGGGGGAGAGGCCAGTAAATGCCATTTACCCCCAAACTATGCCCGTTCACAGGGGGAAGAAACCACCTAGGACTTCACGCAAATCTGAGCCAGGATTGCAGATCACCCCCTTTTCCCCAGGCTCGGGTGTGTGTGCTCAGACAAGGTGCCAATAATGGGGTGGGGCCATGGGAGGGGGAAACATGTTGCTTTCGTTAAGTTCCTCCCTGGCTTCCTGGCCCATGGATGACCCAAAGTCGCTTAAATGAAAAAGAGAGGGGCGAGTTGAGCAGGTCCCAGTCTGGGTCTGGCCACTGTGAGTCAGCGAGCCGGGTAGTCTGATCCCATGAGCCAAATCCCCGAATCTCTGGGGCTTTAAAGGCTCTGAGTGTCCGGCCTCAAAGCCACCGACAGGTATGGATCTGCCCCCTCCCTGACCCCCTTTGCTTCCTGCCCTTTTGGTGCTCTTTGATCTCTGACCCTGGGAACCAAGGAACCCATTCTCTCTGTAAGGCTGAGTCAATTCTGCCCTCATGCAGAGATTTGGGGTAGACCTGGGTAAAGATGGCAGAATGAAGGGGCACTGGCAGACAGACACAGGGCAGGGAGAGGGAACTGAAGCAATCAGGGAAGTCAGAGAGCCCCATGTTTCCCAGCTGATGGGAGGCGGGGCTATTCCTGGTGGCCCCTCCAGCAGCCACAGTGAAATTTAACCCTTCATTGGAGGGTGGCAGGAGCAGGTCTGTGAAAGTGGGGATGGGTAAGGAGAAGGTGGAGGTGGAGAAAATGGAGCAATTAAGATGGGTCCCCAAAGACCCCTTTATTTGAGTGTTAATTGCTGTTAGAGAAAGTAAATTTGATGGAAACGTCAGGAGGCAGCACCCTTCAGCTCTGGGTCTGACCCCTTAGGGACATCATGGGGTCCCCCACCAATCAACCCTGCTCTGGATAGACTCAAGTTGGGGCAGCCCAGGGTGTCTCTTCAGGGACTTCCCAAGTCAAGGCCTTTGAAGTGTCCATCTTCTCAAGAGGAAGGACACCCTGTTTTTTTGGGGGAGGGAGAGAGGGTGTCTATTGAGCCTCTGGACACTCTCCTCTAGCCCAGAGGGGCTGGCACTGCGTGACCACCTAAGGGAGGCTTGGAGCCTGGCTGAGCCCCAGTCTTAGGAGGGAGGGAAGAGGGTGGCGAGGGAGTGGGATGTCTCTTCCGCCTGGTAGATTAGTGACTCTGAGACAGGAGAGGGCCTGTCACCGGGCCCATAAATAAAGCAGCCGAGTCTCTCCCTCCATCTGTGTTTATCTGTCTGGCCTTGAGTTTCCGGGAGAGGAGATGTCTCGGCACCCCCGGCATCAAACACCGAGCGCTGGAGGGGAGGAGGGGCAGCCTCCCTCCTTTCGCCTTCCCTCTCAACCTCTATTCCTGCTTCCTCAAATCTCATCCTCTCAGGCTCTCCCTCTTCAGCCTAGACACTGACTCCAGGAAGCCCTCTGAGACCAGGGGTCAGGGCTACAGAGTGGGGAGTGTGGTCTGGGGTCTCTGCCACCTTTTCTCATTAATGCCCACCCTTTATAGACTCAGGAGAAGGTGCCCTGGGGCCCGGAGAGAAATGAAAGCTGGAAATCAACAGGTGCTTGGAGGCCTCAGTGTGGAAGACCCTCTGATCCCAAGGAAGGGTCCAGGGAGGCCCCTGAGTGATGGTGAAGGGCCATGGGGGATCTGCAGGCAGAGAGAGCCTGGTGGATCCCCAGTTCCTCTCAAGGCATGGCAGGCCATGAGGAGAAGACCCTGCCTGTCACCTCCTACCCTGGCTAACTCTTCTTGACAACACCCTCTCTCCCTCCCTCCCTCCCTCCCTCTTTCTACCTCCATGAATCCCTGAAACTCCAGGCTGTTCTTAGAACTCTGGACCTGCCACCAGGGCTTTTCAAAGTGTGGTCACAAGACCACCTACAGCTACATCACTGGGAAAGGGAAGGGGAAATGCTTGTTTCAGTGCAGATTCCTGGGCCCCATAGACTAACTGGATCAACAGAGGCTTGGGGACATGGGTTTTTGTTTTCTTTTCTTTTCCTTTTTTCTTTTTTGAGACAGATTTCACTCTTGTTGCCCAGGCTGGAGTGCAATGGTGCGATCTCGGCTCACCGCAACCTCCACTTCCCAGGTTCAGACGATTCTCTTGCCTCAGCCTCCCGAGTAGTTAGGATTACAGGCATGTGCCACCATGCCTGGCTAATTTTTGCATTTTTAGTAGAGATGCGGTTTTGCCATGTTGACCAGGCTGGTCTCAAACTCCTGACCTCAGGTGATCCGCCCGCCTTGGCCACCCAAAGTGCTGGGATTACAGGTGTGAGCCACCACGCCCAGCTGGGCACTTGGGTTTTAATGATCATCCATTGTGATGCTGGTGTAATTCAAGCTTGAGAAACACCTATTGTCCTACACAAAGCCAGTCACTCTTGTTCACCCCAACCCCCCTGCCCAGCTCAGGGCCCAGGACATAGTAAGTGTTCAATAAACATCCGTTGATTGAATGCATTTCTAGACAGTGTCTATTCCTTTTTCCACTCCAGGTCTTCTTCTCTTCTTCAACCATCCCAAATCTACCAGAGGATCCCAAGTCCCTGCTTTCTGCTAAGGTGATAATTCCAGAATATGTCAGCCAGACCCACAGTGACATATGTCTTTAAACAGAACATGGTACTCACAGAAACACTCTAATGGTAGGGATTTTCTGGTAACAGGGCAGGTTAGTGGGGAGCTCACTGGGACAGGGGAGGCTCCTCAGTTCTTCTCAGAGTCCACAGGAACCACCTGCTTCACTCACCCTCAGGGAATGATGGTGGGGTGCAGGGCTCCTGTGCTGAGGGCAAGGAATGTCAGGACCCTGAAGATCAGAGGGAAGGAAAAAGATCGAAAGTGTGTGAAAGAAGAGCCACAGTTAAAGGAGGTCTAAGGGCAAAAGGAGAGCGCTGTTACACAACTCAGGTCAGTGGCCCTGGAAAGTTTTCAGAGAATCAGGCATCCCCGCCAGGAATGCATGAGCAAGGAATGCACTTCTCTCCAGCCTCGGTTTCCCTGAATGTCCATCTCTGGAAAAAGAGGTTCTTCCAGACGTTGAGTCCTCTCCTGGCCTCAGGGCCATCCAGTTGCTGCTTCTGGTTTGGATTGTATTTGCATTAATTTGCTTGGGCTGGACCAACAAGTATATGCAAATGGATATGAAGTGGCGGGGTCTCAGGGCAGGGAGTCTCCCTGAGGTGAAGATGGAGACCTGGAGGAGGGACACATGGGGAGATGCCCACGCTAGAGGGCCCCCCCAGGCTTGCTTTGACAGCCTCTCTGGCTCCAGAGGAGTGAGGGCAGCCTAGGATGTTAATAGCCCAGGCACTGCAAGCCCCAGGAGGCCTTGGGGGGACTGGGGAACAAAGGACTCAGACATTCCGAGGGTGGCAAGGGCAGCTCTGATAGTATAGGGCAGATGAACAGGGTTCTCAGACCCCCCAGGGAAGCAGGGAGCCTGGGAGCCAGCCCCAGGAATGTACGCACATGGCAGATGGCAAATAATTGTCCTGAGGCCCTGGAGAGGGATGAGGGTGGTGGGAAGCTGGGAGAAGAGGAGAAGGAGGAGGTAGATGCCAGGCCAGAGTTTCAGAGAAGAGAAGAAGCCGGGTGGGAGAGGGGAAATGACAAAGCTGCCCCCCTGGTGGTGGCAGGGGCCCAGTAAAGGGGGTGACAGGGGAGCTGAGAAAGCAGTCAGTGAAGACCTGGGAGAGGCAGCTGTCTGGGCCCCTCTCCCCTGTGGAATGGCTCCTGCTGACCCCAGGTTTGGGCAGGTGGAGGGGGCAGAGTCCTCAACTTTAGGGGAAAGTATTAATGATAGAGACACAGTCCCATCCTAACAGGGGCTCTCTGGCCTCAGAGAGCTACAATATACTGGAAAAGATGCAGGCTGTGTTCTTGCAAAGCCCCCAGTCTAACATAAGAGATAGTCTCTGTCTCCATCCTGGGTGCAGGTGGGGGCACAATGAGGACCCCACATACACTCTCCAAATTACTTAGGAGCTCTCCCAGCCCATATCAGCAAGGGCAAATGTACAGGACCAGTGAGCCCATCCTAGGTGGAGAGAACCCCAACATCAGCAGCAACCAGAGGCCAGCAGGGCTAACCCAGTGAGGTCTGCTGAAGGGAACTGTTTTTTCTTCTTTTAGAGAGGAGGTCTTGCTCTGTTGTCCAGGCTAGACTCAAACTCCTGGGCTCAAGCAGTCCTTCTACCTCAGCCCCCCAAGTAGCTGGAATTACAGGCATGTACCCCCTGCCTGGCTCCTAAAGTGAATTTTGAGGAAGATTTTGAAAATGGGGCTGAGTGTGGTGGCTCACACCTGTAATCCTAGCACTTTGAGAGGCCAAGGCAGGAGGATCACTTGAGCCCAGGAGTTCGAGACCAGCCTGGGCAATAAAATGAAACCCAGCCTCCACAGAAAAAAATTTTTAAAAATTAGCTGGGTGTGGTGGTGCACACCTGTACTCCTAGCTACTCAGGAAGGTGAGGTGGAAGGATTACTTGAGCCAGGGAGGTTGGGGCTGCAGTGAGTTATGATTGCTCCACTGCACTCCAGCCTGGGTGACAGAGTGAGACTGTCTCAAAAAAACAAAAAAGAAGGAGGAGGAGGAGGAGGAGAAGGAGGAGGAGGAGGAGAAGGAGGAGGAGGAGGAGGAGGAGGGAAGGAGGAGGGAGGAAGGAGAAGAAGAAGAGAAAGAAGAAGAAAGAGAAAGAAAGAAGAAAGGAGGAGGGAAGAAGAGGGGAGAAGGGAGAAGAGGGGAGGAGCAGGGAGAAGAAGAAGGAGGAGGAGGGGAGGAGGAGGAAGAAGAAGGAGGAGGAGGAGGAAGAAGAAGAGGAGGAGGAGGAAAGAGAGAAGGAAGGAAGGAAGGGGGAGGGAGGGAGAGAAGGAGAGAGAGAAGAGAAGAAAAGAGAAGAAAAAAGAAAAGGGGAGGACAATGGCTGAGGTTCATCCTCTGTTGGCCTGAGGCAGAGAGTGGTGAGAGCTGGGAATGGTGACGAGATCACCCAGCAACTTAGAGGTAAAGCCAAGACCAGAGATCAGATTTTAGGACTCCCAGTTCTGTGCTCTTTCCCCTCCCCCCGCTGGCATGCTGTTAACCTAGGGCTGTTGTCAGAAGGTTCCAGGAGGCCTGTCATCCTCCAGGTGGGCTGTTAGAGCAGGGGAAAGTACCTTAATCTCTTAAGGCCTCTTTTTCCCCATCTGTACTTTGGGCTCTTTCATCTGAAGAGGGGAAAGTCCTTTGTAGGTGGGTCCCAGGTGAATCCAAGGTATGGTACGACTCAGTTTTCCTGTAGGGATGGGTGGGTGGAAAGGGAGAAGGAGGCAAGCAGAGGCTGGGGGTCCTCCAGCTGATCAGGCATGGCCTTCTACCAAATATGCTTGATTTGACGATTTTCGAAGGGGAGATAAAAGAAGATGTATTTGCATTTGGTTTGCATAGCAATTGTGTGAATTCCAGGCCTGGGCCGGAGCTCTGGAATCTCCCTGGCTCTTGCTCCCTCCTCTGTGGTTTCCCCACCTGCCTAAGAGCCTCCCGGTTGCCAGTTGTGTGGCCACAGCTGGAGAAGGGGGGTTCAGATGTTGGCCACTGGCTTCTCCAGGACCCAAAAAAACCCTTCCGCCCTCTCCAGCCCCAGTCCCAGGACATTCTCGCTTCCCTGTGGGGTCCCCAGGAGGTCTCCTGGAGGCCTTGTGGGAGGCTCCGGGCTGGCTGAGGGCCGGCTCTAATCAGGCTGGGGCCTCCTACGGCTCTGCCTTCCCCAGCTGGGACCTCCTCTAAGGGTAACCCAGCGGGAGTCCCTCGGGGCCCTGCCCCTGCCGCCGGGGGGCTGGAGAGAGGGTCTCCGCACCCCACCCTCCTCGTCCTCAACGGAGGCTGGGTGCTCAGCTGCAGTGGGCCGGCAAAGGGCTGTCCCCTCCCACTGGAGCCAAATAATTGCCTCCTGCTTTGTTGTGTGGTGTCTGGGGCCCGGGGCCTCTCATTTGTGGGGACGTGCTGTGGCGAGAGCCTCCCTGCTAATTATCCTCCTCCCCATCGCCGCCGCCGCCGCCGCCACTGAGCCTCCTGCGTCCGCTGGGCCTTACTCACCCCCCGCCCGGCCTGTAGCTCCCCCCACGACCCAGACGCAGGGAACTCCCCTCCGCGGTCCCAAACTGTCCTTTCCCGGCAAACAACCTCGCTGGCTTCCCCCAATACGCCTGCAAGCTGACTCCGGGAGGAGCAGACCCGGCCGGGGTTTGTCTCAGGGAGAGAGACCTGAAAGGATATTTCTGGTTTGGATACATCCCCAACCCGGACCTCTGCCCGGGAACCGATCTGGGATTGGGCTCTGGGCACGCGCCTGCATTGTGCAACATCTGGACAGGGGTTGCACCTGTTGGGACTTGTTCCCAGTTGAGGTTGGAGCTACCTGCGACCCTGATACCTGGGAGAAAGCACCCCACGATAGTTTTTCTTTTTTTCCTCCCTTTTTCCTATTTCTCAACCACTTGTTTACCTATTTGCTGTAAAGGAAATGAAAGACAGGGAGACAGTGAAAGAGATCCGGCCTGAGACAAACCCACAACCCAAGGAATCAGACCTAGAGAGGGGCTCCCAAGACAGAGCGAATCCTCCAGCAAAGAAACGAAGACCAGAGGCCGGGCGCAGTGGCTGACGCCTGTAATCCCAGCACTTCGGGAGGCTGAGGCAGGCGGATTGCCTGAGCTCAGGGGTTCAAAACCAGCCTGGGCAACATGGTGAAACCCCGTCTCTACTAAAAATACAAAAAATTAGTCGGGCGTGGTGGCAGGCGCCTGTAGTCCCAGCTACTGGGGAGGCTGAGGCAGGAGAATCACTTGAATCTGGGAGGCAGAGGTTCCAGTGAGCCGAGATCGCGCCACTGCACTCCAGCCTGGGCGACAGGGCAAAACTCTGTCTCAAAAAAGAAAGAAAGAAAGAAAGAGAGAAAAAGAGAAGGAGAGAAAGAAAGAAAGAAAGAAAGAAAGAAAGAAAGAAAGAAAGAAAGAAAGAAAGAAAGAAGGAAGGAAAGAAAAAGAAAGAAAGAAAAGAAAGAAAGAGAGAGAGAAAGAAAGAAAGGAAGGCCAGGCGTGGTGGCTCACGCCTGTAATCCCAGCACTCTGGGAGGCCGAGGCGGGTGGATCATGAGGTCAGGAGATCAAGACCATCCTGGCTAACACAGTGAAACCCCGTCTCTACTAAAAAACACAAAAAATTAGCCGGGTGTAGTGGTGGGCACCTATGGTCCCAGCTACTCGGGAGGCTGAGGCAGCAGAATGGCGTGAACCCGGGAGGCGGAGCTTGCAGTGAGCCGAGATCGTGCCACTGCACTCTAGCCTGGAAAAAAGAAAGAAAGAAAGAAAGAAAGAAAGAAAGAAAGCAAACAGAAACAGAGACCAGAGAGGGATAGATAGGCGGGGACAAATGCTATGCAGAGAGCTGGAGGTACAGAGACAAAAAGAGAAATGGAGAGGTTTTCACTTCTCTTAAATGGCGACAAAAGAACTAGAACAAACAATTATAATCACAGAAAGCAAACTTCTCATTCTTATTAAATCTTGAGTAACTCTTAAGAAATGGGCCACTAAAGTTGAATGAAGACTGGACTTGGAGGGAGAAGTGGGGACAGATAGTAAGAGGTATTGCTAAGACTCTTAAGTTATGAAGAGACAGTCACATATCACAATGGTTTGCACACAGTAGGTGCTCAATAAATGATGACTGATGCAGGCAGATAGCTGACTCCTCTTTTCTAGGACCAGAGCTGAAAACTTAAATGATAGTAATAGGGATATAGGATTGGCTTCTGGAGGAACTTTCCAAGCGTGAGCACCGTTCATTCATCCAGTAAACATTTATAGAATGCCTACTGTGTGCCAGACATTGTTCTGGGTGCTTACAATGCAATTAGTGAACAAAACAAAAATCCCTGGAATACTCGAGGGTTATGGACTCTACCTGCTAGAAGGAGGGTCAGAAGAGAACAGTCCCTCTTCTTAGCACATTTTAGGGGAGCTAATTAGGGAGGATGAATTTGGGCAGGAGGTACGAATTTTCCAGAAAACTAGGGAAGGTGAACCCCAGACTCTAGGTTATAGAGCCCATCAAACCAGTGGAGACCAAGTTGCCAGTGGGACATCGATGAATTCAGCACAGGAGGAGGTGGATGCTTCTGGTCACATGAAACCGACAAAGTTTCAGTCTGGCATGGCTGGGAGTTCTGGGGTGCCAATTAGGAAACATGGATTTTTAGGATCCCTTCCTAGTTGGATACTCTATGTCAGGAGCAAGTACCTCCATGTGTTCATGCTTGGGTGGTGAAGTTCTTTGCAGTGAAAACCCAGCAAGCTTAGGACCCCATAAACTGATCTCATCTCTCCCTGTCTCCAGATAGGTCAGCCTTTAAATAATCCTGGCTTTTGTTCACCCCCTCCAAGGACTTCTTACCACCCCAGTTATCAGGAAGTCCAGCTCGAAGCCCTCTGCCTCAGTGGCAGGAGGGGAAATCAATGCCTCCTGCCTTTTTCCTGGGTGGAGAGAAAGAAGCAGGGATGTCATTTGATGAGGTGGGGACCAGCAGCTTCTTCACAAACACCCTCCACCCCTCCAAAGCTATCTCTTTTAGACCCTGAAGCAGAGGAGGGAGATGAAAGGGGCAGAGCTGACCACCAGAGGTGGAGAGGGTAGGACCCTGACTGGGAACAGATTTCAGGAGTAGATAGTGGGGGTGGGGTAGAGAAGAGCAGGGATCCCAGTGATCTCATTGGTTCCCTTGGCATCAAAGCGTTCATTGGTTTTTAGCGAAGTGAAATAGGTTAGTGTGTCTGAGGATTGCAGTGGGGTGGGGGGGAGGTAGGGAATAAGGTGTATCAATGTGTTGGCTCTGCACAGCCTCCCATCTTTCTTCCCCCAACACACATACAGTCCAGAAATTCTCTGAGAATCTGGCCTCATCAGGTCTTCATTCTGGAGCAAACTCTTTGATCTTCCAGCTGAGGAAAGAGACAAATGTGAGAGCCCCTTAAAGGAATCATAAGACAAAGTATTGGCTTGATATGTAAAAATGTTTAATGTAAATGTTTATTGAACTATGAAATGCATATAGAAAAGTGTTATGCATATAGAACATACATAAATCATAAGCACAAAACTGGATGAATTTTCACAAATTGAACATACCTGGGTAACCAACACTCAGCTCAAGAAACAGAAGGTTACCCGTACCCCAAAGCACCCTTGATACCACCTTCAGGTTATTAACCCCCCCAAAAATAAGGCATTTCTATTCTGATTTCAAAGAGTGTAGATTAGTTTTTCTGGCTGTTTTTGACCTTCATGTAGGTGGGATCATGCACTGCTTACACCTGTAGAGCCAGCCTCTTCCACTCTGCATGCTCATGAGATTCGTCCTTTGCTTGAGTTTGAACCCACCTGCAATAGGAGGGACAGGATGCATCAGGGATTATCCCCCTTTGGGTGTCAAACTCAGATCCCCTGAGATCCCCGTCAGTCCCCTTTTCAGTTTGGTGTTAGCACCCTCAATGTGCTGTACCTCCACACTCCCAGATCCCAAACAGGATGAGGACTGGGAGATCCTGCCCTCTTGGTGCTCCTATCCAAGCTGAGATCTGGGAACTGCTGGTACCAGACCACACCCCTCCAAAGGGACTCCAGAGGAAGTCCCCAACTTGGGCAGGGTTAATTAGATGGCGCTTTGAGATCTCAGGATGAAAGGACTGCCTAGGGCCATTGTCCTTGGCCTCCTGTCCAGCTTGGCAGGGGAGGGGAGGCAGTACCCTGTCCCTTCAGGCCCCAAGGATGGGGCGTCAGTTTATTGGGAGTGGCACTGGCAGGCTCTGGAGGACTCTGTTCTGAGAAGCTCCTGTTCATAGAAGCAGGAAGCCCAGGGCCGAGATATGGAGGAGTGGGGAGTCAAAGGCTCACACCCTGGGGTCTGCCTCCCCGCCTCCTGGGCAGCACCCAGACAGCCCGGCTCTGGTGCCGTGTGTGGTTTCAGGATAAGCTGCCGATGCCACCCAGAGCGCCCTGCTGACAGACAAGGATCTCGCCTGTTTTCAAAGACGCCCTTTCATCTGCCAGGGCTAATTACACCTGCAGAGCGGAGAAGAGGGCACTGGAGCCAGCCCCCTCCTTCTTCCCCCATCCCGCTCCCAAGCCCCCTACCTCAGGAACCCTTCCCCTCCCTCCCTTCTGCCTGTTTCAAAGCTCTGTGACAGCCTCAGCACCTGCCAATTATGGCTCCTCTAGTGACAAGTGGCCCTGGCTCCTTGGAGGGAGGGTGTGTGAGAGCAGAGGGCTTGAAGATGGGTCTATGCGTGTGCATGACGGTCGGGGTTGGGAGGGTCTGGCTGGCATTAGGAGGCTACTAGGGAGTAGGTGAGGGCCTCGTGAGTGTGAAAGCTCTGTCCCTGATGGAGGCAGCTTGGTGAAGGTCAGGAGCACTTTGGCTCTGATGCAGGCAGCTCTGCGTTGGCTGCCCAGGTATGAAAGTGGGAAGGCTCAGTGCCTCCCACTGGCTGTGTAGGCAAGTGGCTTCCAAGACTTGGGTCGTCCCCATGGTACTTGATGTTTTTCCTCTTCCAACACTTCGAATGCTGCTTTGCAACACTCTGCTCATGTGACTGAGTCTCCCACCACCTTGTAAACACGTGTGTCCAGGAGGCGCCATGTTGGTCCATCTTTGCATTTCATTATCCTAGTAGGTGCTCACTGCACACACTTGCCCCAGGAAGCTGACTGGTCCCATGGGGGTGGGGGTCAGAGGATGGGAGCCTCCACTGGCTGTGTGGCCAAGTGGTGGTCTACCCTTGCACGAGAGGCGTGATTCCACACTTTCTGAGATCATTGTGGGTTCTTCTCTCAGTCTCTTAAGGTCCCTACCACCCAAAAGCAAATAAGTTGTGGTGTCTAACCCAAGTCCTCTAGAGGTATTCCAGGCCTAGCCAGGGCCCTGCCCTCCCACTGTCAGAATTCTTAGATAGACACGAAGAACTGACAACCGGACCCTGGATCCTCAGATCAGGGTCACTGATATGGTTCCTCCACTTTCCCTCTAAGCCTCATCGCTTCTCTTCATCCTCCCATATCCCCTCTTCTGACCCCGCCTGTCTCTGGGAAATGTCATTCCCTGAGCTCCTCCTGACAGCAGGTCCTTCTGGCATCTAACCGACTTATCTCATGCTCTCAGGCCCTGTTTGGGGGCTGGTGCAGGGGGACCCTCACTGGGGCAGCGCGATAAGACGGGGTCTGACGGCCTGGCTGAGGTCATCAGCCGCCGAAGTACGTCAGCGATGGGTGTGTACGTCCCAGCCGGCCGCACAACCTCGCTTTCATCCTTTGTTCCTGCCAGCCCGGCCCATTCCCACCACAGATTCTCAGATTCCCAGCGTGGCGTGTCCGATGAGCAGGAGTCTTCGCCCGGACACGATCCTCTCCTGGCCCTGCCCTCTGCTCACCTCCCCCTCCCTGTCTCCCGCCCAGCCACTTTCAGAGGGGCAGTCGCTTTCCATCTCCCCGCTGCCCTCTCCTTGCCAAGCCTCCAAAGGCCACCAGAGGAATTGTGGTTGGACACAAGGGAGAATGTTTGGGGTTGCTGCCAAGCAGGGAACTTGGCAGGTGGTGGGCCCCTCTTTCCAGAGTGCCGATCAGCGGGTTGGGTGGGAAAGAAACACGTGTGCCTGGGGGGAGAGGGGTGGGCAAGGTGATTTCTCCATCTCCCATCAGGCCTCAAATGCGATCCCAGAGCCTTTGTTCACAGTGGCTGTCTGGCTGCTCCAGTCCGGCAGCCAATCCCCAAACATTTCTCCATTCACCCTGGCTGAAAACTAGGTTTCCACATCACTGGAATGGTTGTTTGTATTTGGCCCTCCCACTTGCCTGCGTCATCTCTGGCAGGGATTTGAACCCTATCTCCTGGCTCCCAGCCCCTTCCCAGGCATCACCGTGGCCCCCAACCTGGGCCCATCTTCCTCCTTGTCTCCAAGCAGTCTGTAGTTTTGATTTTCTACTCCATACCCCTCCTCACATCTTCCTTGCCCTCCTTCTCCAAGAAACCCTCTCAGACACCCCTCCCTGGCCCTGCCTCTGCCTTTGTTCCCTGCCCTCTGTCTCCTCATCCTGATACCCATGTTCTTTCCAGCCAGAGTCTTCCCGTTTCTCTTCTCTTCTGGGTGCTTGTGAGTGTCGGGTCTATATACCCTCCCACCCCAGTCAGGTGCTCCTCAGGGAAAGGAACCTTTATATTTCCCCCAGTTCCTAGAAAAGCCATGAGACGAGAGCTTGGAGAAGTGAGGGAGGGGAGGAGGGCAATTATCAGGGGAGGTGATGAAAAATTGGTAAGAGCTGAAGCATAAAGACGAAGCATGTCTCCCCTGAGCCCTGGCCCGGTGATCAGCATAGAGAAGAGAAAGGAAGAGCTATGAACATTTAATGGGGTAGATGGGGTGGGAGAAGAAAAATTACCCATCATTCCTCTTGTGGGTCTGAAGGGAGGTCCCCTGGAAGTTTTTCAAAGCGAAGACCAGGAGAGGTGAAAGGGCATGGTTGGGGCAGAATGGGGGCCTGATGACTGGGGGTGGAGGGAGCCCACTGCACCAGCTCCTCTTTCTAGACTTTTCCCCTAGGGATAGCAGCAGCATTTGGATGCTGTTTGCTCACTGGAGCAACCCAGTGACATAAAGGTGCTAACAAAAGTCCCCAGGCACCCTCTGATCCTGGCCTGGAAGAGAACCCACTGGTTCTTATCCTGGATCTGCCATTAATTAATTTGCTGAGTGATCTCTGGCAAGTCTCTCAACTTCTCTGGGCCTCCCTTTCCTGTCCTCACCCCTCCATAGCAGGAACAGGTGCCTGAGGTGGGGAGGTGGAGCCTTCCCCAGGCTAGCTTGGAGGCAGGAGGATGGAGGAGGGATGGACCCTCTCAGAGGCTCCTTCAGTCCTGGTGGTTGGAGCCAAGTGGTATCTTCTTGGATCCTTTCCCTGGTCAGTCGGGGAGGTTGACAAGGGAGACACAGTGCCGTTTCACTCCTGAGAGGAGCATGAATCTCTCCAAAGCTTCTCTTCCTACCCCTCCTTAGGGTGGCTCCCGGGAATCCTTTTTGCACCCTAGGTCCCCTCCCCTAATATTTCCCCTTCTCCTGCACAAGAGCAGGAGCACACCCTCAGGAGAGAGACTAGCCCAGCACTCCTGATGAGCAATAATTTGTTTTATGACAGAAAAGGAAATTGTCTTCAGTTTCACAAGAGCGAAACGAATTCGTTTGAAGTAGTTTGCCCTGCGGCAGGCAGGAGAAGAAGGTTTCTCTCTAGAGCTTGCTTTCGCTCTCCTTCTCTCCCCCTCTCTCCCTCTCCCCTTCTAATTACTGCAGCTTCCAAGCTGTTGGCATGAGTCGATGCCAGGCTGTCAGATGCCAACTGCCCCAGGATCTCACCTCCTGGGTGTGGATAGGGGGATGGAGCCACAGTCACAAGGTGGGGTGGCTCTCAGTTCAGCCTCTGCCATGCCTGAAGCCTTACCTGGCACCATCAGGTAGGGAGGAGGAGGGCAGGGGCAAAGGGCAGCAAGACAGGGCCCAGGACAGCAATCACGTCCTGGACCTTGGAAGACCACTGACACCTTCGATGCTCAGAGAGGGCCTGTTAGAGGCTGGGGGGCTTTCCTGTAAGAGTTACCCATATTTCTAGATCAGCCTTCTTTCTTCATTCTCTGTGATTGCAGCCTGGAAGCTGAAGTCCCTATGGGCATCTGGGCAAGGAACTGGACCATGACCACCTACTGGTGTCAAGACTCAAAGATTTGGCAGGGTGCCACGGCTCACATCTGTAATCCCAGCACTTTGGGAGGCTAAGATGGGAGGATCACTTGAAGCCAGGAGTTTGAGACCAGCCTGGATAACACAGTGAGACACCCATCTCTACAAAAAAAAAATAAAAATAAAATAAAAAAAATAGCTGGATGTGGTGGCACACCTGTAGTCCCAGCTACTTGGAAGGCTGAGTCAGGAGGATTGCTTGAGCCCAGGAGTTAGAGGCTTCTGTAAGCTATGATGGTGCCACTGCACTCCAACCTGGGAAATAGAGTAAAATCTTGTCTCTTAAAAAACAAACAGACAGGCCAGGCGCGGTGGCTCAAGCCTGTAATCCCAGCACTTTGGGAGGCCGAGACGGGCGGATCACGAGGTCAGGAGATCGAGACCATCCTGGCTAACACGGTGAAACCCCGTCTCTACTAAAAAATACAAAAACCTAGCCGGGCGAGGTGGCGGGCGTCTGTAGTCCCAGCTACTCAGGAGGCTGAGGCAGGAGAAAGGCGTGAACCCGGGAGGGGGAGCTTGCAGTGAGCTGAGATCCGACCACTGCACTCCAGTCTGGGCGACAAAGGGAGACTCTGTCTCAACAACAACAACAAAAAAACAAAAAACAAACAGACAAACAAAAAGGAAAAAAAGACTCAAAGATTCATTCAGAGGTGGACAGAATGGAATGGAGAGGATAGCACTTGTGGATCATCAATGCTGTCATTAAGAAGTCCAGTGTAGGCCGGGTGTGTTGGCTCACACCTGTAATCCCAGCACTTTGGGAGGCCAAGGTGGGCGGATCACCTGAGGTCAGGAGTTCGAGACCAGCCTGACCAACATAGTGAAACCCCACCTCTACTCTCTCTCTCTCTCTCTCTATATATATATATATATATATACACACACACACACATACACACACAATTAGTAGGGCATGGTGGCACACGCCTGTAATCCCAGCTACTTGGGAGGCTGAGGCAGGAGAATTGCTTGAACCCAGGAGGCAGAGGTTGCAGTGAGCGGAGATCGCACCATTGCACTCCAGCCTGGGCAACAAGAGGAAAACTCCATCTCAAAAAAAAAAAAAAAGAAGTCCAGTATACTGAAAAATCATGGACCCACTTATGCCTGCTTTAAGGGCCCCCTTCTCCCCTCCCTTCCTTCTTTCCTTCCTTCTTTCCTTCCTTTCTTCCTTCCTTCCTTCCTTCCCTCCCTCCCTCTCTCTTTCTTTCCTCCTCCTCCTTCTTTCCTTCCTTGCTTCCTTCCTTCCTTCCTTCCTTCCTTCCTTCCTTCCTTCCTTCTATCTATTCATCCTTCCATTAACTTATTCAACAAACATACAAAGCACTTATAGAGTCCTAGGCACCATTCCAAGCACTGGGAGTACTGCAATGAATGAAACCCCCTGCCTCCATGAAGCTTACATTCTAGTGAGGACAATGTTAGCTTGTAACTCGGTACAAGAGGCTGTACCGAGCACATGCCTGGAACAGAGAAGGCACTTAAAAATATTTGTGGAATGAGTGACTAAATGCCCAGAATGAATCAGAGGTGACACTGCAAATGTTCAGCTGGTGGGTAAAAAAGAACCACTTGCTTAACTCATTCCCTGCCATGTTCCACCCCATCCTCCCTTCCTGTCCAGAGGGCCCTCCTGCTGTGGTCCAAGGGGCAGCTGGCTGTGCAGAGAGCAGACAGACATCAGGCTCCAGGGCTGCCAACCTGGCACCGCTGCTTGGCGCTGGGCGCCCTCTAAAACAACAAACTTCGTGTCTCTAATTTGGCGCTTCCTGTTTATCTTGATATTATCTCCTGTCCTTGAAGCCCACAGGCCCAATCAAGGATGAGGCAAAGGGCCAGAACTTTGGGGACTCAGAGATGGAAGAGGCAAGGGTGCCCTCCCTCCCAGGGTTCTAGGTTGTGCCCACAGGCACTGGGCAGAGGTCCGAAGTCCAATGCTCCAGGCACTAGAGGAGGCTGAGTCTCCTCTGTACCTACACAGCAGGAAGTCCCACATGCTGGATTCTAGTTGTCCCAGGTTCATAGATCAATGCCACTTTTTCCCCTCTATGACTCTTGGTTTTGTGAACACCACAGAATGGGAAGGATTCAGCAGGGGACTCGCCTAGCTTCACTGCTCTCTCTCATCCCCACATGGCTTGGAAGCTCTTCTTAATGAATGACTTCAACTCTTCACAGTCTTTGAGAAATGGATCGAACTTTGGGTGGTTTACCTTTTTTTTTTTTTTTTTTTTTTTTTTTGAGACAAAGTTTCCCTCTGTGGTCCAGGCTGGAGTGCAGTGGCGCGATCTCGGCTCACTGCAACCTTCGCTTCCCAGGTTCAAACAATTCTTGTGCCTCAGCCTCCCAAGTAGCTTGGACTACAGGTGTGTGCCACCATGCCCAATTCTTTTCTTTTTTTTTTTTTGAGACAAAGTCTTGTTCTGTCATCCAGTCTGGAGGGCAGTGGCACGATCTCATCTCATCAGGTTCAAGCAATTCTTCTGCCTCAGCCTCCCAAGTAGCTGGGATTACAGGTGCAAGCCACCACACCTGGCTAATTTTTGTATTTGATAGAGATGGGGTTTCACCACGTTGGCCAGGCTGGTCTCGAATTCCTGACCTGAGGTGATCCACCCGTCTTGGCCTCCCAAAGTGCTGGGATTACAGGCGTGAGCCACCACCGTGCCAGGCCTTATTTTTGTGTGTGTGAGGGAGGGGCAGGGTCTCATTCTGTCTCCCAGGCTGGAATGCAGTGGTGTGATCATAGCTCACTGCAGCCTTGACCTCCTGGGCTCAGGTGATCCTCCTACCTCAGCCTCCCAAGTAACTGGGACTACAGGCACCCCCACCATGCCCAACTAATCTTTGTACTTTTTGTAGAAATGGGGTCTGGCTATGTTGCCCAGGCTGGTCTTGAATCCCTGGGCTTAAGCAGTCTGCCCACTTTGGCCTCCTAAAGTGCTGGGATTATAGGTGTGAGCCACCATGGCTAGCTGTCTCAGGTTCTTTTGGTTTTTTTCAAAGGGAGTCTCACTCTGTCTGAGTGAGACCCAGACTGGAGTGCCGTGGTGTGATCTCAGCTCACTGCAACCTCTGCCTCCTGGGTTCAAGAGATTCTTGTGCCTCAGCCTCCCAAGTACCTGGGACTACAGGCACGCACCACCATGCCTGGCTAATTTTTGTATTTTGGGTAAAGATGGGTGTTTGCCATGTTGGCCAAGCTGATCTTGAACTCCTGACCTCAAGTGATCCACCCGCCTCGGCTTCCCAAAGTGCTGGGATTACAGGCGTGAGCCACCACGCCTGGCCCTTCAGGTTCTTGAATCCATAATCTAGGCACTTGAAAGATGAAGCTTCCTCTAGACATTGAAGTCCGCCTGGGATCAGCTGACTCTTGGAACCAAGTGAGTGTGTCCACTATGCTGGGCATCAAGATGGCTGCCCTGTGGGTGGAAGGATCAGGGCAGATTCCAGACAGGCCCCCACCCCGGCCAGAGGGGCAGCCTCTGCCACCCCCAGAGCTCCAGGTAATAACCTAGGGGCCACGCCAGGCTCGCCAGCACCTGAGCCACCGGCAGCAGATAATGACGGGGGAGCTGGGCAGTCAGAGCCAACCCTTCAATCAGGAAGCAAATTAAAAAGGGGAGGAATATCCCAGACAGACCACAACAATGAGACCGGCCCCCTTTCCAGGGCACTGCCCTCCCTCCCCCTACCCGCCTGATTCCGCCTGCCAGGTCCTGATACCCAGCCTCCTCTCTAATTCCCCTCTCGTGGGATCCTGCTGGAGGTTCTCTGGATGACCCTGGCTGAGGGTTGGTGGCCGTGCCCAGCTGACCAGGACACGGGGCCTCTTATGGAGCCTCGTCTGCCAGCCCTGATCTTGGATTCCTGACAGGGCACTGGGCACAGTGTCAGGGTGAAAGAGGAAGGGTCAGGGCATGTTTTTGATGCAGTGTCTTCAAGGTCATGAGGCCGACTCTCAGTGACATGACAAAAGGGATTTATTTATTTATTTTAACCTTTTTTTTTTTTGTAGAGTCGGAGTCTCGCTATGTTGCCCAGGCTGGTCTGCAACTCCTGGCCTTGAGTAATCCTCCTGCCTCTGCCTCCCAAAGTGCTGGGGTTACAGGCATGAGCCACTGCACCCAGCCAAAAAAGGGATTTATAGAGAACTCACCAACCTCTGACCTGGCAGCCCCTTGTCCTCTGCAAAGGGTGTAAATTCAATCCAGTGCAACATGTGTTTATTGCACACTCAGTACTAGTTGCTGTATAAGATGCTGGGGGAGATACAAAGATGAACAGAAATTTCCAGTCCCTCAAGGAACCCATGATCTGACACACGCATACAGCTAATTGTATTACCCATCAGAAAATATTAAATGCTCTGTATTTTACAACTTATGGGAGCACAGAAACGTATAACTTGAAAAACTAAAGAAGGCTTTAGAGAGCATGGGGACATAGGAGTCGGGATTTAAAAGATCAGTAGGAGCTCATCAGGCAGAGAAATGGGGAAGAGCATTTCACACATGGAACAGTGTGGGGTGTAAAAGTATGTGGATGGTAAGGATGGAGTAGAAGCCTCCTGGGGAGTGGGAAGGGATGTGGCTGGAAAGGGAGGCTGAGGCCAGATGGGGAATGGGGCTTCAATTCTAGGCCTAAGAGTGTAGATTTTCTCCTGTAGGTAATGGGGAGCTATTGAATGTTTTTGAGCTGAGGCATGCCATGATTGGGATCTTTCCACCCTTGTAAGAAGTTTAAATTCCTACTGAGGGACTAAGGGGATTCTCCTTTTTCTGCCTGCCTATCTCCGTGACTGACACCCAGCCAGCAATTTCCCTCAGCTCCACTTACACGCCTTGCTCCTTTGCCCCAAACCTCCAATTCTTTGTTCCAAGCATCCCAAACCTCCAATTCCTTGTTCCAAGCAGGGTGACAGGGTGGGGGGCTTCACTCTCCCTCAGCCCCCACTCCAACCCTGCATGTCCCAGACACTCTCTGGGTCCTTCCACCTCCGTCACACAACCAGGGCCAGCCAGGGGGACAGTAGGAAGTTGTGTGTGCTTGCTTCACGGATCTTTCGGTTTTAAGTCCCCCTGACCCAGGCTTCTCCCTTCACTGATGCCTTCCCCCAGCTGAGGAGCTTCTGGAAGCTGGGATTCTGGGGAGCCCTTTCTCTAATTCACTCAGCTGCGGCTTATCCACCCCTTTCTCAAAGAAAGGCTCTGGGCTGAGGACCCTGTGGCATGAAAAGGATATAGTTCTTGCCCTCAAGGATCCAACCAGTAGAGGAGATAAGAAAACAAGCCCATGGAAGCACAGCATGAGGCAATAAGTGCTGAGGAAGTTCAGAGAAACACGCCAGTGATGTGCTGATAAGAGAAGCCTTTGCAGAGAAAGCCGCCTATGTGCCAGCCAGGAGCTTGAAGGATAATGTGCTTTCCGGAGGCAAGAATGGCTGGCAGGGGTGGAAATGATTTCAGCAAAGGTAGGAAGGTTGGACACGTTTGGCGAACATTAAGTCCGTTGGGCTGAGCTGGGCTGTAGGGTTTGTATGAGGACCAGCGGGAGACAAGACTGCATAGGTGAAGTAGGAGGGTCCTGGATGGCACAGTTAGCACTGTGGAGTCACTGGACATGTTGGAGATGGGAAGTGCCAAGATGGAGTGGCATTTTAGGATGCTTAGACCAGGCATCATGTCTCATGCCTATAATCCCAGCACTTTGGGAGGCTGAGGCAGGCGGATCACATGAGGCCAGGAGTTCGAGATGAGCCCGGTCAACATGGTGAAACTCCGTCTTTACTAAAAATACAAAAATTAGCCAGGCATGGTGGCGGGTGCCTGTAATCCAGTTACTCAGGAGGTTGAGGCATGAGAATCGCTTGAACCTGGGAGGCGGAGATTGCAGTGAGCCAAGATGGTGCCACTGCACTCCAGTCTGAGTGATAGAGGAAGACTCTGTCTCAAAAAGAAAAAGAAAAAAAAGGGTGCTTAATCTGTCATTGATTAGGTGCAGGAAAGCTTAGGTTGGTAGGTACAATAGGAGACCTGAAAATTAATCGAGACAAGAAGTAATTTTTGTCAGCAAGTTGACACTTCCAGAGAATTTCCACAGACCAGTGCCCATTTCCACCTCATTTGTCAATTCAACAAGTATTTGTAAAATACTTGCTAAGTACCAGACACCATTTTAGGCTCTTTCTTCATCATCTTTCCCTGCCCTAAGATAAAAAGATGAAGGTAAACTCTCACCTGCACACACTTGGGAGACCTCACTTAGCCCAGCCTCCCCCTTGCAGCCTAAGCAAATGCAGTAGCTTCTGTCTTTGGAGCAGGTATATTGAGAAAACTCAGAGAACTACATGCAGTAAGGATTTGGGGGACAGTGAGGTAAGCAAGCTTAGGGGTGGGAGGAAGAGTAGCTTGGAAAGCAGAAAGCAGTTGGTGGGTGGGAAAAGGGAAGTTGACAGCCGAGTGTAGGGGAGCCCTGGGATCTTTAGGGGAGGGAGGCTGGGCAAGGAGGAGAAAGATGGAAGGAAGAACAGCAGGAGATGGGCCTTTGGGGCTGAGGATGGGGGCCGGAGGGATGAACAAATTAGAGAGCTGAAGAAGGAAGTAGAGTCTTAGCAGCTAGGGGCGGGAGGAGGAGGTGGGAGACTGAGAGGCGAGGGCAGAGGAAATAGGCCCAGGCACTGGAGACGAAAGTCTGGGAGTCTGAGCCGCTGAGGAGCCACCTGGAAGGTGCAGGCAGCGGCAACATCAAACCTGAGATTCGAGGGTTGGCGCTGGGAGTGAGCTGGAGTTGGGGGAGGTGGCTCGGTGTGGGGGGCCAGGGGGTGGGTAGGGGAGCTGAGATCAAGAGAGAGGGGCTTGAATTGAATCTACCCTTAGCCCCACTTGGTCTTCAGCTTCCTCAGCCCCCTCCCCTCTTCTGGCTCCAAAGGCCAGAAGCCAGGACTCTGGAGTCCCGCCCCCCACTCCAAGCTATAGGCCCCATGGCACCCACCCCTGGCTTTCCCAGCTCCTCTCTCCCGCCCATCACTGATGTTGGGAAAGCACATTGTCTGGAGGTGTGAATAGAGGAGGAAAGGGGGTCTCCTGCCAAGTAGGCTGCTGGCTGTGTTCATTGCTGTCCAGGCAGGGTCTCCACACACCCTTGACTGATCCAAAGGCCAGGGGAAGGTGTGTGGGCCTGAAGGTCCAGGTTGAGGGCTGGGTCTTTTTCCTCTCCCAAACTCCCCCCAACCCCAAGATTCTCCCATCTTTTGGACTGGACCTGCTACCTAAGCATATGGAACCGATTGAAAGAATTTGTATGCTCACCTTATAATTTATGCAAATCAACTCTGTAATTAACTATAATTTGGAGGCATCCTTTGGTATTTGAGACATTTATCCATGAGGAAATGCCCTAGTGATAATGCTCCCGTATTAACATTATTTACTCCACCTGTGTGGTCTCCTCAGCTTGTTTCCCCTCCCCACTCTGATTTTCTGTGCTGGAAAGTGGGGAGGGACAGGGAAGCCCCTCCCTGGAGCCTGCCTCAGTCCTGACGCCTGGGTTCCCCCAGGGGATTGTGCTGGCTCTGTCCTCCCAATTTTGCCTAAGATTGAAGAAAGGGGTCCAGCTGTGCCTCCTAAGCCCTCTACTACTCTATTCTCTCCTGCTTGATGGGTGGCTTTCTGCTGACCTTTTACCTCTTCAGAGCCTCAGTGATCTCATCTCTGAAATGGGGAGAGGAAGGACCTGTCGGGGCCTTTATGGGATAATTGCTGAAAAGTTAATGAAGAGACTGGGAATCCCCAGTCTAGGGGTTGCTGAGGGTATAGGGGAGGAGCAGGAGAAGAGTTTTGGGTGAAGACTCCCTGGCTCATCCTGAGAGGGAGGTAGCATGCAAGTCTTGGGGTACTGGGTTCTAGTGTGTGTAGAGGGGTACAACTGCTCCTGTCCTCTGCCAAGGGCACTGGGCTATGGTCAAAATTGGGATGTCATTACAGGAAAAGTCCTCAGGCCACTCTCCTATGATGGTCAGAGTTCCCAGCATCAGTGAGCTTTGGGAAACAACTCTTACTCTGTTTCATCTCCATTCTCCTTCCTGGTCTTTCGTCCATCTCTGCCCTAGGACATGTTTTTGTTAGCCAGTATACCTAAACTTACAACCACCCTAAAATTAGGCTGATATAAATAGAGATCCAGGGGCTCCCCCTAAATTCACCTTCAGGTCCTTTCTCCCTTTTCCAGGCCACCTTCCCACCCTCTTCACCCTCCTGGAGTTCCAGGAGTCCTGAACTCTCTGTAACAGTTCTTGGCTGGACTCTGCCTCTGGTCTTTCTGGTCTTAGGTGACCTCTTGTCCATCCTAAGCTGCCCCACTCCATCTGAAGTCAGGGAAAAGGTCCTCCCTTCCCATTTGACAATGAGAGATCCCAGGTCCAAAAGATAGATTACCCCAGGTCCAAAAGATAGATTACCCTCGGTCCTCCTGGGGGATCCAAGTTGGGAAGTGAGTATGTAAAAAGAGGATGAAAAGGGAGAGAGAGAAATTGTGGCTCTGAGAGGCCAACAACACTGACATGAAGCTCTGCAAGGAGGAACTGACTTGAAGCTGTGTGGTGTATGTGTGTTGGGTGGGGGGCATGCGCCTTCTAGGTCTCAAAAATGGAACTTCTTTCTTTCTTACCAAGTCCATGGAGGAAACCTCAGGAAGAGGGGATGGAATTTGGAGAGTTCCAGCCATCCCAGCTCTCCACCCTAGCAATGCTGTCATTTCCTCCATCCTGCAAGAACTGCTTTGTCCCTCTCCCACTGCCCAACCAACTCTGGGGAAGGAAGGAAGTGCCCCCAGCCCCCACTCCCAGCTGAAATCCTCCTTTCCTGGCAGACCTCACGGACTCAGATCTCACCCCCTACCACTCCCCTAGGAGAGCTGGGGGCCACTGTTTCCTGGATTATCCTAAAAGCTTCCGAGGCCGTGAGGACTTGGCAGCATCCCTGCTCCCTCCTTCACCTCCCCCTTTGGCACTGCCTGTCGCCTCCTTTATAAAGCTTGGCTCTTTTATCACCGCCACTTGGCCCTCACTGCTGCCGCCAGCTCTGGGCTCCATGGACTGGTAAGAGAGGCTGTTCCCTGTCCAGTACAGGGAACCTCCATAAAGAGGATCAGGTCTCCACTCTAAAGTGGGGGTCATAGAGAAGGCTCTGGTTCTCTCTGAACTGGGAAGGGGGAGATAAGAAGGAGATCTTGGTGGGGTTTGCATGGAGAACCAAAGGGATCCCTTGGAGGTCTTTTGACTGGGCTGGGGTAGTCAGCCCAGTGGAGAAGTGGGGTAGGGATTCATAGCTGGGTACTTTATTCTGAGAGAAAGGAAGGGCAAATAAATGTTAATAGAAATACAGGGCACACACACTCACTGCCTGGAAGATCTTGAATGACAGAACACCTGCAAGGATAGTAAGGGAGAAACCACTACCCACATCCTATGGGGAACTGTGTTTATGATGGAGGAGAGAAGACATTCTATACTCCAGCCCACAGGTACACACAGGCATGATATGTACACACATTTGTAGATATACACACACCAACACACAGATGCACTACCCTCAGGCGGGTTCATCTTCTAGACTGAAAAGGGACGGTGGTAGCTAGCAATTTTGAAATTTATAATAAAATTAGTGTCCAGCATTGTGCTTGACCTTAAGTATACCCTCAATAAGTGTTTGTTGAACGAATAAAGGATGAATGAAAGAAAACTATTTGACCCCAGCTCTAGGCTCTACCTGGTTTTCTAGGAATCAGGGAAGTGTGGTGGGGAGAGGAGGGGAAATAAAGAATATGTTGGCATCCAGGGTCATCAGCTTGCAGGCTTGTAAGTGCAGCCTGGAGGTGGGAGTGGGAAATAGAGGAGAGGAGTGAGTGAGAAGAGGAAAACAGGACCAGACCCTGGTCTGGTTTCAGCTCTGCTTCTAACTTGCTACTAACTTCCCTGTTTTGGGGTTTGGTTTCTCTACCAGTAAAACGAGGGCTTGGACTAGACAATTTGGGGCTAGACCAGCTTTGATATTCTCATAGTGCAATCTCTACAGGACAGTTGAGGTTTGGAAGGGATCACAAGTGCAGAGTCTGACTTGTCTCAGCAATTCAAGATGGGATCAGTTTGTCCATTAGACTCAAGATAGGAGATGGCTTTGATCTAGGCATTCGTTTAAGAATGCTATCTCCTCTGCCTTCAGGCTCTAGGGGAGCCGGACTTCCAGGGTCATCAATTCTGCCATATTGAGGCCAGAAGGACTAGCAGGCAGAATATGGGCTTTGGAACCTGAGAGATCTGAACTCAGTTTCTTCTTCTGTCTTTCAACAACTCTGTAATCTTGGGTAGATCATTTAACTTCTTTGATCTTTGGCTTCCTCATGTGTACAATAGGAATAATAATAATTACTTTGCTGCATGCTCATGAGAATTAGAGATATTTGTGTAAAGCACCTGGAACATAGTAGGTGCTCAGTAAATAAATGCTGGTTGTGATAAACACACAGACTAATGAGGTTTCTCCAGGTACAAAGTGGGTCACTGACTATAGATGAAGCTTCAGAAGAAGTGGGGTGGCAGGAATGGGGGTTGGACACTTGCAGGGGAAATCCGACTATTTATTTGAGGGAATGAGGAGGAGCAGCAGAAATGGCCCAAGTTCAAGACAGATCTCAGTTTATACAGGAGATGTGATGGGCTGCGTTGTTCAATTTTGAGTAGCAATAAGTATATGGGCAATGGGCTGTGGTCACCTTGCTCATTATGTCAGCATCAGACCATGGGCCATCATTCAGTGGGAAAACATTTAGCAAGTGCAAACCAAAAGGGCTGGAAGCAAAGGACTGCAAGTAGAGGGGGACTGGAGGAAGGATAGTGCCAGTACCCTGAGTGAGCAGCAGAAACCTAGGCAGAGCAGGAAATCAGAATGGCTGAGAGTTTCCAGAGACAACTGCATTGTTGTTGAATTTCCTGCTGATGAGCTGCAGGCAGATGGAGGGTCCTTGCTCATGGGATTCCAGATGGTTACAGGTATGGTTGGATTGGGGTAGGGCTAAAGGGGGCCTAGAGTGAAAGTAGCGGGGAATGTCTACCATCCTCGGGCTGAATCCCTGTTGCTTTCCAGGGAAAGACAGAAGAGGCCAGGAAGAGAAGGCAATCTGATGCATATAAATGGGAGGGGGAACTTGGTCCCCCCCACCCAGAGTCAGACCCCTGCACAGGCTTTAGCACCTTAGGAACACTAGATGCAGCACGAGCAGGCAGCTTGGAGGAGGAGGCAGGAATGCCCAGAGGTCAAATCAGGAATCAGAGTCCCCCATTGGGAGCTGTTTTGGTCCTGATGAACTTCTACTCCAACCCAGAGGTAGCTGTGAACTAGGATACAAACCCAACTGGCCAGGATTTGTAGGCTGAATGGATGGAGAGAAAGTTGCGTTGATGAAGAAGATTGTCAATTTAGCTGTGGCCACAAAGATCCAGAGCAGTTCCTGTGAATCCACATCCAGGGCCCCAAGTAACAAGAAGGCAAAAAGCAAACCCCGACTGATCAGAAATCTCAATCCCCCGATGTTAGGCGGTGCCTCCGGCTTCCAAATGCCTGTCAGTTCTCTAGCATGGTGGCTGCTCTTACAGCATTTCACAAAGGAGGAAACTGAGGCTTAGAGGCACCTGACCTGCCAAGGTCAGGTTAGCAGGTGCAGGGCTGGGGCTAGAATTTAAATCCGTCAAATTCTAGTCCACAGGTCTTTGTGCATATACCTTAATCCAACAATATTTACTGGGAACTGACTTATTTAATAATTATAACAAGGATATCTTCCATTTACCCGGTGCTTACCAGGGGCCCCGTGGGCTAAGCATTTTTAGGCACATCAATTCCTTTATGCCCCCAGGAGACCCTACCAATGTGTACCCAGATTGTCCGGATGAGGGAAATGAGCCTTAGAAAAGAGGGACATGCACAGATGAATCTGACGTCGATTCTGAATGAGAACGTGTGCGTGTCTGGGGGGTACCACACATATACGCATACACACATGGATTTTCACCCCACTTGTGCACTCCGTTTAGCTATTTTTGAGTTACCGTTTGAGTGTGTCCCGAACGGGGATGCAGGACAGAAAAACCAATGATGGTGGAATAGGGTCTGTAGAGGCGAGATTAAATCAGCCTAAATTCAAATATGAAATCGACTGTAAAGAGGAAAACGAAATTTTAAAAAGCCGACGGCAAAGCGCACAGGGGAGACCAACCAGCAAAATGAAAGAAATAGGAAAATTAATTGGCATTCCCCTGCAAAAAAAAAAGGGTCACAAGGAGAGATCAACACTGCTGCATGGGAGGTACCAATCCGGAAAGAAGCATGGGGCCACCTCGGCGCCCAGGCAGAAGGATGGGTGGGTGGGGTGGGGATGGAACTTCCCTACCCACCGATGCTTGGCAGGTCTCGGAAATGTCGACCCATCCAGATCTTGAGAGAAGTTTTTGTGAGCTCCGCAAGGGCGCTGAAATTTTACCAGAATATTGCACTGGGCGTGTGCATTTTTCTCAAAGGAATCCAAGACCCTTCCCCAAAGTTAAGAACCTTGGGTTTAGACATTCTGGCGAGAATTAGGAAGGAATGGTGGCAAGGGATAGCTCAATTCCTTCCAGAAGTGTCCCTTCCCAAAGCCATTCAGGCGCCTGCCCATTCTTCAGAACCGGCTGCTGGGGGCAAGGGTGTGAGCAGGCTGAGCACTTCCCGAAGGACAGGAGGGCGAGGAGAGGCGGATTTGAGAGGTGGATTTCGGAGGCACTGGGGTTGCTGCCTAAGGGGAGGGGCAGAGTGAGACCTGCTGGGACCTGGGACCGGAGTGGGGGCGGCAGAGACCGGTTGCGGGGGCGGAGGCTGGGAGAGGGGAGGAGAGGAGGTGGTCGCCCAGAAATGTCAGAGAGGGAGACCCCGAAAGCGAGAGGGAAAAAAGGACAGGGAAGGGTGGTGGTGGAGAGAAGCGGCTAGGGGTGCGGGGGTTGAGGCGGGACAGGCGACCGGGGGTCGGGGGAATGGCAAAGGAGGGCAGCCAAGACAAATTTCACACGGCCTAAGCCTGGAGGCGAACTGGACACATACTTGGCGCTCAATCCTGTTTCCTTCTTTCCTCCCAGTTCCGGGGCAGCGCTGCCCATCCAGAGAGGGTGGGTCAAGGGCCATCGAGGCAACTAAGGGTTGCTGCCTAAGGGTGGCTCTGTATCACCCCCAGGACCTGCCCCCTTATCCATTCCCCCCAGGTCTTAGTCCTGCATCCTCTGATAGACCGAGCCAGCTCGAGGGCAGTTTTCCACCCGGCGGGGCGGGTCTTAGAACCTGGGAATCACCCCACCCGGGCCCCTCGCCTTGGGGGTGGAGGGGACCAGGGAGGAGCGAGGGAGCGGGCGGCGTACGCCCTAGTTAACTTTCCTCCCCTACTCCCGCCCGCCCCCTCCTCGAGGCCGGACTGGGCCTCCAGTCCAGCCGAGCCCGCAAGGGTTAAAGGCGGCAGCAGGTGAGGTGGGCGGGGCCGCGAGATCTGGGGAAAAAGCAGCGCTGGGGAGAGGATGAAGGCAGAGAGCGCGGGTGAGTCACGGGCGGAGCTGGCCTCGCTCGTTCGCTGGCTCCTGCCCGCCCTCCGTCCTCCGCCCTCTCGCCAGCGCTCACCTCCTCCGCCGCCCGCCGCCCGCCGCCCGCCGCCTGCCGCCAGCTGCCGGGTCTGGCTCGCCCTGGGCTCCTGCCCCTCACCGCTCGAGAGCTCGCCGGCGCACAGGACCCATGAGCGCCTGTCTGTAGTGCACCAGCCAACCGTGCCCGGAGCCCGCCGCAGCCTTGAGGTAGGAGCGCGGGTCGGGGTGGCCAGGGGTGAGCGCTACGGAGATCGTCTCGAAAAAACGCACTCCGAACGCGCCCCAGCCTCCTATGACCTTGGGAGCGGGGTAGTCCTAAAGGATTTGAGGGGTTAGAACCCCGATGGAGGGAAAACCGGGCAGAGGGGAGAGACTGGAGGGACCGAGGAGGCTGTTAAACTGGGGCAACTGGAGAGACTGGGACAACCAGAGGACCGGGACATTGAGAACGGGGAGTACTAGCCAGTGATCCGGAGAGGCAGAGCGGAATGGGGCATAAGGGTGCCCCGACTCGCCTTCCCACTTCAGGGCTTGGGAAGCCTGCGATGTGCGCCATGCTCTCTCCTTTCCTGAAATCTTTCTAGGCCTGGAAGTGAATCGGACACATACTTGGCACTCAATCCTGTTCCCTTCTTTCCTCTCATTTCTGGGGCAGGGCAGTGCTGCCCATCTGGGGCAGGTGGGTCAAGGACCACAGAGGCAACCTAAGGGTTGCCACCTAAGGGTGGCTCCATATCACCCCCAGGACCTGCCCCCTCCTCTGTTCTCCTGGGTCTTAGTCTTGCATCTTCTGCTAGACTGAGCCAGCTCCAGGGCAGTTTTCCACCCAGTGGGACCGGTCTTAGAACCTGACAATCACCCCGCTTTGGGTTTCCGAAATCTTGGTAGCAGGCCATTGCATCCCAGACCTGGGCTCTTCAGCTCTCTGCCAGAAGCCACTCCAGAGCCCAGATTATTCTAGGCTTCCCACTCTCCAGCCCCTGGGGCAGTTCCCAGGTGCCAAAAGCTGTTAGGGTCCCTGGCCTCACAGCTTGTGCCAGCCCCTTCTGTGCTTCCCTGCCCCGGCTCCGGCTCCATTACTGCAGCTTCACCCTGTTTTTGTCTTGTGGTGAGGCAGCCACAGCCTGAGTAGGTGCCCCCGTCCTCCTCTCCCTCCCTCTCCCAGGTTATCAGTGCCACCTCCCTGGTCCCAGAGGCAGAAGATGGTACCATCAGCTAAGCCCTGCTGTGGGAAGGAAGCAATCCTGCCCTAAGTCACCGGTCTCCTCTCCCACCGGTAGAGAAGACCCAGGCACACAAACCTGCCCAGCTGAGGCACCAGGTCTTCCAGGCCTTAGGGAGAGGTGGTGAGAAGAGAGTGACCTTCAAGCCACAGATATGTGGTTGAGAAAGGGCTGGGGGTCTCTAGGGTTCTAATGGTTTACAGAAAGATTGGTTTACAGAAAGTAACAGACTGGGAGTCCAGGAGTTAGGAGACCTGGTTGATTGAATGAAAAAATGAACATCCTTGCCCAAGTCACTGTGGCAAGTCATTCAGCCTGCTTCCTCCTCTTCAAAATAAGAAGATTGGCCTGGAGCAGTGGTTCTCAACATTGGCTGCATGGAAGAATCACCCAGGGGTGATCCATGCCTGGGATGCACTCGCTCATGTCATCTTTTTGGGCAATTCTTGCTCTTAAGTTCTGTGATTTTGACTTCCCTTGTTGCCCTCCTCTTCCTGCACTCTAACCCTGTATCACTTAAAGGGGTGCAACTGTCCCTTCCAGAGCTTGTTGTCAAGCTCTTCTCTGGGGAAGCCATTCCCTCCCAACTTTATATCAGGGCCTCCCCTAGCATGGAGAAGAGGATGGGTAGCAGTCAGAGAATTGCCTGGCACTGGTATGAGTCAGGAGAGGGATGGGAATTTGGTTTTCTCTGGTGGGGGTGCCTCCCAGATTCCAGGGGGTATCTGGTGGCCAGAAAGCTGCTCCCCAGGGAGGTGAAGTCCCTGCTTGAGGGAAGGGGGTGGGGGCATGGGAGTCCGTTTAGTGGGCCTGATGTGACCAGGACAGGCGGGGAGCAGCGTAGACGGAGAAATGCTTTTCATTACTGAACATGCTTTGGGAATGGCATGAGAACTCTTTCTCTAAAGACTCAGGACCCGTTTGGGGCTTTATGAGGGGCAGGTCACCTGAAGCTTTGGGTTTCAGAAACAGACCATCTCCTCTCCCATCTGTATCCTGAGTTAAACTGGGGAAGCTGAGACGGCTCTAGATCCTCCATTTGGGCTGACAGCAGGTCTGCAGGGGGAAAATGCCACTGACCTTGTGCCTGGGCAGCTGGGGTGGGATGGTTCTAGCACTGTGCTGTAGGTGTATCTGACCTACCATCCTGGGAGTGGCCCAACTCTAGAGATGAGCTGGGTCATATGGCAGGGATCACCCAGAGGACGGTAGACCTCCATCATCCTCTGTGCTTGGATGAGAACCTCACATTCTGGACCCTTCCTAGCACTCTCGAATTCTCTGAACTGATCTCTAGTCCTCCTCCAGAGGTGCATCCTTCTTTCACAACTGGGGCCAGAGAGGAGGACTTTGCAGGGCTGGCACGTGGGTTAGGAGGTAAAGTGAGCTGGTTATTTCCCTTACTTTTCTGCTTCTTGGCCTCCTTTAGGTCCCGTCTGAGGTGCCCCTGACCGTCCCTGCCCTCACCCCACCCCGGATCCCGGCAATGCTAACCGCTGTCTGCGGCTCTCTGGGCAGCCAGCACACGGAAGCGCCGCACGCCTCCCCGCCGCGCCTCGACCTGCAGCCTCTCCAGACTTACCAGGGCCACACGAGCCCTGAGGCCGGGGACTACCCCTCCCCGCTGCAGCCTGGAGAGCTGCAGAGCCTCCCGCTGGGCCCGGAGGTGGACTTCTCACAGGGCTATGAGCTGCCAGGGGCCTCCTCGCGGGTAACCTGCGAGGATCTGGAAAGCGACAGTCCGTTGGCCCCGGGCCCCTTTTCCAAGCTCCTGCAGCCGGACATGTCACACCATTATGAATCGTGGTTCAGGCCCACTCACCCAGGCGCGGAGGATGGCTCGTGGTGGGACCTTCATCCGGGCACCAGCTGGATGGACCTCCCCCACACTCAGGGCGCGCTGACCTCACCTGGCCACCCGGGGGCGCTTCAGGCGGGCTTGGGGGGCTACGTCGGAGACCACCAGCTTTGTGCCCCGCCACCCCACCCGCATCCGCACCACCTCCTTCCAGCTGCCGGAGGGCAGCATCTCCTAGGGCCGCCCGACGGGGCTAAGGCCTTGGAAGCAGCCGCCCCGGAGTCTCAAGGGCTGGATTCCAGCCTGGACGGGGCGGCGCGTCCCAAAGGCTCCCGGCGGTCGGTGCCCCGCAGCTCAGGCCAGACCGTCTGTCGCTGCCCCAACTGTCTGGAGGCGGAGCGACTGGGGGCTCCGTGTGGGCCCGATGGGGGCAAGAAGAAGCATTTGCACAATTGCCACATCCCGGGCTGCGGGAAAGCCTACGCCAAGACGTCGCACCTGAAGGCGCACCTGCGCTGGCACAGCGGCGACCGTCCCTTCGTGTGCAACTGGCTCTTCTGCGGCAAGCGCTTCACGCGCTCGGACGAGTTGCAGCGCCACCTCCAGACCCACACCGGCACCAAGAAGTTCCCCTGTGCAGTCTGCAGCCGCGTCTTCATGCGCAGCGACCACTTGGCCAAGCACATGAAAACCCACGAGGGCGCCAAGGAGGAGGCGGCCGGGGCGGCCCCGGGAGAGGGCAAGGCCGGCGGCGCAGTGGAGCCCCCCGGGAGCAAGGGCAAACGCGAGGCCGAGGGCAGCGCGGCTCCCTCCAACTGAGCTCCTCGGTACCGCCGCCCTGCGGGTCCCCCGGGGGGCACAGGATGCGAGCCCCCAGGTCTGACGTCCTTGGGGGTGGCTTGAGGAAGAGGGGAAGGTGCGTATTTATTCAGCGGGGAGGAAGAGTGGTGCAGGGACAGGGAGATGGGGCACTAGGAGTTCTTAGTCTCTGGGGCTACTAGGCAGGATGCATTATGACTGGGCCGGTAGGAGCTGCGCAATGCCCCTCTGTTCTCCCCTGCCTCATAGTTTCCCTCGCCCCTGGGCTGGGGGGTTGGGGTGGGACACCCGTATCGCGGCTGGCTGGCGGGGACAGGCTAGAGGAGACAGCAATGCCGGAGCAGAGAGAAGTGGGACCGGCCTGGGGCGCTGGAGGTGGCTGTCTGGACACGTCCTTAGCGCCTGGGAACCAGGACATAAAAGCGCCTCCGGAGCCGCCCTGCGGCGGGGTCCCTTTCATCCCACTTATAAGTGCTTCTGCCCCTAGGGTTTCCGGAGGGAGAGCCGAGATGGGATGGGGGAGCCTGGGGGTCCCCCTTGGCAGGGGTGTCTCTCTCTCTGGTTTGGAAGGTTGTTGCTGTAAAAATAACTCCTTTGATGAGCTTCCTTATTAACCCTTTCAGACCCAGTCTGATGGAGTCATGAAGGAAGAGGGGAAGAGGGCTGGCATTCCTGACAGCCTCTCAGCCAGGGCTGGCAATAAAGGACAGAGTTAGACGTAGGGGGCGAGTAGGGAAGTCCCCTTCTAAAATGAGAGATAGGGATTTGGTGGGGTATGGAAGGAACTAACCCCTTCCCTCTCCACCTCTGATTCAGCCCTTAATTCTTGGTCTTTATGATAAATAAAGTTCAGTAGTCACATTCCCCATCTATTACCCTAGGTGTGTTTTCAAGGCAGCCAGCGGTAGAATCCATGTAGTTCCCACCAGTTGCCTTCCCCTCCGGGATGGAAGGAAAAGGTTTCTTGGGCTTGTTGGGGACAGATTGGGGGTGTCTCAGCAGAGGGACCTCCACTGGTTCCCACTCAGAGTGGAGGCCTGCGGCCTTCCTGACCATCTCTTTAGCCGTCACCAAGAAACCAAACCCCACTGTCCCTCTAGCTTGGCCCTTGTTTTTCCCTTGCCCCTGCCATAGCATGTTCATTGGGGGATTCCTTCCTCCCGCTCATCTCACAGGGGAAGGGAGAAGAAAGAGTTGTTCTCCCACTGGAAGGGGTTCTGCCTTCTGAGGTGACATCCAGGAACCTGTCCCCATTCCCTTCTCCTTTAGATGTTAGAAATACATTTTGATTCTGATCATGGGGTGGGGGAGAAAGGAAGGGAGGGAGGGGAGAAGCCCAGCAGAGGCTGAGCTAGGCAGAGGGGAAAGAAGCTGATATGAGGAAGGGTCTGGCAGGCCACAGCCTCTGTAGCTGGACGACTTTCCCACGCTTGAGAGAGGGGCCTTAGAGTCCCTCTGACACCCCTCCCGCTTTCCCTTGCTCCCTTTCTTCACCTGGAGCCCTCTGTGGAGATTAGCTCTGTATTGATTTTTAAGTTATAAGCAAAGGGTATTTTATTTAATATTAGGTTATGTGTGTGCATGTTGTGTGTACCTGTGTGCATGTGTGTGTGTTTCTCTACTGAGCCTGGGGTCTCCAGCCAGGGAGACCCCATCTTATTCATCATGTCCAAGATCCTGGGATCTGGGCCGAGCATCTCTTCCTCCCTTGTAGATGCTGGAGCCCAGTCCAAGGTCTGGGAGCTATATGGGAAGTGGGGGCTGGGATCTGGGTGGGAATATGTGTTTGTATACAAAGGGAGCCTCCTTAAAAGGGACAGGATGACCTTCCCGAGGGACTCACTGGCCTGGGGTAGTTTAAGAAGTAATGTTCTTTCTTTCTCTTTTCCCTACCTCCTGCTAACCCAACCAGAGATCCCCTTCCTTGCTGAGAGGGTTGGGGGCAGAAGGAGAGTTGGCAGTGCCTGCAAGTTGCCTGGCCAGGTGAAGAGGGGGAGAGAGGAAGGGCACTGTGGGTGTAGGATGCCTTTCTCCTCCACCCATCGAAACCAGCCACCCCCTCCCTGTGCCACCAAGACAGCCTTTTCCAGTGGCCATCCTAAGGGGAACTCCCAAATGGGTGTTGGTGGTGGACACAGATGCTCCCCCCAATGGAAGCCCCAAGCTCTGAGGTATGCGGGTAGAGACTTTGGATAGGTTTTCTTCTGCTCCCCTCTTTTATAGATCTAGGCTGCTTGGCTGCCTGTCTTTCTAGGCAGCCCCCCTAGAGGAAAAATGTAGGAATTTATTTTTTCTTTAACTGCTGTGAACTCACTTTGAGGGGGTAGGAGGAGGGAGAAACAGCCTGTGTTTTTTATGCAATAAAGTCATCAACTACATCATGCTTCCTTTGTGTTCCAGCTCTGTTTCCTTTTGGACTCAGTGTCCCCCAGCAGTGAGGACCAGTTCTGGGCCACAGAGCGGGGTGGATGCTTCCCAATGATCCTGCAGCCCCTTGGAAAGCCTCATGTCTATTGAGTTGGGTTGGAGCTGGGATCTGATCCTGCCCCAGAGGTGGCTGGTACGGAAGGAGGGAGGTGCTTCCTCTGGGTTGATACCGGGGCTGTCCCTCCCTGGTCTCATACCTGTGGTTATGAGAAGTTTCTAGATATCTCTTTCCTCCTCCACATACAAGCCCCTTCTTTCACTTCCCCTGCTAAGAACACTGGTTCCCTCCTTTCTTAGGCATTGGCTCCCTCACTCCATCCCCACGGAGGGTGCATGTCAGTCTATCTCGTGGCTGTGACTGAGCTGGGGGTGACTGGCAATGATTTCTTCACCCAGGATGATCCTTATCAGGGACAAGGCGATGAAAGGCAGCCGAGCTATCTGATGGGCTCCCGCCCAGCTGGAAAATATGAGGGAAAGGCTCCTACTGCAACTCACAGCTAGAGACCCACCATGGTTACACAACCACAGGGCACACAAACATACCTGCACCAGACCCGTGTGCACCCGCCCGCAGAGATATGCAGAAATATTCATCTATATACATCTTCCCAGGTCTCCCGGTGCTTGATACAAAGTTGATGCCTAATTCACATCAAATGAGTAAAAAGCCTCATGATTCCAGAGCCCCAAAGTTAGGAAGGTTGACAGAAGATAGGTTTTGGGCTCCAAGGGGGCTGGGGGTGGGGGTTACTGTGTTCTTTCACCTTCTTATTCTACCTTTTTGCCAAATTTATTATTTTCCCCTAGAGGAATTTCTAGATCCACCATTCTAACCCTAATCCAATTTCTCAAAGCCAAATCTGGTACTCAGGCTGGCCCATCCCATAACTTAATTTGGGAGATCCTGGGGTCACAACGTTTATGGCTACCTTAGGATAGGGGCATCAGAATGAATGATTTAGGGGTTGTAGAGGAAACCAGACTGGTTTGGGGGCCAATTGTTTGTTTCCATCTGCTGCTGGATTTAGAAGGCTGGGAGGAGGAAGGACAGGTGTGTTTTCCTGAGACCTCATGCCAGCCCCACTCCTCCAGGTGCCTCTTTTGTCTTCCTGATTCTAGGAGAGTTAGACCCTAGGAACTTGGTGAGTCCCCTCCTCCTTTACCCCCATCGCTGCCCCCAGGGACAGGAGGGCAGCTGTGGGGCTGGCTGGGCCTGTCTGGGCAGGGCTGGGGCCACCCCTCCTCCCCATGCTGCTCCTCCCGCTGACCTGCATTCTTAGCAGGGGCCTTTGGTGGGGCTCTGACGCTTGCTTGCTTGCTGCAAATGCTGCCTGGCTGGCCTGCCCCCCCCCCAACCCCAACGGAGCCCAAGGCCACCTCTGACCCTCCTCAGATGGGGTGCCTGGCAGGAGGATCATGGAGGGCCCAGGAATAGGTTAGGGAACTCAGAATATCTGGGCTGGCTCTCTAGGTTCCTCTCCTGGGAAGTGGAAGTAGAATCTATTCCCACCCTCTAGGGTGGGTGAATGAAATAAATGAGAAAGTGACAGAGAAGAAGACAGCCTGGGAACTGCAACCTGGGGGTGCGCTGTGGCCTCTCTCTGCGTCTCCTCCTGCCTGTTGCCGCCCCACAGTGGGCAGCCGGGGAACTGCAGGAGATGAACCCGCTTTCCTGCAAGCTGCTTCGGGTGCCCAGATTTGTCAGCGCACAGCCTTGATGTTTGCTTCTGGAATGACATTAATTGGCAACCTCACAACCCCCCCCCGCCCCCCGCGACATTGTATCAGAAGCAGCCTTCACCTTCCCATTAATCCTAGCGTGACTGACCGCCAGCACCCTAGCAGAGTAGGCTTGAAAGAAAACCAAACTCCACTAAAACACTGTTAGAATTCTTTTCTTTTCTTTTCTTTTTTTTAAGACGGAGTTTTGCTCTTGTTGCCCGGGCTGGAGTGCAATGGTGTGATCTCAGCTCACCGCAACCTCTGCCTCCCAGGTTCAAGCAATTCTTCTGCCTCAGTCTTCCCAAGTAGCTGGGATTACAGGCATGTGCCACCACGCCCAGCTAATTTTGTATTTTTAGTAGAGATGGGGTTTCTCCATGTGAGCCAGGCTGGTCTCGAACTCCCAACCTCACGTGATCCGCCCATCTTGGCCTCCCAAAGTGCTGGGATTACAGATGTGAGCCACTGTGCCCGGCCCACTGTTAGAATTGTTAAGCAAATACAGTAAAGTCAGAGGATACGAGTCAATGTACAAAAGTCAGTAGTGTTCCTATACACTAATAACAAACTATACAAAAAATAAATCAAGAAAATAGTCCCATTTACAATAACTATCAAAATAATAAAATATTTAGGAATAAATTTAACCAAGGAGGTGAAAAATCTGTACTCTGAAAATAAGACATTGATAAAAGAAACTGAAGAAGACACAAAGACATGGAAAAATATTTCATGCTCACAGATTGGAAGAATTACTGTTGCTAAAATGTGCATACTACTCAAAGCCATCTATAGATTCAGTGCAACCCCTGAAAGCAGATAACCTGCAGCATCTCCCCTCCCTCCATTCCTGGAGGGCTCCATACAGCAAAAGGGTGTAAGATGCATTTGTCTTAATGATGGCTATGGAGAGATGGTTTGTAGAGAAAAATGAACTGAAAATCAAAACATTTGGGGTGAGAGTATACCCCCATATGACTGTGTGTCACCTTTGGCCACGACTTCTTTGTGGTTTCAGTTTCACTACAGGTAAACCCACTAAATCTTTGAACTAGAAAGTTCTAAATTTGCTTTTAAAGCTATCTTCCTATGGGTTGGAACACTATTGGACAGATAGGCCCTCTGGGATCAGATGGGTTTTGTGCACCTGTTCCCTTATTTATTTTAAGAGACAGGGTCTTGCTCTGTCACCACGGCTGGAGTGCAGTGGTGTGATCTTGGCTCACCGCAGCCTCGACCTATCTGGCTCAAGCGATCCTCCCACCTCAGCCTTCTGAACAGCTGGGACTACAGGCACGCAACACCACGCCCAGCTAATTTTAAAATATTTTCTGTAGAGGCGAGGTCTTGCTATGTTACCCAGGCTGGTCTTGAACTCCTGGGTTCAAGTGATCCTCCCACCACAGCCTCCCAAAGTGCTGGGATTACAGGGGCCAGCCCCCCGCACCTAGCCTCCACCACTCTTGTATTCTGTATCTTATTCCCCTGGGTGCCTCCAGCCTGGGATTGCGCCTCTGGGATTCAAACCGGGACTCAAGTATCTGAGGTTCTTCCTTAGTCTCCAGATGTCCCAGCAGTCCCCCTTCTCTGACAAAGTCTCCCTTTTCACGCGGGATCCTTTCCACCCCTAGCTCCAGCTCCCCGCAGTGACTCCGTGGGGTTAGCAACCTTTGTCAGGCCTAAAATGGGCGCCCGGGTAGGACAGGAAGCCAGGTGTGGCTCGCAAGGCCGCTCCGCTCCGAGAAGTGGTGCAGGCGCGCGCCCTGGTGGAAAACGGCAGAGCTGCACGCTCCGTTCCGGCTCCGACCCGGAGGCCGAAGGCCTTCCAGGTCGCCTGGGAGTCTCCGCCCAATGGGGCGGCCCTGGCCAGAAGCGGAGGAGGTGGCACCCGGGACCGAGCTGGGGTCTTGGAGGGAGAGAGAGTGAGGGGAATACAGTATTGGGGGTGAGAGAAGGGTTGGATAGAAGAGGGTCGGGTATCTGGACACGCGCAGGGCCGCAGGACTCTTGGTGGGGTAGCGAGGGGAACGGTCCCACGACTGCTCCCAAGGGCCGGAACTCCCAGTGGGGGCGGGATCCTCGGAGTGCCCGCCTGCGGACTCCCAAGCCTGGAGCCTGGGGAGAGGGTGGGCACCTCTGCTCCCGCACACCCGTGCATGGTGTGTGCGCCGAGCGTCCAGGAGCCACGGCGGTGTCTTCCCTGCGCGTCGTTTACACGTGTGGGGGTAGGCGGCTCCCCGGGGCTGAGCTGTGGCCAGGTTTATGGAGAGGCCCGCCTCTCCCCACATGGCATCGTCGAGCCCTGACTCTCCATGTTCCTGCGACTGCTTTGTCTCTGTGCCCCCGGCCTCAGCCATCCCAGCTGTGATCTTTGCCAAGAACTCGGACCGACCCCGGGATGAGGTGCAGGAGGTGGTGTTTGTCCCCGCAGGCTCTCACACTCCTGGGAGCCGGCTCCAGGTGGGTTAGGCCTTATGGGGTGCTGGGAGGTGTGACAGAGCTCTGCATTCTTCTAAGACCTTTTCCCCTGCTCCCCACACCTGGGAGGCTGCCAGAAGTAGTTGAAGAGCATGAGCTTTAAGCCTACCAACCTGGACCTGAGCCCATTATGTAGCCTCAGTCTACCTCAGTTTCCTCTTCTATAAAATGGGAATGAGACATTCCTCAAAGGGATCTATAAGGTGATTGGCAGAGTGCCAGCACTCGAGGGGCCGCCCCTCTCTGAGTGGACACTTCCTTTCTCCTCCCTCACCTCCAGTGCACATACATTGAAGTGGAACAGGTGTCGAAGACGCACGCTGTGATTCTGAGCCGTCCTTCTTGGCTGTGGGGGGCTGAGATGGGCGCCAACGAGCATGGTGTCTGCATTGGCAACGAGGCTGTGTGGACGAAGGAGCCAGTTGGGGAGGGGGAAGCCCTGCTGGGCATGGACCTGCTCAGGTGCAGACCCTGCCCTTCCTCATCTGCCTGAAACACCAGAAATCTGGGGGCTGAGTTTTGACCTGGGCCCATCCATTCCTCCCCCAGCCTGGTTCACAGGGGCCTCCTCCTCTCTGCAGACTTTGCCCTCGTGCCCTCGTGAGGAAGGCTGCAACAGCAGCCACCTTTGGGCCTCTCCTGGCCCAGAAATAGAGCAGTGGTTATTTATTTTCAGTTGAAATCTCACATAGAGTCCCGATTTATAAAACCAGTAATAGTGGATGGAGCAGCTCTGGGTGGAGAGAGGTTGGGGACTCAGGACACTTTTCTCTCTGAAACAGTGTTTCAGGCCTTTTCATGGAACCCTCAAAGCATAGCACATGGAACGAGAGCATTGAAAGCCACTGGTGTAATTGTGTTTGATACGATCAGTGCCAGCAGATTTGCTGTGTGACTTGGGCCTATCACCAAACCTCTCCAGGCCTCTTCTGTCCCCTGGAGCTTCTGCCACCAGCCATTGATCCCTCTGTCACCCTTCTGTCCCTTGGTCCTCTCTCTTGCCAGGCTGGCTTTGGAACGGAGCAGCTCTGCCCAGGAGGCCTTGCATGTGATCACAGGCTTACTGGAGCGCTATGGGCAGGGGGGCAGCTGCCTGGAGGACCCTGCGCCATTCTCCTACCACAACACCTTCCTGCTGGCTGACCGCACAGAGGCATGGGTGCTGGAGACAGCTGGCAGGCTCTGGGCTGCACAGAGGATCCAGGGTGAGGCATTCCCTTTCTGCCAGCCTTGGGAAGTGGGAGAAATGGTAGGGGCCCGATCCAGGTGCAAGCCTGTCGGGACATTCAGGGAGATGGGAGATGAGCTCACTTGGGAACCCTTCTCCCCTTCACTCGGTTAAGTCTTCCTTGTGCTACAGCCTGCTGCTTCCTCTCAGAAGCCTTCCTGGACTTCCCTGGGTGGTCAGGTTTCCTGCTTATATGCAAGCAGGTACTTCTTTTTCATCGCATTCAACACAGTTGCATGCTTACATTTATCTCTTCGACTATTTTGTCTGCCTCCCCCACCACACTGTAGGCTCCATGAGGGTAGGTCGTTCTCTTTTCCACCGTGTTCTCAGCGTCTTGCCCAGTGCCTGGCATAGAATAGACACTCAATGGTAAATGAACCGCTCCCCCATCTCCTCCACAGAGGGGGCCCGCAACATCTCCAACCAGCTGAGCATTGGCACAGACATCTCGGTCCAACACCCGGAGCTGCGGACTCATGCCCAGGCCAAGGGCTGGTGGGATGGGCAGGGTGCCTTTGACTTTGCTCAGGTCTTCTCCCTGACCCAGCAGCCTGTGCGAATGGAGGCTGCCAAGGCCCGCTTCCGGGCAGGGCAGGAGCTGCTGCAGCAATGGCAAGGTTAGTGAGTGGTGGAGGGGGCTGGGGGCCAGGAGGGCCACAGCAGTGCCAGCCACTCTCCCCTCCCACAGCTTCCCCCTCTACTCCTTGGCAGGGGGCATCACAGCAGAGGTGATGATGGGCATCCTCAGGGACAAGGAGAGTGGTATCTGCATGGACTCGGGAGGCTTTCGCACCACGGCCAGCATGGTGTCTGTCCTGCCCCAGGATCCCACACAGCCCTGCGTGCACTTTCTTACTGCCACGCCAGACCCATCCAGGTGGGAAGAACGAGGATGGGGAAGGCTGGGGAGAAGAGAGGATATGATATATCTCCGTCCTTCCATCCGTGCCCTTCTAGGTCTGTGTTCAAACCTTTCATCTTTGGGGTGGGGGTGGCCCAAGCCCCCCAGGTGCTGTCCCCCACTTTTGGAGCACAGGACCCTGTTCGGACCCTGCCCCGATTCCAGACTCGGGTAGATCGCCGGCACACCCTCTATCGTGGACACCAGGCAGCCCTGGGGCTGATGGAGAGTGATCAGGTATCCCCCAGGGAGTAGGGGCTACCCTGAGGTGATGACAGACCTCCCACTCCCAGTGAAACTCTGGAAATATGAGGGAAACTGGGAGTGGAAGAGATTCCAGAGCTGGGGAGAGGAGTTCCTCCCTTCAAAGCCAGCAACTGCCTTTGGGGAATGTTGGGGGGTCTCTCCTTTCTCCTGCTTGTGTGAGGTGGTACACAGTCCCCCCTTCACCTGGCGGGAAGCCTGTCCTGGACAGACTCATCTCAGCTTTCCCTTGGGGCAGGATCGAGGGCAGCAGCTCCAGCAGAAACAGCAGGATCTGGAGCAGGAAGGCCTCAAGGCCACACAGGGGCTGCTGGCCAGTGAGTGGGCCCCATCCCTCCAGGAGCTGGGCAGCCTCTTCCAGGCCTTCGTGAAGAGGGAGAGCCAGGCTTATGCATAAGCTTCATAGCTTCTGCTGGCCTGGGGTGGGCCCAGAACCCCTCGGACCAACTGCCCTGAGTGGTGGTGAAGTTGGAGCAATCCCTTCATGCTCCTTGGCCATGTTCTGAGCGGCCAGCTTGGCCTTTGCCTTAATAAATGTGCTTTATTTTCTCTTCAGTGAACTTTATCCCAGGTTCAGTGGGGGTGGGAGAGCCAAGTGAGGCCCAAAGGCAGCTGTGGGGCCTGTGGTTGTGTACTCATTCCTGAGTGGCTGAGTGATGGGGACTAGGCAGGAGGACAGGGAGGGGACAGGAGCAGGCTGCTGTTGGGGACGACTAGGACCACAGCTCCTTGGTCCTTGGCTTGGACTGGGGAAGGGCACTCCCTAGGGGTGGCAGTGAGATGGCATCCTCTATGAGGTGGTGCCTGCTTCTTGCCCATGTGGGAGCCAGGAAGCCAGCGGGGGGCCTGAGGCATGCCTGCCCTGTGGGTAGCTCCTGAAAGATTCAAAACTTGCTCTTTAGAATCAGGTGGCTCACTGTGTTCTGTATTTTGTTTCCTGGAGCTTTCACTGGTTGCTTCCCCTGAGATACCCCCAAGTAACACGAAAAGCATATTCAGGGCCTAGAGACACTTTACTGGGGATGAACTCCTGACACAGGTCATTGGTCTGAGAAGTGGGGCAGGCCCCACTCCACTCCACTCGTAGAGAAAGGTTGACAGAGAATCATTTCTTGCTTCTCTTGGCCATAGTTTTGGTTGTGCTGGGGGCCTCAGCCACAGAGGCCTTGGGGGCTGTGGCTGCTCGGACCCCCTTCCTTCCCCATAGAGAGTTTTGGTGGCCCCTGGGAATCAGACTGCATGGTTTCTTGGTGGGAGAGGAGGCCTGGGGTGAGGAGACGGCCTCAGGGACTGTCTCCTCCCCTTGCCCAGGAGTGGCAGAAGGGCTGCTGTCCCCAGCCATGGGCACCCCAGGCAGCAAGGGCAGGTTGGTGAGGGTGGGCTGCATCTCCATCCTCAGCAGGTGCTGTGTCAGGGCCGCCTGTTGCCGGTGCTCCCTGTGCCTGCTCAGCTCCTGCTCCAGCTCCTTGAGGAAGCCTATGAGGGGCCAGGGGGTGGAGGGTGCAGGGTGGGTGGAGCTCTGGGCTCAGCAGGAGGGTCCCTGAGCTCAGGGAAGTCTCTGGCTGGCCCCTGCCATCCCTCTTGGGAAGCAGCCTGAGGCTGGGGTCCCGGACTGACACCTTACTCTGGCCCAGATGTTGATCTGAACTTGGGGCTCCCCTCCCCAGACGCCACTGCCATCTTAGCTTCCCTTGTGTCCCACAGGGAAGAGGTGGGCTCTGGGGAAGCTGAAAGCCTTGGAAAGCAGGGTCACCTCGTTCTGAGCAGAATGGGCCACTCAGCTCTGGGAACTCCTCCTCGCTTGAAGCTTCATCCTCCTCGTCCGAAATCCAGCGCTCCATCACAGGCTGCCCATCCAGGTCCAAGAGAAGTGGCAGGGCTTCTATCACCAGCTCACTGCAGAGCAGGAGCAGAGGTTACCTAGGAGGGCACCCTGGCGTGGAGGATGCAAAGATATGCACCACAGCACCCACACCTGGAGGGGTGGTGGCTCATGAGTTAGGTAGGAGGTTGGGGAGAAGGTGCCATGGATAGTAACCCCAGGATTGCAGGCTGAGAGGGGCCTGGGCTGAGTTAGCAGGTGGAGCTCAACTAGACCTTTCTTCCCACCCTCCCCTCCTTACCGGTAGCCATCCTGGTTGGTGCAGCTATTGCCAGACAGGTTGAGGATGAGAAGGCTCTGGGGGAACTCATCTGCACACAGCAAAGAGAGAGGAAATGGGGTTCTCACTTGATCTTAGCCAAAAGGCCATGAAGCGATGGGAATGGGGTTCTCACACCCACTTTCTCGTCCAAAGCCACTACCTCTAGGCACAACCCCTTGAACTCCCTGAGGATGAGGTGTGGACCTGCAGGGGTGTGGCTAATGCAAGCACAGGCAGCTGGGTGCAGAGGGGAGGGCAGGCCCCACAGGGGATGTGTTTGGTGAGCCAGGGCAAGTGGGTTCCTACCCAGCTTCAACGTTTCTATCAGGTTCTCAGAAAGGTCCAGAAACTGGAGGCATGGGAGGTCGAGGAGGTTTTCCACCTGCCTGATTTGGTTTCCTGCCAGAGACAGGAAGCTGTAGGGGAAGGAAGGGGTAGAGAGGCAGAGCTGAATCATAGAACAGCTGGAGGAAAAGAGGAGGGCACTTGACACTGGGGCCCCTGGGCTAGGCAGCTGATGACCAATGGGGACACATGGCCTTCTGGGGTGAGGGAGTAGAGCTAGGCTTGCTGGTCCTTGGCTGAAAAGGACCCAGGCTTGGAGAAATCTGAACCAGTTCTTTGGGGTGTGTTTAGGTTCCCCCGACCCCTCTTCCCCTGCCTGAGCCCTGGCACCACATACCGCAAGGAGGGGACGCAAGCCAGGTTCTCAATTTGCTGGATCTTATTCTGCAAGAAGAAACCGAAGTGGGGAAACCAAGCTGAGATCAGATGGGTGGGAGGCCCTTTACAGGGACAAAGTCTCAAGACCATGTCTACTCCTGCAGCTGGAGATCTGGCACTTTGGGAATGATAACCCCACTCCTTGAACAGGTTGCCACTACCTTAAGAAAGATGATTTTCTTTCTCCAGGTGGATGGTTAGGGGTGTAAACCTGGGGTATCTAAACCTGACTAAGTATACTCTTCTGATTCCACAACCAAAGAGTGACCTGGGAATCAGAAAAGGAAACCAAGCCGCCACCAGGAAAATGGAAAGGGCCTTGGTGGTGGCTTGCATACACAGAGAGAACAATAAGCATACATGAACTTGATGGGAAAAGTTTCTATGGGGAAAGTCGAAGCGAGCTGGGAATATTCAACCAGGGGAGGGCTGAAGATCAACCAACCACCACCACCACCAAACAGCCTTCAAGTAGGATCTGATTGATGTAGAGGAATCTTCATAGTTTCCTCTTCCTCTTCAAAACAGGAAATAGGCTGGAGCTATTTAACGTGAAAGATTTAGAGTAAATGCCAAGAAGAACTTCTAGATCAAGAGAAGTGCCTAAAGAACAGTGGAGGGAGCACAGGTCATGTTCAGGATCTATTCTAGGGGAATTAGTCTTTCAGTTCAGGACCCTACGTCATTCATCTGGGAATGGTTTAACTGAAGGTCTGCCTGCCTGAACACCAGGGAATGGGCAAAATGACCTGGTTGACTCCTTTCAGATGAGACAGATTAGGTCCACAGGGGTCAAGGGGAGGGGAAGGATGGAGAAAGAAGTTACCCCTTGCAGATAGAGGCTGTGAAGATTCTTGAGGCCCTCTAAGTTCCTGATAGTAGTAATCCCCTCCCGGTCCAGGCGGACAGTCTGCAGTTCATCAAGAGTGTGAAACCTGGGAGAAGAGTCAGTAAGGGTGGTGTTAGAACACCACTCATGTGGTCTGTTAGCAGGGAGGATGGGAGAGAGGGAGGAGGGAAGGGGTTTCAAGCAGGGGTAGTTGGCTGAGTGATTTTAATCAAATGTGAGAAACATCTTCTTGACATCTTGAGGTGGTGTCTAGATCATGAAACTGTCTTGACTTGCAGACTTGTATCTTTATCATTAGCACTGGGAAGGGTGAGAGAGAGGAGTAAGGACCCTCTGGGAAATTGGAGCATGGCAGCTTATGGTTCCTGGAGAGATTCAGCAGCAAGAGAAGCCTTCCTCTGGCCAGCTTGGATGGTGGAGGCAGGGGTAGGACAGAGATGAGACATTGCAGAAAGATCCTTCCTCACCTTCCTTTTGAGTGGTTCATGGAGGAAAAAGCACTTGTTTCATCCACCCATTCATTCATTCTACAACATTTGCTGAGTGGCTACTAGAGACAAATGACAGAGTCTCTGCCCACCACTATTAAAGAAGCAGGGCAGGCTGGCCTTGGTGGCTCACCCTGTACTCCCAGCACTTTGGGAGGCCGAGGCAGGAGGATCGCTTTAGCCCAGGAGGTCGAGGCTGTAATGTGCCACGATTATGCTACTGCACTTCAGCCTGGGTGACAGAGCAAGACCCTATGTCATTTAAAAGAAAAAAAAAAAAAAAGAGACTGGGTGAGGTAGCTCACGCCTATAATCCCAGCACTTTGGGAGGCTGAGGCGGGCAGATTGCCTGAGGTCAGGAGTTCAAGACCAGCCTGGCTAACATGGTGAAACCCCATCTCTACTAAAAATACAAAAAAAATTAGCTGGGTGTGGTGGCGGACACATGCAGTCCCAGCTACTCAGGAGACTGAGGCTGGAGAATTGCTTCAACCCAGGAGGCAGTCGTTGCAGTGAGCCGAGATCGTGCCACCGCACTCCAGCCTGCGCAACGGAGTGAGACTCCGTCTCAAAAAAAAAAGAGGAAGAAGGCGAAACATCTATGACAAGTGGATAACAGAGGCAAGTACAGGGGAAAGGAAGAAGAAGAAGGAGAAGGAGGAGGAAGAAGGGGAAGAAGGAGAAAGAATAAAGAGGAAGAAGAAGAAAGAAAGAAAGAAGAAGGCCAAACATCTATGACAAGTGGATAACAGAAGCAAGTACAGGGGACAAAGGGAGTACATAGTCTGTGCACTAAGTTCAGAGTAGGAGGAATCAGGGAATGCTTCCTAGAGGAGGTGACAGATGAGTAGGCATTAGCCATGAAGATAGGGGGATATGGTGAGAAGGCGTTTCAAGCAGAAGGAATAGTATGTGCTAACACAGCCCTTCCGAAACTCCAATATGCCCATGCAGACTCTAATTCAGTAGATCGGGTGGAGGGGCTGAGATGCTCCACTTCTAACAAGCCCCCTGTGATGCCAGTGCTGCTGCCCTACCCCTGCACCCTCTCCCGCCTACACATACATACTCTGAGTAGTAAGGTACTAAGGTGTGAGTACGCAGTGTGGGAAATTGTACACTTGTGGAAAGTGGCCAGAAAGAAGGCTGAAAAGCAGAAGACAACTTAAGCTTAGGCAGTGGGATTTTATTTGGGAGGTAACAGCCAAGAAAGTTTCTGTCAGTGAGTGCCTGATTAGATTTGTTATTTGAAAGGATCACTTTGGCTACTCAGGAGGCTGAAGTAGGAGGATTGTTTGAGGAGTTCAAGACCAGTCTGGCCAACAGAGCAAGACCCCATCTCTAAAAAAGTAATTAAAAATACTTTATTTTGTGTTTGTTTTAGAAATAGGGTCTCACCCTGTTGCCCAGGCTGGCATGCAATGGCATGATCATAGCTTACTGTAGCCACAGGTACCTGGGCTCAAGTGATCCTCCTGCCTCAGCCTCCCAAGTACCTAGGACTACAGGTGTGTGTGCACCACCATACTCAGCTAATTTATTTTTATTTTTAGAGATAAGATTCTCACTGTATTGCCCAGGCTGGTCTCAAACTCCTGGGCTCAAGCGATCCTCCTGCATCAGTCTCCCAAAGCGCTGGGAGTATAGGAGAGGGTTAATATGGACTTATCTAAGACAGTTGAGTGAGGATGGTGAAAAAGAGATGGAATTATTTTTAAGAAGGGAAAATCAACTGGGCATTACCACTGATTGGATGTGTGGACTAATAAGGAGAGAGACAAAGATCAATTGACAAATCAGTACAGCTCAGGGGCCTGGTCATCCTGAGTGTTTCAGCCTTCTAGAACCCTTTTTCTCTCCCATGCACTCACATCTTTTCTGACAGTTCCTCATCCTCAGGGAAAGTCAAATTCCGCTTAGTGATAAGGGCTTCAGTGATGCAGACGCCCCCTTCCTCTGGACCCTGGGCTGACTTCGCTGTGAAAAGATGAGTCCAACTGTCACATTTCCTCATCCTTGGAGGACTTACCCCGCTGTTTTCCAACTGCTCTACCCACCGTCCCCCCTCCCTACTCACCACCAGACATGATCTAAAATAAAAGACTGCTGATCTGAGCGGGGAGAGGAACGAAAAGGAGCCTAGCAGCCTGGGCGGCCCCTAAGGATGGCAGAAACCAGGATGGCAGGAGAGAGAAACTCAGAGACTTGGGAGAGGAGGAAAAGGGGTTGATTCAGAGAAAATTGCTGGGGTGAGGTCGAAGACAACAGTAAATTGATGTGAAGGGTCTGGAGTTTGAGGGGTGTGGAGGGGCTTTGCTGGCAGCAAGCTGGGGCGCAGTGGGCAGGAATGGTTGAGAAAGGAGCAGTTCCTAGGAAGCCGGAGTCGTTGCTAAGAAACTGGACGCCGAGCGGGGAGGTGAAGACAGGATCCGTTGGCCCGGCTTAGCGCATGCGTGTTACAGCTACAGCTGACGGGTACGCCCACTGCTTCCGGCCCCGGGGTTCGCTACCCCACAATCCTTAGCTCTTTCCGTCTCCACTCGGCTTCCGTCCATTCTTCCGGTGGAGATGGCTGCGGCCGTGGCTGGGTTGCTGCGTGGTGGTTTCCTGCCCCAGGCGGGTAAGGAGTGGCCCAGGTCCTCACGGCGTGTCTTGCCGCCGCTCTCTAGTCCTCATCTGCCCTCCTCTACTACTGATTCTTCTCATAATCTCTGACCCCAGCTAGATCGCTGGCCCCGTGCAGCTCCTTGTGATTCCAGACTCTGGTAATCACAGCAACAGCGTCCAGCTGTTGCCTGTCTCCAGAGTTTATTTTGCCTGGACCACTCCTCGCCCAGACCTTTGCATTATGTCTGCATCTTAATGTCTCAGCCTAAATGTCACCTCAGGTCTACCCTTGACTCCTTAGCCCCATCGCAATCTGTAATTTTGCATTTAAACTAAACAGTTGCTTGTTTAAACTTAAACTCCGCAAGGGCAGAACCATGTTAATTCAGCATAGCCAGCAGGTGGCATGGTGCTTGATGTTAGTAAGGGTGCAATAAATATTTGTTTAATGAATGGATTTGAGCACTCAATATAGACCAGGCACTGTGATGACTATTTTTATATGTGTTAGCTCATTTAAATCTTTTAAATCATTTAAATCTGAAGCACCCTGTGAGAAAGACATTCGCATCTCCTCTTTACAGACGCAGCAACTGAAGTTCAGACCAGTTGGGTGGCCAAAGTCACAGCTAGTAATTGGCGGAAGAGAGATTAAAATCCAGTTTCGGCTTGGCGCGGTGGCTCACGCCTGTAATCCCAGCACTTTGGGAGGTTGAGGCGGAGGGATCACCTGAGGTCAAGAGTTTGAGAACAGCCTGGCCAACATGACAAAACCCCAACTCTACTAAAAACACAAAAATGAGCCAGGCGTGGTGGCACGTGCCTGTAGTCCCAGCTACTCAGGAGGCTGAGGCATGAGAATCGCTTACACCGGGAGGCAGAGGTTGCAGTGAGCTGAGATCGCCCGTCGCTGCACTCCAGCCTGGGCTACAGAGCGAGACTCCATCTCAAAAAAAAGAAAAAGAAAAAAATCCAGTTTCATTTGATTCCAAAGCCTGCCTGCAGTCTTAACAGTTAGGTTTTGTGGCTGCTGGCCAATAAGACCTCTTACCCCAGCAAATATCCATACTCTCTGACTGTTAGAGCCACCTTCTATCTGGACCCTTTTCTGAGGTCACATCCCAGTCTTGGGAATGGCTGAAAGTGGGAAGTTCTAGTCTTGGCCCTTGTGTTGAGGATGAAAGGGTCACTTTGGCTCAGGGCTTTTGAGTGCCTCACTTGTTTTCCGTGGGGTGCTCTGTAGCATTACCTGTAAACAGGAAGAGAGGAGGAAAGAGAAACTTGTCTGAGAGCTGTGAGAATGGTGTAACATTTTTTTCTGCTCTTCAAATCATAGGAGAGGATGTCAGAACAGTGGTTAGAGCAGTGGTTTTCAAACTTTAGTATGCGTCAGCATCACCAGGAGGACTTGTTAAAACACTATTTGTGACCAGCCTTGGTAACGTAGTGAAACCTAGTTTCTACAAAACAAAACAAACAAAAAACACTATTTGCTAGGCTCCATCCCAGAGTTGCTGATTCAGTAGGTCTAGGCAGGGCATGAGAATTTGTATTTCTTTTTCTTTTTCTTTTTGAGACAGTCTTCCTCTGTCGCCCAGGCCGGAGTGCAGTGGCACAATCTCGGCTCACTGCAATCTCTGCCTCTTGGGTTCAAGCAATTCTCATGGCTCAGCCACCTGAGTAGCTGGGACTACAGGTGTGTGACACCACACCTGGCTAATTTTTGTAGTTTAGTTAGAGACAGAGTTTCACCATGTTGGCCAGGTTGGTCTTGAATTCCTGACCTCAAGTGAGCTGCCCACCTTGGCCTCCCAAAGTGTTGGGATTACAGGCGTGAGCCACCACACCCAGCAAAATTTCTGTTTCTAACAAGTTCTCAAATGATGCTGATGTTGCTGGTTGGGGTACAGGTGGGGCATACCTTGAGAACCACTAGATTAGACCAGGGGTTGGCATATTATGGCAGGGCCAGTCACTGTGTTTTATAAAATTCTGTTGGTACATAGCTTCGGCTGTCTGTTTACATATTGTCTGTGACTGCTTTTGGCAGAGTTGAGTGTTAGAGACAGAGTACATGGGCCCCAAACTTAAAATATTTATTATTTGACCATTTTAAGAAAGTTTATTCAACCTTATCCCCTTTTTCTTTCTTTTTCTTTTTCTTTTTTTGTCTGAGACGGAGTCTCACTCTGTGCCCAGGCTGGAGTGCAGTGGCATGATCTCGGCTCACTGCAACCTCTGCCTCCTGGGTTCAAGCGATTCTCCTGCCTCAGCCTCTCAAGTAGCTAGGATTACAGGTATGCACCACCATGCCCCGCTAATTTTTGTATTTTTAGTAGAGATGGGGTTTCACCATGTTGGCCAGGCTGGTCTCAAACTCCTGACCTCCAGTGATCTCGCCCGCCTCGGCCTCCCAAAGTGCTGGGATTACAGGTGTCAGCCACCACACCCGGCCTCCCCTTTTCTTAATGTGTTCAAAATATTTTCTCCTTTGTTCTCATTTTTTTCTTGCATTTCTGCACATTAAGAAGAGCTGGAGAAATGGGAACCTCAAGAGATTAAGTAATTGACCTCAGGTCACTTATTGAAAGAGAAGAGAAGCTTTGGAAATTTAGAATTTGGGGTAGACAATTCCTTGTCCCACTCTTGTGCTGAGTCTAGCTCTGTGAGCTGTGCTTTTCTCTGCTAGAGGGTGTGTTTTTTCTCCATCTGGGATAAACTAGGGCCTCCAAGAGGTTGCATCTAACCATGTTGCTGTATCCCCTCACAGGCCGGCTGCCTACCCTCCAGACTGTCCGCTATGGCTCCAAGGCTGTTACCCGCCACCGTCGTGTGATGCACTTTCAGCGGCAGAAGCTGATGGCTGTGACTGAATATATCCCCCCAAAACCAGCCATCCACCCAGCATGCCTGCCATCTCCTCCCAGCCCCCCACAGGAGGTAAGGAGGAGTTTGGATACATGTCACTTGGTGGTGGGATGGTGGATTAAAGTAATCTTGTCTCTGGCCATAGTGAAGTAGGACACTCAGCCATTGTCACTCACGTAATTATTTCACTTTGACTGCCTGATCCAGATACTTTAAGATGAAATCTGCACTTGATTCTATATTGGCTTTTGGGCTCTGGATTGGACGGGCCTGCTGAATTTCCTTCTTGTCTCCAAAAATGTGTGTGAGAGCTACCTGAGCCAGTGGGGTTGGGGAGAGTATCTCTCCAATCTTTTTTTTTTGAGACGGAGTATCGCTCTTGTTGCCCAAGCTGGAGTGCAATGGCGCGATCTCGGCTCACTGCAACCTCTGCCTCCCGGGTTCAAGTGATTCTCCTGCCTCAGCCTCCTGAGTAGCTGGGATTACAGGTGCGCACCTGTAATGATAAATAAATTAGCCACACCTGGCTAATTTTTGTATTTTTAGTAGAGACGGGGTTTCACCATGTTAGGCAGGATGGTTTTGATCTCCTGACCTCGTGATCTGCCTGCCTCGGCCTCCCAAAGTGCTGGGATCACAGGCGTGAGTCACCCCGCCCGGCCATCTTTTTTTTGTGTGTGTGTGTGAGATAGTCTCATTCTGTTACCCAGGCTGGAGTACAGTGGGACATTCTTGGCTCATGGCAACCTCTGCCTCCTGGGTTCAAGTGATTCTCCTGCCTCAGCCTCCTGAGTAACTGGGATTATAGGCGCATGCCACCATGCCCAGCTAATTTTTTGTATTTTTAGTAGAGACGGGGTTTTGCTTTGTTGGCCAGGCTGGTCTCGAACTCCTGACCTCAAGCAATCCGCCCGCCTTGGCCTCCCAAAGTGCTGAGATTACAGGCATGAGCCACCGCACCCAGCCAAATTTCTCAATTTTAAACTAACACTGCAAAAGAGTTATATTTATGATTGGCAAAATGATTCAACATGAGTATAGTGTCAGATTGATAGTTGAAGTAATTTGAACAATATTATTGTCAAGCACTGTTGACTGGGGCAGACTGCAGACCTGTTTTCGGGGGAGTGGAACTGAGCATTTTCAGGTTTGAAAAACACTGCTAAAGACTGCGATTATCTAATGAAAGTGAAAAGGTTAGAGGAGTGGGAGATGTTACATGTCCCTGAGAGTCAGGGGCCCAATTATCCTACTTGTTCCCCGATCTTTTGCACATTTGGGCATCACTGGAAGCCCTAGAACCTACCACAGAGGGAGCAAGGTTGCCAAGAGAAGTCAGCTGATATTTCCTTGGTCATTGCTTTCCAACTTCAGGAGACAGGCCTCATCAGGCTTCTCCGCCGGGAGATAGCAGCAGTTTTCCAGCACAACCGAATGATAGCCGTCTGCCAGAACGTGGCTCTGAGCGCAGAGGACAAGCTTCTTATGCGACACCAGCTGCGGAAACACAAGATCCTGATGAAGGTCTTCCCCAACCAGGTAGGGAGCAGGCCCCTTGGCATGGGTTGCCCATCTTCCCCCAACCCCCACCAGACTCAGACCTCACCATCTGCTCCCCAGAGATGATACTTCTTATTCCTCCTCTCCATGAGTCACCGTCTAATCTGGTGTCTAAGCTCTGATTAGGGGATGAGACGACCCTTGGGTTGCACCCTCAGCCTAATGTGGCCCATGACCCACGAGGTGGCTCTTCCTCCCACTTGTTCCCGATGTCATTTTTTCCTGCTGTCCCAGGTCCTGAAGCCCTTCCTGGAGGATTCCAAGTACCAAAATCTGCTGCCCCTTTTTGTGGGGCACAACATACTGCTGGTCAGTGAAGAGCCCAAGGTCAAGGAGATGGTACGGATCTTAAGGACTGTGCCGTTCCTGCCACTGCTAGGTGAGCAAGCACCCCTGCCAGTTAGGGGTGGGATGAAGAGGGGCAGGTGCTACAGCAGTCTGCTGCCATCTGCTCAGCTTGTCTTGGTAAAACCGTGAACGTTCTTGGAGAGAGCATCCTTTCACGGATGGGGCCTGAGTCAACAGCACATTTATTGAGGGCCGACTGTCATTCCCACACCTGTGTTGTCTCACTACCCCAGGTCACTTCTGCACTGGAGGGAAGACTAGGAAAGGCAGACATGGAGCAGGGAGAGAAAATTCAGATACCTTGAGTCTAACAGTGGGGTAGTGGGTGCTGAAACCCACACAGATGAAGATACTTAAAACAAGTAACCCAAATAAAGGGTGCCGAGGGCCAGTGACCAGTGTTTCTCAGACTCCCCTGATGCTGACTCACTTAAGGGGCAGAGAATACTGCACGTGTCCCTTGGAAATCCAGATTTCATAGGTCTCTGTGGGGAGGGGGCGGGACAGGAATCTGATTTTTTTTTTTTTTTTTTTGAGATGGAGTCTTACTCTATCACCCTGGCTGGAGTGCAGTGACGCAGTCTCAGCTCACTGCAACCTCTGTCTCCTAGGTTCAAGCAATTCTCCTGCCTCAGCCTCTTAAGTAGCTGGGATTACAGGCACCTGCCACCACACCCAGCTGATTTTTTTTTGTATTTTTAGTAGAGATATGGTTTCACCATGTTGGCCAGGCTGGTCTCGAACTCCTGACCTCAGGTGATCCACCCACCTCGGCCTTCCAAAGTGCTGGGATTACAGGCGTGAGCCACTGCACCTGGCCTCATCTGTATTCTCTCTCTCTTTTTTTTTTTTCTCTGAGATGAAGTTTCGCTCTTTTCACCCAGACTGGAGTGCAATGGCATGAACTCGCCTTACTATAACCTCTGCCTCCCCAGTTCAAACGATTCTCCTGCCTCAGCCTCCCGAGTAGCTGGGATTACAGGTGCTCTCCACCATGACTGGCTAATTTTTATAGTTTTAGTAGAGACAGGGTTTCACCTTGTTGGCCAGGCTGGTCTTGAACTCCTGACCTCAGATGATCTGCCTGCCTTGGCCTCCCAAAGTGCTGGGATTACAGGCATGAGCCGCTACACCTGGCCACCTGATTCTTATTTACAAGGAAGTTTAGGAAACACTGACTTAATAGGGGTTGGGGCCAGGTGGATATATTAAGAGTTTTCTGAGGGAAGAGTGAAGAAGTAGGGATCAATCCCAAGCAGAGTGGGTGTGGTGTGGGGCACAGTGGAACCCAGCTCTTGGGGAAGGCAGGATTTTGAGAAGGGCAATGGAGAGCAAGTTCCTAGAGTCAGAAAGCTGTTTTCAGAGAAGAAAGGCATCTGCAAGGAGCCCAGCTGACCCTGTGTTCTTCCAGGTGGCTGCATTGATGACACCATCCTCAGCAGGCAGGGCTTTATCAACTACTCCAAGCTCCCCAGCCTGCCCCTGGTGCAGGGGGAGCTTGTTGGAGGCCTCACCCACCTCACGACCCAGACCCACTCCCTGCTTCAGCACCAGCCCCTGCAGCTGACCACCCTGTTGGACCAGTACATCAGAGAGCAACGCGAGAAGGATTCTGTTGTGTCGGCCAGTGGGAAGCCAGATCCTCCTGACCCTGTTCTGGACTCGTAGCCAGCCTATTTAGCCAGCCCTGCGCATAAATACACTCTGCTCTATTGGCTGTGCTCTCCTCCGAGGGAGATGTGGAAGAACTTGGGGTGGGGGAGTGCGTTTGTCACTTGGTTTTCACTAACAATGATATTGTCAGGTATAGGGCCACTTGGAGATGCAGAGGATTCCATTTCAAATGTCAGCCACTGGCTTCATCCTTAGTTTTCCCAACTTGGGACCTGATAGGAGCAAAGTCTCTCTCCGTTCTCCAGGTCCAAGGCAGAGATCCTGAAAAGATAAGGCTATTATCCCCTGCCTCCTTGGTCACTGCCTCTTGCTGCACAGGCTCCTGAGCCCACCCCCTTGGGGCACAACCGGCCACGGCCACAGTAGCTCAACCAAGCAGTTGTGCTGAGGTGAGAGCCTGCTGTGTGCCAGGCTTTGTGCTGAGTGCCGTACATGTATTAGTTCCTTTACTCCTGACCACATTGTACCCATTTCACAGAGAAGGAGCAGAGAAATTAAGTGGCTTGCTCAAGGTCATGCAGTTAGTAAGTGGCAGAACAGGGACTTGAACCAAGCCCTCTGCTCTGAAGACCGCATCCCAAATTTCTACCCTAGAGCTTCCTCATCAGGTTACCCAGAAGTGGGTCCCGTCCACCATCCAGGTGAGCTTGGATGTTAGTTCTCCACCCTCGAGGTGTACGCTGTGGAAAGTTTGGGAGCACTGCTTTATAATAAAATGAAATGCATTCTACTTCCTTTATTTTGTGGTTTACATGGCTATCCTCCCTATAAACTTACTCTCAGGAGCTTCTCTGTCATCTGACTTTGCTCACTCTTGTTTCCCTTCCTAGGAAAATCCTCTTCTCCTACACCCGTTCTCGCAAATGGCATCCCGCACATGCTTGCCCTGTTAAAGGCAGCTGACAGCTGTATACCCACTAGCTAACATGTCTCTGGTGGTTCTGGACAAAAGGCCTATGGGAAAACTAGGATTCTCTGTTAATGGGGAGTTCTGAGAGCTCTAGGGTAGGAGGCCTCATGCAAGTCTTCATGAACCAGACATTACTAATAAAGGAGATGGGATGCTTAACTCGAAGCCCACCGTCATCCTTGATTGGAGCACATTCTGGGTGGATGCAGGGGTGACCCGGGGAGGGTGGCTGTTCAACATTGTTTCTTGGACTTGAAGCAATGCCACCGCTTCCTTAGTCTTGGACAGGTACTGTCTGGCGGGGATGATCTGCAGCAGCCTTTTTGTGGCCTGGGCCAGGACCAGCTTCCCACAGTGCCTTGCCCTGTGCTGTATGCCCGGGATGCTCAATCACTGGGAAGTGACTTAAAAGGCCCTTGAGGCTCCTGGATGCCAGAGCTTGTCTGACCAGTGCTGCCCAGTGCTCCTGTCCCTCCCAGAACCCTGCCAGGTACTAACAATGCCCTCCACCTGGGGTGGCTGGAGCAGCGCTGAGGCTCTGAATAAAGGCAAGACAGTGGGTGTCCCTGAGAGATATGTGAGACCCTGAAATGTGAACCAGGCCCAGTGAGGATGAAGTGGAAGGGATAAGTGGCCTAAGTCACTTTTGGGGTCAGAGAAGAAACTTGAATCACATCCTTCACCTGAGGCCCCACCTACTTCTTTCCAGAAAACTTTGCTGCACTTGAAGCTGTAGGTCTGTGCCACCTTCATTTGAATGAATTTTAGACCTTTGTTAAGAGCTGATTTTTCATGAGAATTGAGCAGCTAGACACAGTACTCCAGCAGAAGGGTAAAGGGAAGGGAGGGGACCAGCATTGCAGCCCTTTTAACAGCAGCTGTGACTGCCCCAGGCCTGCTCCTGATCAAGACACTGCAGGCTGTAGGGTGTCATCGTATGCACAGGCACTTTTAGATCCCTGTGGGGCCTGACCTAGTGGGGCATCACCCCAGTGAAGGGCCTCAGTGTGGGGACTGCTGGCTGTCCCTCTTCTGGCTTGACTGCCCCTGCTGACTGTGCTCTTGGCATTGTCTTACTGTCCCAGAGGGGGCATCTGTCCCTCCACCATCAACCTGATACTTTTGCTGGCTCCAAATTTTGCAGTCTATTTTCAGATGTAAAATGAGAGGTGGGGGGTGGGGGTTAATTAGGAATTGGCCTTGGGCACTAACAGGGTCACTGCCGTGGTAGTCTGAATAAAGCCTTTACCACCACTGGCGTATAGCCAGCAGTTCCCCAGTCCTCTGATCTATCTGGAACCATGCCCAGTGGGGACTGTGCCCCCGCTCCCAAGCCACATGGATACTAGGGCGGTCTGCTCAGCCCTAAGTCCTCCAGGGAGCAGGGGGGCAGAGCTGAGCGGTTGCCCGGAGCTTGGCGGGAGGAGGGGACAGGGGAGAGGGAGGTGGGGAGATCCGGCTAGAGGAGAGGCTCCGACGTCTCCTTCCTTCCTGGTTCCTGCAGCAGCTGCTGCCACTGCTCAGCTTGGTGAGGAGGGAGCCGGTGACTCGGAGACGGTGACTCAGAGGCAGAGCGGTGTGAGGGCCAAGGAGCACTGGCGTCCATGGACCCTGGGGTAAGGGGGCTGCGTGGCAGCAGCTGACATTCCTGAGAAGAGCTTCCTCCCACCTGAAGCTGGTGGGTCTGCTCCCGAGATGGTGGGAATGGAGGTTGAGAGGGGGCATCCACCTGGCTCGCCTAGACCCCTCACCTTCCTACCAATAGAGCCTCCCCCTCCACCCACAAGCAGTGAGGGGCCGGGATCCCCACAGGGCCTGGAGAAGGGCACAGAGATACCCGAACACCGGAAGAGTTTGGGAACTTTCAATGGCTGAATGCAGGAGTTTCCTCCCAGGTCAGCCTCTTGCAGCAAGGGTCCCTCTGCCCCAACCTCCTGGGCACCCGTTCCTTCCACATCCCTGTCCGTTCTGGGCCTCAGTTCCTCAGGTGCTTGCTAGCTCCATTAGAAGATCTGGGCTGCTTCCCCCACCTCAAACCAGCCTTGCCCCTCTAGTCCCCTCCCCCGTCTCACACACGCAGAGCCTCATGCATTATTGATCTCCCTGTGGAGCCAGGATGGCCAGGGCCAGTGCCAAGGGTGCCTGTGGGCACTGCTGCAGGACCTGTGCAGACCTGGGCATGTCCTGGGCCCCCTCTTCTCTCATGAAGTGTCTCTTTTAGCCCAGTGTCCTGCCCTCTCTGGGTGGGTGGCACTTCTCAGAGCCCCAAGGACTGGGACGGTAGATGGGATGGTGAGGCTTTAGGGGGCACTGAGGGTCCAAAGAGGGCATCCTAGGGGCATGTTTGGTAGGAGGAGACATGGGAAAATGGGGCTATCTCAGGCCTCAGTTTCTCCAAGCACTAGAGAATATGGAGACTAATTGGTGGGAGACTGGGGAGTTTTCTGCAAGGGGATCATGGCAGGGAAGTCTCTGAGTCACGGTGGCAGGGTGGAGGGGTCCTGAAGGCAGAGGCAGCTGGATTGAGGAGGTCTCGCTTGTCCAGTCTCTGAACCCCTCTGTCTCTTCTCGGAGCCTCTTCTGTCACTCCCTTTCTTCACCTCTGAGCACTCCCAGGGAAGCCTCTAAAGAAAGCACTGAATATTTCCTGGAGTCCCAAAGTATGTGCCCAAGGCAGGCTGCGCATATGTCTTGTGGTTTTCCCTGGGCATCTGCCTGTCTGCTGTGTGCTAGTTCATGTCTCAGGGCAGTGTCCATATCAGGTGAAAATGGGTGGGGTCAGGACAGAGGGGCAGACTTGGGAGAGGCATGGCAGGTGAGCAGAGGGTGTGTTAGTGAGTCCTTATCTCAGAGGATGTGGGAGGGGTTGGAGGCGGGGAAGGTGATCAGAATTTGCGCCAAGGGGGTCTTTCTCTTGCTTCAAGGACTCCATCAGGAGCAGGTGACATCCTTCCCCTTCCACCCTGCTCCCTGCTCTACGTCCCCAGCAGGGAGTGGCCTCTCCCTTCTCCATGGACTTCCAAGAGAGGGACCCGCCCTTCCTGCCTGAGAGCGCTCAGTCCTCAAAGCCCAGCAGTGCTCAGCAGGTCAGAGAGCGCGAAAGCAGTGGTGGGTGGGCCAAGCTTGAACCGGACCGGGAGGGGCCAAGGCGGCCATCTCACCAGTGCTCCCCTCCCTCTGTCCTGGACTGCAGGCCTCTGAGCTGTGGGAGGTGGTGGAGGAGCCTCGGGGCAGGCTGGGGACAGAGGGTGTCATGCCTGAGAGGCAGGAAGGTCACCTGCTCAAGAAGAGGAAGTGGCCTCTGAAGGGCTGGCACAAGGTAGGGTGGGCAGGCAAAGGGAGGGGCCAGACATGGGGGCGGGGTGGGAATGGGGGGCAGCTGCCAGGCAGTCCAATGGTGTTTGCATGATGAGAAAGAAAAGAAAAGCTAATTTGTGTGGTTACCCTCTCCCTCATGCCCTTCCGCTCGGCCTCCTGGGTCCTGTCACTCCTGGGCAACATCACAGAGATACTTTGTGCTCGAGGATGGAATCCTTCATTATGCAACTACCCGTCAAGACGTGAGTCCGGGTAGTGGCTTGGGGTTGTGGGAGGAGTCTGGCCCCAGTATGTCCTGGGCAGGCACGGGGTATCCGGAATCGACCAGAGCAGGGTCTGAATCCCAGGTCCACCACTTGCTGAATGTGTGATCTTGGGCAAGTTACATCCCTGGGCCGTAGCTTCCTCATCTCTAACAGGAGAGTGCCTTCCCCCAGGTGCAGAGCTGTCATGGTAAGGGAGGTCATACACACAAGGCTCTCTGGACAGGGCAGAATAAGTGCCCAAGAAATGGGGTCTTTACCACTCTCATCCTGGTCCCATTCTCAGGCTGGGAATGAGGAACTGAAGGCCTGAGTACCCAGGATCTCTCTGGGAGGGCGTTGCCTTCCACAACCCTCCAGACCCCTGAGGGTGGGAATAGTTTTTCTTGATCTGTGACTTCTTAGAGCTCAAGATGTGACTTGACATAGGGGAGCGCTCTGCACATGGGAGGATGATTGACAAGTCTCTACTGATAGTGTGACTTGGACATGAGAGTGAACCTGCCACCTGGCCCTTGAACCTAGAAAGGCTTCAGGGAGATGGTAGCTCTATGGCTCTGAGAGCCTAAAATAGGTCCCGTGTACCCCCACCAACACTTCACTCCCAGATCACCAAGGGGAAGCTCCATGGCTCCATCGATGTCCGGCTGTCGGTCATGTCCATCAACAAAAAGGCCCAGCGCATTGACCTTGACACTGAAGACAACATCTACCACCTCAAGGTGACATCCCTGGGAGGCAGGACATGTGTTGGCCCCCAGCCTGGCAGAGGCATTGGAACACACAGGGGCAGGGCCTGAGGGTCTATGGAGCTCAGGGTCTGTCTCTGAGTTTGACAAGAAGTAAGTTTCCATCCTGTAAAAACTGCCAAGGGCAAACCTGCACTTCTTGGTTGTTACATGGACAGGCACAGATCTAAGGGCTCAGAATCCTGGGCACCTTGCACTCTGTCTCTCTGCAAGTGAGCTTTGCACAAACCTGGCTCTGTAAGAAGGGACTCTGCTTGTCTGGGGATCAGAGCCCTGACTTCTTGCTCTTGGAAAGTGTTCCCTCCCTTCAGATAGCCCTCCCCGTCTCCATCACTTCTGCAGATCAAATCCCAGGACCTGTTCCAGAGCTGGGTGGCACAGCTGCGTGCCCACCGCCTAGCCCACCGCCTGGACATGTCCCGTGGCACACTGCCCAGTACCGCTCACCGGAAGGTAAGGTGGACCCTGGGATGCAGACAGGTAATGTGGCAATTCAGGGGCAGGGGCTATGGGGAACTGTGAGACCCAGGGAGGTGGGCACCATCCTTCCTGACCCTGGGCTCACCCCACAGGTTCCTGGTGCCCAGCTTCCAACAGCAGCTACTGCCTCAGCCCTACCTGGGCTTGGACCGCGGGAGAAGGTGTCTTCCTGGCTGAGGGACAGTGATGGGCTGGACCGTTGCTCTCATGGTGAGGGTCCCTAGGCACAGCACCTCCAAGGGTAGGGCCCAAGCTGGCAGGTCTAGATAGCATTAGCAGGATGGGAAAATATTACTTCCATCCCCACCTCAGGGAGACCCAATTTAATGAGACAGCCTCTGTCTCCAAAGAGATCCAATCTACTTGGGCCCTGTCCTGGGCAGTCCCAGTCTTACAGAAGAGTAAGAATCTGTCAGGGCACATAGACAGACATGGATGCAGGGATGGGAATCATGACAAAGCAGATACTGAATACCCACACGGGGCAGGGGCCTGAGGAGTAGTGCCAGGGAAGGGGTGTGCTCTAGAAAAGGGTTCCTGCAGTAGGGTCTGTGAAGTTGGCGTGAAGGGAGAAGTATAAACCAAGTAGAGAGAGGCAGGGCAGGGTGAGCACATCCCCGGTCTGCTCAAAGGCAGCAGAGGTGAGGTGTGGTCTAGAGACAGAGTAGAAATTAGGGTTCAGGCCCTCCCAGGAAACCAGGGGGCACCACACCCACAGGGGTAGGGACCCGAGCTCTTGAGCAGGTAACAGGGAGCAGTATCAGGATCTCCACGAAGTCAATGTTGGGAGAGTCATGTCCTTGAGCCTGGGCTTGGTGGTTCACGCCTGTAATCCCACCACGTTGGGAAACCAAGGCAGGCAGATCACCTGAGGTCAGGAGTTCAAGGCTAGCCTGACCAACATAGTGAAACCCCATCTCTACTAAAAATACAAAATAATTAGCCAGGCGTGGTGGCACATGCCTGTAATCCCAGCTACTCGGGAGGCTGAGGCAGGAGAATCACTTGAACCCGGGAGGCAGAGGTTGCAGTGACCTGAGATCATGCCATTCCACTCTAGCCTGGGCAACAAGAGCAAAACTCTGTCTCAAAAAAAAAAAAAAAAAAAAAAAAAAAAAAAAAGAAGAGAGAGTGATGTCCTTGTTCTTTCTTGCCACAGAGCTCTCTGAGTGTCAGGGGAAGCTCCAGGAACTACACAGGCTCCTCCAGAGCCTGGAGTCCCTGCACCGAATCCCCTCAGCCCCTGTTATCCCTACACACCAGGTAAGATCCAGGGGAACACACAGGGTCCTGCTCAGGCCCCCGATCCCATCATTTCCCCAGGATGGGTCCTATTCCTCCCACATCGCTGCAGTTTCCTGGAGAGCCACGCATCGCCTGGTTTCCTCCCTACCCCTGCCCCATGTCCAAACTGTGTCAAGGTTGTCTCTGTTCCTCCACGCCCATGCCTCTGCCGGGGTGGCTGTCATCTTCCACTGGGATGTCAGTTGTCTCTATCCACTGGCCTGAGCGGCCCCACCCTCTGTGCTGGGTAATCTGCGGCCTCCTCCATGGCGTAGGAGGCCGTCTACCTCTCCCAGGCTGTGACGGTTGCTGCCCCTTTTCCCCACCCTGTGAGTAAAATTGCCCCCACCTTGACTTGCCAGGCCTCAGTGACAACTGAAAGACCCAAGAAGGGGAAACGGACCAGCCGCATGTGGTGTACCCAGAGCTTTGCCAAGGATGATACCATTGGACGGGTGAGGTGGGGCATGCACCTCACATAGCTGGGGCAGGATGCTCTAAGGAGGCCGGCCCCTTCAGCCCTTCCCCTTCACCAACAGGTTGGTCGTCTCCACGGCTCTGTTCCCAACCTGTCTCGCTACCTGGAGTCTCGGGACTCCTCGGGCACCCGTGGGCTGCCACCCACAGACTATGCCCACCTGCAGCGCAGCTTCTGGGCCCTGGCCCAGAAGGGTAAGTGCATGCTGGGAGAGGCTGATAGGGAGCGGGCAGGAGTGAGTGAGGACTCTGATGGTCTGCCCCACCCCCTTTAGTGCACAGCTCCCTCAGCAGCGTCCTGGCCGCCCTCACCACGGAACGGGACCGACTGAGGGATATGCACCAGGGCTCAGAGTTGTCAAGGATGGGGGTGAGGCCTGGGGGACAGGGTGGCTGGTGGGAGGAGAGGGCTTGAAGCTGAGGACTGCCAGCCTGGGGTCCGATAGCAGATCTGGGTGAGGGTGGGGGTTTGGCAGAGGCAGTCTCTGCAGAGAGGAGGTGGCAAGGTGGGGAGGACCTCATCCTCCTGGCACTGTGTCCCTCACCCTCTCCCTGCAGGTCTCCGAGGCCCCCACTGGCCAGAGGCGCCTCCACTCACTGTCCACCTCCTCTGACACCACGGCGGACTCTTTCAGCTCCCTCAACCCTGAGGAGGTGCGGAGCCAGGGTGGGTTGTGGGGGCCGATTCTCCTGTGCCTTCTCTCCCAGTGGGAGCCAAGGCCCAGGGCAGTGGGCAAGGTTGATTTTTAGTCCCAAGACAGCCCCAAAATTTGGCTCCACTGTCTTTCCCATAAGGTTGGCGACAGCCCCATCTCAGTCATTTTGTAACAATGTGCAGGGTACTTTTTCTTTTAATTCAGAGTCCTCTGATGCAGTGATTCTCACCCTCAACATAACAAAACTGAGACTCAAAGGGTCTAACGGGTGAGCTGAGGCTCCTGCAATTATAGGTGGGCTGAACTGAGACTCGGGCTCTGAGCACAGACTCTGGAGCTGCATTCCACGGGTTCAAATCTGGCTCTGCTGCCTGCCAGCTTTGTGATGCTGGGCCTCAGCGTCCCAATCTGCAAATTGGGGGTGATAATTGCACCTACCTCACGGGGTGGGTGTCAGGATTGAGTGGGTTAGTGCACACAGAGGGCTTGGAGTGGGGCTCAGGGTCAGTGCCAGGAAGTGTAAGCAGTTATCATGGAGCCTGCGTGCCCTCACTCCCAGGCCAGGGCTCATTCTACTATGCCTTTGTCCCCTGCTCACTCCCCTCTGCCTCTTCTGCTCAGAAGGTGTCTGACTCAGCAAAAGTGCCCGGTCATGCCTCCCTCTCACGGGAACTGTCAGGCAAGCGGGTGCCCAACCTGACTCCCCCGGCTTGGCCCCGGAGCCTGACATCCATCTGGTTGCTCCCACAGCAAGAAGCTCTGTACATGAAGGGGCGCGAGCTCACCCCCCAGCTGTCGCAGACCAGCATCCTGTCCCTTGCTGATTCCCACACAGAGTTCTTCGATGCCTGTGAGGTTCTCCTGTCCGCCAGCTCTTCTGAGAATGAGGTGAGGGAAGAGGGAAGCTGGCAGTGAGGCGGGGCGGTTGGGGGGGACCTTGGGAACAGAAGGGTGGGGTCCACAGAGACCATAGATTCCTCAGCCCCTTCTCACCACCTCAGCTACTGTCTCTGGGAATACGTCCAGATCACTTGGGTTTGTGTGGCCCTGCTCAGAAATCTCTGCTGGGGACTCTTCTCCTAGAGGAGTGTGACATTTTTATCCCCATGGGGTTCTCCTGAAACTACTGCCACAGTTGCAACCCCAGTCATCTTCCTATGACCCTGTCTCAGCTTCAGCGCTCCCTTGATCCCCTCTTCTCAGACCCTGAACCTCAGTAATCCCCAACTTACCTTCTGTCTGTGTCCCACCAAGTCCCTGAGCTTTCTCCCACCAGCCACAGGGCCAAGTCCCTGAGCTTTCTACCACCAGCCACAGGACCCGGCCCTCCCTTTCCCAAGGTGGCTGGGCACACTCTGTGATGCCAGGTGTCCCGGGGCAATGTCTTAGGGCTCAGAGCTCCCCCAATACATTCTCTTCCCCTTCCCACCAAAGGGCTAGCTGGGCAGATTCTTGCCAGGCCCTGGGCACTGCCCAGCTGCCCGGGGGAGGCCCAGTCTGCCCGGCCTGTCATCTGTCCCGGCCCAGGGCTCAGAGGAGGAGGAGTCGTGTACCAGTGAAATCACCACCAGCCTGTCTGAGGAGGTGCTGGACCTCAGGGGAGCTGAGCGCTGTCAGAAAGGTGCCAGCTGGGTGGGCAGGCAGGGAGGGGTGGGAGGCAGGTGGAAAAACAGGGTTTGTCCACAGCCCAGGCCCATGCAAAGGCCATCCCTTGTGGTGACTGATGGGCTAGTGGCTTTGGGTGCTGACCCCAGGAGCTAAGGAAGGCCAGGTCATGAACTGGGAAATATTCCAGGAGTAGCTCTGCTGGGGTGGGCCAGGCTCCGGCCTTGGGGCTGGCCTCTGTTGCAGCAGGCTTGCCTAGGGCCTTGGAGGGAGGCAAGAGATCCCACTTTGCTGCTTGTTAGCAGTGTGGCTCTGGACCTGTCATTTTACTTCTGAGAGCCTATTTCCTCATCCATAAGATGGGCTGGGTAATCTGCACTCTGACCTCTGTTTCTGTGTTTATAAAGGGAACAAAAGGCAAGGGTGAGGACTCAGGAGGGGCTCCTGGGGTGCAGGGTTTCTGGCAGTGGGAACCGTCCGCCCCTTTGCATGGCTCCCACCCCTGCCAGCCAACTCAGTCCCTGGGAACTTGTCAGCAGTTAGAGCCCCAGTCACCCTGCCCTGCTGTGAGTCGAGACACAGGCTCAGGGGGGAGTGTCCCAGGGGCTTGGGAGGCAGCTGGGCCCTGGACTGGGCTGTGGGCTTGCCGTGTCTGGGATGGCTGGTGCCCAGTTGGAGAGTGACATGGCAGGGCGGCCCCAGGGGGGTGTGTTCCAGGGAGACCCATGGGGCCACCCCGCCGTCGCTGCCTGCCGGCGGCCAGCGGACCTGGGGCTGACGTGAGCCTGTGGAACATTCTGCGCAACAACATCGGCAAAGACCTGTCCAAGGTGTCAATGCCTGTGCAGCTCAACGAGCCGCTCAACACTCTGCAGCGGCTCTGCGAGGAGCTGGAGTACAGCAGCCTCCTGGACCAGGCCAGCCACATCGCCGACCCCTGCGAGCGCATGGTACCTGCTACCTGTCCTTATGCCCAGCCCAAGGCTGCTTCCTTCTCCCTGGGACCTTTTCTCCCAGAAAATCCTGGCTGGGCTGTTCCTTGCTGCTGAAGTTCCACCCCAAGATCCCATAGTTTGCTTGCTTGGGGTGGCGGCCCTATCCTCAGCACCCTGCACCTGCCTTGCTCCCCGCAGGTGTACATCGCAGCCTTTGCTGTCTCAGCCTACTCCTCTACATACCACCGAGCTGGCTGCAAGCCCTTCAACCCTGTCCTGGGGGAGACCTATGAGTGTGAGCGGCCTGACCGAGGCTTCCGCTTCATCAGTGAGCAGGTGTGGCCTTGGGAGAAGACGGCTGGCCTTGGGTGTCTGGGACAAGGAGAGACCTGGGCTTTGGGACCAGAGCTGGGGCAGAGAGACCAGGGCCTGGGAGAGGAGCATGGGCAGTTGGCTCTGTGCCGGGCTCTGTGGTGCTCCTGGCCCACGTTCTGAGGTCCAGCCACGGGATCCCAGGAGTTCCACCTGGGAGCTCATGCTCTAGGGGCCAATCTTGGGCTAGGATGAACTGGAGGATGAATTGGAGAGAGCTGGGAGTACAGGGGCTGGGGAGAATAGGATGTTCCTTCTAGATGGTGTAGAGGAATGCATGGAGCAGGCTTGGGAAGGTTAGAGATGGGGCTGGAAGACAAGGTGGGCCAGACGCTGAGGAGTCCTGCCAGTGAAGGGAAAGAGGCTTTGGGCTTTTGTATGTGTGTTTTTAAATCCTGAAGGCATTGGCACCATGGAGGATTCGAGGCAGTGGAGTGGCTGCTCAGAATCTCAGTGTGCAAAGCACACCCGGGTGGCATATGCCTGGTTGGTGGAGGCCAACAGGGTCCGTCTTGTCATTTCTGTAGAGCTAATGAGGCCCTGCGCTTAGGCTGCGGTGTTTGGTTCAAGAGCTGTTTATGTGCTGCCCCTGACAGGGCCTGGTGCTTAGCAGGGTACTCTCTCGTGTAGGGAAAGGGGAGGTTTTTGTCGACAGGGAGAAGTCTGGGCGGCCTGATCTGGGGAATTCAGTGGGTGCATGGTGGTGCCAGTTAGCAAGGTGGACAGTGTGTGTGGGAGCACACTGACTATGTGGGCTTGACTTCCACGGGAGATGGCCAGGAGGCTCTGGAGTCGCTGGCTTGGAGCTCCTCCAAGAGCACCAGGTGGCACCAACAGGTCGAGGAGTCGCCAGCTTAGAGGGAGGAGGACATCAAGGGAGGACCGCCCTCGGGAGGACTGCCCGCAGTGTCTAGGGAAGAGGGTAGGCAGGAGCGCTGGGAAGCCCCAAAGGGGAGGGAGCGCGGGTCCCTGGGACCTGAGGGGTGTCATCGGCTACCTGCGTGAGGAAGGTTTCCGAGATAGGATGGGGACAGAGACTGGATTGCAGAGGGTGTAGAGTGTAGGTTTTATAAAAAATAGAGAAAAAAGCAGACTATTTTCCAAAAATTTTACCATGAGGGACAGAGGAGAGAGAAGGTGGCAGTTGGTGGGGGATAGAGGTCGAGGCAGTTTGTGTGTTTGTTTGTTTGGATTTGAAGTGTTGTTGAAAACATGGTGAAGATTGACACAGTACGCTCGTGTGTACAATAGAAAATAAGCCTCCGTCTCATCCCAACGCTCCGAAGGGACTACTGCTACCAGCTTTTGGGATTCCTCCCAGAAATGTTTTACGCATATGTGAACAAAGATGTGTGTGTCTAGAAAAGAAAGGTTTGCTATTTTTTAAGGTGAAAGAAACAGAAAATCTTTATATTCAGAGAGAAAGAGAAATAAAGAGGGAAAGACTGAAGGTGCGGAAGGAGGAGGACGGGGGAACCTGGGGGGCATCGGTGGGAGCAGGCTGACTGCGGCCAGAGCAGAAGGAATCACCTCCCTGACCCACCTCTGTTCTGCCGCAGACTGTGGGAGGCGAATGAGGTTTGAAGGGCCTGGCTTGTGCCTAGGTCCTCAGAGAAGGATTGGTGAGGGATGTCAAGGGCCCAGATACAGGACATTGTAGATTTAGCAGTTTCTTAGTGTGGGTCGTGTCTGTGTTTTGGCAACAGAGTCAGAGCCAGGGGTGTACAGAGGAGGCCAGTGCTGGCATTTCTGGCAAGTGGTGGAGGTGGCTGAGGGTATTAGGTGAGAGTACTGTAAAGGGCAGGATGGGGCTAGCAGACCACGGGAGGGCAGTGCAGTTGGGGACCTGGACATCTTGGCTGGAGCCGTGGGCAACAGGGAATGGAGAGAGAGGCGAGGCAGGCAGGCTGTGGGATGTTGGAATTGAAGGCTTCAGATGTGGAGCCATTCCAAGTGGGGACAAGGCCAAGTGTTTCCAAGGGTGTGGGGTAGAGGTTGCAGGGCAATGATCAGCTTTGGGGTGGGGTGTGGGGGAGATGGTGGGGAAGAGGGTCATCAGCAAGGGCTGCATTTCAGGCAGGGGATGAGGTCCCCACCTATCAGTGGTTACAGGGTGATGATCAGTTTTGGGGTGTGGTGAGGGAAGATGGTGGGGAAGAGGGTTGTCGACAAGGGCTGGGTTTCAGGCAGGGCATGGGGTGGAGGCCCCACCTGTCACTGTTGCGGGGAACTTTTCAGGCTTGAGCAGGGGTTCTGGAGGACGCCATAGACAGGCCAGCCAGGGGAGCTCCTGAGGAAGAGGGAGCGAGAAGGGAGAACATAGAGGCCTCATGGGAAGAAGAGAGGATGATGGGTTTGGGAGATGGCCAAGGGTGATAGGGACAAGAGACCTGGGACCAACTGGTCTTGTGGTACTCAGGGGAAGTGGGGTTGGGAGTAAGGGACTTTGGGGTGCCCTAATGGTGCTCAGGGACAGCCTCAAGAGAACTTCTTTGCTCACCAAGGTCTCCCACCACCCCCCTATCTCGGCCTGCCATGCGGAGTCTGAGAACTTCGCCTTCTGGCAAGGTGAGGAGTAGAGGGCAGGGCGGGGTGGCCCTGGGCAAAGGGAACACCCTCTGGCCTTATCTCTGTTGTTCTCTCTCCCTCCCCTAATCCAATTCCAGATATGAAGTGGAAGAACAAGTTTTGGGGCAAATCCCTGGAGATTGTGCCTGTGGGAACAGTCAATGTCAGCCTGCCCAGGTGGGATTCTTAGACTCTCAGCAGCCAGGCCAAGCCACAGGCAATCCTTCAGGCTGGAGAGGACGTGGCCTTAGGGACAGGATAAGGATGGGATAGGAAGGTCTGTCCTGAAGCTGCTTGCAGTGGGTCAGTGTCTGTAGGTTTTACACCTATATTTACAGCAGTCGCCAATAGAGAAAGATGAAAAGCCTTAGAACGTAGTAGAGCTGGAAGGGCCCATCGAGGTCATCTGACTCAGCGGCTTTCACACTTTTTTGACCATGACTCACAGTCAGAAATGCCTTTGAGACTTCAAGCCAACGCGTACACATACACGCACACAGAAACCTAAATTGATCTCAGGACTTAGGGGTCACAGACAAAATTTGAAAAACTCTCATCTAGCTAATTTTACAGGCAGGGGACTGAAGCCAGAAAGAAAAAGGGTGTTGAGAGCGGTCTGGGTGTTGTGGGAGAGATCCTGGAGTTTGGAGTCAGAAGCCGTGAGTTCTGCCACTCAACAGTGATGCAAATTAGCATGAGCCTATAGTCCCAGCTACTGGGGAGGCTGAGGCAGGAGAATTGCTTCAACCTGGGAGGCGGAGGTAGCAGTGAGCTGAGATTGCACCACTGCACTGCACTCCAGCCGGCCCGGGCAACAGAGCAAAAAAAAAAAAAAAAAAAAGTTAGTGATGCAAGCAGCAAAAAGACTTGACACCTTGCCTGTGACATGACAGTAAAAAGTAAAACCCAAGAGAGGTGAGGATTAAGCAGGATAATGGATGTGAACATACACATGGTTCCTGGTGCCCGAGGGCAGGACACTTTGTGTATTTTCATCTGCGTTGCTCAGGCACTCAGGGGCATTGTAGATGAGTGGAGATGTGTTCACTGAATACGTTCTGTGAAGGCTGCTCTGCCTTGTGAATATAAGTCATCCTTCACTGCAGAACCAGAGCTGGGACCCCAGGGTTCCTGTCACAGACCGACGTGACCTGCTCCAGCAAGACAGGAGGCCCCTGACTCGCTGGGTTCCGGCCAGCTGCCCTTCCTTTCCTTGTCTCTCTCAGGTTTGGGGACCACTTTGAGTGGAACAAGGTGACGTCTTGCATTCACAATGTCCTGAGCGGTCAGCGCTGGATTGAGCACTATGGGGAGGTGCTCATCCGGAACACACAGGACAGCTCCTGCCACTGCAAGATCACCTTCTGCAAGGTACATGTGCCACCCTGACCCTGCCCATTCACCCCCGGCAGCCTCAGTCTCTGGAGGTCACCCTGGCTAGGCGGAAGAGGACACCTCCCTAACCCCTGCCTTCCCCACCCCAGGCCAAGTACTGGAGTTCCAATGTCCACGAGGTGCAGGGTGCTGTGCTCAGTCGGAGTGGCCGTGTCCTCCATCGACTCTTTGGGAAGTGGCACGAGGGGCTGTACCGGGGACCCACACCAGGCGGCCAGTGCATCTGGAAACCCAGTAAGTGGAGGGGTCACAGAGGGCTGGATGAGGCTGGAGCAGCTCAGGCATGGTGCACCTACCCCAGCCCCTTGCCTTCCCCCAGACTCAATGCCCCCCGACCATGAGCGCAACTTCGGCTTCACCCAGTTTGCCCTGGAGCTGAATGAGCTGACGGCAGAGCTGAAACGGTCACTGCCTTCCACCGACACGAGGCTCCGGCCAGACCAGAGGTCAGTGCCGGATGGGTGCTAGCCTAGAACCACCTGTCTCACTCCCTGCACGGAGTACAGAGCTGGGGCTTTGTCCTTCCTTCCCTGAGTGGCCTCAGAGAAATGGGGCTTGTCTAGAGGACAGAGCTGGGCAGGGACAGAGGCCTTGGGTTTGGGGGCCCTGCAGATGGACAGTTCAACTGAGTTTGATCTGGATCCTCAGGTACCTGGAGGAGGGGAACATACAGGCTGCTGAGGCCCAGAAGAGAAGGATCGAGCAGCTGCAGCGAGACAGGCGCAAAGTCATGGAGGAAAACAACATCGTACACCAGGCTCGCTTCTTCAGGTGCCTCGGCCTCGCCCTCCGCCCTGGGTCTCCCCTTGAGCCCTGCTTGGAACAGGGCAGGTGTGGGAGGCAGCACCTTAGGACCCTAGCCTGCCTTCTAGATGTTCACCCCTCACTGCCACCGCCTTCTCCCGCCAGGCGGCAGACAGATAGCAGCGGGAAGGAGTGGTGGGTGACCAACAATACCTACTGGAGGCTGCGGGCCGAGCCAGGCTACGGGAACATGGATGGGGCCGTGCTCTGGTAGCCCTGGCCCCGGGGGCAGGAGGCTCTGGTTCCTCACTCCTCCTGCCTCCATCCCCTACCACGGACACATGGGTGAGGCCAGGCTCCCCCCTTCACTGCCCTTGAGACCAAAGGGGCAGCCCTGGCCCTCCCTCCCCTCTGCTGGCCAGAGGGGCTGCATATCAGCCCACCCCGCACCCCACCGTTTGGGGTGAGAAGTAGAATCTGTGCTTCCCCAGTCTCCTTGCCCCAGACAACCAGCATGTAGGACCCTTTCCGCTTCACCATCCCCCTTCCTGTCCCTTTTGGGGTACTTGGGGGAGACTCTGGCTCCCAGGATCTGTTCCCCATTTCAGTGCCTTCCTAGGACACAGGGGACCCCTTGATTCTCCCCAGGCTTTCTGTGCCCAGGGCTCTGTCCCTGGCAGTGAGGTTGCAGTGAGTGAAGGAGAGATGATCTGTTCTCCCCTCCCCTTCCCCTGCCCATCTCCAGCATCTTCTTCCCCTTCCCTGGCCCTGCAGGGCCTTCTTCAGCTCCCTTTGGTTGGTCCCTGGCCATCCTTCCTGTCCTGGATCCCTTCTCCCTAACTGCAAAATGCCTGCAGCTTCCAGCTCCTTCGTCCCTGATCCTCAAGTGGTTCCCTCCCGTCTCAGCTCAGCGGATCCCCCAGAGTGGAGGAGGCCTCTCCGTGAGGAGGGAGCAGCCCAAGGCGCCTGGCCTCCGACCCACCGGCAGCGAGTGCGCAGGTGTGAGTGTAAGTTCATGTAGAAGAGTGTGTGCGTGTGCATCTGTGCCCTGCTTGCAGGCGAGCAGGGCTCCCTCATGTAGCCCGGCCTTCCCCCTGCTGGGGGTCCGCCACATCGCTGCTCTTTCTCACAGTCTGCCTCTGATGAGGGTGAATTGCTATGACATTCCCAGCTCCAATAAAGACTGTCCCAGACTTTGGCCTGTGACCATTCATTGAAAAACATGTGGGCTCAAGGTCAGCGGAAAGCCCTCAGCCACTGTCATGGGTAAAATGAATTGTGTCCCCCAAGAAATGTTTCTAGTCCCCAGGCATGTGCATGTGACCTTAGTTGCAAATAGTATCTTTGCAAAGACAAGTTAAAATGAGGTCACATTGGATTTGGGTGGCTCTACTCCAGTGACTGGTGTCCTCATAAGTAGAGTGAAATTTGGGCAGACAGACGTACGCAAGGGAAGACAAGTGTGTGAAACAGACACACGGGAGTCGGCCACGGGGAGACGTAGGCAGAGATGGGAGCGACATATCTGAAAGCTGAAAGTGCCAAGGCTGCTGGCAACCGCCCGAAGCTTGGAGAGTCTGAGAGAGATTCTCCCACTGAGCCTCAAGAAAGAGCCAGCCCTGCTAACACCTGGCCTCAGCTATGACAGAATACATTCCTGTTGTTTTAGGTCACCCAATATGTGGTGTACTGTTCCAGCAACCTCAGGAATTGAATACAGCCATCACCAACCTGAGCCAAGAGCCCAGAGGTCATCCTCCCTCCTGCTTGATCCCCTGTCACTTCTACCCCAGGTGTCTCTCTGCACTGGCCCCTTCTCTCCATTTCACCGGCTAGGCTGGGCCCTCATCAACGCTTGCCTGGACTATTGCGGTGGCCTCCAGGGCGGTATTTCTTCTTCTTCTTCTTCTTTTTTTTTTTGAGACAGAGTTCCCTCTTGTTGCCCAGGCTGGAGTGCAATGGCGCAATCTCAGCTCACCGCAACCTCCGCCTCCCAGGTTCAAGCAATTCTCCTGCCTCAGCTTCCGAGCAGCTGGGATTAGAGGCATGCACTCCCACGCCCGGCTAATTTTGTATTTTTAGTAGAGACGAGGTTTCTCCATGTTGGTCAGACGGCTGGTCTCAAACTCCCGACCTCAGGTGATCTGCTCGCCTAAACCTCCCAAAGTGCTGGGATGACAGGCGTGAGCCATCGCACCCGGCTTCCAGGGCGATATTTCAAGAGAAAATGTGGCACTTCATGTCTGCTTAAAATACATCCCCTGCTTCCCAGTGCCTAGAGGAAAATCCAAACTCTTCAACCGGTAGAAAACCACATGGCCCCTGGCCCCCTGTCTGGCACAGAGTGCTGGCCCCCACACTCAGCACCCTAAGTCAGGTCTGTGCTAGTATCCCGCTTTGACCCCCAGGATCAGTGTTCAAGGGCGGAAGGGAGGGAGGAAGAACAGGAACAGCTGCCTTTCCTCCCCTCTGCTCTTGCCCTTGGGGCCAGCTCTGATTCTGAAGCTGTGTGATCTTGGTCAGGTTGCCTTCCCCTTCTGTTCAGAGGCTTCAGTCTCTCATTTGGCTTCTTTCGTGTCTTAAAGGAGAACGTCTGTGAGGTGACCCAGGCTCCTCATTTCTTTCGTTCTCTCTTAGCCCCTTTCCCCTACTCCCACCCCACCACCTGCAGCAACAGCGACCCCAGTCCTGCTCTGGTTCAATTAGTGTCCCAGGGGGAAGTCATGCTTTCTTTGGGGGGTGGCAGAGTGGCAGGAACAGAGGGGGCCCCTGAGCTACGACAGCCCTTCACATTGTCATCTTTTTCTTCCTCCTCATCCCCTGCAGAGGAGCGGTGGTCCACATTTCCAGTTTATTTACAGTGTCAAAATGAACACACTTGTCCTGACACCACATGCCAGAAATAACCTCAACCCATTCCAAAAAAAGCCAAGGCCTGCACACATTCAGGATATTTTTAAACAGCATGCACTGTCCTTCTCCGGGCCCTTTCCCCTCAGAGCACCACAGCACCTGACCCACTAGCCTGTGACAAACTGCCACGTATTTTAAGAACCGGAGTTTAGGCTGGGCACAGTGGCTCACACCTGTAATCCCAGCACTTTGGGAGGCAGAGGCGGGTGGATCACGAGGTCAGGAGTTCAAGACCAACCTGGCCAAGATGGTGAAACCCTGTCTCTACTAAAAATACAAAAATTAGCCAGGTGTGGTGGCGTGCACCTGTAATCCCAGCTACTCGGGAGGCTGAGACAGGAGAATTGCTTGAACCCAGGAGGCAGAGGTTGCACTGAGTTGAGACCATGCCACTGTATTCTAGCCTGGGCGACAGAGTGAGACTCCACCTTAAAAAAAAAAAAAAAGAACCAGAGTTTAAAATAGACCAAATTCCCAAGTTATTTTTCCAGGGGAGACACAAAAAACCTCAAAACTCCTCTGCCTCTGTGGCTGTGCCCTCTAAACCACCATCCTCCCCCGAGTCCTTTCCCAGGCACAGCCCAGCTACCACCTCAACAACTGGAAGGGGAGGTAAGGTTGTTTTTGCTCCTTCTGGGGCCCAGCAGATGAGGGGGCAGTCCCTTCTGAAGGACTGTGGTCTCCTTAGAAATGTCCCCCATCTGGCCAGGGCTTTGTGGGTCACTGCTGATGGGAGCTTAGGCCAGGCTGAGGGAGCCTGGGGTTCTGGCCCCAGGCTGTGCTCCATGGACAGAGTGTGAGGGGCCCACACTAGCCAGGGGTTCAGGGAGCGGTGCCACCTCCTGTCCACCAGGAATCCCAGGGTGGGGTGCTCAAGTCAGTGATCTGAGAAGGGAATGGTGGGCCCCCTTCTCAAGCCTGTCAGCCTAGTCCAGATGTCCCACAGGAGTACCCATCCCCACTGGGTCATGGGGAGCCAAGCACAGACCCAGACCTCCTGCCTTGGTTGCAGGACATGGTGGGCTTGGGGCAAAGGGGAGAGTTTGGAGGCTTAATGGCGCTTGACCAGGCTTGGAGTGCAGTAGTTTGGAAAGCCAGGGACCCGCTTCCCTAGATGAGCAAAGGAGGATGGATCTTGCACAGCAAGGGAAATGCTCAGGCCAAGCAATGCTGGCAGAGGGAGAGGAAGGTAGGCAGGAGGTGTCTCAGTTCTCATTTTGCCTCCTTGGCCCCTCCAACCCCAAACTGAGGGATTTAAGCAATCTTTTAAAATTTTATTAATTGTTATTGAATAGCTGATAGGGACGCCTGGGTTGGAAGGAGGGAAAAAAAAAGTCAAAAATACATAAAACCCCCAGTTCCCTGCATCTTCTGAATAAAGGGTGTGTGTGTGTGTGTGTGTGTGTGTCTGTGTGTGTGTGTGTGTGTGTGTAATAAACAGAGAGGGAAAAGAGTGCTGAACCAGGTGAGAGGCCCAGGCATTCATATTCCCTCCATGAGGTCAAAGTGGAGTGGGTGTTCAGGGCAGGAGGAGGCTGCTGGGCCAGCACTGTGCCTCCCAGCTTCACCTGGATGGCATGCAGTCCAGGGGGATGTGTGCAGAGGAGTCCCACCCTCTCTGTTTCGGGGAGAATGAAGATGGTGGGGACAGTGGTGGGGTAACCCCCAGCCCCTGACCGACACCTGCTGAGAATGCAGAAATCTTACATCCGATCTCAATTCCACTGGCTCAGTCTGCCCCTGGAAGGGTGCACAGCTCTCTTATTCTAGGCTGCCCTATTCTAGTCCCAGTTCTGACACAGGCACCTTAAAGATCCTGGATTACATTGCCCAGCCATGTCCAATCCCTTTAGGGAATGCTCAAGGGACCTTGCCATTTGGTCATTAGTTTAACGGTGCCTCCTTACTGCAAAGGACACATTTTATAAGTGATTTCCCCTTTTAGAGACCCTCTAGTTCTAGCAGGGGTAGAAAAGGAGGAGAGGCTCAGCACTCTCCCCCTGCAATCCACTCTGTTCCCCTTAAGATGGTCAGGGAAGGCAGTGTAGGACTTCAGAGAGACCTTCACAGGCTGGCCTGGGTCAAGTCTTGCTCATCCAATGACCTATTTCTGGTGCAGACACTTGACCAGATCACCTGGCCTTACGTGGTGGATCAGGGACTGGTCTTCCTGATTCTTGCCACACACACCCTCATCTTCTCCTCATCTGTACCCTAAGAGGCATTACCATCAGAGGGGAACACAGAGCTATCAAGATCCCGACAGGCCAGAGTTAGATATGCATGGGACTCAGGCAGGTGGTTCCAGGGGCTGGGAGAGCGTGGCTCCACGGGTGGGGGTTCTAGAGCGCTACTCAAGTCTCTCTCTTTTCTTTTAGAGACAAGGTCTCACCCAGGCTGGAGTGCAGTGGCACGATCATAGCTCATTGCAACCTTGAACACCTGGGCTCCAGCAATCTTTCTGCCTCAGCCTCCCAATTAGCTAGGACTACAGGTGCACATCACCACACCTGGCTAGTTTTTGGGTTGTTGTTTGTTTGTTTTTGTTTTGTTTTTTAATTTTTAGTAGAGATAGGGTCTAACTATGTTGTCAAGTCTGGTCTCAAACTCCTGGGATCAAGCAACTTTCCAGCCTTGGCCTCCTAAAGTGCTGGGATTACAAGCGTGAGCCACCTTGCATGGCCCACATCTCATTAACACATGTCATCACATGGTGCAAAGTCTTCAGGTTGCAGCAAGATGCCTCTAGGCCCTAAGGTATGTGGAGGGGGTGGTTTTGATGGGCAAGTGCAAACCGTGGGCACTATGCCCCAGGATGCCAGGCCCCTGGAGACGTTGGGCCTTGCTGACCCCTAATATGTGAGGCCCCTCAAAATGAAGCATCTGTCCAGAGGAGGGTAGGTGGGTGGGCTGGGCTCTGGGAGGGGTGTGGGTGACGAAGAGATTGGAAGGGCCAGGGCAGGAGCAGGAAGCAGAGAGAAAAGCCTGAGAGTCAACCATAGTCTATCTAGGATGAAGGTGGTGAGATTCTCCAGGCATCCTCAAGAGGGCACCCTGGGCTCTTGAAAGAACCAATTTAGTCTCATCCCAAGCCCCACCTGACAGGTGGCTGCTCTATCAGCTGCGTGGAGTATCAGGCCTCCAAGGATGTGGCCCTGGCTGGACCCAGCCCAGCAGTGATCAACAGCAGCAGCGGACACTGTTACATTCCTAGGGACTGCCGGCCATCCCCGCCTGCCCATCTTCATCTTCAAAGATAATGCACAAGTCAGGAAACCCCTGTTCTGGGAGACCCAGGTGTCCCTAGCCACTCCCAAAAGCTGCCCAGATGGTCTGGAAGAAGGAGGTCAGGCCCCCTTTGCTGGTGCCTCTTCACCTCTAGGTGACATCCCTCCCAAGGACAGCTGGTCAGGACACCCCTCCTCCAGAGCCCTGATAAGAGGGACTTTTCCCTAAGTTTCCACTAAAACCTCTCCTGCTTCTGTCACCCCAGAGCCTATCACACACTGGGATGGGAACCCCTGCATTTAGTTCTGTCGGCTAACGTTGGGCAAAGTGTGTGTATGTGTGTGCACATGGTTTGAAGGAGGAGGTGTCTGTCCACGGTGCCTTCCTGGGAGGGAAGAGAATGAGGACAAGAAGGAAGGGAGCTATTGAACCAGTGCCAGTTTAGCAGGGAAGCCTTGGCTTCTGTGGGAAGCCATCTCACCGAGGACCCCTAGGGAGGGAGGGCAAAGGTGGGAGATGCGGAAGGCAGGTCACATTGGCCTTCCCTCCCTTCTCCTCCATTTAGCAAGATGTTACAGGCCCAAGAGAGACACTGTCCTCCAAGCTGGGCCTAGTGGACCGCAGCCCTCAGAGGCTGGCACATTTGCCTCCCACCACCTCCCATGCAGCCTGGGCAGGGAAGAGCCCAGGACCAAGAGCCAGGAGTCCTGAGTTCTGGCCCTGGCTCTGCCATTTATTCCCTTCACCTCCTGAGCCTCAGTCTTCTCCTCTGTAGCTTGGGGGTGATGCTGTTGGCCTTACCCCTTCACTGGTGTCTTGTTTGTCCTAGGACAGAGGACTGAGGGTTGTTTTAGCTGTGGAGCACAGGACAAGAGTGGCTTCAGATGGCCCGGGCCAGGGTCACCACAAGCTCTGCCGCTTCCACACCTGGGGGCCTTCCCAAGGCAGCAGTAGTTCCCCCTGAGAGAGATGGGAGCCAAGTTTAGCATGTGACCCTGCAGGCACCAATTGGTGCCTTAAGTCTCCTGAGACTTTTGCCAAAAATAGGAGGATGCAAAGCGTCTCCCCAAAAAGGTTGGGGGCTCTGGCATTGGTCAAAGGGGAGGGAACAGCACCCCTTATTTCTGTGGTCCCTCTCACCATCAGTTCCTGAGACAACCGAGCATCCTGTGTCTGTCAGGTGACTGATCCCCCTCCCCAGTTAAGGAGGCTCAGGCTGTGGGAAGCTCACACACAGGAGAGACATCTCCAGCTACAAGGGGGCAGAAAGTTCTGGAAGGGCAGAAAGTCGCAGGCTGGCAAAAATGCAGGTTGAGGGGGCAGAAATGGGCGCCTGCCCCCAGGTACCACACCTGGGACCGACATGGGGTGGCCCCAGGATGGGATGTGGCCGGGGACACATGGGTCCCAAGGTGCCTGCAGGCAGGCAGGTGTGGATGCCAGCTTCCCCAGAGCAGTGGGGACAGAGCCCGGCCGCCCAACCAGACTGGCTTAGGTGCAGCAGGCCCAGTGGCTGCCGGGCAGAGCCCGAGGACCAGAGATGCCCAAGCCAGAGGGACGCACCACGCCGCAGCCTCGGTTGCCTGTGCCTGGAGCTGCACAGGCCCCACAAGGGTATTTTATTTTCAAATACTTTTGCATTTCTTGAATAAACCCACCTGGTCATGAGGCATTATCCCCTTTATGTATCACTGGAATCAATTTTCTAATAATTTACGTGGACTTTGCATCTATGCTCATGAAAGAAATTGGACACTAATTTTTCTTATATTAGATTTTTCTGTAAATGTTTTCCTGGCCTCATAAAAGACTTCAGAGGAGTTCCCACTTCTTTTTCTATTTTCTTAAAGACTTTGATTATATTGCTGATATTTCTTTTTTTTTTTTTGAGACAGAGTCTCACTCTCTTGCCCAGGCTGGAGTGTAGTGGCACGATCTCGGCTCACTGCAAGCTCCGCCTCCTGGGTTCACACCATTCTCCTGCCTCAGCCTCCTGAGTAGCTGGGACTACAGGTGTGAGCCACCATGCTTGGCTAAGTTTTTGTATTTTCCTGTCAAAGAAAACTAGAACAAAACCCTTTTAAGGGTTTTCTATTTTAAAATTTATTTTTACATTTATCATAAATGTGTGTGTGTTTTAAAACTTATGAAATGTGGCTGGGCATAGTGGTTAACGCCTGTAATCCTAACACTCTGGGAGGCCAAGGTGTCAGGGCTGATTGAAGCCAGGAGTTTGAGACCAGCCTGGGCAACATAGCAAGACCACTCTCAATGTAGTTTTTTTTTTTTTTTTTTGAGACAGAGTCTCGCTCTGTCACTCAGGCTGGAGTCCAGTGGCACAATCTTGGCTCACCACAACCTCTACCTCCCGGGTTTAAGCAATTCTGCCTCAGCTTCCCAAATAGCTGGGATTACAGGCACCTGCCAGTGCGCCTGGCTAATTTTTGTATTTTTAGTAGAGACGGGGTTTCACCATGTTGGCCAGGTTAGTCTCGAACTCCTGACCTCGTGATCCGCCCGCCTCAGCCTCCCAAAGTGCTGGGGTTACAAGCGTGAGCCACTGCACCCGGCCTAGCAAGACCTCTCTTGATTAACTAATAATAATAATAATAATAATAATAATAAATATTAAGTGTATAAAGTTCTTATTACAAAAAACAATGGTTCTTTGCTTCATTCTTTTTCAGCCCCTTTGTCATTCATCCCAAACCCTTTCTGCTATTTTTTCTGGTATTTCCTCCCTATATAGGAATACCATGCTCCTCCTGATATTCATGTCTTGATTCATCAGTTTTAAGCAATATTATTAATAATTGATCTATTAAGGAAGATGAGGATTTAGCACTCTTACACTGGCCATATACTCGCTTCCTCCCCATTTATCTTCTCCATATAATTATATGATAATTTTTGGTTAAAACAAAACTCAGGGCCGGGTGCAGTGGCTCATGCCTGTAATCCCAGCACTTTGGGAGGCTGAGGCGCGTGGATCACCTGAGATCAGGAGGTCAAGGCCCACCTGGCCAACATGATGAAAGCCCGTCTCTGCTTAAAATACAAAAAATTAGCTGAGCATGGTGGCAGGCGCCTGTAATCCCAGCTACTTAGGAGGCTGAGGCAGGAGAATTGCTTGAAGCCCGGAGGTGGAGGTTGCAGTGAGCTGAGATCATTGCACTCCAACCTGGGCGACAGAGTGAGACTGTGTCTCAAAAAGCAAACAAAAACAAAAACACAAAACGGCACTCAGTGTTTATCTTACTGTGACTATGTGTGAAAGTGCACATCCAGCTTATCAATTACAATTATCACCATATGCTGGAGGTGGCACCCATGCCTATGGTGGTGGGGAAAGAAGGAAAGCTTGAAAAAAGGAGGAGCAGGGCAAAGACTGTGGTAGTGATTTAGGTCAGGTTTGGTGAGGACAGCTACCTAAACCAGTTAGGAGCTGGCTCAGCTTCCTATAACAAGAAGAGTAATTGCTGGGTGATAACTTTTCTGACTGAGTTAATTTAGGGGAATAATCCATAATCCAGTGTCATAAAGTTCCTCCTGCCTGAGCTCAAAAAAACATTTCTGCAGCCCAGAAATCTTCCCGAGACTTTGAGATACCCAGTGAAACACTCCCTGGGAGAGATCCAGGCCTTGATAATGTTCCTGTTTATTCCCCTGATTCTGATTTTTTTTTTTTAATTGAAAGAGGCCAGGTCGGGCTATAAATCTTCTGGGGATATTGTTGGAAATACTTTTTTCCCACTATTTTCTCTTTGCCATTTGTGGTGATGGGGTAACAATGAAAACTGGGATCTTTATCCAGGATTGCATGGAGAAGGAAGGCCCAACCACCCAAGCCTGGACCTAGTACAAATTCCTTGACTCTCGCCTTGGGAAAAATCTAGAACCAGCAGAACCAACAGGTAAGGACCTGGAACAGTGTTGCAAAACTGAGGCCAGGAAGGAGGAGAAATTATTTTGACCTCAGGGAAAGGGAACGTAGCAGAATACTTGAAATGACCCTGATCTGTCCAGGGTGCTGATTGGTTGGACCCATTTAAGGCTAATTATGAAATTGCTTCCCATGGCCTCTTCTGGTCTCAAGGAGAACTTAGGGTCCAGATTATTCTCCCCACAATTCAATTAACTCAAAGACAGCTTGTCCTGAACCCAGTAGACCAGGAACCCAGTAGAACATGTTTATTAGTCCACTTTCATGCTGCTAGTAAAGACATACCTGAGACTGGGCAATTTACAAAAGAGGTTTAATGTACAGTTCCACGTGGCTAGGGAGGCCTCACAATCATGGTGGAAGGCGAAAGGCACTTCTTACATGGCAGTGGAAGGAAAGAGAAAAGAGCTTGTGCTGGGAAACTCCCTTTTATTTATTTATTTATTTTTCCGAGACGGTGTCTCCCTGTGTTGCCCAGGCTGGAGTTCAGTGGCACGATCTTGGCTCATTGCAAGCTCCGCCTCCCAGGTTCACGCCATTCTCCTGCCTCAGCCTCCCAAGTAGCTGGGGTTACAGGTGCCTGCCACCATGCCCAGCTAATGTTTTTTGTATTTTTAGTAGAGACAGGGTTTCACCGTGTTAGCCAGGATGGTCTTGATCTCCTGATCTCGTGATCCACCCCCCTCGGCCTCCCAAAGTGCTGGGATTACAGGCACGAGCCACCGTGCTGGGCAGGAAACTCCCCTTTTTAAAACCATCAGATCTTGTGAGATTTATTCACTATCATGACAACAGCATGGGGAAGACCTGCCTTTATGATTCAATTACCTCCCACCCGGTCCCTCCCACAACACATGGGAATTCAAGATGAGATTTGAGTGGGGACACAGCCAAACCATAACACCAGGGAAATTTGAAAAGAGTTACAAAGCTCAAAAAGAAGCACAACTAAATAATATTTTGTTGAAGGATATATGAATATTGGATTAAGAATTTTTTTTTTTTTTTTCCAGACAAGGTCTCATTCTGTCGTCCAGACTGGAGTGCAGTGGTGTGATCTCGGCTCACTGCAACCTTGGTTTCCTGGGTTCAAGCAATTCTCGTGCCTCAGTCTCCCGAGTAGCTGGGATTACAGGCACCCACCACCACGCCTGGCTCATTTTTGTATTTTTAGTAGAGATGGGGTTTCACCATGTTGGCCAGGCTGGTCTGAAACTCTTGACTTCAAGGGATCTGCCCACCTCGGCCTCCCAAAGTGCTGAGATTACAGGTGTGAGTCACTGTGCCTGGCCAGATTAAGAATTTCTTAACAAAGAAGTAACAAACTCACAATTCAGGATAGTAGTAAACTCTCAGGGAGACCAAGGGACTTGGAACGGGAAGGAGTACACAGACAGATGCAGAATTATTGGTACCATTTTGGTCTTAGGGTGTTTGATTCACAGGAATTTATTTTAATATTATAATTTATATCCCAAATATATGTCACAAATCTTATTTTATATGCATCAAAATGCAAAATAAAAGATAATAAAGATACAGAATATACCTCAAGGGAATGTCAAAAAGAATTAAACCTAGAAATGTGTTTATCTGGTACTGGAAAAATTGGGCCACCTAAAGAAATGAAAACTATTGCTCTCTAATCCTCACATCTTTGGTTTGTTACTGTTGAAAATATTTAAATTGATTTTTTTCTTTTTTGAGACAGAGTTTTGCTCTTGTTGCCCAGGGCTGGAGTGCAATGGTGCGATCTCGGCTCATTGCAACCTCCGCCTCCCGGGTTCAAGCACTTCTCCTGCCTCAGCCTTCCGAGTAGCTGGGATTACAGGCATGTGCCACCACAACCGGCTAATTTTGTATTTTTGGTAGAGGCGGGGTTTCTCCATGTTGGTCAGGCTGGTCTCGAACTCCCAACCTCAGGTGAGACACCCGCCTCAGTCTCCCAGAGTGCTGGGATTACTAGGTGTGAGCCACCGTGCTAGGCCTATATTGTTAATTTTAATACACTTTCATATTGAAAGTGACATTTTGTAAAATAATATAGTACATTATAGACTAGTTTAGAAATATAGCTTTGTCACTCTCTCGTTTTTATGAAACTATTTGATCCAAATTGCTCCTTTCATATCCCTTTTATTTTCACTGCTAGGCCTGTTTAAGCTCTTCTATCTCAACTATTTGAGAATAAGCAGTTTTTACATCATGTATGGTGGTATCCCTGGAAATTTTATCCCAATACACCCATTTGCTATCTGTAATCTCTACAACATAACCACCTACTATATTTCTTTTAAATTTGTGTTATGAAAACATTATACAATAACATTATAGAGGGAACATATAATAAATCCTCATATTTCCATCTCCCAGAATGAGCAATCGTCAAACATTTGCCCCACTTGCCTAATCTGTTCATTCTGTTTTGTTGTTTTAAACTCCAGACCTCACATCTTTTCAACCCTACATATTTCACTATCCATCTCTAATATGTGGATATTTTCCTCAGAACCATAGTGCCAGTATCATGCCTTAAGAAAATAACATTCTTTGGCTTTCTCTAACATCTAATCCATTTTCAAATTTTCCCAAATGTTCCAAGAATATCTTTTTACAGTCAGTTGGCTTGAATCTGGATCTGGTCAAGATCTGCAGACTGTATTTGATGACGTCTCTTAAATATCTTTTAACTCAGAACATCTATCCTCTCCTCATCCTCCTTCAAACTATTTCTTATTGAAGAAACTAGGCCGGTTGTCCTACGGAATGTCCCATAGTCCAGATTAGCCTGTTTGTGCCTTTGTGATGGCATTCAACTTGTTCCTTTATCCTCTGTATTTCCTGAGAACTGAAAGTTAGATCTAAAGGCTTGATTCGATTCAAGTTTAACTTTTCTTTTGGATAAGAACATTTCTTTCCGAGATAGTACTAAGTACTTCACATCACATGCCACCAGAAGGCACCGAATGTCAGGTTGTCCCATTCTTAGTGATACCAAGAGTGACCTGTGGCTTCAGTTGGTAACATCTTGAAGCCTCCATTATAAAGCTACCCATCAACATTTCTGTTGCCCAGGCTGGAGTGCAGTAGCACAATCTCTGCTCACTGCAGCCTCAACCTCCTGGGCTCAAGAGATCCTCCCACTTCAGCCTCCCAAGTAGCTGGGACTACCGGCATGCACCACTACACACAGCTAATTTTTGTATTTTTTGTACAGACAGGGTTTTGCCATGTTGCTCAGGCTGGTCTCAAACTCCCAGGCTCAAGTGATCCACCTCCTGAGCCTCTCAAAGTGCTGGAATTACAGGCATGAGCCACTGCACCTGGCCCCAACCCTCTTAATGTATTAAAAAAATGCAGAAATGAAGAGAGGAGAAAATAATCACCCATATTCCAGCCACCAAAGACAACGATAAATGCTGTCTTTTGATGGCTTCCTCCCATTTAGTGCACTCAATTTTTTCCTTGCTGTAGTCATATTGATGCAAATTTTTATAAACCACATAAGCTCTTTCAGGCATTATTAAAACTTTATGAACATCAGTCTAATTGCCGCAAAGTACTAATTGTCAGTCATTAGTAAAACTTCTGAGCCTGAGGTAAGGTTGGCAGGTAATAGGAAAAAGACTCGATTTCCTCCCGGATGGAGGGGTGGGTAAGCATGGAGGGCTCTGCTGCAGCAGGGCAGCTCCACTCACTCCTGCCGGTCCCTTGGGATTAAAGCTACACTCACTGCTTTCACCCGCTCATGAAGAGAATGGGGGCCCTTTGACACAGAATCCCAATTTTAGAACTGTATCTCATATAACAAATGCACAAATTAGAGGGAGGTATTTATTGTAGCATTGTTTGTTGTTGTTGTCGTTTTGAGACGGAGCCTTGCTCTGTCACCCAGGCTGAAGTGCAATGGCGCAATCTCGGCTCACTGCAACCTCCTCCTCCCAGGTTCAAGTGATTCTCCCTGCCTCAGCCTCCCAAGTAGCTGAGACTACAGGAACCCGCCACCAAACTCGGCTAATTTTTGTATTTTTAGTAGAGATGGGGTTTCACCATCTTTGCTAGGCTGGTCTCGAACTCCTGACCTCAGGTGATCTGTTCGCCTCGGCCTCCCAAAGTGCTGGGATTACAGGCGTGAGTCACCACACCCAGCCTAGCATTGGTTTTAATAACAAAAACCTTAATATCCCACATGGGAACAAGTGAATAAATAAACAACACAATGGAAATTCTAAAGCTATATTAAACATGCATACAGAATGGTGTTCATGTGAAAACTACAGATGGAACACATGCATGTACTTTTGTCTCCTGGCCAAACACAACTAAATAAGATCAAATGGATTAACGTTAGCATTATTTAGAGTACAATGATCTTACAGCAAAATTCTTCCTTTTTAGAGGACAGTTCTATTATTTTTGACAAATGCACACAGTTGTAATCCACAATCACCCCCAAATTCTCTTGTGCCCTTTTGTTGTCAGCTCCCTTCCCCACCTCCAGTTGCTGACACCCGCTGATCTGTTTTATGTCTCTAAAGTTTTCACTATTCCAGAATGTTATATAAATTGAATAACACAATATATAGCCTTTTGAGTCTGGCTTTGGTCAGTTATCATACTGCATTTGAGATCTACATCATTGTGTGTATCAATGGTTCATTTCTTTTTATTGTGGAATAGTTTTCCATTGTATGGTTGTGTCATAGTTTGTGTATCCCTTCACCAGTTGAAGGACATTTGGATTATTTCCAGTTCTTGCCAATTATGAAAAAAGCCACTATAGACACCCATGTGCCAATTTTTTTTTCTCCCTCTGTCACCCAAGCAGGAGTGCAGTGGCGCAATCTCAGCTTACTGCAATCTCGACCTCCCAGGCCCAAGCAGTTCTCCCACCTCAGCCTCCCAAGTAGCTGGGACCACAGGCGTGAGCCACCACGCCTGGTTAATGTTCATATTTTTTGTAGAGTCGGAGTCTTGCTATGTTGCCCAGGCTGGTCTCGAGCTCCTGAGCTCAAGTGATCCACCTGCCTCACCCTCCTAAAGTGCTGGGATTACAGGTGTGAGCCACTGAGCCAGGTCCCACGTACCAATTTTTGAGTGAACCTGTTTTCTTTTACTTGGCTAAATATCAAAGAGTGAAACTACTGGGTCTTATATTAGGTGTATATTTAACTTTATAAAAGTTGTTAAGTGTATGTTTAATTTTATTAGAGGCTACCAAACAGTTTCCTAAAGGGGCTGTACCATTTTGCATTCCCACTAAGAACATGTGAGAGCTCCAATTGCTCCACATCTTCATCATTACTTGTTATTGTCAGGGCTTTAGAGTATTTGTGTGTTTGTTTTTATTCATTCTAATAGATGTATAGTAGTATCTCATTGTGGTTTTAATAGGCATTTCCCTTAAGAGTAATGATCTTAGCATCTTTTCATGTGCTTATTATTAATGTATCTTTGCTGAACCACCTGTTCAAATCCTTTGTCCATTTATTATTGGATTGTTTGTTTCTTATTACTTAGTTTTAAGCATTCTTTATATATTCTGGGTCCAAGTTCTTTATCAGATACATGTTTTGCAAATACTTCCTCCCAGTTTGTGGCTTGTCTTTTTATTCTCTTAGCAATGTCATTTGATGAGCAGAAATTTTTAATTTTGACGAAGTCCAATTTTATCAATAGTTTCTCTTATGGCTCATGCCTTTGGTGTGGTATTCAAAATTTTTTTGCCTTACTGAAAGTAAAAAATATGTTATACGTTTTTTTCTGGACATTTATAGTTTTACATAGGTCTATGATCCATTTGGAGTTAATTTTTATAGTAAATTATCCTTTAGATAAATACAAAATGTAAAAGATACAAATTTTATCTTTAATATCAGCCATTTTTACCACTCTTCATTTCTTTGGGTGGAGCCAAGTTTCTGTCTGGTTATCACATTCAAAGGGTTCTTTTAACAAGATCTTTGAAGACCTTAAAAGGAAAAGGTGGCTGGGAACTGTGACTCACGCCTGTAATCCCAGCACTTTGGGAGGCCAAGGCGGCAGATCACTTGAGGTCAGGAGTTCAAGACAAGCCTGGCCAACATGGTGAAACCCCATCTCTACTAAAAATATGAAAATTAGCTGGGTCTGATGGTGTTGCCTGTAGTCCCAGCTACTCAGGAGGCTGAGACAGGAGAATTGCTTGAACCCAGGAGGCGGAGGTTGCAGTGAGCCGAGATCACACCACTGCACTCCAGTCTGGGTGACAGAGAGAGACTCTCGAAAAGGCAAAGGCAAACACAGTGATTGAAATAGGAGGCTTTTGTGGAAGCTGGAAACAAACAGTGAGTGATAACAAACCTAAAATAACTGACTCTGACACGAGCAGTGGAGAAGGCACAGTCAGAGCTCTGCTTTGCACATAACTCCCTAAAGACCCTGGTATAGGAGGTACCAGCTACTTCTGGAAGTGGAGAAGAAGGTAGGTTAAAAGAAAAAAAAAAAAGATTGTTTAAAAGCCTATTTAAGAAACAGGTATATTCTCAGATTCTCTTCCACACTCAACACAGCTGGGCAACTTCCCTTTCCAGTTCCCAAAAGATGAAGGTTTATTATGGAGAGGTTAAAATAAACAGTCTCTAAGCTGTGAGATGCCAGATGCGGCCGAGGGTTGGGGCTACCATTCAGGAAACATGGGGACAGGGAATCTTTATGAGTTAAAATTCGAGACCACCCTTCCCAAACCTCTTCTTCCACTCAGCACCCAGACCCTGTCCACAGTCTTAAACCCCACAGGGGAGGGGTTTAAAAGTCCTTCTTGGCCGGGTGCGGTGGCTCAAGCCTGTAATCCCAGCACTTTGGGAGCCGAGAGACAGGGCGGGAATACGAATCCAGAATCGAGACCATCCTGGCTAACACGGTGAAACCCCGTCTCTACCAAAAAAAATACAAAAAACTAGCCGGGCGTGGTGGCGGGCGCTTGTAGTCCCAGCCACTTGGGAGGCTAAGGCAGGAAGAATAGCGTAACCAGAGGCAGAGCTTATAGTGAGCCCCTGAGATCTGGCCACTGCACTCCAGCCTGGGCGACAGAGCGAGACTCCGTCTCAAAAAAAAAAAAAAAAAAAGAGTCCTTCTTAGAGAATCAGACCAGCTCATGAGGAATAGACTCTGAAGGGTTCCCCCTAAAAGTTCCAGCCAGGTCACTACAGTGACCCCACTGTGGGTAAGCCCAGCCAAGAACTCAGCCAGCCCTGTAAGTTTTTAGTGCCTAGTTCTCAAACAGGGGCAGACAAGGCATTCTCGGAATGACAGCTGATCACCAAGTGTGGCTTGTGACATTTGAAATGGGAGCAGGCTAGAAGACTTCAGAAGAGATTTCTTCAGAGAAGGTAAAATTGACTGAAAACCTGAAACATCTAAAGAAACCTTAAAATGTGAAAAATGGGACCCAAAATAAACACAGTGAAAGAGCAACTTGGAGGAAACAGAGACATCCAGGGAAAAGGAAATCTCACTAACACTGAGATTAGATCAAAGAGATTAGGTCAAATATGGCATTCAAGAAACAAGACAGACTGTTATTTTTTAAAAAGAATGTTCAGAGAATAAAAATATTCTCTTGGAAACTGAAAACAGGATAGCAGAAATTAAAATTTCAATAGGAGTTGGAAGATAAAATTAAATCTCTCAGAAAGCAAATAAAACAAATGGAATGGAAATGGGAGAGAAAAGACAAGAAAATTATAGCACCAATCCGGGAAGTCTGACCCCTGACTAACAATAGTTCCACCAAGCAAAAATAGAGAAAAAGAAAAAATAACTCACCAATTAAATAAGCTAAGAAAATTTCAGAGATATAAAATATGTGAGTTTCCAGGTTGAAAGCCCATGCAACTGGTGAAAATGGATTCACACCAAAGCACATTTCCAAATATCAGTACCAGGGCCACAGAAAATATCCTTTAAGTTCTTGAGAAAGACAGAAAAAAATGTTCGTATAAGTGGGAGGCTGAGGCAGAAGGATCACTTGAGCCCAGGAGTTTAAGACCAGCCAGGGCAACATAGTGAGACCCCATTTCTACAAAAAAATAAGGGGGGAGTGGGAAATATACTAGCTGAGTGTGGTGGGAGAATCGCTTGAGCCTAGGATGTCAAGGCTGCAGTGAGCCGTGATCATGCTACTGCACTCCAGCTCAAAAGTTAGAAAGGCTTTAGACAACTCAAGAGTAACACTAAGGCCAGGGGCCGTGGCACACGCCTGTAATCCCAGCACTTTGAGAGGCCAAGGCAGGCAAATCAGCTGAGGTCAGGAGTTCAAGACCAGCTTGGCCAACATGCTAAACCCTGTGTCTACTAAAAACACAAAAATTAGCCAGGCATGGCCATGCAGGCCTGTAGTCCCAGCTACTTTGGAGGTGGAGGCACAAGAATTGCTTGAACCTGGGAGGCAGAAGCTGCAGTGAGCAGAGATCATGCCACTGCACTCCAGCCTGGGCAACAGAGTGAGACTCTTTCTCAAAAAAAAAAAAAAAAAAAAAAAAAAAAAAGAGTAACACTGAAAGCTGGAAGACAATGAACCATACCTTCAAAATTCTAAAGAAAAGTTGTATCACAGAATTTTGTATCCACACAAACTATCAATTTAATGTAAGATGAATGAAGAAATTCAAGACGAGCAAATTCCAAAAATACTTATCTGCCATGCACCCCTTCTCAGGAAGCTACTGGGCTACTGGAGGATGTACTACACCAAAACAAGGGAGGAAGCAAAGAAAGGAAAAGACACAGGGTCCAATAATCAGGAATCCAACTTAAGAGGGAAGCAGAGGGACTTGCCAAGGTGACAGCAGGCAGCGGGAATAGACAGCAGCCAGCACAGGTCAGAGCAAGAGGGAAACTTTGGTTAAGAAAAGATTCTCCCATGAAATGAAACTGATTGAAATACCTCATGTGTCTGAAAATATTGAGAAGTGATTTAGACAACTGGCAGAGAGTTTGAGGTTGGAGTAGTGATATATTTGCAGAAAAATAGGCAAACAAAAACAATGATTAATTTTAGAGGAAAAAAACATGCAGAAGAGGAAAAGTAATTGTAATATTCTATATGTTTATGTTATAAATAAGGTTTTATGTAATTCCAATAATGGGATACTGATCTAGCCATATCAAGTTTTCCTCTATATGATATTATTATATTGATAGGGTGTGTGCAGAATTAAGTATATAATAAAGATTGGAGGCGAGGTAGGTAAATCCTTATCTTTCATCGGTAATCTCTCAAACTGAAAATGAATAAGCAGCAATAAACATGGTATTTTGAGCTAAAAGAACTGAAGGGGGTTGCCTCTAGGGAACAAGAAATGGGGAATGTGGGAGGCTGCAGGTTTTCATAAGAAACTTTCCAAAACAATTTAGCTCTTTACAGTGTGACAAAAAGATAAGAAAGAAAAGCTAAATTTTCTTTCCTCTCCCTCTCCTCTCCTTTTCTTTCCTTTCTTTTCTTTTCTTTCTTTTTCTTTTTCTTTTTTTTTTTTTTTTTTTTTTTTGAGACAGAGTTTCACTCTGTCACCCAGGCTGGAGTGCAGTGAGGAGATCTCCGCTCACTGCAGGCTCCGCCTCCGGGGTTTACGCCATTCTTCTGCTTCAGCCTCCCGAGTAGCTGGGACTACAGACGCCCATCACTGCGCCCGGCTAATTTTTTGTATTTTTAGTAGAGACAGGTTTCATCGTGTTAGCCAGGATGGTCTCGATCTCCTGACCTCGTGATCCACCCGCCTCAGCCTCCCAAAGTGCTGGGATTACAGGCCTGAGCCACCGCGCCCGGCCTCTTTTTCTTTCTGTCTTTTTCTTTTTTCTTTTCTTTTTTTTTTTTTTTTGAGACAGGGTCTCACTGTGTTGCCCAGGCTGGAGTGCAGTGGTGCAATCATGGCTCACTGCAGCCCTGACCTCCCTGGTCCCACCTTAGCCCTTGGAGTAGCTGGAACCACAGGTGCACACCACCACACCCTGTTATTTTGTTTATTTATTTATTTATTTTGACAGAGTTTTGCACTGTCACCCAGGCTGGAGTGCTGTGGCACGATCTTGGCTCACTGCAACCTCCACCTCCCAGCTTCAAGCGATTCTCCTGCCTCAGCCTCCTAAGTAGCTGGGATTATAGGCACACACCACCATCCCTGGCTAATTTTTTTTTTTTTTTTTGGTATTTTTAGTAGAGACGGGTTTCACTATGTTGGCCAAGCTGGTCTCGATCTCCTTGGCTCAAGGAATCCACCTGCCTCGACCTCCCAAAGTGCTGGGATTACAGGCGTACACCACTGCGCCCAGCTACTTACGCTATTTCTCCCCACCTTTTCTGTCATTTTGCAGGGTTTTGTGTGCAAGGAGGCGCAGAGATGTGCTTAATCTACCATGTCTACCAAACCCGTTGCTTGGATTTGTCACAACTTATGTAATCAGGTTCCTCCCCAAAGCCCAGGCGACAGGTACCCCTAGCACAACCCATTTCTCAGCCTTAGGTGTCTGGCCTAGCCTTGAAATCCTGGCCCTCCTTTCCTGACCTCCATCCTCCAGGTGCTCAGGTGTACGTCTAAGAGGATGGTGGAACTAAGTATAGACTCTGGAGCACCTATCAGGCAGCAGTTGTGGCTACAGGAGAGACACCAGACTAGAGCTCTCATCAACCTCGCTGCTCGGGGCTGCACTGCCCACCACACCTTGGATCCTTCTCCCATTCCCTCTGGTGTTCAGGCCCCTAGGGATCCAGAGCCGTCACTCAAATCACTGCGTACTCCACAGTCAAATCCCAACGTCATTATGTGTAATATCCTATGTCTGATCCCCTTCTCCGCTTAAGAAGTCCCGTGTTGTGGGGAGTTCCTGCCCCACCCATCTCAGACACAGGAGAAACATCTCCCTCTACCAGGGGACAGAAAGTTCTGAAGAGCAGTAAGTCCCAGGATAGCAAAGATGCAGGTTGAGGGGGCAAAAATAGGCACCTGCCCCCAGGCCTCACCTTCTGCACGCTCTGGGATGGACGGAGGTGGCCCCAAGGTGGGATGTGGCGGGGGGACACTTGGGCCCCGAGGTGCCTGCAGGCCGGCGGGTGTGGATACCAGCTTCGCAGGAGCAGCGGGGACAGAGCTCGGCGCGCTCGGGTGCAGCGGGCCCAGTGGCCACGGAGCGGAGCCCGAGGACCAGAAGACGCCGGAACTGGAGAGACCCGGCGCTCCTTGGCCTTGGTCGCCTGTGCCCAGAGCGGCACGGGTTCCTGAGCTCCCCCAGAGCTGGCGGTCTTTGAGTGCACAGGGAAGGCGCAGGATCCGCGGCCGCGCTCAGAGTCGGTCTCCTGCTGGCGGAAGAAATGCAGCGGCGACCGGGGAGGGAGGGCGCAGCCAGCCTGGGGCCAGGGCTGAAGGGTAGCCGCGTCACCGTGTCCCCGCTCCGCGCATACGTGCGGGTACCCTCCCCAACACTGCTGGACCGGGGAGACGGACCCCAGCCTGCACTAGTCCTCCTGGAGAGAGCAGGCCCAAGACACCTCCACTCTAGGACGGCCTCCCCACACCCTCTACCACTTCGGTATTTCCTCGGCAGCGTCCTATAGGGAGGGACGAGTTGAAGATGCCCGGAGGGAACAAGGACGCTCTGGCTGCTGCGAGGAGGAAGCAGAGGAGAAATTGGCTTGAGTGAGGCGCAGAATTTTGGAGTGGGGGACGTGGTTGAAAGTACAAGTAATGCAGGACCGCTATCCCGCTGGACGAGTGATGGAGGTTGTGATACAGGTAGTCAATTTCTCTTTACATTTTTTTGTTTAACAAAAAATCTTTTTGCTGCTGATAAAAATTAATGCATGTTGGTTGTAGAAAAGTTTTCAAATACAAAAATAAGAAAATAAAACTCACCTGTCGTAGTACGAAGACAGTAAGTAGCATCTCCGTTTGTGGAAGGAGTTAGGATGCAGAAGATACTGAGTAAAATGAGAGTTAATAAGATAGAATAGACAAATATTGTTGAGTATCTTTTCGTGTGCTAACTGCCATCTGAATAGTATGTCTCTTTTGGTGAAGTGTTTGTTCAAGTCTTCTGTCCATTTTGATGAAGCCCAATTTATTCATTTTTAAATTTTACAAATCAAAATTTTGGTGTTGTGTCTAATAACTCTTTGGCTAGCTTAAGATCACAAAGATTTTCTTCTAAGATTTTCTTCCAGGTTTGTAGTTTTACATGTATGTCTATGATCCATTTGAGGAAATTTTTGAATGTGTTTTTTTTCTTTCTTTCTTTCGTTTCTTGCATGCAGATACCCACACTTTTTAGCATTTTTGGTTGAAAAACTATCCTTTCCCGCTCGGAATTGCCTTTATGCCTTTGGGGAGTTGATCTATGTCTGGATTCTCCAATCTGTTCCTTTGATTTATTTGTTTATATTATGTCAATATCACACACTCTTGATTATTGCAATTTTATGTATAATGTCTAATTGAGTAGTGTAATTCCTCCAACTTCATGTTTCTTTTTCAAAATTGTTTTGGCTAGTTTAGAGTACTTTGAATTTCTATATAAATTTTAGAATTGGCATGTGATTTTTTCTACCAAAAAAATATGCCTGCTGGGATTTTGGCTAGGACCACATTGAATTTATAGTTCAATTTGAAGAGAATTAGCACGGTAACAATATTGAGTCTTCTGATGCATATGCATGGCACGTTTCTATGTTTATTTAGGTCTTCTTTAATTTCTTTCAGGAATTTTTTTTTTTTTTTTTTTTGAGACAGAGTCCTGCTCTGTCGCCCAGGCTGGAGTGCAGTGGCGTGATCTCGGCTCACTGCAAGCTCTGCCTTCCAGGTTCACACCATTCTCCTACCTCAGCCTCCTGAGTAGCTGGGACTACAGGCGCTTGCCACCATGCCCGGCTAAGTTTTTGTATTTTTTTTTAGTAGAGACAGTGTTTCACTGTGTTAGCCAGGATGGTCTGGATCTCCTGACCTCATGATCCGCCCACCTCGGCCTCCCAAAGTGCTGGGACCACAGGCATGAGCCACCGCGCCCGGCCTCTTTCAGGCAGTTTGATAGGTTTCGGTGTGTAGATCAGGCGCACCTTTTGTTCAAATATTTCATATTTTAATGCCATTGAAGATGGGATGGTGTTTTTATTGTTTTATTATTTTTTTTTTTTTTTGAGACAGACTCTTGCTCTTTTGCCCAGACTGGAGTGCAGTGGCGCTATCTTGGCTCACTGCAACCTCCATCTCCCAGGTTCAAGCCATTCTCCTGCCTCAGCCTCCTGGGTAACTGGGACTACAGGCACCCACCACCACACCTGGCTAATTTTTGTATTTTTAGTAGAGACGGGGTTTTACCGTGTTGGCCAGGCTGGTCTCAAACTCTGAGCTTCAGGTGATCTGCCTGCCTTGGCCTCCCAAATTACTGGGATTACAGGCGTGAGCCACCATGCCCAGCAAAGATGGTGTTTTTAAATTTTTCAACTAACTAAATTCCTTCCTTTCTTCCTTCCTTCCTTCCTTCCTTCCTTCCTTCCTTCCTTCCTTCCTTCCTTCCTTCCTTCTTTCCTCCCTTCCTCCTTCCCTCCCTGTATCCCTCCCTCCCTCCCTCCCTCTCTTCTTCCCTTCTTCCCTTCCTCCCTCCCTCTATCCCTTCCTTTCTTCTTTCTTTCACAGGGTCTCACTCTTGTCACTTAGGCTGAAGTACAGTGGTGCGCTCTTGGCTCACTGCAGCCTTACTGCAGCCTTGACTTCCCTCACTCAAGTGATCCTCCCACCTCAGCCTCCCACAGGTGTGTGCCATGCCCAGCTAGTTTTTTGTACTTTTTGTAGACAGGGTTTCACCATGTTGTCCAGGCTGGTCTCAAACTCCTGGACTCAAGCAATCGGGCTGCCTTGGCCTACCAAAGTGCTAGCATTACAAGTGTGAGCTACTGCAACCAGCCAGAATTTTCAATTTCTGATAATTCATTGCTGGTATATAGAAATACACTTAATTTTGGGGCTCGGTGCGGTGGCTCATACCCGTAATCCCAGAACTTCGGGAAGCCAAGTCAGGCAGATCACATAAGACCAGAAGTTTGAGACCAGCCTGCCCAACGTGGCGAAACCCAGTCTCTACTAAAAATACAAAAATTAGCCAGGAGTAGTAGCGCACACCTGTAATCCCAACACTTTGGGAAGCCAAGATGGGTGGATCACCTGAGGTCAGGAGTTTGAGACCAGCCTGGCCAACATGATGAAACCCCATCTCTACTAAAAATACAAAAAATTAGCTGGCATGGTGGTGAGCACCTGTAATCTCAGCTACTCGGGAGGCTGAGGCAGGAGAATCGCCTGAACTTGGGAGGCAGAGGTTGCAGTTAACTGAAATCCCGCCATTGCACTTCAGCCTGGGCAACAAGAGCGAAACTCTGTCTTAAAACAAAAACAAAAACAAAAACAAAAAAACAAAAAAAGAAACATTTTAACAAAAACAAAGCAAGATACCTTTGCTAATACCTTCATTTTCCCTTAACATATTTCATAAAGATAGCACAAATTTCTGAGGGTGTTTTAACATACTGTTCCATTCCAAAATTGATAAATTCAGGATTATATGCTTTAAAATAGAGACTAGGTTTCTGGTTTCTGCCAAAATGTCAAATTAGCTTCAGTAGCTTCTTCCACAACTTTATCAACCTTGGATTCTAAAGAGAATGCTTACATTTCCCCATGTAGAATGGCATTTATTATAGGATTTTTGTAGACATATTTTCTCAAGTTAAGAAAGTTCTCTTTTATTCTTAATCTTCTAAGGTTCATTTTTTAAATCACAAATTAATATTGAACTTAAAATTTTCTTTCTGCATCTATTGAGTTGATCATATGGTTTGTCTCTGTTAATCTGTTACAAGGATGAATAACTTTTATATCATTTTATCATTTAATTAGGTTCTAAGTACTTTAAAATTTCCATGCTTTCTTCTTTGACCTATGAATTATTATTATTATTATTTTTATTTTTTTAGTGTCTCGCTCTGTCACCCAGACTAAAGTGCAATGACGTGATCACAGCTCACTGCAACCTCAAACTCCTAGACTCAAGGGATCCTCCCACCTTAGCCTCCCCAGTAGCTGGGACTACAGCATCATGCCACTACGCCCAGCCAATTTTAAAATTTTTTTGTAGAGGCAGGGTCTCACTTTGTTGCCCAGGCTGGTCTTGAACTGCTGGCTTCAAGCCATCCTCCTGCCTTGGCCTCCCAAAGTGTTGGGATTACAGGCTGAGCCACCATATCTGGCCCTGTGAATTATTTAGATCTGTTTTCATTTTCAAATATTAAATTTTAACATAATTACATTATGGTCAGAAAGTAAAATGTATATAATTCTTGTTCTTTGAAGTTTGTTGTAACTTTCACTTTTTCCCCAATGCACAATTAGGTCACTGCCTATCAATCTCACTTTTTTGTTTGTTTTTTCTTTTTTCTTTTTTTTATTATTATTCTTTAAGTTCTAGGGTACATGTGCACAACGTGCAGGTTTGTTATGTATGTATACATGTGCCATGTTGGTGTGGTGCACCCATTAACTCATCATTTACATTAGGTATATCTCCTAATGCTATCCCTCCGCACTCCCGCACCCCACAACAGGCCCTGGTGTGGATGTTCCCCTTCCTGTGTCCAAGTGTTCTCATTGTTCAGTTCCCACCTATGAGTGAGAACATATGGTGTTTGGTTTTCTGTCCTTGCGATAGTTTGCTGAGAATGATGGTTTCCAGCTTCATCCATGTCCCTACAAAGGACATGAACTCATCCTTTTTTATGGCTGCATAGTATTCCATGATGTATATGTGCCACATTTTCTTAATCCAGTCTATCATTGATGGACATTTGGGTTGGTTCCAAGTCTTTGCTATTGTGAATAGTGCCACAATAAACATATGTGTGCATGTGTCTTTATAGCAGCATGATTTATAATCCTTTGGGTATATATCCAGTAATGAGATGGCTGGGTCAAATGGTATTTCTAGTTCTAGATCCTTGAGGAATCACCACACTGTCTTCCACAATGGTTGAACTAGTTTATAGTCCCACCAACAGTGTAAAAGTGTTCCTATTTCTCCACATCCTCTCCAGCACCTGTTGTTTCCTGACTTTTTAATGATCACCATTCTAACTGGTGTGAGATGGTATCTCATTGTGGTTTTGATTTGCATTTCTCTGATGGCCAGTGATGATGAGCATTTTTTCATGTGTCTGTTGGCTGCATAAATGTCTTCTTTTGAGAAGTGTCTGTTCATATCCTTCACCCATTTTTTGATGGGGTTGTTTGTTTTTTTATTGTAAATTTGTTTGAGTTCTTTGTCGATTCTGGATATTAGCCCTTTGTCAGACGAGTAGATTGCAAAAATTTTCCCCCATTCTGTAGGTTGCCTGTTCCCTCTGATGGTAGTTTCTTTTGCTGTGCAGAAGCTCTTTAGTTTAATTAGATCCCATTTGTCAATTTGGGCTTTTGTTGCCATTGCTTTTGGTGTTTTAGACATGAAGTCCTTGCCCATGCCTATGTCCTGAATGGTATTGCCTAGGTTTTCTTCTAGGGTTTTTATGGTTTTCGGTCTAACATTTAAGTCTTTAATCCCTCTTGAATTAATTTTTGTATAAGGTGTAAGGAAGGGATCCAGTTTCAGCTTTCTACATATGACTAACCAGTTTTCCCAGCACCATTTATTAAATAGGGAATCCTTTCCACATTTCTTGTTTTTGTCAGGTTTGTCAAAGATCAGATGGTTGTAGATGTGTGGTATTATTTCTGAGGGCTGTGTTCTGTTCCATGGGTCTATATCTCTATTTTGGTACCAGTACTATGCTGTTTTGGTTACTGTAGCCTTGTAGTATAGTTGGAAGTCAGGTAGCATGATGCCTCCTGCTTTGTTCTTTTGGCTTAGGATCGTCTTGGCAATGCAGACCCTTTTTTGATTCCATGTGAACTTTAAAGTAGTTTTTTCCAATTCTGTGAAGAAAGTCATGGGTAGCTTGATGGGGACGGCATTGAATCTATAAATTACCTTGGGCAGTATGACCACTTTCACAATATTGATTCTTCCTATCCATGAGCATGGAATATTCTTCTATTTGTTTGTGTCCTCTTTTATTTCATTGACCAATGGTTTGTAGTTCTCCTTGAAGAGGTCCTTCACGTCCCTTGTAAGTTGGATTCCTAGGTATTTTATTGTCTTTGAAGTAATTGTGAATGGGAGTTCACTCATGATTTGACTGTTTGTCTCTTATTGGTGTAAAAGAATGCTTGTGATTTTTACACATTGATTTTGTATCCTGAGACTTTGCTGAAGTTGCTTATCAGCTTAAGGAGATTTTGGGCTGAGATGATGGGGTTTTCTAAATATACAATCATGTCATCTGCAAACAGGGACAATTTGACTTCCTCTTTTCCTAATTGAATACTCTTTATTTCTTTCTCGTGCCTGATTGCCCTGGCCAGAATTTCCAACACTATGTTGAATAGGAGTGGTGAGAGAGGGCATCCCTGTCTTGTGCCAGTTTTCAAAGGAAATGCTTCCAGTTTTTGCCCATTCAGTATGATATTGGCTGTGGGTTTGCCATAAATAGCTCTTGTTATTTTGAGATACGTCCCATCAATACCGAATTTTTTTTTTTTTTTTTTTTTGAGACGGAGTCTGGCTCTGCCACCCAGGCTGGAGTGCAGTGGCCGGACCTCAGCTCACTGCAAGCTCCGCCTCCCGGGTTCACGCCATTCTCCTGCCTCAGCCTCCCGAGTAGCTGGGACTACAGGCGCCCGCCACCTCGCCCGGCTAGTTTTTTTTTTTTTGTATTTTTTAGTAGAGACGGGGTTTCACCGTGTCAGCCAGGATGGTCTCGATCTCCTGACCTCGTGATCCGCCCGTCTCGGCCTCCCAAAGTGCTGGGATTACAGGCTTGAGCCACCGCGCCCGGCCCAATACCGAATTTATTGAGAGTTTTTAGCATGAAGTGCTGTTGAATTTTATCAAAGGCCTTTTCTGTGTCTATTGAGATAATCATGTGGTTTTTGTCTTTGGTTCTGTTTATATGCTGGATTACGTTTATTGATTTGCATATGTTGAACCAGCCTTGCATCCAAGGGATGAAGCCCACTTGATCATGGTGGATATGCTTTTTGATGTGCTGCTGGATTCAGTTTGCCAGTATTTTATTGAAGATTTTTGCATCAATGTTCATCAGGGATATTGGTCTAAAATTCTCTTTTTTTTTTATGTCTCTGTCAGGCTTTGGTATGAGGATGATGTTGGCCTCATAAAATGAGTTAGGGAGGATTCCCTCTTTTTCTATTGATTGGAATAGCTTCAGAAGGAATGGTACCAGCTTGTCCTTGTACTGCTGGTAGAATTCGGCTGTGAATCCATCTGGTCCTGGACTTTTTTTGGTTGGTAGGCTATTAATTATTGACTCAATTTCAGAGCCTGTTATTGGTCTATTCAGGGATTCAACTTCTTCCTGGTGTAGTCTTGGGAGGGTGTATGTGTCCAGGAATTTATCTGTTTCTTCTAGATCTTCTAGTTTATTTGCATAGAGGTGTTTATAGTATTCTCTGATGGTAGTTTGTATTTCTGTGGGATCAGTGGTGATACCCCTTTATCATTTTTTATTGCGTCTATTTGATTCTTCTCTCTTTTCTTCTTTATCAGTCTTGTTAGCAGTCTATCAATTTTGTTGATCTTTTCAAAAAACCAGCTCCTGGATTCATTGATTTTTTTGAAGGGTTTTTTGTGTCTTTATCTCCTTCAGTTCTGCTCTGATCTTAGTTATTTCTTGCCTTCTGCTAGCTTTTGAATGTGTTTACTCTTGCTTCTCTAGTTCTTTTAATTGTGATGTTAGGGTGTCAATTTTAGATCTTTCCTGCTTTCTCTTGTGGGCATTTAGTGCTATAAATTTCTGCTTTAAATGTGTCCCAGAGATTCTGGTATGTTGTGTCTTTGTTCTCATTGGTTTCAAAGAACATCTTTATTTCTGCCTTCATTTCATTATGTACCCAGTAGTCATTCAGGAGAAGGTTGTTCAGTTTCCATGAAGTTGAGCAGTTTTGAGTGTTTCTTAATCCTGAGTCCTAGTTTGATTACACTGTGTCTGAGAGACAGTTTGTTATAGTTTCTGTTCTTTTACATTAGGTGAGGAGTGCTTTACTTCCAACTATGTGGTCAATTTTGGAATAAGTGTGATATGGTGCTGAGAAGAATGTATATTCTGTTGACTTTGGGTGGAGAGATCTGTAGATGTCTATTAGGTCTGCTTGGTGCAGAGCTGAGTTCAATTCCTGGATATCCTTGTTAACTTTCTGTCTCGTTGATCTGTCTAATGTTGACAGTAGGGTGTTAAAGTCTCCCATTATTATTGTATGGGAGTCTAAGTCTCTTTGTAAGTCTCTAAGGGCTTACTTTATGAATCTGGGTTCTCCTGTATTGGGTGCATATATATTTAGGATAGTTATCTCTTCTTGTTAACTTGATCCCTTTACCGTTATGTAATGGCCTTCTTTGTCTCTTGATCTTTGTTAGTTTAAAGTCTGTTTTATCAGAAACTAGGATTGCAACACCTGCCTTTTTTGTTTTCCATTTGCTTGGTACATCTTTCTCCATCCCTTTATTTTGAGCCTATGTGCGTCTCTGCACATGAGATGGGTCTCCTGAATACAGCACACTGATTGGTCTTGACTCTTTATCCAGTTTGCCAGTGTGTGTCTTTTAATTGGAGCATTTAGCCCATTTACATTTAAGGTTAATATTGTTATGTTTGAATTTGATCCTGTCATTGTGATGTTAGCTGGTTATTTTGCTCGTTAGTTGATGCAGTTTCTTCCTAGCATCGATGGTCTTTACAATTTGGCATGTTTTTGCAGTGGCTGGTACCGGTTGTTCCTTTCCATGTTTAGTGCTTCCTTTAGGAGCTCTTATAGGGCAGGCCTGGTGGTGACAAAATCTCTCAGCATTTGCTTGTCTGTAAAGGATTTTTATTTCTCCTTCACTTATGAAGCTTAGTTTGGCTGGATATGAAGTTCTGGATTGAAAATTCTTTTCTTTAAGAATGTTGAATATTGGCCCCCACTCTCTTCTGGCTTGTAGAGTTTCTGCTGAGAGATCCACTGTTAGTCTGATGGGCTTCCCTTTGTGGGTAACCTGACCTTTCTCTCTGGCTGCCCTTAACATTTTTTTCCTTCATTTCAACTTTGGTGAATCTGACAATTATGTGTCTTGGAGTTGCTCTTCTCGAGGAGTATCTTTGTGGTGTTCTCTGTATTTCCTGAATTTGAATGTTGGCCTGCCTTGCTAGATTGGGGAAGTTATCTTGGATAATATCCTGCAGAGTGTTTTCCAACTTGGTTCCATTCTCCCCGTCACTTTCAGGTACACCAGTCAGATGTAGATTTGGTCTTTTCACATAGTCCCATATTTCTTGGAGGCTTTGTTCATTTCTTTTTACTCTTTTTTCTCTAAACTTCTCTTCTCGCTTCATTTCATTCATTTGATCTTCAATCACTGATACCCTTTCTTCCAGTTGATTGAATCGGTTACTGAAGCTTGTGCATTTGTCATGTAGTTCTCGTGCCATGGTTTTCAGCTCCATCAGGTCATTTAAGGACTTCTCTACACTGTTTATTCTAGTTAACCATTCGTCTAATCTTTTTTCAAGGTTTTTAGCTTCTTTGCGATGGGTTCGAACTTCCTCCTTTAGCTCGGAGAAGTTTGATCATCTGAAGACTTCTTCTCTCAACTCATCAAAATCACTCTCCATCCAGCTTTGTTCCATTGCTGGCGAGGAGCTGCGTTCCTTTAGAGAGGGAGAGGTGCTCTGATTTTTAGAATTTTCAGCTTTTCTGCTCTGTTTTTTTCCCCATCTGTGTTGTTTTAACTACCTTTGGTCTTTGATGATGGTGACATACAGATGGGGTTTTGGTGTGGATGCCCTTTCTGTTTGTTAGTTTTCCTTCTAACAGTCAGGACCCTCAGCTGCAGGTCTGTTGGAGTTTGCTGGAGGTTCACTCCAGACCCTGTTTGCCTGGGTATCAGCAGCAGAGGCTGCAGAACAGCGAATATTGCTGAACAGCAAATGTTGCTGCCTGATCATTACTCTGGAAGCTTCGTCTCAGAGGGGTACCCGGCCGTGTGAGGTGTCAGTCTGCCCCTACTGGGGAGTGCCTCCCAGTTAGGCTACTCGGAAGTCAGGGACCCACTTGAGGAGGCAGTCTGCCCATTCTCAGATCTCAAACTGTGCTGGGAGAACCACTACTCTCTTCAAAGCTGTCAGACAGGGACATTTAAGTCTGCAGAAGTTTCTGCTGCCTTTTATTTGGCTATGCCCTGCCCCCAGAGGTGGAGTCTACAGAGGCAGGCAGGCCTTCTTGAGCTGCGGTGGGCTCCACCCAGTTCGAGCTTCCCAGCGGCTTTGTTTACCTACTCAAGCCTCAGCAATGGTGGGCACCCCTCCCCCAGCCTCGCTGCCGCCTTGCAGTTAGATCTCAGACTGCTGTGCTAGCAATGAGCGAGGCACTGTGGGCGTGGGACCCTCTGAGCCAGGTACAGGATATAATCTTCTGGTGTGCTGTTTGCTAAGACCCTTGGAAAAACGCAGTATTAGGGTGGGAGTGACCCGATTTTCCAGGTGCTGTCTGTCACGACTTCCCTTGGCTAGGAAAGGGAATTCCCTGACCCCTTGCACTTCCCAGGCGAGGCGATGTCTCACCCTGCTTCGGCTTTCACTCGGTGGGCTGCACCCACTGTCCTGCACCCACTGTCCGACAAGTCCCTGAGATGAACCTGGTACCTCAGTTGGAAATGCAGAAATCACACGTCTTCTGCATCGCTCACTCTGGGAGCTGTAGACTGGAGCTGTTCTTATTTGGCCATCTTGTCCTGTCATGTTTTTTGTTTTTTCAAGCTCACTGTAAAATATGATTCTCAGGATCCTACATCCCAGTGGGAGATTCGAAAGGCTAGTGCAGCAGTCTAGCTGAGGTCAAGATGGGAGGCCTCCTCATGGAGTGATTTCACATGATCCTAATGGGGAACCTTCTCAAATTATTGATCACTAGACCATATGTCATAATGAGCTCCCTATCAGTCTCCTCTGCTCCAAAACTCTTGCAGCCACCAGCACCATGGACAGCGGAAAGCGCTGACCTGTGGTCTACGGTGCTTTGGATTCCTAGCTGTTGTACTTGCTAGGACCCTGTCTAAAATCTTTGCCTGTGAACTTGAGACTTCCTAGAGAAAGTTTCAGTAAAAGCTTCAATTGTGGCCAGGACTATATTGCCTCTCCTGGAGCTGACTGTCTTCAAAGAGGTCTTGACTCAGTGTTTATTCTCCAAAACAGATTTTCCTCAGTCCCATGGAGCCTCCATGGGATATGGGAAGAGAACAGTGTTGTTGGACATCTGGGACAAGGTATTGATGCTCCACTTCTCTGTGCTGGACCTGGTCTTCTGCAACAGCAAAGATGAAAGAAGCCTCTGTCTCATTTCTTCTACCCTCTTCCAGACAATTAGGTCACATGGTTCCCCTACCAGTCATGACTTTCCTGATGGGGTGTGAGGTATGCCTTATAAGAGTCTTTATAAACCTAGCACAGTTTAATGGACATCTGTAGTCTGCTCTGATTAGTGATCCACTGGCTGAAAGGTAGGAATTCTAGGAAAGTTGCTAGCATCAGAATGGGTGTCTAAACTCCCGTATTCCTAAAGTGATCAAAACTAAAAACAAAAACAAATGAAAATATGTCTCAGTACTGAAATGATGGAGAGTGACACCCACAAATCATACACAACCAGAGAGGAGCTCCTGATGGGTCGAGTTCACATCAGACCATAGTGTGTGGCAAAATCAACCTCCCTGCTTTATACGAGACACATACACACACACACCTTCACCAAAAAAGTGTCACAATATATAGGAATTAGAAAGAGGAAATTCTGGTTGATTTTCACTATCAGCTACTTGCTGGTGAGTGTGATGCTCATGAAATGGGCTTTTGAAGAGATAAGAGCACTCTGGAACCCCTTTCTAATGCCATAGCTCATCTGTTTTCAGTGACAGATGCAAATTGGTGGTGTAAGATGGACCTACAGAGAAGGAAAGGTATCTCTTGTCTATGGGCAGATCTTTCTCTGACCTTACATCTCATTAATATAGACGCTGGGCATGGTGGTACACATCTGTAGTCCCAGCTACTCCAGCAGGCTGAGGAGGGCCAATTGCTTCAGCCCAGGAATTAGAGGCCAGCCTGGGCATCTTAGCAAGACTCTATCTCTTTTTTCTTTTTTTTTTTTTTTTGAGATGGAGTCTCGCTCTATTGCCCAGGCTAGAATGCAGTGGCATGACCTTGGCTCACTGCAACTTCTGCCTCCTGAGTTCAAGCAATTCTCCTGTGTCAGCCTCCTGAGTAGCTGGGATTACAGGCGCACGCTACCACATCAGGCTAATTTTTTATGTTTTTGACAGAGATGGGGTTTCGCCATGTTGGCCAGGCTGGTCTCAAACTCCTGACCTCAAGTGATTCATCCGTCTTGGCCTCCCAAAGTGCTGGAATAACAGGCGTGAGCCATTGCACCTGGCCAAGACCCCATTTCTTAAAAAAAAAAAAAAAAGAAAGAAAGAATGGGGACTGACATTGGGCCACACTTAGAAGTGAAAATAAGAGCCAGAATAATCCCTAACCTCCCCCACTGTCCCTGTGGTATGAGGGGCTGGGGAAGATGAGAACCTCATCCATAGAGGACCATGAGGAAAGAAATGTGTTCAAAGAGAAGTACATGTCAGATAAGTTACAGGAACAGCAGAAGACCATTGTGTGTACAAGCTGGGGAAGGAAAAATTTTTTAAAATCTTAGAATGGAGGTTCTACCTGCCTCTGTGGGAAGGGGTGTCTGTATGAGATGGGGGAAGGATGTGTTGGGAAAATGGGAGCCAAGTGCAGTAGGATGGGAGTTGCTACCTGAGACAAGGAGAGATGTGATTTGGGGCATACTGAATGGGATGTGAAGAGGACATGGAAGTGATTCACCTATTTTCATGAGGCCTGTGCAGTTGGGGATGGCAAGGGTGTGGCCTGTAAGGACCCTACCTCATGGGTCAGGAAGGGTACTTGTGGCCAAGTTCAGGTCAGCTTACCATTCCATGACATTTTCTTACAAGACAACATGATGGTTTTTCCATTGAAGGAGGGGCTGGAAGAAGCCACAGGGAATGAAGTGATGTTCACAGAAGGCAGGTATCAGAAAATCTTGGCTTCAGTGTCTGTCCTGTATTTGCAGACCTGAGACTGGGGAATGGTATGAGCTGAAAATGATCTGCCTCTGGAAATCTGCGGCAGGAGACAGGGGATTGATAAGGAGGCTTAAAATGGTAGTAGGGATGATGGTCTGTTGGTTTGCTGGAGAGGTGGTAGGAGAGAAGGGTTGAGGAGGAATAAAGAAGGTTTCAAAGCCAGGTACCATAGTACATGGCTGTAATCCCAACTACTCGGGAGGCTGGGCAGGAGGATCACTTGAGCCCAGGGGTTCAAGACTGGCCTGGGTATCATTGTAAGACTCTCTCTCTCTCTGTCTCTCTCTCAAAAATAAATAAATAAATAAATAAATAAATAAATAAATAAGATAAATAAAAAGACAGAAAAGAAAGAAAAAGAAAAGCCAGGCATGGTGGCTCAGGCCTGTAATCCCAGCACTTTGAGAGGCCAAGATGAAGTCTGGCCAGCATGGCGAAACCCTGTCTCTACTAAAAATACAAAAATTAGCCTGGTGTGGAGGTGCGCACCTGTGGTCCCAGCTACTAGGGATACTGAGGCAGGAGAATTGCTTGAACCTGGGAGGTAAAGGTTGCAGTGAGATGAGATTGCACCACTGTACTCCAGCCTGGGCGACAAAGTGAGACTCCATTTCAAAAATAAAGAAAAAGAAAAAAAAGAAAGAAGTTTTTCAGGTACACTTATATGGTGGTATGGTATAGACCAGCCCCATGAGTCTTCATCCTGGAGAGATCAGCTTCTCCCCAGATAAGGCAGAGGAGAAAAAAGTCTCTTGTCGGTCAGATAAAGGAATCCCCCAGGCTTTCCCTTCAAAACCACCCCCATCCTGACACCACCTTATGTGAGGTATTTTAGGAACCTTTTCCTAGAGCTCTAGCTTTGGTGACCGTGACGATTGGTTTTTTCCACTCATTGTCATGTCCTAGTGATTCATTGAGTTGTGTGTGTCACAGTAACCCGTTCTGGTGTGTGTGTGTGTTTTTTTGTTGTTTGTTTGTTTGTTTTTTGTTTTTGCTTGTTTTGTTTTGTTTTGAGACAGTGTCTCACTCTGGTACCCAGGCTGAAGTGCAGTCACGCGATCTCCACTCGCTGCAAACTTCACCTCCCCAGCTCAAGCGATTCCCCTGCCTCAGCCTGTTGAGTAGCTGGGATTACAGGCGCTCGCCATCACAACCGACTAACTTTTGTATTTTTAGTAGAGACAAGGTTTTGCCACGTTGGCCAGGCTGGTCTCAAACTCCTGACCTAAAGTGATTTGCCCGCCTCGGCTTCCCAAAGTGCTGGGATTACAGGCGTGAGCCACCGCACCTGCTGAACCCGTTCCTTTTTATTGCAAGCGGTATTCCATGGTGTAGATGAACCATAGTTTGTTCATCCATTCACTCATTGAAGGACGTTTGGGTTTTTCCTACTTTGGAGCTCTTATAAATAGAGCCACTGTGAACATTTGTGTACAGGCTTTTTTGTGAACAGAAGTTTTCATTTCTCTGGGATAAATGCTCAGGAGTGGAATTGCTGGAGCACATAGTAAGGGTATGTTGAGTTTTATAAGAAACTGCACAACTGTTTTCCAGTCTTTAGGCTTTCTTAAGGTACTTTTCATTTTTGTTAATTTGTTCATTTCCTCTCAGGTGATTCCAGGGAAAGCGATCTTTGATTTGATGATCACTAACAGCTCATCTCAGGGATACAGTCAAAGTCTTAGAAGTGACAACCCGCATGGAACTTTGTTTTGTTTTTTCCAGGTTTTCCAAGCAATTTGCTTTTATTGTCATATTAGGGTAAAGTTGTCTTTGCTATAATTTCACTTAAATGTGTAAAATATTGTATAAGTCTTTCAAAAGTTTTAAGAACATAGAGAAATGAAAAACATGAACCCAAGCCTATAATCTGCCACTGATTTTTTCTTGGTTAAGTTACTGAATTTCTTTGAACTTCACTTCTTCTTCAGTAAACCAGGGAAGAGTATTTACCTGGGAGGCAATTATAAACACTAAAAAAATAAAAAGCGATGTAAAATGCCTGGGTCATTGTAGGCACAAAACAGAACATAATTGTTATGATAATGATCAGCTTCCTCAAACTCCTGATTTAATTCTATCTCTATGTAACAACTGAGCATTTAATTAGCAGCAGACTGAGCTGAGATGCATGGTCACCTACCCAGAGTGAGTAAGACCCCACCCTAGGGATTGGAAGGAGGTTGTCAACCGTACCCTCAAGTATCAGAGCAGAACTCCTGGGCAGGAAACCCACCCAATCGGACCCACCACCGTTAACATGCAACGTGAAAAACATCTCTACAGCACTGTCATGGGCATCATCTAAAAGTCCCTCAAGTGACAGCCCCTGACACAGGTCCTTGGGACTGTCTAGGGTGTGATGGCCTGGGGGTATTGTCCTTCACAGGTGACCCATGGTCCAGCCTTCCTCAAGTCCCTGCTCCGTGATCTCTCCTTTGAAGCGCAGTCATCTTAAATGGCCTGGGACCTTTGCCCACTCATGCCAGCCCTGTGGTTTCTCGGCTAGCTGCTTGGGTTGTTGGAATCTCCTCAGCTCTGGGGGTTGGCATAGGGGAGGGTCTTCTGCTTGAGGAGGGCAGAGGAGGCCTCTGGGCTCTCAGACTAGTAAGGGAGGGCCTGAAGGGTGGTGGCCCAGCTGTGTGCAGGAGAGCAGTTCAGCCCAACAGAGCCAGAGCTGTTCGGATCAGGTGGCCCATGTCCAGGCAGGGAGGGCCCCTTTAGTTTGCTGAGAGAGTCCCCTTGGCTTGGAAAGCCACACACCCCAGGGAGGCCAAGGACCTGCAAGTCTTTGTTCCAGGTTCTGCCAAAGAGGCCAGTCCTTCCCCTATGACTTGGGTCCCCTGTCTCCCCAGAATTATAATCCTTAATGGCACTGAGACAATGACTTCCACCCAATCTACACCACCCCCCTGCACTCTGGAGTCTCCCCTCCAGCACTCTAGCCTCAGGGATCTGGGGGCCTCTCCTGATAGGCACTCACAGGGAGTGGGCCAGGCTCTCATCACTGTGACCACCACCACCCACACAATGACACAGGGACACTGGGAGTCCAAAGAGGCCCTCAGTCTCCAGCTTTCACACTCTACTCTCCTTCCCAGTTTGATCTGATTCGCTGTTGTTGTTGTTCACAATGAATGTATGTTTTTCTTTTTTTCTTTTCCTTTTTTTTTGAGACAGAGTCTCGCTCTGTTACCCAGGCTGAAGTGCAGTAGCGCAATCTCAGCTCACTGCAACCTCTGCCTCCCAGGTTCAAGCGATTCTCATGCCTTAGCCTCCCGGGCAACCGGGATTACAGGCACCCACTCCCAAGCCCAGCTAATTTTTGTATGTTTAGTAGAGATGAAGTTTCACCATGTTGGTCAGGCTGGTCTTGAACCTCTGACCTCAAGTGATCCACCTGCCTCAGTCTCCCAAAGTGCTGGGATTATAGGCATGAGCCACCACGCCCGGCCAAATGTGTGTTTTTCACAAAATGATGTATTTAATTTTAAAAAGAGAAAGAAGGAGTTATAAGTGCGATCTGCTGTTCCTCACCATATACATATATATACAAGAGTATGTCTACCTGGCAATGTACATAGGAAAATTTTGACCTCTTCCTAGAAAAATGAGGTCTCTGTCACCTCCGGGGAGTTTACAGAGAGTGGAGGAGACTTCAGTGTTCTTTTCTGGGTCCTTCAGGATTGGTTATGTCATTTACAAAGAGCTGGTATTTCTTTTGGAATAAAAATAAATTTGAGAAAAAAAATTCATAATATTTCACGCAATGGTTCTTGTCTTGGTTCTTATCCTGAAAGAATAGGCATATGTTGGCACAGATTCATGTGCAAGAATGTTGGCTGTGGCAAAATTTAGAGACTATTTTGAGATTGACAATCTAACCTTCTACCAATAAGGAATTGACTAAATAAGTTGTCGTCTGCTCTTCCAATTAAATATAATATGGACTTTAAAAATCATGCTTTTATAAATTATTTGATGATACGGGAAAATGTTCTTGATATAATGGTTTTGTTTCTTTGTTTTTTGTTTGTTTGTTTGTTTTTGAGACAGGGTCTCACTCTGTCACCCAGGCTGGAGTGCAGTGGTGTGATCACAGCTCACTCACTGCAGCCTCAACCTCCCAGGCTCAAGTGATTGTCCCATCTCAGCCTCCCAAATAGCTAGGACCACAGGCACACACAACCACGCCCAGCTAATGTTTATGTTTTGTAGAGACGGAGTCTCCCTTTGTTGCCTGGGCTGGTCTCAAACTCCTGGACTCAAGCGATCCTCCTGCCTTGGGCTCCCAAAGTGCTAGGATTACAGGCGTGAGCCACCGTGCCCAGCCAAATTTAAATACAGTGTGATTTTATATATATTAATATTAAAGATTGTCTCTTGGTGATAACATTAGGAGCAATTTATAATTTTCTTTTGTTGTAAATTTTCATATTTTCTAAAATTGACTTTCATCAGTTTGATCTGCAAGAAAAAAACAACAGCGATCAAAAGAAATGCAAAGGAGCATTTGAGCCTGGAAAGAGGCCATTGGTCCTCGACTCCTCCTAGCCATAAAAAAGGATGAGTTCATGTCCTTTGCAGGGACTTGGATGAAGCTGGAAACCATCATTTTGAGCAAACTATCACAAGGACAGAAAACCAAACACTGCATGTTCTCACTCATAGGTGGGAACTGAACAATGGGAACACTTGAACACAGGGCGGGGAACATCACACACGGGGGCCTGTTGTGGGGTGGGAGGCTGGGGGAAGGATGGCATTAGGAGAAATACCTAATGTAAATGACGAGTTAATGGGTGCAGCAAACTAATATGGCACATGTATACCTATGTAACAAACCTGTTGTGCACGTGTACCCTAGAACTTAAAGTATAACCAAAAAAAAAAAAAAAAAAGGAGGGGGCAGCGGGATTTGCAGTGGCTTGTGTTTCCAACCCCACCCTCCCTCGTCTAATCCAACCACTTCTTGACCTTCAATACTTCAACTGAGGGGACCTGAGGTGCCTTTTTTGTGGCCATCCTATAGCCTCCCCAGCCTCTTTAATAGCTGGGGTGTAGAGGACCACCAAGATGAGGGCTGCCAGGGACCTGCTCTCTCTGCGGGTCCCGCCGCGCCCAGCGTCAGTGTTGGCGAGCGGAACTCCGCTGTGTGAGGACGGACCATGCAGAGACTCTGCTGCCTGCTTGGACCCCGGCCCGGGTCCCAGCCGGTTTTCCCCGCCATTGCGGGACTGAGTCCGAGCGCTGCTGCGAACCCTGAGCCTTCTCCGGTGCTCTGAGTCCGGCAGACCCCGGGAAGCCGAGAAAGGCGGCGGACTGGTCCGCGCCGCTCCGGGCGCAGGTGACCAAGGCCAAGGCGCACCGGATCCCTCCCGCTCGGGCGTCTCTGGTCCTCGGGCTCCGCCCCGCGGCCACCCGGCCTGCTGCACCTGAGAGTCCCGGGCTCTGCCCTGCGCTGCTCCTTCCTGCAAGGCTGCTGTCCACAGCCGCCGGCCTGCAGGCCCCTCGGGGTCCACGTGTCCCTGCTACATCCCACCCCTGGGTCACCCGGGTCGGTCCCAGAGTGTGCACTGAAGGTGATGTCTGGGGGCAAGTGCCCATTTCTGTCCCCTCAACCTGCATCTTTGCTATCTTTGCCAGCCCTTCTAGAACTTTCTGGCCTCTTTTAACCACGTTGTCTTCTGTATCTGAGAAGGTAGGGCAAGACTCCCCACAGCCCAAGCCTCCTTAACTGGGGAGGAGGATTAGTCAGATGGCAAGCACGGTATGGTGCTCTGTCCCAGGAACTGACGGCGAAGTAACCCTGTCTTCTAAGAGAGTGATGGTGGACTTTAGATTCCACTAAGGGTCTGTTTTGCTCCTGCCCCGGTTAAACTGGTAGGTAATTTTGGGAACTGTGGTTCCCATCTACAGTTGGCAGGGCCCTTAACCCTGCTCCCTTCCAAACTTTGATTCCATCATCTGTGAGAGCCAATCTGCCATTGCTGGGGCTGGATGGAGTCATATCCCTCCTTACAGATGAGGAACCTGAACCTCAGGGGGGCGATGACAGTGCATAACAGAGCAGGCCTAGAACCCAGGCCTCCTGTAGAATCCAGTGCTCTTTCCTCTGCCCCTCGCTCCCTCTACACATGTGAGAGCTGGGAAAGGAGGGTGAGGGGTCAGGAGTGACTCCACCACATCTGGGTCCCTGTGGGCTGCATCCCCACAGAGCCCAGTTGCAGGGAGGTGGCCTGGGCCTGCACTGTAGGGAGGAAGGGTTGTGTGACCTCCCTTCTGATCTTCCACCTTCTCTCCCGCTTCCTAGGTACACGCCAGAGCAGTGGCGTCCCTTGTCACTCATGAGTTCTCTGCTGAATTGGGCAGTGGGCCTAATCACCACCCTGTTCTCACCCCAATCCTCACCCTCTCTGCAGGACAGAGAGATGTCTCTCATCTCCCCACCTCACTCCCATCCCACTTACAGCTCTCTCCCAAAAACCAGAGGTAAGGACCAGAGCTAGACTCACATGACCTAGCCCAGACCATGGTCAGGCTCAGGTAGCTGGGGAAGCAGGAGTGGCTGGGGAGAGGTCTGTGGATGCTTAAGGGCCAGATCACTATGAGGGCCCAATGGGTGAGCTTGGTGGAGGGGCCTGACTCCCAGTGGTGGGCGTGGGGGAGGGAACTGGCATAGTTTTCCACAGAGAACATGACTCCCCCTCTCCCCAGTGTCCTGGGGGACAGGGCTAAAGGTTGGGGATATCTGTGTCTCTGTGGGATAAGAGGTGGTGTGTATTGGGGTGCACACAGCCTGAGTGTGGAGATGCTTCTATACGAGTCATTTGTCATCACTGGGCGGCACCTTCAGCCACCATTACTCATTTGTGGCCTGATTCTCATGGACCTGCTTCGATAGATACCCAAGTAGAAGAAAAGGCAATGAGTCCTACAAGGCTCTTCATCATAGTGAAGTGGGTGCTTTGGGGAGACTGGGGTGCCCTCTTGTGGATGCTTGAGGAATTTCACTAAATATTTTCCATCCTCCATGTTCAGTCATGCACCGCATAACATTTGTAAAGAATGGACTGCATAAATGACGGTGGTCCCATAAGATTATAATATGGCATTTTTACTGTGCATTTTATATGTTTAGGTACACAAATACTTACCATTGTGTTACAATTGCCTACAGTATTCAGTGTAGTAACATGCTGTACAAGTTTGTAGACTGGGAGCAATAGGCTACGCCACATAGCCTAGGTGTGAAGTGTGCTGTACCATCTAGGTTTGTGGAAGTACACTCTGATGTTCCCACCACAGTGAAATCACCTAACGACGCATCCTTACCCGTCATTAAGGGACACATGACTGCAGTTTCACAACCATTTCCATCCCACCCCACTCCGCTGGTGGGCCCATTCAGTGGTCTCTTTTATTAAGGATAAAAGAGTTCTTGGGTCCCAAGATTGAGTTTCAACACAGGAAACCCTATTATTGTAGATATAAGCAACTAATGGCAGTTATTATGTGCTTTACAAATAACTCTTATTCCTTACAAGCTACCCTGTGAGGTAAATACTTCTATCATCCATATTTTACAGATGAGGAAATTGTGGGACAGAGAAGTTAGGTGACTTGCCTAAGGCTGCACAGCTACTCTGGATTCCAGATTCTCTGCTATTAAGCACTCTGCCATGCTGCCTCCCACTGGTGTGAGAAGGCTCATACTCGAGCCAGGGACTCGAGTGTATGCAACAGAGAGAATTTTCCCAGTCCTCTTCTCTGACTTCCCCAAAGCTCCTCCAGCACCCCCGCAGGATGGCTCTGTCCTGACACAGGTGTGGAGGGTCAGGAGACCTCCAAGAACCTCCCCTCTCTTTTCGTCACTTCTAGTGGTGGAAAATGAGGGAGGAGGCTGGGCTGCTCAAAGCTCAGAGACTCTCAGGGAGAGTCAGGGTACTCTAAGTTAAGTGAACCCATCATCAACTATACCAGAAGCCAGTGTAGACACGGGCTAGTCTGATGAGGTCCACAGTGTCTTTCAGCTCTCCACCCTTTTGGCATGGAGTGGGTCCTAATGGATGATCATAAGACTTGCCTCTCTTCTGAAACCTGAAACCTGGGGATGTGTGGGGTCAGAAGAACTCCGTTTCCACCATTTTATAGAGAAGGAAATGAAGCCTCTTCCCAAGACCACTCACAACATGTGTTTGTTGACAATATACTGCGAGTGCTGAGAGACAGATCTACAAAGGCAGATAAAGAGTATGCCTCTGCCCTTGAGGGACCCTGCCTAGTAGAGGAAGGACAGATGAGTAAGCAATGGTTGTGATTTCATGTGATGGGTTTGCAGTGGGGGGTGATTACTGCAGAAAAGGGGACTGAACTATGCTTGGGGTGGCAGGAAAGGCTTTGGAGGAGGAAATGCCCTTGGGATTGGTCTTGGAGGGGGGGCCAGGATTAATCAGCTGGGATAAGAGCATCAATGTGAGGCACATGCAGCCATCTGAAACAACAGGGCAAGTTCAGTGACCTATGTGCAAGGAACTGGCTGGAACAGAGGCTGCCTAGGAAGAGGATGGGAAATTTCCTGGGGAAGTTGAGGTCAGATCACAAAGGTCTCACTTGCCAGGCTGCAGAGTTCAGACTGGAGACTGCAGGTGCAGGCAGGAGGTAGTATCAGCCTCTTCAAAGAGCATAGATGAGGAGGTCTTGCTGCACCACCTCAGAGGGTGGGCGAGAGGCACCTGAGGTGGTTCACTTAGTTTATGAGCATTTTCATTAAATTTGTATGGAGTCCTCTATTAGTCAGAACTCTTTTAGTTACAGGCAGCAGGAACCCACTCAAACCAACTTTAAGAGGGAACTTGTTGGCTCACACTGGGAGGACACTGTACTCTAAGAGTCTAAAGGGCTGAAGGAGGGCAACAGGCACCAACAGGACTGGAACTTAGGACACAAGGCCACCAGGGCTCCATCCTTGCCCATGTCTCATCTCCACTTGTGTCTGCTCGCCTTTTTTCAACACACCGACTCCCTCCACAAGACGGAAAGATGGCCACCCGCAGCCCACGCCTATAACATCTCAATTAGCAATCCCAACATGAAAGAGAACTCCTTCCAATGTCTGTGGGGTAATTCCAAAAAAGAATCTGGTTGGTTCTGCTTGGGTCACTGATACCCATTGGTCTAATCACTGTTGCCAGGGACGTGAAAAACTGATTAACCCAGACTGATCACATGCCTGCCTTTGTAGAGGAGGTGGAAGTGGAAGAGAGTACCACAGCTCAGCTCCTCAGGACCAGGTAGAGGGAGAGAGGCAGTTCCCCCAAAGAAATGGGGGTGCAGGTATCAGGAGGCGCACAAAAAATGAGCTGGACAGCAAACCATAGAAGCTGCCACTTGTGGGGTGCCTGTAATCCCAGTTACTTGGGAAGCTGAGGCAAAGAACTGCTTGAACCCAGGAGGCAGAGGTTGCGGTGAGCTGCGATCACGCCACTGCACTCCAGCCTGGGCGACAGAACGAGACTCCATCTCAAAACAAACAAACAAAAAGAAGCTGCCACTTGTATGTGCCAGATGTCCTACTATAGCTGGAGATTTGAAAATGAGATCCAGTGTCTAACTTCACACAATTCACAGTCCCGATGAGGGTTCAGATGATTAGAAAGTATACAGTGATAGCCTGGGCTCAGTGGTTCATGCCTGTAATCCCAGCATTTTGGGAGGCTGAGATAGGCGGATCACCAGAGGTCAGGAATTCGAGACTAGCCTGGCCAACATGGTGAAACCCCTACTCTACTAAAAATACAAAAACTAACCAGGTGTGGTAAGTGCCTATAATCCCAGCTACTCGGGAGGCTGAAGCAGGAGAATTGCTTGAACTCTGAAGGCGGAGGTTGCAGTGAGCCAAGACTGCGCCATTGCACTCCAGCCAGGGTGACAAGAGAGAAACTCCGTCTCAGGAAAACAAAACAAAACAAAACAAAACAAAAAACGGAAATATACAGTGATGATGGGATACAGGGACTCTCCAGACGTTGGGAGCCCAAGAAAGGACACCCAACACAGACTGAGGCAGGAGGAAACGAGGAAATGCTTTCCTAAAAACACTGTCCCTCAACTGAGTTATGGAAGATGAATGAGAATTAGCAAAGGAAGAAAAAAGTTCAGGGAGGGACAGTAACATACAGAGGCACAGACCTCAGAAACTACAGGCTTCTGGCTTGGGATAAAGGGTAAACTTGCCCAGTTCCTTGAGACAGGGACAAATGAGGAGATTCAGCTTGAGGTGAGAGGGACTGGAGAGTTGAGACTGGCACATGGGGTGGGGGGTCGAGGTGCCTGTCGGTCAGTCAGGTGGAGGTACCCAGTGGATGACTAGATAATGTTGTACCTGGGGGCTGAGAAAAGGGATTCAGCTGTGGAGATAAATTTGGGATTCATCCCACGGGTGGTAGCTAAAGCCACAGGAGGATGTCATTACTCAGGGAGAGCCAGAGCTGGAGGACATCCACGTTCACTGAGTGGCAGACACATAAGGCAGGCGAAGGATGGAGGCTCAGGGGGAGGACAAGCACAGGTCAGTGGCGAATGGTGAGGAAACAGTTTGTGCTCCTGTATCCCAAGTGCTCTGCATAAGTCATTATCTCTTATTCGAAGACTTCCAGGGCAAAAGAGAGATTACCTACAAAGGTAAAATGAAAACCGGATTGTCAGCTGACATCTCATAAGCAACACCTGATGCAAGAAGAAGGCAGAGAGCTGGGTGTGGTGGCACACACCTGTAGTCCCACAGCTACTCGGGAGGCTGAGGTGGTAGGATCATTTAAGCCCAGGAGTTCCAGGCTGCTGTGAGCTGTGATTGTGCCACTACACCACTGCACTCCAGCCTGAGCAACAGAGCCAGACTTTGTCCAAAAAAAAAAAAAAAAAAGAAAAGAAAGCAAAGGAAGGAAGGAAGGAAGGAAAGAAAAAGGTGGAGCAAAACCTTCAAAGAGTATAGGGTTCATTAAGACTGATAGTTTTGGCCGGGCGCGGTGGCTCAAGCCTGTAATCCCAAGCATGCAGGGAGACCAAGGCAGGCCGGATGTGAGGTCAGGAGATCAGAGACCATCTGTGCTGGGGTGAAACCCCGTCTCTACCAAAAATACAAAAACTAGCCCGGGCGAGGTGGTGGCGCCTGTAGTCCCAGCTACTTTGGGAGGCTGGGGAAGGGAGATAAAGCGTAAACCGGGAGGCCCGAGGAGCTTGCAGTGAGCTGAGATCCGGCCACTGCACTCCAGCCCTGGGGCTGACAGGCGAGACTCAAATCTCTAAAACGATAGTTTGATAGTTGGCCAGGTGCAGTGGCTCACACCTGTAATCCCACCAGTTTGGGAAGCCGAGTTAGGTGGATCACCTGAGCTCAGGAGTTCGAGACCAGTCTGGCCAACATGGCCAAACCCCATCTGTACAAAAAAATACAAAAATTAGCTGGGCGTGGTGGCACATGGCTGTAATCCCAGCTTCTTGAGAAACTGAGGTAAGAGAATCCCTTGAACCCAGAAGGTGGAAGCTGCAGTGAGCAGAGATCAAGCCACTACATTCCAGCCTGGGTGACAGAGTGAGACCCTGTCTCAAAAAAACAAAGAAACACAAACAGCTGATATTTGGCTGGGTGTAGTGGCTCACACCTGTAATCCCAGCACTTCAGGAGGCTGAGGCAGGAGGGTTGCTTGAGCCTAGGAGTTCAAGACCACCCTGGGCAATATGGCGAGACCGTGTCTCTACAAAAAATAAAAATTAAAAATTAGCTGGGTGTGGCAGTGTGCACTTGTATTCCTAGCTACCTGGAGGCTGAGGCAGAGGATCACTTGAGCTCAGGAAGTTGAGGCTGATGTGAGCCATGATCAGGCCACTGCACTACAGCCTGGGCAACAGAGTGAGACCATGTCTCAAAAAAAAAAAAAAAAAAAAATCAGCTGGGTGCATGGCCAACCAGAATGAAGGTTCCACATCCAGGCTTCCATGAAGATAAGTGTGGCCATGTGACTAAGTTCTGGCTGTCCCTTCCTTCTTTGCACCTTCCTCCATCCTGCTGCCTAGAATGCCAATATGAGGGCCAGGCGCAGAGGCTCACGCCTGTAATCCCAGCACTTTGAGAGGCCAAGGTGGGCAGATCATGAGGTCAGGAGTTCGAGACCAGCCTGACCAACATGGTGAAACCCTGTTGCTACTAAAAATACAAAAATTAGCTGGGCGTGGTGGTGCGCGCCTGTAATCCCAGCTACTCAGGAGGTTGAGGTGGGAGAATCGCTTGAACCCAGGAGGCAGAGTTTGCAGTGAGCTGAGATCGTACCACTGCACTCCAGCCTGGGCGACAGAGCGAGACTCCTTCTCAAAAAAAAAAAAAAAGAACAAAGAAAAAAGCCAATATGAAGCCATTCTCTTGAACTATGAGCAGAAGGGCCACATCCTAAGTGTGACACAGTGGAAGACTGGGAGGAACCTAGTCCCCTCCAGTCTTTCACAAAAGAAAGAAATAAACTTCAACTTGTTTAAGCCACTGCTATTTTGAGTCTCTTATTTATAGCTAACCTTAATCCTAACTCATATTGAGAGGAAATTATACCCAGCCAAACTATCAATCAAGTATAAGAATAAAACAAAATCATTTTTGTACAGGCAATAATCCAACAAGAAGTCAGGAAATAGATATTGAAATATATTATTTAAATTTCTAAAAGTAAATAATAGAAGAAGAAGTAAATAAATATGTGACTGGCAGGGATTGAAAGAAGGAAGCAGTGAAAGCAAGCTAAATTCATCACCTTTCATTACATGGAGTCAGAAGCTACTGTTTAAACTTGATGGATTAGGCACAGAGATAGAAGCATATTTTCTAGCATTGTGGAAGTACTATCAGGAAAGCCAAAAAGAGAAACAGTTAAAAATAATTACTTCTGGGAGTGGGCCTCAGAATTGATAGAGGGAGACTTTTTCAATTTTACTCTCTTGTATGGTTTAGATGTATATTTGTATTTGTATGTATACAGGGAAAGTGCTGGAAGATTCACAGCTAACTCTTAAAGGTGTTACTCTCTAGAGAGTCAGAGTGGACCTAAAGAGGGAGGGTCTGGGGATAGATTCAGGTTTCACTTTGTAACTTTCAATGTTGTTTTGTTTTATAAAAATGTGCACTTGAGGCCAGGCACAGTGGCTCATGCCTGTAATCCCAGAATTTTGGAAGTCCGAGGTGGGTGGATCACTTGAGGCCAGGAGTTTGAAACTAGCCTGGCAACATGGCAAAACCCCGTCTCTACTAAAAATACAAAAAAATTAGCTGGATGTGGTGGCGGACACCTGTAGTCCCAGCAATTCAGGAGGTTGAGGCACAAGAGTTGCTTGAACCCAGGAGGCGGAGATTGCAGTGAGCCAAGATCGTGCCAGTAAACTTCAGCCTGGGTGACAGAGCAAGACTCTGTCTCAAAAAAAAAGAAAAGCACTTAGGATTTTTTTTTTTTAAATAATGTATATTTTTAAAAAGGAAGGGGAGAGGAGGGAGAGTAACAGTGGTCCACAGTCTAGAAAATTCACTCCAGGTGGGAGGATAGGACCTGTAAGAACTCACTTCCCTGGCAGTGAAATCAGTTGTTTCTAAGCAAATCAGATTGCCCTAATTGTGGCCACTGCCTGAATTCACCTCGTCCTTTGCCCTCCATGACCAGACCTAGGAGGAGTTTCAAGTCCTCAAATGCCCCACTTCCTGCTGGCATAGAGTGGGAATGACTTCAGGGCTGAGCCATCAGAGGCCCCTATTTGCCAGGCCTGGGATTTCTCTGGTGGCACAACTTCCTTAAATCCTAGCTACCTGTCTGCCATTTCAATTCCTGGGGATGCCATGTTCAAGGAATCAATGCCAACAATTTTGCCCAGTTATGAAATTTGACCCTGAACCTGGCTATGGTGGTGCCTGTCTCCTAGAAACAGGCTGGAGGCTCTGATGATGCCACCTAGGCCTTCGGTTAAGGTTCTTTCTTAGAACATCTGCGGTTCACTTCCTAGCATCTGTCTGGGATTGCGACCTCGAATTTCCTTTGGGGAACCATCTCCCCAATCCCATTCTCAGACAGGATATTTAATCTGGGATTGTTTCCACTCCCAAATCTAGGATGTGCCACTCAGTATATTCCCATCTCCCTAGTCAAAATGATTGCTCAGGGATGGGCACTTGATCTACAACAGCCCGGAGTGAATCACAGGACTTTTGCTGGGAACACTGTGAAACAGACTTGCTCTTTCTTGCTGATATCAAATAAGAGTCTATAGTCTGCTGAGACTCCAATAAGGGGAGGGCTGCTGGGACTACAAGGGAGGTTATTCAACACTGTGCATGTAGAACAGAGAGACAGAAAACAAAAAATAAAACAAAACAAAACAAAAAATAGACTATGGGTATAATGGATTATTTTCTCTGACGACTCCTAACTTGAGCATAGAGAAGAAAATTCAGCTTTTGCAGTTACACACAGCACACAATTATCTCTTGGTGGTGTTAGATCATTGGCCACAGATAGATTGAATCTTTCTTAACAAACCTAATTATCCAACCTCCTTGGATGGTTCAGCTTAAAAGAAAGATTTTTGTTATCTTGTAGCACTATATTGAAGACCACAGGGAGTAAATTATGTTCAATATCTAACATTTTCCATCAAGTCCACCAATAATTTCAGTACTTTTGGCCACATAATCTGACTCCCAAGGTACAATAGGAAACGGTTAACTCAGCCGATCCACTACTATGAGAATAGTTACCTTCCCAGGTTGGAAAGAGGGCCTTTTCATTGCATTCCACACCACTTGTCCAGGTTCACTTTTCAAATTCTGTTGCTTACATCACCCAACTTCTGGTACCAGTTCTGTATGGTCAAGATTCTTTTAGTTGCAAATAAACAACCCCAATCAATTTAAACAAAAGGGGACTTATTTTGTCATGAGATGGGAAAGGCAGCAATATATTGGGAACAAGGACCAAATACTGCTAGTTTATCTCTCTCTCTATTATCTTGGCTTCCCACTTTTGTGTTTCAGCCTCATTGTCTCCCAAATTAGAAAGGGTTTCTCCATGCAATTAAAGGATGCTGGCTACCAGTGGCATCCAGGATGATATCTGAAAACCATAACTAGGGAAAAAATAAGCCTTTTTAAATATCAACTGCAGCCATAAAAATCCCAAGAAGGGTTTTGATTGGTTTGTCTTGAGTCATGTGCCAACCTTTCATCCAGGAGCATGGGATGCTATGATTGATTGTACTGTATTGGATATGCACTCCTGCAGCTGTTACCAGAAATGTGGGGGAAGAAGATGCTTAGCAGAGGAAAAAAAAAAGCCACTGGAAGAATTAATGAAAAGACTAAGTAAAGCGGCCAGATATAAGATGAATATACAGAAACTAATGACTCTAGACACTGAAAATTACTGATTAGAAATAGCTAGTTAATAATATTCCATTTCCAATTTTTAAAAAAACCCTATGATGATATAAGAATATATCTAACAAGAGATTTCAAGGAAACTATGACTCTTCAAAGTTGGGCATAAAATACAGGAGTAATAAATATAAAGAGTCTGGTTTTAAATGGAATGACTCAATATTCTAATGCAGTAGATACACTCCTCCAAGGCCTGGCACAGTGGCTCATGCTTGTAATCCCAGCACTTTGGGAGGCCGAGGTGGGCGGATCACCTGAGGTCAAGAGTTCAAGACTAGCCTGGCCAACGTGGTGAAACCCTGTCTCTACTAAAAATACAAAAACTAGCTGAGCATGGTGCTGGACATCTGTAATCCCAGCTACTCAGGAGGCTGAGGCAGGAGAATTGCTTGAACTGGGAGGTGGAGGTTGCAGTGAGCCAAGATTGTGCCACTGCACTCCAGCCTGAGCAGCAGAACGAGACTCCACCTCAAAAAAAAAAAAAAAGAAAGAAAAGAAAAGAAAAAAAAGATATACTCCTCCAATTAATCTGTAAATTCAAAATATTCCTAATCAAAACTCAAATGGGATTTTTAAAAAGGGGATTTGAAATGCTGAGTCCAAAGTTCATCTGGAAGATAAGTACATGAGTATAACCAAAACCATTCTTTCTTTTTTTTTGGATGGAGTTTCACTCTTGTTGCCCAGGCTGGAGCGCAGTGGTGCGATCTTGGCTCACTGCAACCTCTGTCTCCTGGGTTCAAGTGATTCCCCTGCCTCAGCCTCCCAAGTAGCTGGGACTACAGGCGCATGCCACCACACCTAGCTAATTTTTTTTTGTATTTTTAGTAGAGATGGGGTTTCTCCATGTGGGCCAGGATGGTCTCAATCTCTTGCCCTCGTGATCCACCAGCCTTGGCCTCCCAAAGTGCTGGGATTACAGGTGTGAGCCACCGCACCCGCCCTACCTCAAATTCCCAACTCCCAGTCCATGGCCTGTTAGGAATCAGGCCACACAGCAGGAGGTGAGCAGTGGGCAAGCCAGCAAAACTTCATTTGTATTTACAGCTACTCCTCATCACTTGCTGATGCACCTCCATCGTTTGATGGTTGAAGCAAAATTATAAGACTACCTGGTGTGGTTCTAAATGAATATAATGAAAATACTTAAGACAACTATACTAAAAATGGGGAGAGTAAAGGAACTTAAAGATAAGTTTTTTTTTTTTTTTTTTTTTTTTTTTTGAGACAGAGTTTCACCCTTGTCATCCAGGCTGGAGTGCAGTGGTGTGATATCAGCTCACTGCAATCTCTGCCTCCTGGGTTCAAGTGATTCTCCTGCCTCAGTCTCCTGAGTAGCTGGAATTACAGGCACGCACCACCATACCTGGTTAAGTTTTCTTTTTTTTTTTGCATTTTTAATATTTTGTATTTTTGTATTTTTTGTATTTTTAGGTTGACCTTAGGCGATCCTCCCACCTTGGCCTCCCAAAGTGCTGGGATTACAGGTGTGAGCCACCACTCCCAGCCAATGAAGATAAGGTTTGTATGTTGCATTCTAACTGGGAAAAAATGACATCAGTAGAATGTGATTAGATTGATAGATAGATAATATAATAGCTAGAGTGACTAATTTAAAAACTATACAAAAAGATATACTCAGAAACACTATCAAAATGGAATTCTAAAATGTGTTCCATTGAGCCACAGGAAGGCAAGAAAAAGAAAACAAAAATGAGAAACAGAGAGAATAATCATAAAACAACAACAAAAACCCACAGGTTTAATTCCTAACCTATCAGTAATTCCATTAAATGTAAATGGTCTAAATACACATATTAAAAAATGGAGATTGGCAGAGTTTATAGAAAATATGACCAAATTATATGCTGTCTAAAAGAACCTTACTTCAAATATACAGTAGTCCCTGCTTATCTGCAGGGGATATGTTCCAAGACACCCAGTGGATGCCTGAAACTGAGGATAGTATCAAGCCCTATATATATGATGTTTTTTCAGTCTGATAACCCTCAAGACTGAGTAGTAAGTGGCTAATAGGAAGGTGGTGTACACAACATAAATATACTGAACAAAGGGATGATTCACATCCTGGTGGAAGACAGAAGGATGGTGAGAGATCTCATCATGATACTCAGAAGGATGAGCAATTTAAAATTTATTGTTTATTTCTGGAATTTTTAACTTAATATTTTTGGACTACAGAAAGAAAAACTACAGATAAGGGGACACCACAATAACTACATAGGCAGGTTGAAAGTAAAGGGATTTTTAATAAAAGATACATCATGCAAATATCAATCAAAATAAAGCAGGGGTGGCTATATTATTATCAGATAAAGTAGACTTTATTTTTTTTTGTTTTGGTTTTTGAGACAGAGTCTCACTCTGTCACCCAGGCTAGAATGCAGTGGCATGATCTTGGCTCAGTGCAACCTCTGCCTCCCAGGATCAAGGGAATCTAATGCCTCAGCCTCCTGAGTATCTAGGATTATAGGCATGCACCACCACATCCAGCTAATTTTTATACTTTTAGTAGGGACAGAATTTTGCCATGTTGGCCAGACTGGTCTTAAACCCCTGGCCTCAAGGAGTCTATCCACCTTGGCCTCCCAAAGTGCTGGGACTACAGGTGTGAGCCACTGCACCTGGCATGGATAAAGTAGACTTCAGAGCAAAGAGAAGTACCAGAAGCAAAGAAAATGAAAGTCAATCTCTCAAGAAGACATAGCAATCCTAAATGATATGCATCAAACAACAGAGCTACAAAATATGTAAATAAACTGATGTTCAGAGCTGTCCAACAGAGAGGGGAAAATTGATGTAACTGAAAGGGGAAGTAGACAAATCCACAATTATGTATTGGAAACTTCAACACCCCTCTCTCAACAATGAACAGAACAATTAGATAGAAAATTAGCAAGTGAGGCCAGGTGTGGTGGCTCATCCTTGTAATACCAGCACTTTGGGAGGCCAAGGCAGGTGGATCACAAGATCAGGAGTTTGAGACCAGCCTGGCCAATATGATGAAACCTCATCTCTACTAAAAATACAAAAATTAACTGGGCATGGTGGCGTGTGGCTATAGTCTCACCTACTTGGGCAGCTGAGGCAGGAGAATCACTTGAAGCCGGGAGGTGGAGGTTGCAATGAGCCAAGATCGTGCTACTGTACTCCAGCCTGGATGACAGAGCTAGACTTTGTCTCACAAAAAAAAAAAAAAAAAAAAAAAAAGAAAAGAAAAGAAAAGAAAAGAAAATCAGCAAGTGTACAGAAGAACATAACATCATCAGCCAACATCATCAGCCAACAAGATCTCATTGACATTTGTAGAACATTACAATTGACAACAGCAGGATGAACATTATTTTCAAGTGCCCACAAGATACATACCACATCCTGGACCATAAAATTATCTCAATAATTTTTTTTTTTTTTTTTTTGAGATGGAATCTTGTTCTGTCACCCAGGCTGGAGTGCAATGGAGTGATCTTGGCTCCCTGCAACCTCCATCTCCCAGGTTCAAGTGATTCTCCTGCCTCAGGCTCCCAAATCACTGGGATTATATGGGCCCACCACCATGCCTGGCTAATTTTTATATTTTTAGTAGAGATAGGGTTTCACCAGGTTGGCCAGGCTGGTCTTGAACTCCTGACCTCAGGTGATCTGCCCACCTCAGCCTCCCAAAATGCTGGGATTATAGGCTTGAGCCACTGAACCTGACCAATAATTTTTAAATAATTAAAATTATATAGAATGTGTTCTTTAATCACAATGGAATCAAACTACAAACCGATAATAGAAAGATAACAAAAAAATCGCAAACACTTGGAACTAAACAACACACTTCTAAATAATCCATGGATCAAAGAGAAAGTCTCAAGGGAAATTTAAAAATACATTCAACTAAATAAAAATGTAACATAAAGGCTGGGCGTGGTGGCTCACGCCTGTAATCCCAGCACTTTGGGAGGCTGAGGCAGGAGGATCACAAGGTCAGGAGACCAAGACCATGGTGAAACCCCGTCTCTACTAAAAATACAAAAAATTAGCCGGGCGTGCTGGTGTATGCCTGTAGTCCCAGCTACTCAGGAGGCTGAGGCAGGAGAATGGCATGAACCCAGGAGGCGGAGCTTGCAGTGAGCCAAGATCGCACCACTGCACTCCAGCCTGGGGGACAGAGCGAGACTCTGTCTCAAAAAAAAAAAGTAACATCAAAACATGTAGGGCCGGGCGCGGTGGCTCAAGCCTGTAATCCCAGCACTTTGGGAGGCCGAGGCGGGTGGATCACGAGGTCAGGAGATCGAGACCATCCTGGCTAACATGGTGAAACCCCGTCTCTACTAAAAATACAAAAAACTAGCCGGGCGTGGTGGCGGGCGCCTGTAGTCCCAGCTACTTGGAGGCTGAGGCAGGAGAATGGCGTGAACCTGGGAGGCGGAGCTTGCAGTGAGCCGAAATCGCGCCACTGCACTCCAGCCTGGGTGACACAGCGCGAGACTCCGTCTCAAAAAAAAAAAAAAAAAAAAAAAACCATGTAGGACATGTAGGACAGACATATGAAACAGCGCTGAGAGAGACTTTTTTTAAAGACAGGGTCTCACTCTGTCTCCCACACTGGAGTATAATGGTGCAATATCAGTTCACTGCAACCTCCACTTCCTGGTCTCAAGCAATCCTTCTACCTCATTCTCCTGAGTAGCTGAGACTACAGGTGTGCATCACCACACCTGGGTTATTTTAGTATTTTTAGTAGACATAGAGTTTCACCATGTTGGCCAGACTGGTCTTGAACTTATGACCTCAAGTGACCCACCCACCTCAGCTTCCCAAAGTGCTCAGTTTACAGGTATGAGCCATAGGGCCTGGCCATGAGAAAGAAATATATAGCACTAGATACATACATTAGAAAAAAGGAGGCTGGGTGTGGTGGCTCGTGGCTGTAATCCCAGCACTTTGGGAGGCTGAGGTGAGCAGATGACCTCAGGTCATGAGTTTGAGACCAACCTGGCCAACATGGCAAAACCCCATCTCTACTAAAAATACAAAAATTAGCTGGGCGTGGTGGTGTGCACTTGTAATCCCAGCTACTTGGGAGGCTGAGGCAGGAGAATTGCTTGAACCTGGGAGGCAGAGATTGCAGTGAGATTGCACCATTGCACTCCAGCCTAGGGACAGAGTGAGACTCTGTCAAAAAAAAAAAAAAAAAAGAGAAAAGAAAAGGAAAAGTCTCAAATCAATAATCTAATCTTCCTCCTCAAGGGCCAGAAAAAGAAGGGCAGAATAAATGCAAAGCAAGCAGAAGAAAGGATAAGAGCAACTATCTATTAAATTTAAAACAAAACAATAGAGAAAATAAATGAAACAATGAACTAGTTCTTTTTAAAAATGAATAAAATTGGCAAACCTCTAGCAAGACTGACAAAGAAAAAAGAAGACTCAAGTTACCAATGGCAGGACCAAAATGGGATATCACTACAGATCTCCAGACAATAAAAGGAGAATAAGGGAATGTTATGAATAATTATGCATATAAACTTAGTAACACAGATGAATTGAACCAATTCCTCAAAAAGCAAAATCTACACCCAATATGAAACAGACAATTTGAATATAGTCCTACAACTATTAAGGAAATTGAGTTCATAATACAAAACTCCCAAAAATGAAATCTTCAGGCCCAGATGGTTTCATTGGAGAATTCTATCAAATGTTGAAAGAATTAACACCAATTATGGCTGGGTGTGGTGGCTCACGCCTGTGATCCCAGCACTTTGGGAATCTGAGGAAGGCAGATCACCTTAGCTCAGGAGTTTGGGACCAGCCTGGGCAACATGGTGAAACCCCGTCTCTGCAAAAAAAATACAAAAATTAGCCAGGCATAGTGGTATGTGCCTGTAGTTCCAACTACTCGGGAGGTTAAGGCAAGAGGATTGCTTGAGCCTGGGAGGTGGAGGTGACAGTGAGCCAAGATTGTGCCACTGCACTGCAGTCTAAGTGACAGAGTGAGACCCCTCTGTCTTAAAAACAAAACAAAACAAAAACAAACACCAATTCTGTATAATCTCTTCCAGAAAGTAAAAGAGAAAGAAACACTTCCCAATTCATTTTAAGCCCTAATACATCAGTAATCCCATTCTGATATGTTAAATATAACATGTCAGATATGTTATCAGATATCAGATCATCTGATATGGGCTAAATATAACAATTTTTAATTGGGGCAAATTAGCAGAGTGGATGAAAAGTCATGATTCATCTGTACGCTGTCTACAAGAGACTCACTTTAGATATACGAAAATAAAGAGTTTGAAGGAAAAAGATGGAAAAAAATATTCCATTGCAAGTGGTAACCAAAAGAGAGCTGGTGGTTATATTGTTGTCAAAGTAGACCTTAAATTTTTGTAAAAGATTATAAGAGGCAAAGGACATTATATGTTGATAAATGCCTCAATTACAATTATAAACATACAAACCCCAAAATACATTAAGAAAAAATTTGACAGAAAACAGATTAATAGGTAACCTACAAGGGTCAAAGAGGGGATGAGATCTGGAGGGAAATGGGTGTCATTATAAATGGGCAATAGGATCCTTGTGGTGATGGAAATGTTCTGTATCTTGACTGCATTAATGTTGGTATCTATGTTGTAATATTGTACTATAGTTTTATAAGTGTTGCCACTGGCAAAACTGGATAAAAGGTACATGGGATTTCTGTATTATTTCTTTAAAAAATTTTTTTTCATTGTTGTTATTGTTGAGATGGAGTCTCCCTCTGTCATCCAGGCTGGAGTGCAGTGGCACAATATTGGCTCATTGAAACCTCCACCTTCCAGGTCCAAGCGATGCTCCTGCCTCAGCCTCCTGAGTAGCTGAAACTATAGGTGTGCACCACCATGTCCAGCTAACTTTTGTATTTTTAGTAGAGACAGGGTTTCTCACCTTGCCCGCTCAAAGAGCTGGGATTACAGGCTTGAGCCACTGTGCCTAGCCTCTGTATTATTTCTTACAACTTTTTGTTAATCTGCCATTATCTCAAAGTAAAATGTGTCATTTAAAAAGTGTATAATTGGCATAATAACAGGCAAATGAATAAAAGGAAAAAAATACAGACTGATACCTATGTATACCTTCAAAATATAATAATGATGGCATTGTAAATAAATGGGGAACTAATGGACTAGCCAACAAATGGTGTTACTAGAGGATAATGACACCTCTAGTAACACCATTTGTTGTTGATAGGATAATGACTATCCATTATCTCTAATGTAGATATTTTCCTTGACAGCTTTGTGGGAAGGAAGACAGGTTAAGCTGCGGTAACAAAGGGACCTCAAAATATAGTAGCTTAAATAGGAAATATGTGTACTTTTTTCCTTGGAGACTTTTAGACTTAGGTTGTGTAGGTGGCTCACCTGTGGGGACAAGCAGAGATTAATTATTAGTCAGGTGTCCCAATCTTTGAAGATATGACATCAGTCTCTGCCTGAATTTTGTAAACAATCCCTCTTACTATCAAGTTGGTCAGAAAGTTCTAGCTGGACAACAAGGCAGACTGTGCATTTTAATGTGACTGAACAGTAGACCCTCAGACAACATGGATTTCAACTGCGTGAGTCCACTCGTACACAGATCTGTTCCAATAAAAATTACACCAAGTGTCCCAGCCTTTCCTGCCTCCCCTTCCACCTCCTCCAACTCTTCCACCTCTGCCACCCCTGAGACAGCAAGACCAACCCCTCCTCTTCCTACATCTCCCCAGTCTACTCAACAGGAAGATGACGAGGTTGAAGACCTTTTGATGATCCACTTTCGCTTAATGAATAATAAATATATTTCCCCTTCCTTATGGCTTCCTTAAGGACATTTTCTTTTCTTCAGTTTACTTAATTGTGAGAATATAGTATCTAATACATATAATATGCAAAATATCTGTTAATCAACTGTTTATGTTATTGGTAAGGTTTCCAATCAACAGTAGGTACGTTTTTGGGCAGTCAAAAGTTTATGCAGATTTTCAACTACATGAGGGTTCAAGGGCCCACTGTGTGTGTATATACATAAATAAATAAATATGTAAGTTCGTATGAAATAAAGAGTATAGACAAACAAATGACATCATGAGAAACCAATCAGCCAGATCCAGAAGTGGGATACTTCTCTACAGAACAGCTGATTTAGCTACTTAAAAAGTCAACAGCATTTAAGAAAAAGGAGAGGTAGAAGGACTATTCCCTATTAAAAGAGGGGGAATAACAATGAAATATCAGATGTAGACTTTGTTTGGAATCTGGGGAAACAAATCAATTGTGAAAGACATTTAGGGTACAGTGAGGTAAATATGGATAAGGACTCAATAAAAGAACATACCAGAAATTTTTTGTTTTTGTTTTTGTTTTTTTTGTTTTGTTTTGTTTTGTTTTGTTTTGTTTTGAGACGGAGTCTCGCTCTGTCGCCCGGGCTGGAGTGCAGTGGCGCGATCTCGGCTCACTGCAAGCTCCACCTTCCGGGTTCACGCCATTCTCCCGCCTCAGCCTCCGAGTAGCTGGGACTACAGGCGCCCGCCACCACGCCCGGCTAGTTTTTTGTATTTTTAGTAGAGACGGGGTTTCACCATGTTAGCCAGGATGGTCTCGATCTCCTGACCTCGTGATCCACCCGCCTCGGCCTCCCAAAGTGCTGGGATTACAGGCTTGAGCCACCGCGCCCGGCCCCATAGAAATTATTTTTTATTTTGTTAGGCATGATAGTGGCATTGTGGTTATGTAACAAAAATGCTCTTGCTTTTAAGAGATGCAGATTGAAATATTTGGAGGTGAAATATCACGATATTAATAACTTAGTTTAAAATGCCTGAAAAAATAGACAAAGCAATATGGCAAAATGTTAATAATTGTTAAATCTAGTGAATGTTTTGTATGCTCGAAATTTTTTATAATAAGTTTCAAAAGAATGAAGTTGTCACTGAGTACAGCATCCAGGAGAGACTCTGTGGCCCTGGTAATGTTCAAGGGCCTCTTTGGAGAGTGTTGTTGGCTCTCTGCCAAGCTACCGTCGGCCTCACAGGCTTGGTTCCTATCTAGGGGAATTTCATTTAGACATCTCCCTTTTTAAAAGACGGTCCACTGTTAGTCCAAAGTCAAAGCATCCATCTAAAATGTATGCCCACTGCTTCTTTACTGATCTAAAATCCTAGGTTTCTTTGGCAGGTATTGAACATGAGAAGCAGACGGGACTTGGCTATGACACTCCACTTCAGACTATGATTGTGGTCCTCACCACCGGGCCAGAAGCTTCAATTGTTCTCTCTCACTTTGAACTCCACAATCGGAAATTGGCTATAGGCAAAGCTTTGTGAGCTTTTGCTACTCATACGGAACCTACGCCAATACTTCAGCAAGACCTAGGAATGGCAGGGTCAACCTTTGATAGATCAGAAAATAATTTACACAGGGATAAAATAGGATGTGATCTCTGTCTCTCCACCCCCACACGTTTTTGTCTTGTTTCTTAACAGTGTGATATTAGTTTGGGATGAGCTGGATCCATGTCCTCCCACTATAGGAACAGACTGTGCAGCATCTTCATCCTCTTACTCACAATGATGTGATTTGCTTATTATGATTGGGAAGGGATGTCTTAATTGAGGTTCTCTTAGTAGTCCCAGACTCCCACTCCAAACGAAAGGAAAATTGTTATCACCACATGGAAGTGACTCAAAGGACAAAGAGAGAACGTTAAGTAGAACTTTAAAGGGAATTGGAACCAGGAAATTCTCTTTCACTCTTACTCTCATCTTGCTATCACTCAGTCTCCTCTTATATTTTATTCCTCTGTCTCCTTGTATAACTTCTTCTACTCCAACTCCATGAACTGTATTCTCTGCATCTTCATATGCTTGGCTGACCTGTTGCAACACAGTGTAGACAACCTAAACTCAAGCACCACCCCAAAGGAATTAATGACTCTCAACCTCAATTCTTTCATGTGTCAATGTACTTTCAATCAGTTATGATGGGGATGAGGTAGGGCAGGGTCACATCATATAAACATGGCCTTCCGAAGTTTACCCCTGGAGAGAGGAGAGTGTGGGTGAAGTTTTCAGAAAGGAGGAGGATGGTATATAATATATATTATTTTGCCCAAAAGAGGTTACAGTTGGACTATTTATTTAACTGATATATAGCTGGTAATCCCACATAGTTACCTCTTCAATTATGTTGACATTTTTAAGACCCACCCAAGAAATTTCAGGTAACTATTCAGCATATTAAATGAAATAAAATAAATTTAAAAGAAATAAAATAAATCTATTAGGAGAAAACTAAGATACAAAGATAAAAGGCCAGGATGAAGGAAATATAGATGAGATAAGACAAAATTGAAAAGAAAACTAAAATCCAATAGCAGAATTTAAACTTTCAATGAAGGCTCTAAAGAGCACACTTGAACTGGGGGAAAACCAAATCAGTGCGGTGAAAGACCATTTTGATATTGTGTGCGGCTGAACATGATTCAGCCATGTATCTGTGCCACAATTTCTCTTTTTTTTTTTTTCAGATGGAGTCTCACTCTGTCACCCAGGCTAGAGTGCAGTGGCATGATCTCAGCTCACTGCAAGCTCCACCTCCCAGGTTCACACCATTCTGCCACCTCAGCCTCCTGAGTAGCTGGGACTACAGGCACCTGCCACCACGCCTGGCTAATTTTTTGTACTTTTAGTAGAGATGGGGTTTTACCGTGTTAGCCAGGATGGTCTCGATCTCCTGACCTCATGATCCTCCTGACTCGGCCTCCCAAAGTGCTGGGATTACAGGCGTGAGCCACTGTGCCGGCCCACAATTTCTCTTACATCACAGAAGAAAACTTGTTGTATTAGGATATGACCATAGGCAGTTGTGTTTTTTCAGATGTTTTATGAAGTAGTTCCTGCATCCCTTTTCCCTATCTGGAAAAACCAGTGGTAATCTAGATATAAGTAGATTAGGCAGGCTGGGTTTTTTGTTTGTTTGTGTGATTGAAACAGTCTCACTCTGTCTCCCAGGCTGGAGTGCAGTGACACAATCTTGGCTCACTGAAATCTCTGCCTCCAGGGTTCAAGCAATTCTCCCACCTCAGCCTCCTGAGTAGCTGGGATTACAAGTGTGCACCACCACACCTGGCTAATTTTTTATTTTTAGTAGCGAAGGCGTTTCACCATGCTGCACAGGCTGGTCTTGAACTCATGAGTGCAAGCGATCTGCCCACCTTGGCCTTCCAAAGTGCTGAGATTATAGGCATGAGCCACTGCACCTGGCTGGCAGGCTGGGTTTTGCTGAGTCTAGGAAAAGATTAAACTACTGTTTAATCTAGCTTCACATCCTGACCCGACAGTTACTTGGTTCTTTTTTTTTAAGCCAGTCAAATTTAGCAGTGGGGATTTGTATACCAACTTTAGTGACACTAATGCTAATAAGTCCTGATAACTCAATCCCATCAGACCAGCCCCCAACAGTTACTTTTATACCCAGCTGTTTATAACTCTTGCCATATAAACTCTTACAAAATATGGCATATTAAGAGATAGCTGTAACCACAGACACTCAAAAAGGCATTCTTGTAAATCATAAGTACAGATATTTATTCTTCTGGATCACTTTCTCCTTAGAAATTAATCTTCTGCCATCCCCAAGTTAATATGCCACTACTAAGATAACTTTGGAAATCTCTCCCAGAGGACAGAATATAAAGTCAAAAAATGAAAACAAAGTAATAGGAAGAGAAACAAAGGCCGGGTGCAGTGGCACACGCCTGTAATCTCAACATTTAGAGAGGCCAAGGTGGGCAGGCAGATTGCTTGAGCCCAGGAATTTGAGACCAGCCTAGGTAAAATGATGACACTTTGTCTCTACTGAAAACACAAAAATTTAGCTGGGCATGGTGGCATGTGCCTGTAATCCCAGCTACTTAGGAGGCTGAGGTGGGAGAATCACCTGAGCCCGGGAAGTCAAGGCTGCAGTGAGCTGTGATAGCACCACTGCACCCCAGCCTGGGCAATGGGAGTAAGACCCTGTCTCAAAAAAAAAAAAAAAAAAAAAAAAAAAAAAAAAAAAAAAAAAAAAAAGAAAAGAAAAGAAAAGAAAAGAAAATGGAGAGAAACAGAGGGTTGAGATCAAGTCAAAGAATAAAGAATATCTCTGAAAAATAAATACCAGTTGGATAGGAATTAATCAGAGACAAAATAGAACACTTGTCTGAAATTTGGGGGTGGGGGATAGAGAAAGAAGGCCAATCCATGAAGGCTGAAAAAAGGTACCAGGTTCCATTCAAAATTGATGAAGAGTGTTTAGGTTAAAATTTGTATATTTGGGCAGTGGTTCATGCCTGTAATCCCAGCACTTTGAGAGGCTGAGGTGGGCAGATGATGAGGTCAGGAGTTAGAGACCAGCCTGACCAACGTGGTGAAACCCCGTCTCTGCTAAAACTACAAAAATTAGCCGGGCATTGTGGTGCACACCTGTAGTCCCAGCTACTCAGGAGGCTGAGGCAGGAGAATCGCTTGAACTCAGGAGGCGGAGGCTACAGTGAGCCAAGATCGCAACACTGCACTCCAGTCTGGGTGACAGAGCAAGACTCTGTCTCAAAAAAAAAAAAAATTTATATATAGGTTACTAAAATGATAATATAGGAATTTTTCAAATGTATGAAACCACAGGAACAAAGAGAATAGCAGAGGAAAAGGAACCAGACAATACATTTCAACGAGTTTTTGGAAGCTAGAAAGCAGATGGAGGAGTAGTGCATGATTAAGCAACATGGAGCTACAGCCTACAATGTCTACAAGCAAGATTAAGAATGAGTGAACTGATTTACCCCAAAAGAATGCTTAAGAGGCTCAGAACTTGGCACAGTGGAAGGTAGGATTGAGGCATGGTACTGACAATTGGTGGATTGGCTAAAAGTCTGAAATCAGATGTATCAAGGTGCCCATGACTGCTTCCAACCCTGAGCAACAAAATAACCATTTCACTGCCACCACCACATAGAAGTATAGAGTGTCATCCTAAAGAAAATGAAAGGAACAGACATGGGACTTGGGGATACCAAAGACAGTGGCTAGGAAGGGTGAGGCAAAGCTGGAAGAAGAAAATGTAAGTGAAAGTTTGCAAAAGAAAAAATTAGCCCCTCAGTTTCTCTTCTCGTATTTCACTCCTACAATATTCTCTAGTCAGCTGGTAAGAAATTTGGAAGAGTCTCTTTAGGAGAACTCATATATCTACACACTAACATCATGAGGACTCCAACCTAATAATCAGCTCCTGGTGGTGTGGTAGTAAACCAGCTCTCTGGGAGGAAGTACACTCTTGCTTGAAGAATTTTTTGGCCAGGAGTTCAAGACCAACCTGACCAACATAGTGAGACTCCATCTCTTTAAAAAAAAAATTAAAAATATGAAAAATGTTTTTTAAAAAGGAAGAGAAATTTTCTTTCTTTTTGAGACAGTGTCTCACTCAGTCACCGAGGCTGGAGTGCAATGGTGCAATCTTGGCTGACTGGAACCTCTGCCTCCTGGGTTAAAGCAATTCTCCTGCCTCAGCCTCCCCAGTGGCTGGGATTACAGGCATGCACCACCACACCCGGCTAATCTTTGTACCTTTGTAGAGATGGAGTTTTGCCATGTTGGCCAGGCTGGTCTTGAACTCCTGACCTCAAGTGATCTGCCCGCCTCAACCTCCCAAAGTGCTGGGATTACAGGCACAAGCCACTGCACTGGCAAGGAAGAGACACTTTCTAAGAATGAAGGACAGCGTTTCTGGGTTGATAGTTCTCATTGGGTGCACCAGAATAGCAAATGAAAAAGGACTTCAGATCAAGGTATATAATATAGAATGTTTAAAACACTGGGAACAAAGAGTGGATCTAAAAACCTACCAAAAATAATCATGAATCAAAATGGCATCAGACACCTTTTTTTTTTTTTGAGGCGGAGTCTCGCTCCGTCGCCCAGGCTAGAGTGCAGTGGCGCAATCTCAGCTCACTGCAAGTTCCACCTCCTGGGTTTACACCATTCTCCTGCCTCAGCCTCCCGAGTAGCTGGGACTACAGGCGCCTGCCACCATGCCTGGCTAAATTTTTGTATTTTTAGTAGAGATGGAGTTTCACCGTGTTAGCCAGGATGCTCTCGATCTCCTGACCTCGTGATCCACCCACCTTGGCCTCCCAAAGTGCTGGGATTACAAGCGTGAGCCACCGCGCCCGGCTGGCATCAGGCTTCTTAAGAGTGATACTGAAAACTAAATGACAATGAAAAAAATGATCTAAAAATTCTGTAAGTAGGGCAGGTGCGATGGTTCATGCCTGTGATCCCAGCACTCTGGGAGGCTGAGGCAGGTGGGTCACTTGAAGCCAGGAGTTCAAGACCAGCCTGGCCAGCATAGTGAAACTGCATCTCTACTAAAAATATAAAAATTAGCCAGGCGTGGTGGCATACACCTCTAATCCCAGCTACTCTGGTGGCTGAGGCAGGAGAATCACTTGAACCCAGGAGGCAGTGGCTGCAGTGAGCCGAGATGGCACCACTGCACTCTTGTCTGGGCAACAGAGTGACTGAGACTCCATCTCAGGAAAAAAAAAAAAAATCTGAAAGTACTATCACACGGGTCTTTAAGAAAAATAATTTTGAGGCCGGGCGCGGTGGCTCAAGCCTGTAATCCCAGCACTTTGGGAGGCCGAGACGGGCGGATCACGAGGTCAGGAGATCAAGACCATCCTGGCTAACACGGTGAAACCCCGTCTCTACTAAAACTACAAAAAAAAAATTAGCTGGGCGCGGTGGCAGGCGCCTGTAGTCCCAGCTACACGGGAGGCTGAGGCAGGAGAATGGCGTGAACCCGGGAGGTGGAGCTTGCAGTGAGCCGAGATCGCCCACTGCACTCCAGCCTGGGTGACAGAGCAAGACTCCATCTCAAAAAAAAAAAGGAGAAAAGAAAAAAGAAAAATAATTTGAGAGAAAATTATTTCAACCTAGCCTTTTATAGAGTCAAACTATCACTCACATGTGTAAATAAAATAAAGACATGTTAAATACTCATAAGTATTATTGCCTATACACCAAAGACTCCTTGAAGATTTCCTTTAGCAAAATTTAATAAACAAAGAAAGAAGACCACCAAGCATGGAAGAAGGCAAATCTACCATCATTGAGAATCAGAAGAAACAACAGATTTAGACAACAACCCTATCATCACCCCCTGCAAGGACCGCAGATGTTGAAAATACAGAATAGCTAGGTGTAGAATGTTTACAAAAACAAATAATGCAATTGTAAGGATAAACATGGTTCACACCTGTAATCGCAGCACTTAGGGAAGCCAAGGTGGAAGGATCACTTGAGCCCAGAGTTTAAGAACAGCCTAAGCAACATAGGGAGACCCTGTCTCTACAAAAAAAAAAAAAAAAAAAAAAAAAAAGACATCCATCTAATTGGAGTCCTAAAGGGTGAAATTGGAGAGAAGAGAAAGAAGCAATATTTAAAGAGATGATGACTGAGAATATTCAGAGCTCATGAAAATGATGAATGCAAAGATTCATGAAACACAATGTATTCCAAATATGATAAGGAAAAATAAAATCATGCCTTCTCACATCATAGCAAATGTTTAAGGCGTCAATATAAATAGAAGATCTGGAAAGCAGAGAAAAAAACACAGATGACCTAACAAAGAATGATAATTAGAGTAGCAGCAGATCTCACAACAATGAAGCCAGAAGACAGTGAAATTACTCATATAAAATGATAAGAAAAGGCCGGGTGCAGTGGTTCATGCCTATAATCCCAGTTCTTCAGGAGGCCGAGGCGAGCAGATCACTTGAGGTCAGAAGTTCAATGCCAGCCTGGCCAACATGATGAAACACCGTCTCTACTAAAAATACAAAAAGAAAAAAAAGAAAGAAAAAAAAAATTAGCCAGCCATGGTGGTGGGTGCCTATAATCCCAGCTACTCAAGAGGCCAAGGCAGGAGAATCACTTGAACCTGGGAGGCAGAGGTTGCAGTGAGCCGAGATTGTGCCACTGCACTTCAAACTGAGTGACAGAGTGAGTACAACTGTGCCTCAAAAAAAAAAAAAAAAAAAATTAAGAAAAAAATACTGTTCACCCCAAATTGTGTATTCAGCAAAACAATCACTCAATACCAATAGGGGAAATGAAAACATTTATAAGAAAGAAACCCAGGGGAAGTTTACAAAGAGAACTTCTCTAAAAGAACTTATAAAAGATTTAAAGATGTAGGTAAATGATCCCCCAAAAAAGGGAAATGCAAAAAAGGGAAAATGAACAAAAAGAATGGTAACATAAAGGTAAGTCCAAACAAACATAGTCTTAATAAAATAATAAAGGAGTCCAATTTTTAGGGGTTAATAAAAGAAAAAACTGAAATTAGTAAGTTGAGAGGAGAAAAACATGAATGGAAAAAGGTTATTAGAATGGTTACTAAAATGACAATATAGGAGTTATCATCAATAAGTCAGAAGAAGGAAGTAAGTTTTTATTAGTAAGTCAGAAGGAGGAACAGTAAGCCAGAAGGAGGAAGATCAGAATTAAAGTGATCTAAAATTATTTTACTGACCAGAAGGGAGGAAAAAACATCATTCATGATTAAATATACTTATTAAAATGTATAGATAAGCCACTAAAATAAATAAATTATAGAAATGCAAACAAGTACAAGAAAAAAAGTGTAATAAATAGGGGGAAAACTGAACTGAGCATGGCAGCTCACTCCTCTAATCCCAGTGCTTTGGGAGGCCAATGCAGGAGGATCATTTGAGGCCAAGAGTTCAAGAGCAGCCTGGGCAATATAACTAGGCCCTGTTTCTACAAAAAAAAAATTTTCTTTTCATTAGCTAGACTTCATAGTGTGCACATCTGTAGTCCTAGCTACTTGGTAGGCTGAGGCAGAAGCATCACTTGAACCCAGAAGTTCAATGCTGCAGTGAGCTATGATCACACCACTGTACTCCAGCCTGAGTGATGGAGTGAGACCCCATCAAAGGTGGGGTCAAAAAAGGGTGAAAGAAACCATCCCCCAAAAGACAAAAAACCAGCACTTGAGCTTACGACCAGTGGAATAAGATAAGGAAAATAAATTAGAAGCATAATGATTAGAAACAAGGAAATAAAACTCTCATTTTTAAAATAATATGGGTCAGGCATGGTGGCTCATGCCTGTAATCCTAGCACTTTGGGAGGCCAAAGTGGGCAGATCATGAGGTCAGGAGATTGAGACCATCCTGGCTAACATGGTGAAACCCTATCTCTACTAAAAATACAAAAAATTAGCCAGGCTTGGTTGCAGACGCCTGTAGTCCCAGCTACTCGGGAGATTGAGGCAGGAGTATGGCGTGAACCCAGGAGGCAGAGCTTGCAGTGAGCCAAGATTGCGCCACTGTACTCCAGCCCGGGCAACAGAGAGAGACTCCATTTCAAAAAAAAAGAAAAGAAAAAAAAAAGAGATAATATGGCCACAGAGAAAGCTCTAAAGAAAGTACAGGAAATCCCCCGAAAATAATAAGAGAGTTTAGCAACACGGCTGGATCTCATGATCAATATACAAAAATCAATTGTAATTCTGCAAACCAGTAACAAACAGCTAGGAAACATATATTTTAAAGCATGCCTTTTCAGAGAAAAAAAAATACTCAAGAATAAATTTAGGCCGGGCGCGGTGGCTCAAGCCTGTAATCCCAGCACTTTGGGAGGCCGAGACGGGCAGATCACAAGGTCAGGAGATCGAGACCATCCTGGCTAACACGGTGAAACCCCGTCTCTACTAAAAACACAAAAAATTAGCCGAGCGAGGTGGCGGCGCCTGTGGTCCCAGCTACTCGGGAGGCTGAGGCAGGAGAATAGCGGGAACCCGGGAGGCGGAGCTTGCAGTGAGCTGAGATCTGGCCACTGCACTCCAGCCTGGGCGACAGAGCGAGACTCCGTCTCAAAAAAAAAAAAAAAAAAAGAATAAATTTAACAGAAGATATAAAAGTCCTACACCTGCAAATTGGAAAACTTTACTAAAAACCTTAAAGATGACCTAAGTAAATGAAGAAATATCCCATGTTCATGCATAGAAAGACAATATCACAAAGTTATCTCTTCTCTCAAATTGAGCAATAGATTTAGTCCAACCTCAATAAAAATCTCAGTCAGGGGCCAGGCGTGGTGGCTTACACCTGTAATCCCAGCACTTTGGGAGGCTGAGGTGGATCACAAGGTCAGGAGTTCGAGACCAGCCTGACCAACATGGTGAAACCCCATCTCTATTAAAAACACAAAAATTAGTCAGGCATAGTGGTGCGTGCCTGTAGTCCCTGCTATTCGGGAGTCTGAGGCAGGAGAATCGCTTGAGCCCGGGAGGCGGAGGTTGCAGTAAGCTGAGATCATGCTACTGCACTCCAGCCTGGACGACACAGCAAGACTCTATCTCAAAAAAAAAAAAAACAATTAGTCATGTTGTTATGAAAATTTCCAAGTTATTATATATTGCATATAGAAGGGCAAAGAGCTAGGCATAGTCAAGGCACATCAGAAGAAGAAATTTTAAAAAGAGGGCTTTGCTCTACCAGAAGTAGTATGTGAGACTACTACCATGGGCAAAAGAAAGACTATTCAACAAAAACAAACAGGAAAAATTGGAAAACAAAACCAAAAATGAATCCTTCCCTCACACAATACACTAAAAGGAATTAAATGTCAAATGCAAAACTTCAAATTCTATGGAAAAAAAAATACAGATGAATATCTTTCTAACCTTCAAGCAGAAAAAGTTTTCTCAAACGAGAGAAGGAAACGCACTAACTATAAAATGTTGGCCAGGTGTGGTGGCTCATGACTGTAACATCAACACTTTGGGAGGTCAAAGCGAGAGGGTTACTTGAGGTCAGGAGTTCAAGATCAGCTTGGGTAATATAGCGAGATCTCATCTCTACAAAAAAAATTTTAAATTAGCCAGGCATGGTGGCACATGCCTGTAGTCCTAACTACTGGGGAGGCTGAGTGGAAGGATCACTTGAGGTCAGGAGTTTGCGGCTGCAGTGAGCTATAATGATACCACTGCGCTCTAGCCTGGATGACAGAACAAGACCCTCCCTGTCTCTTAAAACAAACAAACAAAAAAGTAAAATTGTTAAATTTAACTTCATTAAAACTACAAATTTTTGTTCATCAGAAAACCACTTTAAAGAAAATGAAAAGAGGAACAATAATCTAGAGGAAGATAATTGCAATATAAATAACCAAATAATGGTTGATATCAAATCGAGAATGTATAAAGAACCAGAACCAATGAGAAAAAGACAAATACCCTAATAGCAATATGAGCGAAAGACATGAACAAATCATTTTACAAACCTGTGATTAGAAAACATAGGAAGAAAAGCTCAAACTTACTACTGCTGAAACAAAGAAAGAAACTCAACATGTTCTCTTGTACATTATTGGTGAGAGTGTAAATTAGTAATTTGGCATTCTCCTGTTAAATTGTACACTCACATACCATTTGCAGATACAGACTTGACTCGAGAAATTTTAGTACTTGTGTGCCTGAAGACACATTAAAAAATATTTTAAAAACTGTTCATAACAAAAATGTGTAAATTGCCAACAGGAAAATAGATAAGTAAATTATAGCAAACATACACATAATGGAATATCATACAAAAATGGTAATTTCACTTGGCTAATTATTTATTTATTTTCTTAATCCTTGAATAACCCTAGAGATAAAGGTGGAGGGCTGCTAGAAATGCAAAGAAAAATTAAGTGCCACCCCCCCACAGGGTCCTGCACCTCCGCTCCCAGTCCAGCCCTTGGCCTTGCCCTCACACCCCTCCTTCCGAGGTCAGGGTGCACACAGGGCAAGGGATGCTTCTCTGTCTGTCGCAAGATGCCTTAAGAGGTAGCATCAACCATCCCCCTGAGTGCTGAAGGTAGGACATGTGGCCTTGCTGTAACTCAGCTGGAGTCATTTCAGGGTTTTAGCAGGTTCCCCATAAATGAAAGCCAACAGAACACCTTGGGTACACCAGCTTGGGTACAACCCCCAATTGAGTCCCCATCCATGTCCCCCCATGCTGGTGCTGAGGCAGGCACATTCAACAGTTTTATGTTTATTTTCAGAAAGTGATGAAGACAAAAGAAATATATCCAGACACCACTCTCTGTACAATAAATAGCCTCCCCCATTCAAAAAAAGAAAAAGAAAAAGAAAAAACACACACCCACACACAACCACCACAAACAATATCTTGCTTCTTGAGATATGCGCCATTTCCCCCTTTCCAGCCCCTTTCTCTGATCCCCGCTGTGTTTGAGCAGGGGAAGCCCAGGCCAGCCGCCCAAAGTCAGGTGAGTCCTTTCCCTGACCCTGGCTCGCTGATGGTGATAAAATAAGTGTATTTGTTCTTTTTGGATCAGGGATTAACATATACGCCAACAAAAAGGTTGATAGTTACTGTACAAAGGAAGAAAGTGGAGTCTCCTGCTCCCATGTCCCACACCTGACCCCTCCCACCCCTCTAGATGCAAAAAACTCCTTCATGTCCAAGACGTTCTCGTCGTCTTTTCTCCACCTGGAAACCAAGAGCAAGACACAGCACCAGGTAAACAACTGTAGTTAGGGCAGAGGACGGGGCAAGGGGACACCCCTCTCAGGTTTCATCGTGGACCAGGAAGCATCTGGTGAACCCCAAAATCCTTCTTGAGCCCCACTTCCCCAACCAACTACTAAACAGAGAAGGGCCAGAGGGAGCGGGGGCCTTCTCAGTCCTTCATCTGTTTCCCAAATCAGTCGGCATCCTCCAGCCTAATAACACTGTTTCTGTTTCTTTCATCGTGTCATCTTCTCAGTTGGGAAAATAGTTATAAAACTGGCCTTCAGTTTCCTTATCAAAGGGAGAAGGGGCCCCAGCAGGAGAGGAGCTGTCACCACTGGAAGGATAGGGGGACACGCGCCTCCTCTTAGAGTCTCCTTCGCCCAGTCCTGAATCACTGGATTCCGGCCGGATGGGGGCGATCTCAGTCCACACGAAGGGGGGACCCTGGTCCTCTGGTCCCCGTCCCTCTGAGCCTCCAGGGCTGGGTTCCATGGGCAGAGTCCGCATGGGGCGGAACCAGCTGGCCGGGCCCATCTTGGGAGGGTACTGGGGGGCCATAGGCCAGCCAGCTCCGGGTGCCAGGACCTCCTGGCCTCGGTAGTAGGACATGGTGGGCCCAGGGGCAGAGGGCAGGAATGCAGGCTTCATGCTGACTGCTCGAAACTCAGCCTCATAGCTGTGGTCCCGGGGGGCCCCCAGCCAGTAAGGCTGGGGAACCACATCCTTCGCCTGGCCAGGAAGGTCGGGGTAGAAGCGGCTGGGAACAGGATACTGGTTGGGTAGGAGAGGAGAGTAGTGATCTCCCCCAAGGAATTGACAGTTGGGTCCAGGTGGGGAGGGGATGCTGTTGTCAACAGATGCGTACATGCTAGAAGAAAATAGAAGGCAAGAAAACGGGTCACAAGCAGAACCAGTCACCTGTGAGCCTACCTGTTTCACACATTCCTTCCCTGCCCCTCCTTCCCTGGCCTGCCCACCTCTAGCACCTGCCCCCACTCTCCTGTTCTCAGGGGCAGGGAGAGGATGTGTCTCAGGAGGGACCAAAGCTGAGTTGAACCCAGTGGCACTTACGACTCAAAGTTCTCCCGGAATCCTTTGGCAAAGGGGTTATTATCAATTTTCAGCTGAGTAATCTAGAGAGAAGGGAAATGGAGTCACCTGAGTCCTGAGTCTGGGGTTCGGGAACTTTCCAAATCCCTCCCAAGGAAGACAGTGGGCCCCACTCTGCCCTCCTTCCCACCGGGGCTCAGGCAGCCCTCACCTCAGCATTCTGGTAGGCAGTCACGGCAATGAACTGGGTTTCTTGGAAAGTAAAGATATGCGTGTTGGAAGCATTGCAGGCTGCCTCTGGTTCTCCGTCATTCACCTCAACGATATGCAGCCGGGGCTGGTACTTATGGAGGGACTGGAGCACAATCATCTGTAGACAGAGTGAGACGGTTGTAGGGGTGTGGAGGAGGGACTTCAAGGATCCCATCACCCCCACCAACAGCTGGCCCCACATGAGGCTAGCAAACACCCTGAGGTCATCCTGTCCATTCCCCTGCCCTACCACCATGTAACTTCCCCCAAGCTTTCCAACTCCAGTGTCCGGACTCTTTGGGGCACCAATTCTAGTCTCTTGCCCCCTCTTCTACCTCCAGATGTCAATTGAGACCAAGGTATCAGCACAAACAGGGCTTTTAGGGCAAGGGCACTTTTTTTTCTTTTTTCTTTTTCTTTTTTTTTTTTTTTTTTTTTTTTTTGACATGGAGCCTCTTTGTCACCTAGGCTGGAGTGCAGTGGCATGATCTCAGCTCAATGCAACCTCTGCCTCCCAGGTTCAAGCAATTCTCCTGCCTCAGCTTCCTGAGTAGCTGGGATTACAGGCGCCCACCACCACACTTGGCTAAATTTTGTATTTTTAATAGAGACGGGGTTTTATCATCTTGGCCAGGCTGGTCTTGAACTCCTGACCTCGTGATCCACCCACCTCAGCCTCCCAAAGTGCGGGGATTATGGGCGTGAGCCACCGCACCCAGCCAGCAAGGGCACTTTTAACAGGATTGTTCAACCTAGAGAAACTCGGCATCTATTCCCTGGGACCACAGGGCCAAACTCTGTGCCTTTCATGGTGCCGGAGCAAAATGGCAACCCATGATTTGGTGAAGAAACCCTGAGGCTGGGTTGGCCTGTGTGGTCTGAATATGACCCCTGTCCAAGATTCAGCTTCATCCCATCTCATCTTCCTCCCAAGGTGAGTGAGAAACAGCCAGAGTTTAGGAAGGAAGAAAAATGACCCTTCCTTTAGGACAGAAGAAAACGAATCTTCCTTCCATTAGGAAGGAAGAAAAAATGAACCAAACTGGCCCCACAGGACCCTTGTGGCCTTGGAGGTCTCAGATCCAAGGTGGGGAGCAGCACGAGGCTACCTTTTGAAGAGCAAGTCCTACCTGGGTCACATTGTTGGACGCCCCCTTGTTGTTTGTGAGCTTTAGTTTCCCAAATGAAACTTCCTGGCGCATCCAGTGTGCTCCCGTGTTGGGGGAATCTGGGTGGACGTACAGGCGGTTTCCTGTGGACAGTTCACCTCTTTGACAAGCAGCCCCCAGAACAGAACCCTGGTGATGTGGGGCTTTGCTTGTCCCGAGAGGGACGTAAGGAAGGACGCAGGGGGAGAACCAGGCAGGGAAGGGTAGAGGACTCAAGAGAGGACAGGCTAGAGCAAAGCAGGAAGCCAGAAAGAGGTGGGATGCAGTGGCTTGGGATGGAGTGGGAGGGGGATTAAAGGTCTAGGAATTAGGGGTAGGGGCCTGAGGGGCCCACCAGGGGGCGCCCAGTCCCAGTGAAACAGAGCCCTCCGCTCCCAGGGGTCGCGCACCTGGCATGCTGCCCTCGGCCTTTCCACACTGCACCCACTTGCCGCTCTGGTACCGCCAGTGGTGCTGGTCCACCAAGACCACGTCCACAAACATCCTGTAGTGGCTAGTGGGCTCCAGCCCAGCCACTGTAAATGACAGGAATGGGAACATCCGCCTGGAGAGAAGAGAGAAACCCCCCAGCACCCATCAGCTCCAGCTCGACAGCCAGTCCCCCCTGCAACAGCGCCCAGGCATCAGTGGTGTGCTGTAGCCGGCTTCCTCCCACTTACAAGAACCAGCTGGAAGGTGTTTAGGGAGTTCGCCAGCCAGTGGTTAAACACAGCCATAATTAAAAATTAAATTATATAAACTTGCAATGCAAGACATTATATTAACAGTCAAAGTAGGCCGGGTGCAGTGGCTCATGCCTGTAATCCCAGCACTTTGGGAGGCCGAGGTGGGCGGATCACCTGAGGTCAAGAGTTCGAGACCAGCCTGGCCAACATGGCAAAAGCCTGTCTCTACTAAAAAGTACAAAAAAAAAAAAAAAAAAAAAAAAAAAAATTAGCTGGGTGTGGCGGCAGGTGCCTGTAATCCTAGCTACTCAGGAGGCTGAGGCAGGAGAATGGCTTGAACCCAGAAGGCAGAGGTTACAGTGAGCTGAGATCGCGCCACTGCACTCCAGCTGGACGACAAGAGCAAGACTCCATCTCAAAAAAAAAAAAAATCAAAGTAATAAAAACTCAAAAATCATCCCTGCCCAGTTATTTTACGACGTTTTACTATTGTCTGCGCTGTCGAGGTTACTTCCATCTATCACAGCTGCATGGAGGACGTACTAAATCACCGTGCACTGTGCGTCTCTTCCCAGCTCTGCGTTCAATGACTCACATGAGTCGCTTGAAATCATCCATAGCAGGAGTATTTACACCACAGGGATCAGCAAATACTACAAATTAGAGCTTTTTAAAATGTTCTTTAGGACAGTCAGTTGCTCGACATCTACCTGCACACCCTTGTCTCTAACCTTAGCTGCTTCCTAGGAGGGGGCACCAGCCAGTTCTCTACAGGCAGTTCCTGGAAGGTCCTCATGCCTCAGTTCCCCACCCACCCTCTCTGCTGTGGCTCTCACAGTGCTAACACACTCCCAGCCCCATGACACCCACTCACAGGCCCTCCCTCTCCCATGCTGCTGGGTCTGCCACCTGCGGTATGGCCTACCCTCAGCCTTCAGAGAAGTTGCACACATCCTAGTTGAACAGGGAGCTTCCCATCCACCTGAAAGAAGGCTCTATTGAACACAGGGCTCAAGCTCAAAGTCCTTGTTTGCAGGAAAAGTAGAGGAAGTTAGGGGGTGGGATGCTGTATGATTCTGCAATCATGCCAGAGTAACAGATTCAGAAAAGAAGCACTCTTCTACCGTCACCATCTCCACCACTAACACCTTCACTACCCCCATCACCACCACCGCTACAACCAGCACCATCACCACCAGCAGCACTGTAACCACCCATCACCACTATCACAGCCACCGACACTATAACCGCCCCTCCACCATCACAACTACCATCATGATAACCACGGTCTCCACCAGCACCAGCACACGCACCACCACTACAGCCACCACCTTCACCATCACAGCCACCAGCACCAGCACGGCACTCACCACTAAGGCAGCTGTACTAATTTCACCGGGTCACAGCTTAACAGTACCAGCACAGGCACCACCACTACAGCCACCACCTTCACTCTTCATTACAGCTACTCAGCAGCAGATGTACGTGCCAACCACCAACGTTTCACCACCCCCAAACTCCACTGCTCAACCAAAACCTACCCACTCTCAGGTATCTACTATTTACAGTTAATTTACTTTACTACATATAGCTATCAGTAGTAGTATCGGTACTCCACTAAGTATAGCATAATTAATTGTGAATTATTTATAGCTACTTGCTGCAGGTACGGCACTACTGCTAAGTATAGCTAATACTCTTTCAATTGCCATATACCAGTAGTAGTAACTATAAATTACAGCTACTCACACTAAGAAGCTACTAATTTTCACTGCTTTTCAGCAGCTACTAGTAATTGTATGGGTAATTGCCTAATTTGTTATATACTAATTTTCATTGTCATATATTATACCAGTAGCAGTAATTATATGTTCATACCACTCTTTCAATACATTTGGAAAGTTACCTAGTAGTATCGGTACGTACTTACTTAAGAAGCCGCTTATTCTTCACTACATTTATTTCAGTTACCAGTAGTAGTAATTTCGCAATTGTAAATTCATCACTCAGTACTTGTTCTATCACTAGTTTCCAGTGATTCTAGTTTTTCTTTTCGAATACAAGTAGAAGAGCAGTTTTCAGAATGGCAGAAGCTAATCCTCATCAGAATTACTTTTCATTTCCACACTTCCCCCTCCTCTCATGAGAAGCCCTGAAGGATGGGGAAAAAGGGGCCTATCAGTGAGTCAGGAAACCTGGAGGAGGGGGGGTTCCAGGGGCCTAGGAACTCTTTTTGAGGGATTTCTAATCCCCAGAGGTCCCCAGGACAACTTCCCTAGCAACCTTGGGAAGGTGTCCTAGAAGCGTGCTGTCACACGGCTGTCTTCCCCTGGCTTTCCTGAGTTGAGAAAAAAAGATTACTACCCTATGGCCCTGGAGAAGTTAATTCTCAAACCAAATCTCAGTTTCTTTTTGAAATGGAGTTTCACTGTGTCACCCAGGCTGCAGTGCAGTGGCGCGATCTCAGCTCACTCCAACCTCCACCTTCCAGGTTCAAGTGATTCTCCTGCCTCAGCCTCCCAAGAGCTGGGACTACAGGCATGTGACACCACGCCTGGCTAATTTTTGTGTTTTTGTAGAGATGGAGTTTCACATTGGCCAGGCTGGTCTCAAACTCCTGACCTCAAGTGATCCACCCGCCTCAGCTTTCCAAAGTGCTGGGATTATAGACGTGGGCCACTGCTCCTGGCCCAAATCTCAGTTTCTTCACATGTAAATGAGGAGTCTAACTCCTGTCCATCTTTTCTCTGAAAGCTGTTAAAAAATTTGATGCAGTGAGCCGAGATCATGCCACTGCACTCCAGCCTGGGTGACAGCAAGACTCTGTCTCAAAAAATAAAAGTTTGAAAGATGGCCCGGCACTGTGGCTCACACGTGTAATCCCAGCACTTTGGGAGGCTGAGGAGGGCAGATGGCCTGAGCTCAGGAGTTCGAGACCAGCCTGGCCAACATACTGAAACCCCGTCTCTACTAAAAATACAAAAAAATTAGCCGGGCGTGGTGGCGTGCACCTGCAGTCCCAGCTACTTTGGAGGCTGAGGCAAGGAGAATCGCTTGAACCTGGGAGGGGAAGGTTGCAGTGAGCCAAGATGGCACCACTGCACTCCAGCCTGGGCAACAGTGTGAGACTCCGTCTCAAAAACAAAAACAAACAAAAAAATGTTATTTCAAATTTTATATTTGAAGAAACTGACGCGCCGAGAGGTTTGGTGACAGTCCTTGGTGGAAGAGCAGAGGTGAGGTCTTCTGACTGAAGAGTGCATGCTGTGGTCTGTGGTCCCCATTTCTTCATATTAATTTTTCTTTTTAAATTTTTAGACAGACTTGCTCTGTCCCCCGGCTGAGTGCAGTGATCTTTCTTACCTTTTCCACTGCAACCTCTGCCTTGCAGGTTCAAGTTTATTTTCCTTATTACAGGTGCCAACACTGTGTTTACATTTAAAAATTTTTATAGATGGAGTCTGGCTTCATCAGCTTCAGGTTGGAGGCGGTATGCCAATCTCGCCTGCCTGCAGCTCCACCTCCCGGGTTCACGCCCATTCTCCTGCCTCAGCCTCCTGAGTAGCTGGGACTACAGGCACTGGCCAATCGCTACTCAGGCTAATTTTTGCATTTTTAGTAGAGACAGGGTTTCACCGTTCGATCTCCTGACCCAGGATCCACCAGCCGGTGCCTCCCAGTGCTGGGATTACAGGCGTGGAGCCACCATGCCCAGCTTTTTGTGTGTGGGACAGGAAGCCCGCTCTGTTGCCCAGGCTGGAGTGCAGTAGCTGACCTGGGTTTCACTGCAAGCTCCTGTCCCAAATGTCCACGCTCATTCTCCTGCCTCACCTCCCCAGGCTGGGACTACAGTCACCTGCCAGCACGCTAAGTTTTGTACTTTTAGTAGAGACGGGGTTTCACCATGTTGACCAAGCTGGTCTCGAACTCCTGATCTCAGGTGATCCACCCGTCTCGACCTCCCAAAGTGCTGGGATTACAGGGGTGAGCCACTACGCCCAGCCCATACTGATTTTTTTTTAAGAGATGGAGTCTTGCTATGCTGCCCAAACTCTACTCAAATGCCTGGGCACAGGTAATCATCCTGCCTTGGCCTCCTGAGTCACCCAAGTGGGGTTATAGGTGCTCAGCTCATCCTGTTTTTATCACTAGTAGAGGGAAATGGAGGAGACACAGGAAGAGGCTGGGGAAAAGGGAGAGGAGAAAGGAGATCTTGGTTTCTCCCTAAAAGTCTAGAATCACCACCAGCTGGAATCCCAAAATAGCCCCTGATTTACATGACACTTTGCTGGGAAGGAACCGAGAGTGGTGATGGGTCTGGTGCCAAGTTCAGCCTTCCTAAAAAACCACTTACCATCCCACCCTGATAAGACAAGGTCCAAGACCCCAAATTCTTCTGCTGGCCCTAAGAACTAAGTAGCCTTGGGATGGTTCACAGGGTCGTCATACCTCTCCCAGATTCAGAGCTCCTGGCACAGGTTCTGCTTCACTGTAACTAAGTGCAAATTTAAAAAGCAAGGAGATAGATAGTTCTTCTCAGTCATATTGGTGAATGTTTAAAAATTGATAATATTGGCTGGGACTGGTGGCTTATGCCTGTAATCCCAGCACTTTGGGAGGTCGAGGCGGGTGGATCACCTGAGGTCAGGAGACCAGCCTGGGCAACATGGTGAAACCTCATCTCTATTAAAAATACAAAAATTAGCCAGGCGTGGTGGTGCACACCTGTAATCCCAGCTACTCGGAAGGCTGAGGCGGGAGAATCGCTTGAATCCGGGAGGCGGTGGTTGCAGTGAGCAGGGATCGTGCCACTGCACTTCAGCCTGAGCAACAGAATTAGACTCTGTGTCAGAAAAAAAAAAAAGTGATAATATCTACTGCTGATGAGGCTGTGGGAAAGTGGGTCCTCTCACAGACTATTGGTGGGGGTGTCAATTGGTAGCACCTTTTCGGAGGATATTCTGGCAATGTGTTGTACCTACTAAAGTGCAAAATGTGCTCGGGCATCAAGGGACCTCCTCGTCTACCAACCTAGATCCACTTAATAGACTCAGATGGCCACTGGCAAACAGCCAGACAAAAAGCAAAGCTGCAGCCTAGGCAACATAGTGAGACCTCATCTCTACAGAAAATAGAAACAATTAGCTGGACACGGTGGTATGCGCCTATAGTCCCAGCTTCTCAGGAGGCTGGGTTGGGAGGATTGCTTGAGCCCAGGAGGTCGAGGCTGCAGTGAGCCATAATCGCACCACTGCACTCCAGCGTGGGTGACAGAGCAAGACCTTGTCTCATTAAAAAATAAATTAATTGGCCGGGCGCGGTGGCTCAAGCCTGTAATCCCAGCGCTTTGGGAGGCCGAGATGGGCCGATCATGAGGTCAGGAGATCGAGACCATCCTGGCTAACACAGTGAAACCCCATCTCTACTAAAAAAATACAAAAAAACTAGCCGGGCGAGGTGGCGGGCGCCTGTAGTCCCAGCTACTTGGGAGGCTGAGGCAAGAGAATGGCGTAAACCCGGGAGGCGGAGCTTGCAGTGAGCTGAGATCACGCCACTGCACTCTAGCCTGGGCGACAGATCGAGACTCCGTCTCAACAACAACAACAAAAAATAATAAAAAATTAATTAATTAAAGTTGTTTTCACTTGCCCCAAGAGAAATGAAACCAGTTAAGCATGCTTAAGCCTAAAACAATTTCTTTTTAGCTGGGCACAATGGCTCACACCTGTAATCCCAGCACTTTGGGGGGCTGAGGCAGGAGGATTGCTTGAGATCACAGATTCGAAACCAGCCTGGGCAACATAGTAAGATTCTGTCTCCATAAAAAATAAATTAAAAAAAAAATTTAAGATCTGAAAAGTTAGGCCGGGTGCGATGGCTCACACCTGTAATCCCAGCACTTTAAGAGGCTATGGCAGGGGATCACTTGAAGTCAGGAGTTTGGGACCAGCCTGGCCAACATGGCGAAACCCCGTCTCTACTAAAAATACAAAAATTAGCTGGTCATGGTGGCTCGTGCCTGTAATCTCAGCTACTCGGGAGCCTGAGGCAGGAGAATCGCTTGAACCTGGGAGGCACAGGTTGCAGTGAGCTGAGATCGCACCACTGCACTCCAGCCTGGGGGACAGAGTGAGAATCCATCTCAAAAAAAAAAAAAAAAAAAAAAAAGTTATCGACTAAAGTTATCTATGTGGGAGGTCCAGGTCCACTTCCTGGTCCATGAAAAATATTACAAATAAAAAAAATTAAAGTTCTTGGAGTTGGGAATGTGGAGACAAGAAAAAAATTGTAATGACTGTGAGGGTAGCAAGGATAGTGTGGGACTGAAATTGTTGTTTTACCAACCTCTATCTTCACATGCACAGATCCAAATGCAAATTGAGCTTAACACAACACAGCTACCCAAAGTTATCTTAATTATTATAATCAACCCATCACACCCAGAAAAGTGGGGATTGCCAGCAATTAATACACACCCACACACCCACAGAGACACAGGCCTCTCTCTTCCTCTACTGAGAATGTCTACCATCAACTCTTATATACTCGCCAACACATTCGCTACAGACACGCACTGCCACACAGAAACCCTCGCACAAGCCTGTATGGGGCATTATCAGGCTGCCCCAAATCTCCAGACACAAACGTAGACACCAAAGTCTCCCATTGGGCCAATACATTGCTTTGTTCTCAATTCCCCTCTCTCTGTCCCATCTGAGCTGCCTTGATCAATCTCCGGCCCCAGGAATCACCACCTGTGCCCCGCCCCATTTCTGCCCATTGGGAAGAGTGTGCCACTGGTGCTGATCAATATCGAGGGATAGATCCAGGGTGGGTGGGAGAGGAAGAATCCGGGACGGCGTGAGTCAGCTCAAGGCAAAAAGCCGCGGGGCTGTAGGTGGGCCTGGGGTGGGAGAACTTTTCAAAAAGGAAGAAAGTCATGGGTGATGTGGTATGACTGGTGGGTCACTGGAACCCACAGAGGGATAGGCCAGCCCACAAAAGCAGGAGGACGGAAAGGAAGCTGTGCTATGAGCCCAAAAGCCTGTTTTGAGAGGAAATGGCCACTGACTTTCCAGATCTCAGGAGCCCAAGCTGAGAAGGTACGGAGGTAATCTGGGGCTGGTGGGACTGAATTGGGTTGGTGTGTCCTCTGTCCCCTTCATGGCAGCGTGGGGCCTCTGAAGCCTGATCCAAGAAAAAGCACCAAAAGAAACAGTGAGGAGCCACTGCCTCCTTCAACAGGGACTCTACGTTGCCCAAAGTGGCCCCTCAGAATGGAGCAAAAAGTGTGAGGATTGTAAAATACACACACACATTTGTGAAGCAATCAGAGAAGCTTGGTGATATTTAGGAAATTCTTTTCAGGTTTGCTAATGGTATTGCATTCATTTAAAAAAGTCATTTTTAGAGGTGCAGAGATAAAATAATATCTAGAATGTACTTAGTAATTACTATATTACTAATATAGTTGCAGACAGAAAAAGCAAAGTGAGGATGCAGAAACAAGATTGGACCCATACTGACAGCTGTGGAAGCTGGGTGATGGAAGTCTGTTACATTTTTCTGTCCATGTTTGTATGTAGTGGAACTTTTCATTATAAAAAAATGTAAGTGTATGTATCTAAAAGGGGGACAAAAAAACTTGTCAAGTGAGAATTACTCAGCAGGAACACCAAGGAAAGGAGGCCATGGGAGTAGAGATGGCGATACACACTTCGAGAATCATCCCCTCAAGTGCCTCCCTGAAGTGCTCTACAGCCTCCCTGAAGCTGGCTCTACAGGCAGAGCGGCAGCCCCCTAACACTGGCCAACTCCCTAATGTGTTGGCTGATGCTCCATCCATCCCAACCCTCAAGACTGGCAGGGGGAGGCAGAGGCCTGGCAGAGGCTGTGGGGAGACCCCAGCAAGGGCCCAGGGTGGGAAGGCCTCCTGACCACACAACGGAGTGGAAGGTTAAGAGGCCCCACTTCTGGTCTGCTGTGTGATGGAGTGCAAGCCACTAGCTGTCCCTGCAACTCAGTGACCTCAACTGTAAAATGGGGAGACTGCTTGGCCTACCTAACGCACAGTGAAATAATGGAAGTGAAAGCACTCTGAATGCATTGGGGCCTTCGGAGAGCGTGGGTGGCTGTTTTTACTGGTGGCCGTAGGGGGCCAGAGAAAGAAACCCAGGCAAATACCATCTGGGCTCTAGTGCCAGCTCTGCCTGCAATGAGTGTGTTGTGTGACCTTGGTAGAGTCTCTTGCTGTCTCTGGGCCTGTTTCCCTGTCTGTGCAGTGAGAGGGACAGGATCTTCTGGGTCCCTTCCAATTCAGACACATTGGGACCAAAAGCTTGGGCTGTGTCTGGGTATACCCAAAGGGTGACTAGGGTTGGGGGGAGCAGAGAGGAATTATCAGAAGGCTTAGGAAATGAAGGCTGAGCTATCAAAGAACATGCCAGCTTTCCTGGGTTCATCCCAGGGAAAGTGGAACAGCTCAGTAACTTGAAGCCAGTTGTGGCTGGCAACAGGTTCCTCAGTCCCAGGCTACCCCACAAAAATCATCTGGAGGGAAGAAGGTTCCAGCAATGCCCAGATCGAATACCAACCCCTGGGGCCCAACATGGCCTTCTCCCTCTCCCCTCCACCCCAAGCCCCACATTTGGTATCCACACCTCCTGGACCTCAGACCCAGTGTCCCAGGTCCACCAATGACAACAGCCCCTCCACACTGGTCCTCACCGGTCCCCTGCTCACATGGGCCCCACTGGGAAGGGTAGGTGCACACAGCCCATACCAGACACAGCCCACTCCGGGAGTTGCTTACTAAACAAATACCACACAAGTTGCAGGTTTCTGTTTCTTTCCTTGTGCAGGAGGCTCTATCCGGAAGCAGCACCCTCAGCCCCAAACTCTCCCCATCACGCACAGGGCTCAGGGACCCCGAGCCATGGAGCCATAGGACTCCCCTTCCCCACTTCGCCAGGCTGAACCAGTGAATATCTGGACAGGAGTGTGGCGAAGGTTTTCACTGGACCAGCCTCAAAGGGTGCAGTGTGGGGTTGGCCACCAGGCTGGACCCCTGAGTGAGCTTCATCTGCCCAGGCCCGTGGGCGTTTGTGCCTGGAAGGGATCTGTGCCCCCTACAAGCTTTACCGCCACTCCCCCCCATCCCCATACACACACACACACACACACACACACACACACACACACACCAGACATATGATCTCAAAGTAAGACCGGAAAGGAAACTTGGCGACTGCTTCTCCATGTCACCAAATCCCAGTCTCACCCCCTACACACACACACACACACACACACACTACCACCACCACCACACCACCACCACCACTACTAAAGCTGACCTGAGCACACGAGCAGCAAAGGAGCCGGGGAGGTGGACGCAGTGAGCCCAGGAAATAAGGGGTTCCCTTCCCCTCCAGTTTCCCACACAGGAGGCCCAGGCGTCCCGTCCGCGCAGAACACAGGCTTTCACTGCCCGCTGCGGCTCCTCTCCAGTAGAGAGTGGGGCAGGGGCGCACACCAATTCTGGGTGAAGCCACAGTCACCCTTTCCCTAAATCAAGGTGACTTCTCACTGCTCCGTACTCACCCGTCTCCCTTGTGAGTCCTCTGGCTGTTGGTGCAACAGCCTGGGCACAGACGCCCCTCGGGAGCTTTCCCTGTCCTTTCTACAACCCCACTCCCCTGTCTCCTTACGCTGAAGTCAAAGCCATGAGGGACACGGAGTCAGAAGCACTGTCGAGCCAGAAAAACAGAGTAGACGTTCTTGTTCCGGGCGGGGGCACAGAGGCCCCGCGGGCCGGCGCGCCGCACTCACCGTCCCTGCTTGGTGATGATCATCTCTGTCTGGTGCTGATTAAACTTGGACCACAACAGGTGGTTGTTGAGCGCGACTCTCAGTTTCCCCGACACCTCCAGCCCCGCGGGTAGCGCGTAGTCCTCACGCGGCCCCGGGTAAAGCCCGGCGCGCGGGTCCGGGGCGGCGTAGCCCTCGCCCGGCTGGTAGCCCTCGGCGCCCGCGGGCGGCGGGAAGGACTCGCCCGCGCCGGGGAAGCCGGCCGCCTGGGGCCGCGGCGGGTAGGCGTAGGCGCCAAGGAAGCGGCTCGGCGGGGCGGGCACCAAGGCGCCCCCCGGGTAGGGCGACCCCAGGCTGCCGCCCCCGCGACGCTCGGCCGCGTCCTGAGCACCCGGCTCCGGGTAGAAGTAGCGGTGCTGCGGGTCGGCGCCAGGCTCCCGGCCCTCGTCGCTCGCCGGCATCGGCTCGGTGCCCGTCAGCATGTCTCCACAGCCCAGCTCCACGATGCCCATCCGGGGCGGGCTGGCACCTTCCCGCAGCCGTCGAGGACCCGCCCCTCCGCGCGCGGAAGCAGGCGAGAGGGTCGCGTGGGCTGGGATGGGCAGGGGGCAGGGGGCGGGGGCCCCGAGGGCCAGGTGGGGGACCCCACCGGAGCCCGGGCTCTGACGCCTGGCTTCTGCGCCCGCGTGCGGCAGGCGCGCGGCAGCTCTCAGGCTTCCTCTCCAGCGGGCCGCTGTCACTAGAGTCGCGGCGCTTTGCTGTGGCTTTATGAAGCTCTCCGGCTCCCCCCACTCAGCCACCTCGGCCCTGCTCCGCCTCGCCCCACCCCGCCCTCTCGTGGCTAATACTAGGCAAATTCTACGCTCTTAGCGAGGACTGCAGGGCCCCCCACGGTGGAGACAAGCGAGAGCCCGTGCGCGCTCACCCTGTAGTTCGAAGACCTTGCTTTCTGGGAGCGTCAGCTCGGCTGCCTGACACACCAGCCCGTGGCTCTCTTCTGGACCCTCGGGGAAATTCAGCCTAGCTTTGAAGGCTCAGTTCAAAAGCCCTCTCCTACAGGAAGCCTTCCGAGATGGCCCAAGTGGGACTCTCTGGGCCTTCTCTTAGCACTCAGAGGCTCGGGGCACGGGCACACAAGAAGCAACTTTGACCATGAACATCCAACTGATCTTTATTGATACCTACCGTGTGCCCAGACTCTGTGCTAAGTGACCTTTCGGGTTGCCCTCTTTCTCCTCACCAGAGGTCCACACGTGCTGAGTTGGCTGCATCTTGTAGCTCTAGCCCTGGGGGCATACCTGGAACCTGATGGACACCAGGAAGAGTTCCTTAAAGCGCACTGCATCAGCAGCAGCCAGGGGTTTGCAGGGCCCTGAGCTGAGCCTGGCCGGGCCCACAAAAGCTCCCCCACCCCGCATGGCAGTCATGGGCACTGGAAGTAGCATTGGGCTGCCAGTGCTGAGAGTCCCAGGTCTGGCTCTGCCTAGCAGGTATATGTGACCCAGGCAAGTCATTTTCCTTGCCTGAAAGTCAACCTCACGTGCCTCATCCATAGATTGGGGGAAATAAACAGATCTACTTTTCAGGGGGGCTGCAAGCCTTACATGAGAGGGTGTACGTGTGCAGCACTTTCCAATCTATTATTATACCTGGATGGAAAAGCTGCTTTGAACAGATTCAGAGCCGGCTGACAGGAAGGAAACCCACCACATGCTCTAAAGGGCTGCCTCGGAGATAGGACGACGGAGACTTTTCTTTCTCCATCTTCCTTTTATGTTAACTAGTGTATTAGACTCCTTTTATGATGAAAACTATCCGTTCCCCCCCGCCAATTGAAAATAGCATCTTTGGGAGTTTTCCTGTGTATGAAGATGAAACATACGTATATAGGAAATTTAAGTAGCACAGAAAAGTAAAAACAAGACTGTATAAATCACCCCAAATTCCACCCCCTAAAGGCAAACAGGATTAACATTTCAGTGAACACCCTCCGAGACGGCACTCCTTATACACTCTCTGTCTCTGTCTTTTGCACACATGCACAAATATATAATTTATATAAACACTACACATGCTGCTTTGTAATGTGTACTTTTATTCACTCCACAAGGTGTCATAGAATATTTTGCATATCGATATATAAAGATTTACATTTTTAAGAGTACTTTGAAAAATACCTTAATATTTTCTTCATGTTAAAGTTTAACTTCTCCTCTTCCTACCCTCACCCCAGCCCTCCCCAGTTCTCCCCTGGGAACTGGCCCCAGCTCTACACGTCTGTCCCAGCCTGACAGGGCTTCACCCTTAGGGGCCCATGGGGACTCTCTGCTCCCAAATAGAGCTGAACCAAGAGGCAGGTTGGCAGGCAAAGGCAAAGCTGGGGACTCCAGGAGGTGGGCATGACCCAGGGAGGGTTGGGAGAGAGAGAATCACACATCTTTTGATGTTGGAGACCGGATACATGACAGTACCAGAAACACAGGACTGGACTCCTCCTCAACACCTTACCCACCATTTCTCCATACCTTAAGGAAGACGGAAGTTTCTACCTGATGTTCAAAGTGGGACAGCATTGCTTGGAAGAGAGGGTGACCTTGTGATCCTTCACTACTTTTAGGGAAACATGAGAGCTTTCAGTAAGACCCTCGTGAATGACTAATTCTCCAGGAGATGTGAAACTGTTGAATGCTGACACCTCTTTGCGGGACATTTTTGCTCAGTGCTTGGCTGTTGAAGATCAAATGGAGTCTTGCTCCTTCCTCTCTCTCCCCCTCCTCTTTTCCACACTAATCCTCAGGTCAAGTGATCTATCCCTTTGCCTCTGAACAGGATGACATGAGCCCCCAACCCAGCTTTCTGGGGCAGGTGGAATTATGAATCTCAGAATCAGGTGGTCCTGGGGCCGTGCCTCTGGAGGAAGAGGAAGGCTGGGGTGGTCTCTTTAGAACCTGACAGGCTGTTATAGGGTCTTACAGCCTGGTTCCTCAATCCCAGATTTCTCACCCCCTCTTTCCAATTTCTTCCACCCAAAAAAGAAAGTGCTTGTGAAAAGCGGGGGCTGAGTGGCCCTGGTGTCACTGCTGCCAGTCCCGCCCCTCTGCCAGCTTGGGTGAGAATAAGGGCCCTGGCAGTGACACCTTCTCCTCCAGCTGCCACTTCACTCTTCTCCAAGGCCCTGGGGCTGGAAAGATGAGAAAAGAAGAGCGAGGAGATGAGGCCCCCTGGGATCCCCTCACTTCCCCATGACTGCCCCTCCAAGACCGTCACTATCCCATCAATACAGGGAGCATTTATGAGGCTGGCCCTGGTGAGACAGGAGTGAAGAAACACAAGGTAACTGTTCAGGAATGAGAGAGACATGACCTCCAACCAGCATCACATTTTATGAGACAGGGTGGATGGTAAATATTTGAAATGGAATAAGACACCAAACTCACACACTGCATTTGTGGCAGAGCTGAAGCTAGAACCCAGGTATCTTGACTCTCAGGCCAGTGCTCTTCCCACAAGAGTGAGGGAGAATCATACTAACACTAGAAAAGGTTTAGAAAACATAAAGGTTTTAGAAAACAGAAAAGGTTTAGAAAACAGGCTGAGCGTGGTGGCTCACACCTGTAATCCCAGCACTTTGGGAGGCTGAAGTCGATGAATCACTTGAGGTCAGGAGTTCGAGACCAGCCTGGCCAACATGATGAAGCCCCATTTCTACTAAAAACACAAAAATAAACTGGGCATGGTGGGCGCCTGTAATCCCAGCTACTTGGGAGGCTGAGGCAGGAAAATCGCTTGAAACCAGGAGGCAGAGGTTGCAGTGAGCTGAGATCGTGCCACGGTGCTCCAGCCTAGAGACAGAGCAAGACTCCATCTCAAAACAAAAACAAAAACAAAAATTAGCCAAGTGCGGTGGCTGGCCCCTGTAATCCCACCTACTCAGGAGGCTGAGGCAGGAGAATCACTTGACCCCAGGAGGAGGAGGTTGCAGTGAGCCGAGATTGTGCCACTGCACTCCATGCTGAGTGACAGAGGGAGACTCGGTCTCAAAAAACCAAAAGAAAAAAAGAAAAAGAAAGAAAGAAAGAAAAGGTTTAGAAAACAGAAAAGAAAATCATCCCTAATCCCACAGCCTAGACGCTGGTTCTCTCCATGCTGTTGTCCTCTGCAAACATTCAGGGCTTCCTTTCAAACTGTTTCCCATGAAGACTCAAAATGAGAGAAGCTCCCCAGAGGTCACACAGCACTTGCTTCACCTGCGGGCTGCAGACTGTGCCAGGAAGCTGTGACAATGTGGATTTCTGGGACTTGCTTCTAGATATTCTGAGGCCCAGGCCTGTGGCAGGTCTCTAGAATCTGTATGTTTAAGGACTCCAGGTGATGCGTCGGACTTCAGGGAGTCCATGCACCCCACTCCCAGGCTCCCTCCCGTTTTGCTGTCCCACCTCCAAGTCCCATCCTGTGAGTCAGTGTGCCCTGAGCTTGCTGGGTATGCACAGTGAGGGCGGTGGTGGAGGTTTTATGCCTGAGAAGGGTGGCTGCAGGCATTGAGATTTCCTTATTAATGCTCTAGGACCAGATGATTCCTCACCCCAGAGTCTACCAGCCACCTGGGTTCTCTCCTGAAAAGGTATGGAGTGCCGAGCTCCCTAGGCATCTGGAAGCCTCTTGGATGGGCTTAGTGGGGCAGCTGGGGAGGAACGACTATTACTGGAAACTGTTTTTTTGTTTTGTTTTGTTTTTTGAGACAGGGTCTTGCTCTGTCTCCCAGGCTGGAGTGCAGTGGTGTGATCTGGGCTCACTGCAACCTCTGCCTCCTGGGTTCAAGCAATTCTCCTGCCTTGGCCTCCCGTGGTAGGCGGGACTACAGGCACATGCCACCATGCCTGGCTAATTTTTTGTATTTTTAGTAGAGATGGGGTTTCACCATGTTGGCCAGGCTGGTCTAGATCTCCTGACCTCGTGATCCGCCCGCCTCAGCCTACCAAAGTGTTGGGATTACAAGTGTGAGCCACCGAGCCCAGCCTACTGGAAACTGTTAGTGGAGCATGGCATGGCACCAGGACCCAGGATTTCCGCCCTCCACCCTGCTGGGCAGAGCCTTAGAGGCTGTGAAAGGGTAGACAGTAAAAGAGAGGGGGCAGCAAGTTGGGGAGGCGGCATGAAAAGAAAGAGAGAGCAAAGTGAGAGGCTTAGGGTACATTTCTGAAAGAATGATTTAGAGCCAGAGAGGGACAGGGACCACAAAGTCAGAGACCCAGATCGTGACTCAGTGGGAAAGTCTCAGGCTGGGCCTGCGAGAGGGGCATGAAAGAAAGGAGACAGAGAGAGATGGGCCAATGGGAGGAAAATCTGCAGAGGCAGAGAGGCCTGGGGGTGCTGGAGCTGGGGCAAAGAGAAACGGAGTGGGGAGACTTAGTTGGGTGGCTGGGTTGGAACCTGAATCCCAACACTTACTGGCTGTGTGACCTATTAAAGTATCTTAACCTCTCTGGTTTTCTTGTCAGTAAATGGAGCTATCAGACCTCTGCCAGGACTAACTGGGTCTGTCGTGTGAAGATTGAGGGGTGCTGTCCTAAGGCTGAAACAAAACAGAGGCACAGACTGTGCTAACCCCTCTTTCCTCTACTCCCAGCCACCTACAACTGCCCTTTCCTCCCTCTGGCTTAGTGGCTCATCCACGAAGTGTCCTTCAGGTCCATTCTCAGCCTCCACTCAGGGCCTGGGGCCAAAAGAGAGCCCCTGTGTTCATAAGACTCCCATCTTAGAAAGGGACAGGCTTGGCCGGGCACGGTGGCTCAAGCCTGTAATCCCAGCACTTTGGGAGGCCGAGGCGGGCGGATCACGAGGTCAGGAGATCGAGACCATCCTGGCGAACACGGTGAAACCCCGTCTCTACTAAAAAAAATACAAAAAACTAGCTGGGCGAGGTGGCGGACGCCTGTAGTCCCAGCTACTCCTGAGGCTGAGGCAGGAGAATGGCGTGAACCTAGGAGGCAGAGCTTGCAGTGAGCCGAGATCCTGCCACTGCACTCCAGCCCGGGCGGCAGAGCGAGACTCCGTCTCAAAAAAAAAAAAAGAAAAAAAAAAAAAAAAAGAAAGGGACAGGCTTCCCCTCCTGATACCCATATACCATTCCCTGGGTACCTGAGGGCTGGATAAGCCAGGCCCTTGGAGATCTGGGATCACAAAGATAAATTAGTCCCTGCCCCCAAAGAGCTCCTAGCAAGGTGACCCCAGGGGCCAGAAATCTCAAGCCCCTCAGCCCTCTTGCCCCTGGGGTGTAGACTCACAACACACCACGTGCACACACGCCATCATCCACGCATGTGCACATGCAGCCCACGCAGAGCTATGCTAGGGAAATCTCTGCGATCCAGTCCCCGCAGCCCCATCACCTGCTCTTGCCCCACATCCAGCATCCCAGAGCTCCTTCAGCATCTGACTCTGCCCACCCCGTGCGCCCTGAATCCCCTCCCCCTCTGGGCCCAGACTGCCAGTCCTTCAGAGGGCATGGCCGGAACCATCGGATTAACAGCCAGAGAGGGGGAAAGGGGAGGGACAAGCACCTGTAGAATCCCCCCTCCCTGTGACAGCTGCGGGAGTTCCGAGTCCCGAGCACCCAGCACCAGGCGGTCAGTGTGAACACAGAACAGAGGGCTCTTCCCAAGGTCAAGGGCTCCAGGCTCTCATCTGCAGGCTGGGTCACCCTTCCCCACGCACATACCCTTAAGCTTGAGCAGCCCTTACCCCTGGGCTCCAGGCCAGGCCTGGGTGCCTTTCAGTCCTCCTTCTCCATGGCATCTTATTTTCAATCATCTATCCTCTCTCTATCTCTAGCTGCTCTCACCCCCGCCCAGCATTTCACACAAGACCCACATCCCCCACCCACACCCACGCATGCAGGAGGCCGCCCCCGCTGCACTCCCAGGCTAGGGTTCCTGCGCCCTCCTGAAGGGATATTCAGACGTCGGGTACTTGGGTAACTCTGTTATCAAGGGGGCATGCCAGGGTATGGATGGGCAAGCCCAAGCTTCAGGAGGCCCCGGGGAGAGGCTGTGCCCCCACCCTTCCTGGGGAATCTCAGCAGACAGGCCCTTAATCTCAGGCAGGAAGAAGGGTCTGGTTACCAGGAATTGGGGGGGAGGGGAGGAAATATCCAGGGCTTTGGGTAAAAGGAGCTGGGACAGGAGGGAAGAAAAAGAAGAGCCAAGGAAAAGGGACCTGGAGGGAGGGCGCAGGCTGAGGGGTTGGTTAACCTCCACGCTGCCAAGCTCCTCTCTGCTTCCCATCTTGCCATCTTGGCATGACTTCCTGGCACAGTCAGGCTCTGCCAGACCAGGCCTCGCTGTCCTTCAGAGGGCCAGCCACCCCCTGGGGCCTCCTCTCTCCCTAAGGTTCTCTCTGGCTTCCTGGGATCTGTGGGCAGCCCTGTGTGCCCGTGTCTCTCAGGGCTCCTGAGTGTCTGGGTTCCTCTGGTCTGATTTGGCCCCTCTCTGGGTCCCCATGTTTTTGCCTGAGTCTTGTGTATCCTCTTTATGTCCACTCCTATCCCTGGGACCTGTGAGAGGTCTGCACGCTGGTCCTGAGTGTAGGTTATGTGCCTCTCTCTCTGTCTCTGTATCTGTTACCTGTGGGCCTCGGAACTTTCCTTGTCTCTGTAGCGTGTTTGTGTCTGTCTCTGCATCTTCATGTCACTGTCCATGTCTCCAGGGCTATCCAGTGCTCCATGTATCTCCTGCATGTCTGTCTGTCTGTCTGTCTGTCTGTCTGGGACTAGGCCCCATCTGTGAGTTGGCTCTGGCCTTCCTGTGTCTGGCCTAGAGCTTTTTGCCTTGTGCACCTGGTTAATGTCGCAGGGTGCGGGTGAGACAGAACAGACTTACGGACTTGGCCAGGGATAAATGAGAGAGGAAGAGGGAAAAGGGCATGGGGGGTACTGGGGGGAAGAGTCCCATTCCCAAATGGTGCCCGAAGCAAGCTGCCCAGCCCTGAAATGCCAGGGTGAAGCTCTATGTGGCCAGGGGGAAAGGGAGAGAGGGCATGGCAGGGAACACACCTGCCTCCGGGCTGGCAGCAGAGTTGCACAGAAACAGAAACAGACGTAGTTGGTACATGGAGGTAGGCCCTCTACACACCAGAAACAGGACGCAGACACAGGTGGAAAGGCAAACATGGAACTCTAGGTTCTGATCCTGGCTCTGCCACTGGCCTAGATCACCTTCGGCTAGGCCCTTTCCCTCTGTGTGCTGCAGTTTTCTGCTCTGTAAAATGAGACAGTTAGCAAGGACCATCCCCTAGAATTCCGTTAGAGAGCCAGAGTGACAGAAGACATCCCTAAACCCAGGACAGAAGACTAGTTGCCCCTTTCTGTCCTTAAGGAGGTGTCCCAAAGACCCTTCTAGTACCAACAGCCTCTGTGTCTGCGATTCAGCACCACTAGGGGCAGGACAGAGGGAAGAATGGAGGTTAGACAGCAGGAAGGACTTCCCGACAAGCAGTGGGAGGGTGAGGAGACCCCAGCTTCTCCCAGCAGTCCTCCAGGCCCCTCTGTCAGGGATGGGGGTGGCCCTCTGTCAGGGATGGGGGTGGAGGGGCAGGAGTGGGGGGCACTCAGCAGCTGGGTAATTAGCCATCACTCTCAGGCCCTGCGGGGAGGGGCTGGCTGGACTGAGAAACCAACGCAAAGTGACAGGGGTGGTTTTGACACGCGGTGGAGCTGACGGGCCCAGGGGGCTGGGGCTTTGGTTTGGGGGGGTTGGAAATCCCATCAAATGATTAAAAAATAGGTCAGAGGGAATAAGCCACAGCCGGCACTGGGTCCGTGGTGAGAATGCCATGTCGCTTCCCCAGGGCTGTGGGCCAGAATGGAGTGGGGGAGCTGAGGAGCGTTTGCAGTAGGCGGGTGAGCTGGGAGTGGGGGCAAGAGGGCTGCAGGCCAAGCAGCTGGCCGTCTGCTTTCCTCAGCCCTGTCTCACGGGGACATTTTGGGATTCTACCTGCAGCCCACCTCCTGGCCTTCCTGTTGTGCCATCTTCCTCCTCAAAGGCAGGATGCTGCAGCTCTTCCTCTGTTCCCCCTACCCCACCCACAACATATATACAAACTCCATTCAAGAAACACTGAGACTACTGCCGCATGTGGAAACCCTTCTTACCTTCTAGCCTTAGGATCTCCTGCGTAAAGGCAGCTTGCTGACTTATCCTACATCTCTCGCCCATCTGAACTAATTCACCTGCCGCTGCATCCCCTTTGCCATCTTGCCAACTCTGCAAGGGGTCCACTTTGGCCCTCCAGCTTGTTCTCAGAGTGTCCTTTTCCCTCCTTCTCTCCTTTTCTGCCTTCCCAACTTCTGCCACAAATCATAACCACAGTAGCCTGGGAAAGGCAGAGAACAAGGAGGAGTGAGGTAGTAGACTCAGGAGCCTGGGACAGGTTGGTGATCTCTAAGCACTTAGAGATCTGAGTAGGTGGAGGCTGATTGACTGTGTCTGCATTGTACAGGAATTTGAGATTCCTGGTAATGTTCCCCCTATTTAGGCAGTTTAGAGCCACCTCCCACCTCCTCTACTGAAGACTGGGACATTCCTTCAGCTGTCTTCCCACAACCCCTTAAATTGCAGCTTAATCCCATTTCCTTTTCTGAGGTCACTGAAACTCATGGAGAGATTAGCACCTGAAATCTGGGAGTGGAACAGAGGCTTGGCATCCACATGCCACAACTACCTTCCTTATAAATCCTAGGCACAGGCAGAAATCAGGCGGGCAACCAGGGTCTGAAGCAGAGGGACAAACCCAGCATTAGGCTTCCAGCAGTGCTGTCTCCAGCTGAGCGGGCACCTGGGTCCCAGCCACTGGAATGGAGGACACCCAAGGCCATGTTGGCGTGAAAATGGATTGGCTAGGTCTGACCTTGAGTTTAACCCCACTTACCACCCCAGACACAGATCCGCTCTGACACACAAGTCTGAGATTTCCCCGGGAGCCTTCTGTTTGCTGCTTGCCCTGCTCGGTTTCCCAGGAAGTGTCAGAAGGCGTCCAGCCTATCTCCTCCCACCAGGGCCATGGGCAGCTGGCTGGACTGACCTGGGCACTGAGAAGCACCCTGGACCCACATCTCTGGCCACAGGGGACATAAAGCTGCCATGGCTGTCTAGTGTTGCCCCCTCTCCTTGCTCACCTCCATTTCTTTCCAATCACTGGCATCAGAACCTGACATTCTGTGAGTTGGGAAAGGGTGGTTATGGTCAGGCAAGTTCTTAGCAACTGGACCAGTAACTGGGAATTGAGATACTGACCTCATCGCCTTGCATTTCACACACATGCACACACTGAACTGGGGCCACCACCCGAGACCCAGGGTCCTGCAAATGGGCAGTGGGACATGGGGCTCCCAGGCTCCCATGCACGACCCTGGATGTTGCCAAATCTAGCTTGTACTTTGTCTCAATCCTCGACTCCCAGTGAGTTTGGAAACTGTAAAAGCCCCACTTCTTCCTAATTAACCTCCTCCTCCCATCACCACTCTGGGCTGAGGGGTAAAGGACGAGATAAGAGAATATCCCGGCCGGGCATAATGGTTCATGCCTGTAATCCTAGCATTTTGGGAGGCCAAGGTGGGCAGATCCCTTGAGGTCAGGAGTTCAAAACCAACCTGGCCAACATGGTGAAACCCCATCTCTACTAAAAATACAAAAAAAAGACTATCTGGTCGTGGTGGCAGGTGCCTGTAATCTCAGCTACTGGGAGGCTGAGGCAGGAGAATTGCTTGAACCTGGGAAGTGGAGGTTGCAGTGAGCTGAGATTGCACCACTGCACTCCAGCCTGGGCAACAGAGAGAGACTCTCAAAAAAAAAAAAAAAAAAAAAAAAAAGAACATCCCCAGGCAACTCATCCCCCTTTATACCCCTTTATTTCTTTTCTTTCTTTCTCTCTCTCCTTTTTTTTTTTTTTTTTTTTTGGTTAAGACTAGTCAATATACCTTTGATTTCATTAGACTTCACAATGGTGTGAAGGCAACTGGATGGGAACCATTATTCCCATTTTACAGACAAGGAAACTGAGATATAAAAAAGTTAAGTATCAGCCAGACACGGTGGCTCATGCCTGTAATCCCCGCACTTTGGGAGGCCGAGGTGGGAGGATCACAATGTCAGGAAATTGAGACCATCCTGGCCAACATGGTGAAACTGTCTCTACTAAAAATACAAAAATTAGCTGGTGTGGTGGCGTGCACCTGTAGGCCCAGCTACTCAGGAGGCTGAGGCAGGAGAATCGCTTGAACCAGTGAGTTGGAGGTTGCAGTGAGCCAGGATTGCACCACTGCACTCCAGCCTGGTGACAGAGCGAGACTCCATATCAAAAAAAAAAAAAAATTAAGTACAGGCTCACGCCTGTAATCCCAGCACTTTGGGAGGCTGAGGTGGGTGTATCACTGTAGGTCAGGAGTTCAAGATCAGGCTGGCCAATATGGCGAAACCCCGTCTCTACTAAAAACACAAAGGTTAGCCGGGCATGGTGGCACATGCCTGTAATCCCAGCTGCTAAGAGGCTGAGACAGGAGAATTGCTTGAACCCAGGAAGCAGAGGCTGCACTGAGCCGAGATCGTGCCATTGCACTCCAGCCTGGGCGACAGACAGAAATTCTATCTCAAAAAAAAAAAAAAAAAGAAAGAAAAGTTAACTATCTTGTCAAGATCACACAGCTGGTGACCTAACGAACACTTAGGCTTATACTGTGCACCTTCCTCAGTGGAGCCTCCCACACCTGTGTGAAGAGGACACTATTGCTCCCATTTTGTAGATGAGAAGCTGGTGCTCAGAGAGGTAACACAATTTTCCCACGCTCTCAGTTATTTTTATCCCCTGACTCTCTCTCCTTATAAGGTACCCAACCCAACCCTGGCTGAGTCCTTCTCCTCATTCCCTCTGGAGAAAGGCAAGACGGAAGGGCCCCCTATGTCAACCAGAGAGTGTTCCCCTATGTTTTGGGAAGTCATCCTAGTGTCCTAACTGACATTACCCTTGCCTCAACCCAGGCCTCTTCTCACCTCTTCTGGTGTCCTTTCTGTCTGATGATCCTGCAGAACCAGACCCCATTACTCAGCAAATCCCATCCCGCAGATGGGCTAGGAGTGTGGGAAGCAGGACTGAGAGACTGAAAGGGGCAGGGACTGGCTTTGTCACACAGCCACTGTGGCAGTGGAGGAAGATGAGTCCAGATGGGAAGGACCCAGGAGTCCTGGTTTCCAGGTGGAGTGAGAGGCGGGAGCCTTCCTCACGTCTCCAAACTCCCTGCCCCAGGCAACGGAGCCCACTGCCAGTCATCCAAGCTGTTAGGTGTTTCTGCCTGAGGAGGGAAGGGGCCTGGGCAGCTCCTAGAATGGGAAGAGGATGCCACTGGGCATGAGCCCTGCCAGGCAGTGCTGCCTCGGTCTTTCTGCCCATGCCCAAGTTCATCACACCTTTGGCTCTGCCCTCCTGCTAATCAAACCTGCACTCTTCTCCCTCTTGCTTCTCACCTTGGGACACGTGAGCCAGTGGCCAAGAGTGAGGCAGCAGAGCCAAGTGGAGCCACCAGCTGCCCCATCCCCTCCATGCCAGCCAGACTGCCTGGGATTCTGGGGACCCCTGTATGCCACTGCTGCAGCCTCAGCAGTAGCTCTGTCGACAGCTCTTAGGAGCTCCTGTTCTGGGCTGGAAGTGAGGAGGGGACTTTCCTTGACAACAAACAGGGAGAATGAGGGGCTCCACGCCCTAGCCCCAGGCTCTTCTTACGATCTAACCCCTGGGGCAGGCCCTTCTTCTGGAATAAACCCTGGGAAGACTTCCAAAAAGGTCACCTGAGGCAGAGTCCCTTTCTTGCCCCGGTGTATAAGTTCTTCTTCTAGTCTAACCTTGATCCCTTGCAAAGGGGTGGAAGGGGACAGAGATGAATTGCAGTTTCTTATAAACCTGGTGGCTTCTAGTTCCCCGACGACAATACAGCGGAGGAGCCCTGTGGTTCTGGCTCTGAGTCAGGCCCCATCGCCCGGGCGTCCCCAGTGCCATCTCCCTCCGCCCCGCCCCGGACTGGAAAATCAGGCTCATGCCTCTGCCGAGAGTCAGTGCTTCCCCTGCTTCCCCTCACCATCTCGCTTTCCCCTAAAGGGAGGTGTTTCCTCGAAGCAGGGAAAAGTCAAGGGGGCAGAGACCTCACCAGCCACCGGGAGGCGGCACTCGGTAGGCACGGGCATGGGGTAGGGGTGGGGCGACCCTGTCTTCCTGTCCCTTCCCCCTCCACCACTCCAGCCCGGCTCCCCGGTCCTGCTCTTCCAGCCGGCTGCATGTGTGCGTGTGCACACACACTTAACACACGTGTGTGGTGTCGGGGAGGGGGCCCCTAGCGCCCGAGGGAGAGGGCAGGAGGAGGAGGGGAGGTGAAATGCCTCTGATACGCCTATGAGTGACACAAACTTTTTCCACACATATGTTCTTCACATGTTCTGGGTCTGCACGTGCTCACCATGCCTCCCGAGTCATAAGTCTGATGGCGTCCCCCTCCCCGGCTTGGCATTGATCTCTGGGTATTAAGCAGATTCCCTCCGCCTCCCTGTGAGGAGACCCACCCACCTCGGGAGGGAAAGGTTGGGGATTCAGGAGTCTCTGAGGATACCGGCACCTCCCTCTCAGAAAACCGGCCCCTCCTCCCAGCAGAGGACCCTCAGTCTGGTGGGGGCAGGTCACAGACGTGCAGTACAGACCCTCAACCTTCCTACCTGTTTGAGGGCTCAAAGAGATATCAGAACCCCACCCCTAGACCCTGGATGTAGGTGGGAGAGTTTGGGGAGGGTCTCGCCCCTTGGGGAAATTGAACCTGGCAGAAATTGAACCTGGCAGTTAGGAAGGTCTGGGTCAGCAATCAGAAGAACTCACATGCACCTGGCTGTCAGGGGTGGGGGGAGTATGAGGGAGCCTAAACAGAAAGTGAGCAGGACAGAGGGAGAAAGAAAGAGAGAGAAAGAGAGAAACTGAGACCAGGGGCAGTCAGAAAGAGAGGGGAGGGCAGCGCGCTGGAGGTGGGCGGGACCTTCTGGATGGCAGGGCAGTGCGGAGAGGGGCCTGCGGGTCTAGGAAGTGGTTGTCTTTTCCCTTTCTTCTCTGGCATCACAGATACGTGAAAGGTCAGTGCTGAGAGAATCCAAGCCTTTCTTCTCAAGAAGGAGAAATCGAGTCTTCTTTCGAGCAAGACGGCTCAGAGCCACTAAAAGGGAACACAGAACCCTGTAGAGCCCACTCTCCTGCCTCCCAGGTTGTGAATTTTCTAACCCCAGGGGGAATCAGGAGGACCCAGCCCCTGGGATGTTCAGCACAGCAGGGGCAGTTCCAGCACTCTCTGCAGCTCAAGCAGCTGGGCTGCCTAGCTGGTGCCAGGCCCTGCCCAAGGGATCCATGGTACCCAGTCCCACCAGCAGCATCAGCAGCTTAGCTATCCTGAGAACTGGGACCAGAAAATGCATGTTGAAAGGAGACTCTTTTGATGACCCAGGCGTCCTCCACCCCAACCCCTCCCCACTCCAAGCTGCTGGGTGTGCAAGCCCAGGGATACTGCTACCTCCACCTTGGTGACCCCCCAACTCCTGAGCCCGCAGACATTGCGAGGCACAGTGTGCACAGGCCCTGCCATTTGAGAACTCAGACCCTAGCAAAAGCCTCCAAAGAAAACAATTTTCTGCCTTGGCCTCTGACTCCCCTGAAAATCTGGGGGGCTAATAGGAGGGACTTTTAACCCCCTTAGTCATCCTAGGAAGCCAAGCTGAATAGCAGTGACTGATAGTCACCCGACCACAAGCCAATTTTGCGGTTTCAGTTGTTTTCAGAAGGAGCAGCAAAGCAGTGCAGGAGGCCCTGGGCAGAGGAGTGGGCTGACTCCCGGACCCCAGCCCCTGCCCAGGGCACTCTGCCCTAGCACAGCTCAGCCAAAGGCCAGCAAGACCCAGAATTGCACCCACTTTACAGATTCTCACAGATGGGGTTTGCAACAACTAGAAGCAGCCCTCTGTATCCCCTCCATGTACCCCTGGCTACTTTACTGGCAAGGCTGGCTGCTCTCTGCATCCACGATGAGCCCTTCTGCTTTGCTTTTCTCTTTTCTTTTCCTTCATTTCCTTTCCTTTCTGTTCTTTCATATCATTTCACTTCCTTTATGTCTCCCTCTTTCATTTTTCTCTCCTTCCTTCTTTTCTTCTTTTCCTTTCTTTCTCTTCCTACCTTATCCCCTCCTCTTTCTCTCCTTCTCTCTCTGCCCCTGCCCCATTACATGTGTGCCTGGCAGGAATAATCTAGGAGCCACAAGGAAGAGAGCAGAGGCCCCTGAGTCCCCCAGGTATACTCCAGAACCACATCTGTCACCTCCCTCGTGAGCTCCAGGGAAAGAGATCAAGATTAGCTCTAAGGGAAGCTTCCCGCTGAGTGGAGTTTGGAATAATCTCAGAAATATAGAATGCCAAAATGTCAGAGCCGTGATGGAAATTAAACCACCTACTCCACTGAGGAACAGAAGCGCTGAGAAGCCGCACAACGTCCACAGAGTGTGGCTAGAACCAGAGGTGCCCACTCTCAGAACAGGCTCCAAACGGCTTCCTTCACTACCCTGCAAGCTGAGAATTCTCTCCTCTTCTCACGATTTTCAGTGTAAACCAGACCCCTTGTCCTCATGACCAGACAGAAGAAGAAAGTAAACAGGGATGGGCTTGGCTCAAGGATGTGGATACAGGTCAGTGGCAGCCCAGGCACAGAGAGCTACAGCATTTTGGTAACATATGGCATCGCCGTGTCCTCTTCCTCTAGGAAGCCTGCTAGAATTAGGAATGGGCCTGTCTCCCTCCACACCTGGTGGCCTCAGCCATGGCAGAGAGAGAAAGGATGAACGAGATGTGCCTGAGTACCAGCCACAGCTCGCAGCCCTGAGTGACAGGGAGGGAGGAGGAGGAATGAAAGGGGCAGGAAGTGGGGTCCGGACAGGAGTGGGGGTGCATGAAGCTAGGGAAGGGGAGGCACTCCCACGGGGAAAAAAGCTGCCCTGATGAGTCACTGCTGCCCAGGTGCAGCCCTCCTGGGGGCTGCCCAGCCGCGTTTAAGGTTTGTCATGTGATTTCTATGAAGGATAATGGAGTGGTGGGCCAGCTCTCAAGAGCCGATTATGAGTATCTCTTCCCAGTGCTCAGTGCTGAGGTAGCTTACATTGGAGAGCCGGTTGTTAAACATTTGCCAGCACACCACTGGATAATGAGGTCAGATTCAGAGCCAGGAGTGTACGTGTCTTCATATGGGTGCGAGATTTCCATGCATGTGTTAGTGTGCACTATTCCTGGGTTCCTGTGGCACCTGGGACACACCTGTGTGGCACTGTGATCCTGGTTGCGTGTGTTGGGAGGAGTGTGTCCCTGCACGTGGGTGCCCTGGAAGTCTGGTAGGTGGGGAAGGGATGTGCATGGAACTGGGTCGGTCTGTGTGCTTTGTGTATCTGGGGTGATATGACAGGGTGAGTCTGGAGGGTGGTGTGGTGACAATGCAACTGCCTGACCGTCTGTGGGGGACTAGGCCAGCACCTGAGACCAGAGACACACCTCTGAGCTCAGAGGACGCAGGGAGTGCTGAGACCCTGTGCGAAGTCTCACCTTTGCACTGCCTCTGTCCTCAGGCACAACCATCTGCCAGTCTGGGAGGAAGTGGAATGTCCAGGTGGGCATAGGGCTCTCTGATCCCTCATGTGAGTTCTCTGTGTGTGCTGGGAACACCACAGAGGCCAGCACCAGGGGGCACTGTCCTCTCCCTTCCCCCTTACCCATGCAGGGGTGAACTATTTCCTTCACACCATCTCCTGATCCTCCCCCTCACCTCCCATCCACAGTGTGCTTTTGCTGTCTGCGGGGGGAAGGGAGAGTTCGGCTCCTGCAACACCCACAAGGCCAAGGGCCCCAGGAAAGGGGAGGGGCAAGATTATTACTCAATCAGCCTGGCCACCTTCTCAGCTCTGGGCTGGAGGCCTGGCGGGCATCCCTCTAAAGTGACATGGCCCCCTGCCCCTCGCCTCACTGACTGCCTCCAGCTGCTCTGTCCCAGGGGACTTGGCTCCACTGCCACATTGACCTTTGAGGCTCCAAATGAGGTCTCATCTCAGTCTCCCCACCAAGAAGTCCTGCAGGTCTCTTGCTCCAGGGAGGTATGGGTAGAGGGACCAGAGCTGTTTCTTCCCACCCCCTCTCTGCCCTGGCCCATAAGGCCAGAAGAAGAAAAGCATGAAGACAGGACAGGTGAGAGGAGGTGCGGAGCGGCAGTCTTTCCTCCCTGTACTCTTCCGCCTCAGATCCCTTAACCCAGGCTGTGGCCTGGGGACCTGTGTGTTCTCACGCCTGGACCCACCCTCATCCCTCTTGCCTGGAGCCTTCTGCCACCCACTCGCCTCCCACAGTGGGTCTCTCTGCTCACCTTCCTGCCTCTGTTCCCAAGGCCAGGCCAAGCTCCCCAGCCCTAGAGGGATCTGCTGTGAATATCCAGGGGACGGGATCCCTCAGTTCTTTGGAAACGTGTCCCCAGGAAGTTCTTCCTAAAGTTTAACCCAAGGTTCCTTTTGTTGCAGCCAGAGCCCAGCACCTCCCAGGCTGGAAGTTGGGTCTTCCTCCCACTCCAGCCAACACTCTCCTTCAGGTGAAGCTGGATCAGGTGGAGAAACAACCCAGCTCCAAAAACGAAAACAAAAGTCTCTGTTCATCCCCTACCCACCCTGCCCACCCCTGCCCCCAGCCACCACATAAACCCACAGGGCATTGGAGCCTTCATCCCAAAATGAGTCAGGGCCCTTCAGAGGGTTGAACTAGGGTGCAAGAATTCCCCTTCATGCCAAGCAAGGGTTCTATCTGATAGCAATCTCCATCTAGCCTCCTTGGGCCAAGGAGCAGGTTGGCCTCCCCAGTGGGAGAGGTCCGACTATCGGTGGGAGCTCGGCTGGCCTGGATGTGCCTTTCGCCCTGGCCTCCTCTAACACCAAATTTCACTCCCCCTGCTTGACACTAAGGGAGGATCTGAGCAGAGCGCCTAAGTGTGGAGTTGGGTGCAAGAAGTGCTCAGGCCTGCTGCACTGGGCTCTGTGCCTGCCTCACAGTCTGCCCTCCACACCCACTTTCCAAGGAAGCAATGGAAATAGAAACTTACCCCTAGGTCTGAGGCCCCAGGGACCCTCACAGGGTACCAAGAGGCCAGCTCCAAATCTCCTGGCTTGTTCTTTCCACCCTCACACTCGAGGGAACAAGAGGACTTTCCCAGAGAGGAAAGAAGGGCTTAGGGGTCCCAGAGCCAAAGAAGATGCCTGGGAGAGTAGAGGCAGCAGTGGCCCAGCTGACCCCCAAGGAGAGCCTGCTCCCCCACCCCTGCCCCCTGCGCTGCATATATTCTCTCCCCCTAAAATAGCATCTCTGGAGGGAGGAATGGGGGAGTTCTCAGTTCACCATTCTCTCCTTCCCGCAGTGCGTTCACAGCTCTCGCGCTGTCTCTCACGACCTGGTTTCCCTGCCAGGCCCTTCTGCTCTGCCTCCACCCTCACCACCTCACCCTGCCAGGTGCCAGGACCTCTTGGCCAGCGAGGTGGCCTGCTCTCCACGGCCCATCATTTCCCACTTCCAAGCTGTGACTGTCACACCATTCCCTCCCCTCTTTGGGACAGAAGTAAATTCAATCCACACAGTTTGAGCATCAAATGTGTCTGTGCGTCTGTGCTGCAGTCACTGGGGCAGGGGACAAAGGTGTCGCACTGCCACGGTCCTGATCCTTTTCCTCCAGGATCCCATTGCCTGACACTCAGAGGCCTCTGACAGAGCTGGGAGTCCCTGGGGTTGCAGGAACGGGGGTCTACCTTTGCCGCCCCACACAGCCACAGTCTCACACTGGATCCGGATTTACCTCATGCCATTTTTAGAATCTCATCGCAAGCCCTTCTGCTCTATTGTGTGGCCTGTTTCCCATGTAGAATGGTCCATTGAGCTAGTTCCAGATTGGCAGGGGAGGTTCGGACCTTGGCCCTGGGAAATGCCCATTCTGATGGGGAAGGCAGGACACAGACTGAGAACACCGGCAGAGACAACTCCCCAATTAGGTAGAGCTGGAGTCATTACAGCTGCCAGAGGGGCGCCAGGGAGAGGGTTCCTAGAGGAATAGAGTGGGGAAGGCTCTGAAGAAGGAAAGGTCAGGGCTCAGGTGTTTGGGGTTGAGGGAAGTGGGAAGCTAGAAAGAGGTGTCTGCCCAACCTGGAGAGGGATGAGCCACAGCGGTGCATTTCCCCTGCCCAGGGCCCTGCTGTGGGGCTGACCTCCTGTCCCCTGCACCGTGGGAGTGTTGGAGGCAAGGAAAGGGAAACTCAAAGTCCCCCCCAAGGGAATCGCCTCCCGCCTTGTTATTTCTGGCTCCATTTTCTTGGTCAAGAAGGGTGTCAGTGGTAATGCAAATTAGGAGGTGTTTGAGGTGCTGGCCGACACCCATCCTGTCCCCTCAGCCCTCCCCCTCCCCCATGCCCACACTCACATAGCTGAATAGGACATCTGTGAGATGCGCCTGGTGACTCTGCCCTTGGCTGAATTGGCATGCAGGATGGGTGAAGCTGTGGGCTAAGACTGGGTTCTCAGGGGCATCTGCCTCTGCTGCAAGGAAGGGCAGGAGCCGAGAGGGCCTCTAGCTGATGCCCAGGTTCCCCCTGCATAGCCCCTTCGTGCCCTCAGCCCTGCCAGACCCCTCCCTGGTCATTACATAGAGCCCCATGGCATCTACATGGCATCTGCATGAACAGCGAATGCACAAACCAGTAAGTGCCTCAAGCTGGAGCCCTCTCTGCCGGGCTTCGGTGTAAAGGGTAGAGGCCCCTGAACAGCATGGCTCGCAGCCCTCTGCAGATGTGGGTTGGCTCTCAGAAGGTAACCAGGGGGCACAGCCTTGAGCACCGAGAATGTCTCTGGGGTCAAAACAGAGAAAGTGGAGGAAGTGCAGGAATAGGGGCAGGTGCTGGAGGATTTCACACATTTTCCCCACACTACGTGGCCACTGCCTCAGACACCTTGCTCACCCCTTTCCAGCTAGGGCCCCCTGGCCCTTGTGGTTCATCCTTATGTCTGACCTCTATTCTTCCTGTGGCTGCCAAAGTTGGTCTGTTCCTGTCCTTGCTGAGGGAGAGATGGGACAGGGGGAACTGTCCTGCTCTCCCTACCCTAAAAAGACATCACTGAGTGAGTCCCCCCCCCAACTCCATTCTTCATTAGTCCTAATCAGCTGGGTGAGGTGTTTCTGATTAACACGGCTGACTCACCCACACACCCCTCCCCTTGTTAGGATCCGATGCTCCCGACATACACTCTGCCGCACACTTGTGCACGTACACACACCACCAGCTGCTGAAAGGAGCTGTTGCTGTGCTCAGCTGATCGCCTGACACAGCCTGCATGGGGACCCAGGCCAGGAGCACGGGTCTCCATGGCCTGGTAGCTCTGGCTGGGGAAACCCTGTGGGGAGAAGGGGTATAGCCAGAGAGACCGTGGGACACTGGCCTTTAATACAGCATGTGGTGATGCGCCCGAGGGGGGTTTGTTCCCTGTGAAGTCATCTTCCCCCACCTGTGCATGTCTGGCTTTGGGAGAGTGAGTGGGTCCCCCATGTGTGTCTTTCCAGCCTCAACAGAGGTCTTCCTTCTCTCCCACTTGCTCCTGCCACAGTTTTCCCACACTCTTCCCCTTTCCAGGAGCCTAGAGACCCCTTTGCCTCTGCATTTTCTCAGCCCCAGTGTCCTGCCTCCCTGTCTCCACAGAGTAATGAGTAGCAAGTGTCCTTCCATGATCACAGTCCTTGAGAGAGAAGGGATGAGGACTGGCAGGGCTCCCTAGCCTTTTCCCAGCTCCCCACGCCATGTCCTCTCCTTTTGGTGGCAGGGGCAGGGGGGAGGATTAGAGAATTAAAGACTGGGGCACACTAGCTTTCTCTCCTTCCCAGCATTCCCTCCCAGCCCCCAGCAACTTTCCGCCCTGCACCTGAGCCCTCTCCCAGGTTCCTAGAAATCAAGGAGACAAGCTGCCAGAACCTGCGCCCTGTGTCCCCACATTCCCCCTCACCCTGGTGACAGGAGAATGTCCGGGTTGCAGGACACTTGGGTTCCCTCCCACCTTCAGACATGCGCAAGGACCAGCGGTGGTTACCTGGGTCATCCCCCTGCCTCTGCACTCTCATTCCCAGCTATCCTTTGCGCCTTTTCTCAACAGCAGGATTTCTTTTTGCCTCGTGTGTCCCTAAACCACCCTTATTCATTCATGCACGTCTCCTAAGTGCTTCCAAAGATCCAAAAGGCACCCAGGTCCAGAAATTTGGGTGCTGCCTTCCTCCATGGAGATGGAGAAATAGCAGGGGGCACTATACGGGCACCCATATGCCAAAGGTTCCAAAACCTTCTTTCCCAGGGCTATGAACCCGTGTCACATAGGGACGGCTGGTCAAACTTCTCCTGGCACTCAGGACTTGGCTGTGGGTGGAATTGAGCTTGGATGAACTCTGAGAAGGCAGCATAGCTGTTAACTGCAACAGAGAACCCAGAGTGACTGGGAAGTCTTCCCACAGGCATCTGGTCTTTGGCATTGAATGGGAAGGCACATTTGCCCTGACTCTGGAGCCGAACCTCACACCTTCAATGAGCAATTGCCTCTGTCCTTGTTTTGTTTTTAAGTGAACTATTGACCGAAAACGGCCACATGGAAGAGAAAGGCACCCAGTTGATGAACAAGTCACTGAAGCACTTTTTGCAGACATAGGGCACAGCCCCAGCTGGGACAGAAGTCATGGGTTCATGACCCAGCTCTGACCTTCCAGGCTGTGGGACTTCTGAGGCAGTGCTGAGCCTGGAACCCAGGCCCTCCCCTGTTCTTAGACCCATGAGGACATGGAACACGGATGTTCTTCCTCTTTGAGGCCCCAGCCTGGTTCCTGACAAGCAGAAATCATTTGATGAAGACATAACTGTTACTGATAAACCCCAAGGCTTTAGAACCTCAACTGGCCAGACCTATTGGGTGGGAAATTCAAGAGGCCTGCTCGGGACTGGGTGGCTGCTTTATATCTATCTGTTCTAATGACTGCCATGCCACAAGTCATCTGCAACCACTTACATGTCTACACCTCCAGAACCGCTCTGAATGTGGGTGCCCCATGCATCCCCTACTTGCCCAGTGTCTACCTCCCATGGTCATAGTCCCTTGAGACACACTTTCCAAGACCTCCTGCTACCAAGAGCTCTACCCGCCCCCCGCCCTGCCCCCAGCCACAGAGGGCACAGACTGAGCACAGATGGAACAGGTAAGTTTTATTTGGACTTTTAACTTGTTCAGAGAGCACAGGGGGCCCCACCTCCCCTCTCCAGGCCCCCTTCCCCATTTCCCCTCCCTGGGGATGCTCAGGGTACAAAGACATGTCCTTGGCCCCTTCCCCGCCCGACACACCCCTTCACTCCCCTGCTCTATGGAGGGGAGGGGTGCAGGGAGGTGGGGCCTGGAAGAGTTGGATAAGAGCGGGACATGCGCTGTCGGTAGCGGCCACTGCTCCCCGCCCGGAGCTGAGACCTGGGAGAGGCGCGCAGTGGAGCGGGGTGGATTCATTGTGGGGTGGCAGGCTTTCGCCGTAGAAGGCTCCCCACCTCAGCCCTGGGGACCCCCTGGCCTCCTGCTTACCCGTCCTTCTGAGGGTACAACTCTGAGGTAGATTTCACAGAGGAAATGTAGGTGGGTGGGTGGAGTGTGGGAAGGGGTTAGCTCTTTTGAAGTTGATCTCCACAGCACCCTGGGCCTGTTCTCAGGTTCTGGCCTGGGAGGCAGGGGCTGGTGACACCCACCCAGCTAACAGAGGCTGAGTCACACAAGGGCTCCAGGGCACCTGTGGTGTCAGAGGCTCCAGTGGAGGGTTGAGGGGGCATCTGCCTTCACAATCTGTGCCTCAGTGCCAGGGGTGTCAGGAGGGCATGGGTCTGGGAGGCTGGCAGACAGTCCCCTGGCCATAGGGGCATGGTGTAGGGCCTTGGCCCTCAGAGAAGACTCTTTATGCTAGATCTTCCCAGTCCTCCAGGATCCTCCTTCTCCTCTCCACCCCTCCCTATTCCCTAGAGTGGGCAGAAAAGGGAAAGGAGGACAGGGCTGGCCTGTAGGGATGTCAAGAAACAAGATATCTCCCTCCCCCAATGGGGGCCCATGCCATGAGCCCTAGGCTGGCCACAGGATGGAGGAACTGGGGTCAGTGCTCAGAGCAGGCTCTGAGACCCCAAAGACAGCCTGTGGATGCTCCCCAGACAGAGCCCCATCTGAAAAAGATGGACATTTGGGGAGGGGTGCAGGAGCTCCTGGAGTCCTCTAACACCTTCCCCCCACCCCAGGCCCAAGCACTAGACACCTTCTTGGATCCAACCCTGTTTAAGAACAGAAAGGCAAAAGGAGAGGCCTGGGAGGGGTATGCCATCCCCATCCCAGCCCAAGTCCCCACCTCCCAAGCAGAAACCAGGAGCATGGGGGAAGCCTCGACTGATCTCCCAGGAAGGGCCAGAGCTGAGTGGTGCCTGGACCAGGGAAGACGGCACGCACGTTGACTCGGTAGCAAGTGGAGGTATCTGGGGGTCGCAAGGGGCAGGGACCCCCCACGAAATTCATGCAGCATTCAAAGTGAGTGTTTGGGGGTGACAGGAGAGGACAGAGAAACAGCCAGTGGGTGGGGGTGGTGCCCTAGATCTTGCTGTTCTCCAGGTGGGAGTCAATGTGTTTGATGAGGGCATCATCCGGGTACCCGACAGGGAAACCCAGCTGGCAGAGGGGGCAGCTGCGGATGTCGGAGCCCACCGTCTCCATCAGCAACTGTGGGGAGAGAAGGAAGTCACTTATGGTCCCCAGCCCCCACTCATGGTACCCACATCCCAGCCTGCCCTGTCCCAGGACCCAGGGCAGGCAGGGCTGTGGCATGCAGGAGGGGTTCAGCCACCCTTTCTTCAGCACCGTCCTCCCCCACACCAGCTCAGTGTCCACGCACTTGCCCAGGGACAGGGTCCCCAGGAGGCAGGTATGAGAGAGTCACTGCTCAGCTTGCCACGGCATCTGTGGTAAGGAGGGAAACCAAGACCCAGACATGCCCCCAGAGTGACTAAGACACAGCTCCCGGATAACTCAAAGCAATGGACAATCCTAAACAAGGTACAACCCCAAAATAATTTTCTGTCTGGCTTTGGAGTATATTTTGGTCTTTCCAGGTTGCAATGGGTGGCTTTGACATTCAGGGAACTCATTATTTCAGTGAAACGATTGAGCCCTGAGATAGGCTTCTGTCTTTCAGGACTGACAGAAAAGGGCAAGCGCTCTGAGGCCTGAAGGAGGGAGCTGGATAAACAGGCCTGTTCGTGTGTTGGCTGGTGGCCTGCTATGGTCAGTAGCCACCATCACCATAGCCAATATAATAGCAAATGCTTGAGCCAGGCACTGTGCTGACTGCTTTAGGCTCACTGCCTGCTTCTTAAGAACCCTATAAGGTAATCAGATACTATAATCATTATCCCCATTTTGCAGATGAGAATATTGAGGATCAGAAAGGATAAGTAACTTGCACAAGGTCCCACAGCTATTAAGTGCTGGTGTTCGGAATGAAAGGCAGAACTGTCACTCACTCCAAAGACCATATCCTCATCCAAGGAAATGAACGAAATCTTAATGGGGCAGGCCCCAATTTCTGGTGACAGATGACCTCGGGAAAGGGAGGTGAAGGGACCTAGACTGTGGCCCGGGGTTCAAGGAGGGTGAATAGTTTGTGCGCTGACACCCGAAAGGGGCAGGGCCCCCAACGGAGCGTGAAGCTCTGGGGTCTCAATCTCAAGGCCCGGTCCAAGGTGGGCGGAACGCGGGCGCCCCACTCACGTTGATGGACGGCCAGGACTGCGCGTGCTCGGCGTGGGCGTAGGCGGTGGCGGCTGGCGACTCGGGGATGGGGAAGCCCGCGCAGAAGGAGGCGCAGCGGATAGTGCCCACCTCCGGGCTGGGCGGGCTGGTGGGCACAGCCCACTCGTCCTCCTCCGACGGCTGCTTCTCGAAGCGCAGCCGGATGCCCTCGAAGGCGCGCCGCGGGCTGAGGGGCCTGCCGGGGCCGTAGAGCTCGCTGCCGTAGGCCCGGGGCTTGGGGAGCGTGGCCGCCTCGGCCTGCAGCCAGGGCGGGGAGGCGCCCATGTAGGCCGCGCCCTCCGCCAGCTCTGAGTAGCTGCGGCGGCCCTGGAAGCCGGCCTTCACGTGGTGGCTGGGCGGCTTGGCGTAGGCGCGCTCGGCCAGCGTCCTCTCGCCCGGCGGGGGCGGCGGCGGCGGCCTGGGCTGCGGGGCCGGGCAGCTGGGGGGCACCGGGGAACGGCGCTGCGGGCTGGGGGACTGGCACGGCGGCGGCACCGGCGAGCGGCGCTGTGGGACGGGCGACGGGCAGGAGGGCGAGGCCGGAGAGCGGCGCTGCTGCGGCGAGGGGCACGGGGGCACGGGAGAGCGGCGCTGGGGGACGGGGGACTGGCACGGGGGGCAAGGGGGAGCCGCTCGGGCAGGCGGGGAGGGGGAGGGGCACTGGGGGGCCGGCGAGTGGCGCTGTGACAGTGGCGAGTGCCTCTGGCCTGGAAAAGAAACCGGGACGGGGTCGGGGGACAAAAGTGCAGAGAGAAGACCTCAGAACTGGAGCGCCAGGGGCTTGCCCGGACCCATGCCCACCAACTCCAGGCCACAGGAAAGGAAATAAAGGGTGGTTCCCAGGACCAAGATGGTTGCCATGGCTACCGGCTCCTTCCCGGGTCCCGCCGCAGCCTCCCCTGCCCTGCCCCATCTCACCGCCACTCCGGGCCTGCTCCTGCAACAGAGTCCTCAAGATTTTCCCCTGTAGGGAACTCAACTCCCGAAGCCGGCCCAGCTCCTCTGTCAGCTCGGTGTAGGCCAGCGCCAAATTCACCCTGAAGTCAGAGGGCAGTGGGGAAGACAAGAAGGGCAGTGAGTCTACCGTCCCAGCTGTGGAGGAAGAACTGGCTCTGCCCCAGCATCTGGCCCCACCATGCTCCCTCCCACCCGCAGGGTGCTCCTACCCCAACTGCAGAAATCCTCCCTACCTTTAAGGTCCAGCTCAAAAGCCACCTCTTCCAGGGAACATGCTGAGACCCATTCCCTGGGCTAGGGCAGTGGTTCCCAGCCTAAGTGCAGGGACAGGGAACAGAGATTCCAAATCCCTGAATCCCTGCGTGCATCAGGCACTGTCCGTGGCCTGAACACAGCTCATACAGGTATGTGTGAATGTTTTTCTAATCTGTGCAAAAGCTGTGATGATGAATTGAAGCATGGATTCATTAAAAAGCTGTGCTGAATTTATAGTAGCTTCTGTCACTGTGAATTTTCTCAAGCAGTGCATACTAAAAGTGTTGTAAGTATAATCTGTGTACTGGGAGTGGGATCCATGAAGAGTCCTCACCTTTGAAAAGGTTGGGGACCCTGCTGCATAGAATAGCTCGTTCCATAAGTGAAGATGGTTTCCTGGCTGGTGGAGGTGCTAACTGATAAACTTAACCACAAGCCAACCCAATTCCATGTCCACTGCACCTGGCTCCACCTCAAAGCTGCCTCTGGGCTCTTTTCAGCCTTGCCCCTCCCAGGACCTCCTTGCTGTACAACTCCACCAAGGCCTTAACACTGAGATCTTTGTGAACAGTTGCTGTACACTGCACACTTGCAGGGAGTGCCAGTCACACCGGGCACTTCTCAAAGGCTGCCTTGTTCTAGAACTTTATGGGGAGTTCCTTGATGGTGAGGATTATGTCATTGTATTTATATTCCCAGCACCTTGTCCAGGGCGTGGAAACCAGCAGATGTTCAGTAAGTGGATAAGGCATTTGAGCCTCTCCCTCCATTTTTCTTTCTCCCTCCCTTTCTTCCTCCCTGCTTCCTGTTCAGGCATCTTGGGCACCCACCCTCATGGAGCTGGAACAGACTTGGCAAGGAACCTCACCCACTTCCTTTTCCCCTCCTTTCTAGGTCATTTGCAACCCAGAACCATGGAAGGTCATCACTCCACTGCTCTCTGCCTTCTCCCCCTGTGGCCTGCGAGGTCCCAGGAGCCCTCCCTGACCTTATGGGAGGCTCTGCCATGCCCTTGGGCCCTGCCTTCATCACTTTTCTGAGTGTGGACAGAGCTTTGAATCTCCCTGAAGGCAGAGATTTGGGTTTCTTTGGCTCTCCCCACCTCCAACTCCAGAAGGGACTCAGGAACTTAGTGGAAGCTGGAGCTGGGAGAAAATACCAGGTGTCACTCCACACAGATCTCCTCTCAGGGGAGGTCTTGTCCCAGGACAGAGAGGTCAAGGGGGCCCAAGTTCTAAAGCCTGGAGGGCCCTATCCCCATCCCATAGTGATGGACATGTGGATGGGAGAGTGTGAAGACAGCTGTGAGGCCAGGCTGATGAATGAGGAAAGGGGTGAATGAGCATAGGGGTGTGTGTGTGTGTGTGTGTGTGTGTGTGTCTAACCCTAAAGGAGAGGAGGGGAAGTCGTGAGGTCAGGGCTTCAGAGGGCAGGAAAAGAGAAGTGGAGAGGGCAGATGACTAGGCTCCCTGCTCCGCTCACTGGCTCTCTCTTACTAATCCTGGGGCCGAAACTGCCCCTCCCACAAGACTATTTTTAACCCATTTGGGCCAAAGCCAAATTACTGCAAATGGGCCAGGTCTCTGGGAGACAGCCCTCTTCTTAGGGAGGGAGAGTCCTTGCCACCCATCTGATGGTGAGCAGGGCTGGGCAGGCAGAGAGTCCTAGAAGCTGCTGCTGAGACCCTGCGGCCTCCATCCCATCACATCTCAGCCCTTGTTTTTGTTAAATGTGTCCTGTGCCCCCTCACCCTCAGCTCATGGGTCTGTGGGAAGAAACGGCGTCTCCCCGATCAGACTGGGAGGTCCAGGTGTGTCCCACATCAAATTGGGGACTCCCTAAGGGAAGGCTCCCCCTCCAGACCGAGGACATCTGTGGGCAGGAGCTCTGTGTCCCCCATCAGACTGGGGGCTTTCGGAGGGCAGGATCATGCTATCTCCTTGACAGCAGGGGCAGGAGAGGGCTCTGGGCAGGGCACAGACAGTGTGTGGTCCTCTATCCACACAGCCAAAGCTTCTCTCCCCATCCACTTTCACTGCTGTATCTCAGGCGACAGATACAGGTCGTTGTTTTCACACCCCTCCTCAGAAATCTCACCTGCCACACTCAGTTCCCAGGCCCCTGTCACTCCCCTGCTTACCTCCCTCCCCTTGTCAGGAGCTACTCCAGTTTCTACCACCCAGCCCCTGTCATCCTTCTCACAGTGAAACAGACAGGGTGGCCAAAAATGGAAGGAAGAAGCCCCTGGCCCAGAATGCCCAGCCCCTCTCCCAGCTCTGCCCCCTGGGGCCTGAGGCAGGGGGGTTCTGTCCACTCAGAACTTCAGGCAACCCTCACAAAGACTGCTAAGTCCCATGCAAGGTGATTGACCTGACCTCCTCCTGATGCCCCATGGCCTTTTGGGACCTCCCCCTTCATTGAGTGTCTCTCTCCATCTCAAGATGCACAGGCCTGGGCCGCTGAAGATGCTAACGACCTGAATGACTCACTGAAAACACTGCCAATTCAGTGGAAAAAAAAATCTCAACTTCACAACACAACCAAGAGTTGCACACGTGCACCGAAATACACATTCCATTTCCTGGCTTCCTGGCCCACACCTGAGCGCTTTTTCACCATCATGACTCTTTGGGAAGAATGGGTCAGGTAAATGGCAGCAGATGGCTGCATCTGGATGCTGCTTTATTGCTTACATGATAGGAAAAAGTTCTGAGTCTTTCAGAACCTAGGAGGCACCCAGAGAGAAAAGAATCAGATGATCTGTATGAGTGCTCACCCCAGGCCAGGCACTCTGCTGAAAACTTTATTCATCTCCACAACAACCCTTCGACATTGCGACTGTTACCTTCATTTTAGGGATGAGAAAACTGAGGCTTACAGAGGTTAAGTTACTTGACCAAAATCACAAAGCCTACTAGTAATGGAGTTGCTGGGATGGGAGCTCTGTCCCCTAGACTCCAAAGTCCAGGCTACTGACCATTATGCTATACTGTCCCCCAAAGAATCGGGAAGGAGGGGAGAGGAAAGGCAAGGCAGCAGCAGAAGGGAAAGACAAAGAGGAGGCGGGGGCTGGGGACATTGGCAGTGGCCTGGAAGCCCTGAGAATCACCACCCCTTCCTTGGGGGTGATAGGCACATGTGGAAATGGAAGATCAGAGCAATTAAGAGGCTGGCTCAAGGTCACAGAGTGGCAGTGGCACACAGCAGATTCAAACGCAGGTTCTTGGCACCTCAAGCTGGCAACTTCGGAGGTGCCAGAGAGCAAATGGCAGAGCTGGCATGAAGGAGGGCCCCCTGGGCTGCGAATATTCCATCCTTCACATCCTTTCATTCAGTCTTTCCACGAATAATTCACGGATCTCACACACTTTTCCAGAAACGATAATCATCATTGTACTGTTAAAGCAACTGAGATCAGTAAGGTCTGTGACCTAAGCGACCTCCTCTGTAAAAGGCCTCTTTCTGCCCAAACCAGCTGCAAGACACTTGAGATCTCGCATGCTCCGTGCTGCCCTGGAGCCAGGTGAGGATGCCTCAGGGTCAGAGTTCAGGTTAGTGCGGTGTCACGGTGTCACGGCATTAGAGCTGGGGACGGCCTTGAGGACAGGATTAAAGGAGCCAGCGTCAGACTAGGAGTGGGGTTGATGTAGCACGTGGCCAAAATTATGGACAGAGTTGAGGATCAGGATCAGGAATAGGGTTAGAGTCAGGGATGGGAGCAGTAAAAGGGTTAGGATTAGGGTTAGGTTTAGAGCTGTTCATCTGGTCAGCATCATTGTCTGATACAGAATTGGGAGGAAAACAGAAATCCAACCTTCCTGGGCCCTTCCATCCTTGCTTGAAGCTGCCCCCCGCTGCCCCAGCCACCTCACCCCTGTGGGTGAATTTAGGGACCAAACTTTCCACCACCCACAGGCACACCCAGCATCAGTCTTCCCGCCCGACCCTCGGGGAGGGGACCACAGGCACCGGGCCGTGGAGCGGACTTGAGGTTGCGGGCCGGTGGGGAGGAGGAAGTTGCTTTGCAACAACCCAGTGCTCCACCACTTCCTTTCGGGCGCCTTGAGCCCCTTCACTCTCCTCGACCAGCTATGACTGGTGGGGTCCCCAAAGCCTGGCTCTTCGTGGCAGCCCCTGCCACCAATCCACCAGAGCTCCCGGGTCTAGAAAGCCGTCCCAGATGCAGCTGATTGGAGCAGCTCAGGGCTAGGCCTGGAAACCAGAGTTCCCACATAGGCGGGGTGCCCAGAGATCCCAGTTGGCCTAGGACTGTCCCGGTTCACACTAGTTGCCCCAGCATAATTATTAATAGTGCCCCCTTTCAGTTTCAAAAGTGATCCAGTCTGGTCAACAAATCACACAGTCGTCCCTCATATAAGGGCCTTCTACCTGAAGAAGAACCTGAACCAGAAACACACCACCGAGGCGCCATCACCCCATCTGCTCAGGACCCACTTGGCATCTGCACTGAACTTCTTACTGAACTTCTCAGATTACTTCACTTCTCTGCACCTCAGTTTGCTCATCTGTAAAAGGGGGATGATACCTACATCGCGTTTGTGAGAATGAAATGAGATTTTGTAGGTAAATTGCTCACATAGTGTCTGGCATGGACAAAAAAAGTTCAGGGGAGTGCCTAGGAGACAAGTGGAGAAAGGGGGATACTTGCTTTGAGACTTTTCTTGGAGACACCAGCCTAGTGGCTTCAGTTTAAGGAGGGAAGATGGGCGTTTCCCATCGAGGAAGAGGGCGCGGGCACGAGCTGCCCCCGACCCTGCTGGCAGGCAAAGCACCAAGGACTAGGGCTGAAAGCCCACACATCCCTCAGACTCGCCTAGAGCCCTTCACCAGGCTCTGGGAGCCCCCGAGGCTGCAAGTGCTCAGGGGTTAACTCCGGTGAGTGCAGCGAGGGTGCCCTGGCCGAAGGAGACTTGAAAGAAAGGAAGTAGGGAGGGTGAGAAGCGTGAAGGGGGAGGCCCTGGGCCTGCTGGTTCTGGGGCATGAGGCTACGCTCAGGGTATGCGGGGGTCTCCGACTTCCGTCCTGACCCACCCCACGCTGCCCTTGACCTCCGTGCAGAGTTTCCATCCTCTCTCTCGAGTTCACACTTCTTCCCACCACTAACCGCAGCCCACGCAGAGGCTTGTGGGTGGAGAGAGGGGTGGGGGGGAGGTGGTGCGGAAAAGGGCCCGGGCTGCAGCGCTGAGCCCCCAGCGTTGGGAAGAAAGAAAGGCCTACAGTTTTTCCCTCATTGCCCATACTGAGTCCCCATCTTCTCCTAGATGGACCCTGCACAGATGAGCCCACCCTTACTGGGTCCTCATTCCCCTCACAGACCCCCTGTCCCCTCAGAGCCCTTATCCCCCTCAAGGAGTCCCCTCCTAATTTCCCCTCCCCCTCAGCATGGCCACAGCCTTGAAAAGGCCCCACTCTGGAACCCCAGGCTGGGGAGCTGGGCCCAGAGAGAAAGGGGCCGTGGGTGCTGCACCTCCCACCTGGGCTGCGACCCCCCTAAGGGGTCTTCACCTCCCTGTGTATCCTCAGGAGCAGGGTGGGCTCTGCTCCCACTGCCTCCCTCATCACTGCCTTTGGCCTCTGCGTGACCCCCAGTGGCTCTTCCTCTGGGGCAATTTGTCTCCCTGGGCTCTGTCCCCAGGAGCTAGGTTAACCAAACCATGGGTTTCCCAGGGGGTCAGACCTGGAGGGGAGTAGTCTGGCTCAGTCTGATCTGGGTGTCTGTTTGCATGGGAACGTTAACGGCCAAAACTTGTGGGCCAGGGGCTGGGAAGGAAGGGACTGGGAAACCCTAGGGCTGGGGCTAGGACCCAGGGAAGGGAATCAATAGAGATGGGGATGGGGGCAGTTAACCTTGAGGACTCCCGCAATAAAACTGGCTGCCCTGGAGGTGTCTAGACCAAGACAGGGGGGCATACATACATACAGAATTCACCATACAGAAGACTCCCGCCTAAGAGTGGGCTGAACTCAGGAATTGTGTGTCCCCCTCCTCAGCCTTCACATCCTGGTCCTCCTCACCCCAGCCACACCACCAACCTGGGTCATCCAGCCTCGACACTCACTCCACTCCCAGAAAAGCCTACTTGTAAAATTCCGACCAGCCTGGAAAGTCAGGTGGAAACAGAAGGAAGAGGGGCGCTAGTGGGGGAAGAAATGCTGAAAGCAAGTGACTGAGGCTTCCTTGGGTGGGAGGACAGGGGAGGGAGCACTCGGGAAGCAGCCTATTACCAAAAGGAGCTGAGTTTATAAGAAAATAAAACTACCGGGGGAGTGAGGACTTCCTCTGAGAATTAACGCTTGCCAAACTAGGGCTGTCCAGAGATGCTCGCTCGGCCTGAAAGGAAGCGTGTGGCTGGGCAGCAGGGCCTGGCTGGCTCCAGATGCAGAGATCTGGGAGGCTGGAGGCAGAGCGGAATCAGAGGGAAGGAGGGGAGGAGCCAGGAGGTGGCCTCTGGTAAGCCTGTAGGGCCAGTCCCCAAGCAGAGCCTAGCTCCCTCCAGCCAAAGGGCCTGAGAAGGGCAGGCGCCTTGGGAGAGAGAGAGGGAAGGGGCTGCTCTTGTTAGAATGGGCAGCGTGGATGGTACGGCCTCCTAGTCCCTTATGGGGTGGGCTTCCTTTCACTCATAAAATACAACCTTGGCCCCTGGGAGCCACTGCCTCTTCTCTGCCTCTACCCACCGCCTCTCCTATCTCCCAGCATTGACTGGCCCCTGAGCCTGTGGAATCCAGAGAGGTAGAGTCCAAGTCAGTAAAGAAAGGTCCCTGGGATTCAAAGCCTGAAAAGCCAGACTCCAGCCCCACCAAAATGTCCTCCCTTGGAGTTCTACCAATTCAGGGAGATTCACTGTTGGTTTGATAAGAGGGGACTGGGTTCAGTGACCCACAAAGGGCCCTACAGCATGACTTCTGGGAGAAGCTAGGATTGGAGAATGTGTATGTGTGTGTGTGTGTGTGTGTGTGTGTGTGTGTGTGTGTTCCAGGTCTGGGCACATGGGCTATGATGGGCCCCAAGCCCCAGCCACAAGCTAGGGTGGACCCTCTCCACAAAGGCCTAGCCGAGGGGTCCCACCCACCAGTCCCACAAACTGCGTTCTCACCACCTCCCCAGCTATCACAGCTCCACCCAAGCCCTCACCCTAAGGTGGGGAGGTAGGCGAGGGGTATCCCCAGTTGGCCAGAGGCTGGGAGGAAGATGAGGAAGAAGCCTGCTGGGCAGGAGACCTCTGGAGCCCTGGAGCTGGGTATGCTGTGCGTTGGGGGGTTGGTTCCTGCCCCTCTCTGGGCCTCAGTCTTCTCCTCCAATTAGAGTAGGGAGTCTGTGCCACACAGCTCATCTTAGGGGAGAGGACTTAGGCGGAAAGAGGTTTGAGCTCTGTTTCTCAGAAAGTGGGAGAGGGTGAGTTCAGTGCGGATGTGGAAGGCACCAGGTTCCACTGTTGCCGGGTGGCTGCTCACTCCTCCCTTGCTGCCCAGTGCCCCCCTGGAGGCCCCAACACTGGGTCCCCCACCAACACAGCTCCCTTGCCACTCTCTGCTGCCCCCTTCTTGGTAGGATTCCAAGGGAGCACCTCAGCAGAGCAGATTCTAACTCCCCACCCCATGGCTGTGTGAACCCAAGGAAGCCTCTCCTGTCTCTAAGCCTCAGGCTTCTCTCTCCTGAGATCAGCAGACAAGGCCTAACAAATCCCGAGAAACACCACCTCCCTCTTCCTCACTACGGAGGGGAGGGTGAACCCAACTCACTGGGCCTTGTCACTGCAATAGAAAATGGGGCCCTACGGAGGCCCAAAAGCTCAGCAGGGGATGTTACGCTGGACACAGCGACAAAGCAGCCGAGTGTCACTTAGCCCCAGCATCTCCAGAAGATACAGGCTTGGGCCCCAGAGGAAAGCAAAGGGAATGTCCCAGATCCCACTCAAGAACCACACCTCCTGGGAGTCGAGACCAGCCTGACCAACATGGAGAAACCCCATTTTCTACTAAAAATAAAATTAAAAAAATTAGTTGGGCGTGGTGGTGTATGCCTGTAATCCCAGCTACTCGGGAGGCTGAGGCAGGAGAGTTGCTTGAACCCGGGAAGCAGAGGTTGCGGCAAGCCAAGATCACACCACTGCACTCCAGCTTGGGCAACAAGAGCAAAACTCTGTCTCCAAAAAAACAAACAAACAAAAAAAGAACCCCACCTCCTTCCTATGAAGGATGCACACAGAGCAACAGCAGCCCAGACACTACATCCCTGAGGGCTGGGTGGGGAGGTCTCCCAAACATCACGGAGGGACGAAAGGCAAACCTAGGGGGCCCAGGGTTACCAATGTGACTTACTGATCGTCCCCAACTCTTTTCACCCATGCCATGTCCCGCTCCGACTGGTTGGAGGCCAGATCCTAAGGAAGAAGATGGAGAGGTCAGAGCCCAAGCTCACCCCTGCCAGGGCCCTTCTCTACCGTTCCCTGGGCCAGTCTGCACACAGTGGGGAAGGTCCAGCCCTGGACCTCCAGAAGCTATTCCAGGTCCCTGCATTTACCTGGGCCCGGGTCTCCTGCAGCTGCTTCAGCTCCCCCTGCAGCCGCTCACACTCTGCCTGGAGCTGCTCCTCCCGGAGCTGAGCCCCCCGGGCCTCTCCCTGCGCTGCCTCCAAAGCCTCTTCTAGCCGCCGCCGCTCCAGGTCACTCACACTGGGTGTGGGGCCCGGCCAGCCTGCTGTCGGTGGACAGGACAACGTCAGGTGGGCTCAGCTGCCTCCTCCAGCTCCCAGAGCCACACAGAGTGAAACAGGGGAGGATGCAGCATGGAGGATTCAAGAGAGAAGCCAGGACAGCTAGCCAAGGAGGGATGACCGCGACAAGGGCAGCGAGGAAAGATGGGCTGAGCCGCATTTCTAATCTTCCTGGAGGCCAGGAAAAAAATAAGATGGGCTCTTGAAGGCTTTACTGGCCAGACTCAAGTCTAGAGCTTCTGCAGGGGCCTCTCCTAGTCACAGCCAGAGAAGGGGCAGGGGGACTCTGGGTGGGGGTGCCCTCTGCTGGCAGGCGCAGGAATTGCAACGAGGTGGTCGGAATGCCCGAGTTAGAAGGGGAGAAATTAGGGTAACAGTGCGGTGAGGTGAGGGGACAGCAGGTAAGGGAGGATGGGGTGATTATGGAGAAATAGATTATATTACAAATGGGATGGTAAGTAAGCGGGAGGTGTCTAGGAATGCTGAAATGGGGGTTGGGGACTAGGAGGTGAGTAAGTTGGGGTCACTGAGATCTCACCATGACTCAAACCAGATCCCCCTCTCAGTGCCAGGTAGTGCAGGTCCAAATCAGCGCAGGGCGGCGCGGGGGCTGGCGGCGGGCTCAGGTTAGAGAAGGCTGCATCTCGGAGGCCTTGCTGTTGCTGCAGCTGCTGCTCCAAACCACAGATCTGGCGCAGGTGCGTCTCCACCAGGGCCCTCTGGAGAGAGAGACAGAGGTGAGGGTCTGTACAGGCCCAGGACTTCCCCATGTCTGGAGAGTCATCACCCCAAACTACAGCAGAGGCCCCAGATCACATGTTCCAAGCCCACTCTCCAAGTGGCCGTGAGTGCGAAGTCTCGTCTCAGCCACCTCAATGCAGCTGTTGAGGGCTGTTGCCCCTGGCTAGGTCAAGTTAATGCCCCTGCTCTGTCATTAACACACAGGGACACTTAAAAGAACACTCAGCCCCCCTGTTTGGAGGCCAGTCCCCCTCAGGAGCATCAGAACTTCCATTTGCATACGTGACAAGAGCTTCCGGGCTTCACACACCTGTTCCATAAAATGGGGATAACAGTCCCATACTCATCTCTTAGGGTTGTTTTGAGATTTAAAATGAGCTAGTGTATGCCAGGTGAAAAGAACAGTGCCTGGCACACCCTGAGTGCCACATAAATATCTGTGATTATGAAGGCAAAGCATCTATATATGAATGCCCCATCACCCTCACTACAGCCTGGTGAGGGTGTTAATATTTGCCCCACTTTTCAGAGGAGGGATAGAGGCTAAGTGACTTAACTGAGGTCATGGCTTGGGGTTGGCTGAGACCATGTCTCCTGATTTTTTTTTTTTTTTTTTGGAGACAGGGTCTGGCTCTGTCACCCCGGCTGGAGTGCAGTGGCTCGATCTTGGCTCACCAAAGCTTCCACCTCCTGGGCTAAAGTGATTCTCCCACCTCAGCTCCCTGAGTAGCTGGGACCACAAGCGTGCACCACCACGCCTGGCTAACTTCTTTTTTGTATTTTTTGTAGAGATAGGGTTTTGCTATGTTGCCCAGGCTGGTCTCAAACTCCCTGACCTCTCAAAGTGCTGAGATTAGAGCCATGAGCCACCATGCCTGGCCTGTCTCTTGATTTTGACCTGCTCATCAGCACAGCCACACCCTGACTCAGAAGCACACCCAAGCACAGGCCCATTCTAGCAGTCACACACTCCTGGTCACCTCTGCCCTCACCCTCACAGCCTCCCGGGGCAGTGCTCACGGGCACAGGGTCACCCCAGCGTGACAGCCAGGCATACACACAGAGACAGAGGTTCTCACAGGGCCACTGCATGGCCAGGATGCACACAGTCACTGCAACATGGATAGCACATGCAGTCTCCCTCACAAGGGCAAACGGGCGGGCACTCACAGATATACATGAACACAAGCAGGGCACATACAAGTGGTGTGTGACACATGGGATTGCATACTGTCACAGGCTGGAATCCTCACACACAGAACTAAATGCACACATGCACACACACAACCAGCACAATCCAGCGCGACAACTTCAAGCACCCCTGGCTCCCCAGGCCTCACCATCTCCCCAAGCTCCGTCTCCAAGTCGCTCTTCTCCACACAGAGTTTCTCATAGGCCTGGATCATCTCTCCAAGCTGTTCTTCCTGCTCCTTGTTCTTCTGTAACTGGATGAGGCCCAGAGGGCCCCACCACAGGGTCAGTCCCACACTGGACTTGGGGCTGGGAAGCTCACTGCACCTCCCCACCCCCACTCCCAGCACCCTACGGAGGTGCAGGAGCAGCTGCAGCTGGTCTTAGGGACGACCTGGACATCTCTAATCAAAGGGGCAGAGGCCAGATCCTGGGGGGTGTGGAGGGAAGGGTATCAGAAACAGACTGGAGCAAGATGCGCAGGGGGTGCGCCCAGCCTGGGAGGCTCACCTCGTGCTGGAACTGGTTGAGCCGTTGCTGCAGGCTGACCTTCTCCACCTCCAGCAGGGAGCCATCCTTGATTTCATACAGAGAAAAGCCATGCTCCTCTCCAAAGTCACTGATCAGTGGGTACTGCGGGTGGGGTAGGGCTTCAGGAGAGCGGGTTCCCGGATGCCCAGCCCAGGCCTCAGCCTGGCTGTGCCCCCAACCCCACAACCTGCCTCAGACCCTTGACCCTCCTTCTCCTTGGCTAGTGGGATCCCAATTCCCATGGGCCTGCAGCCATCTCCCACCCACCAGATCTGTTTTAGATCCCAGATCCAGCCCTTCCAAAGCCGACAGGAGACAGTCGGCATCCAGAACAGCCACATCTCTCATGGGAGACCCTCAAGTTCCCAAGAGTCTGCACAGTGACCCCTCTTTTGAATCCCTGGTATCTGCCAGATTCTCAGTACCCCTCCCCACCCCACACACACTGTCAGGCGCACCCTCCTCTCCAAGGTCTGACCTTGATCTCGTAGACTTTGAGGCGGCGTCGGAGGGTGGCGTTCTCCCTCTCCAGGCCCCCCAGCCGTTCCTTGATGTCTCCGTAAGCCGTGATGAGGGCAAAGTGGGAGGCAGAGCACATGTCGTCCCCAAGCGAGGGGTCTCCGGGACCGTCTAGCCACACTTCACTGGGCCCCAGGGCCTCCTGCGTCAGTATGCTGATGTCGTCCTCGAACATGGACTCCATGGCGAGGGCCGGGCCACGGCCCACACAGGGCCTCCTGGGAGAGCAGGAGCAACCGTGGACAGGGCCGTCTGTCTAGGGTTTGTCCCTGGTACCCCTCTCCCTGGCTCCGCACGCCCTGGGGCCGGCTGAAATGCAACTCAAAAGCTTTCTGCCCCAAGCTCAGCGGGGACTCCCATGGCCCATTCCCAGACTCCTCAGCCCCATCCTCTCTGCCGCCTTGGGGAAAACGGACTGGAACCAGGTGAAGACCCCGCTGCCAGGGTGTTGACAAGTAGGGACAAGTAAACCAGGCCGGCAGCAGGGACAGGCTCCTGCCAGAACCCAGGGAGACCTGTGGATGGGAGAGGGCTGCCTTCCCAGCCGGGCCGGGCCCAGTCCTTAGCGCTTCTCCACCCCAGGCCTTACTTCCCCAAATACCTCGCCGCCAAGCTCCTTAGCCTGGGCCTCTGGCACCCCAGCTCCTCCCCAAGGAAGGCCCAGAGCTGCGCGAGGGTCGGCCCCTCCACAGTCGGCACGCCCTCGGCTGCACCCCCGCCCAACTTCCCCACTTCCTCCCGCAGGATCCCAGAGTTCAGGAAAAGGAAGCGCCTCCCCCGGGCGCTCCGGGGTTGTGGCAGCCGTCCAGGACCCCTTGGCCCCTGACCTGGGACCCACAGGAAGTCCTTGGCTGAGTGTCACGGGGCGCAAACTGGGGAAGGGGGCCCAGGTGGAGGGGGACGCGAACGAATTCCCAAGGCCGTCTCAGGGTGCCTGCGCGCCGGGAAATGGGGAACCCTACGAGGGGGCAGGAATGACTCAGGCTCCCGAAAGCAGGAGTAGGCAGTGAGGGGGTGCGTGTGTACTTCTCGCGGGCCTGGTTATGAATGTGTGTCTGGGGTTGGCGTGTGGGGGGGGTGTGCGTCTGTGAATGAGTGTAGGTGTGTCAGTCAATGAGTGCCTTCAGGGTCGCAGGGGCGTCGGGACGGAGTGGGGCAGCGGTCGGGAGGCTGGTGTGTGTGCACGCGTGCGTGAGCGCGTGGGCAGGGTGGCACGTTGGGGCCGCGTGTCACGTGAGACGCGAGGGGACTGTCCGAGGTGTGTGCGCGCGCTGAAGCGTGTGTGCGCCCCGGAGAGGGGGCTTGGCGGGGAGCTGTGAGTTCAGACAGCGGGGCCCCCAGATCCGGCTGCAGGAGCTTGGGATGCAAAGGGCTCCGGCGCAAGCTCCAATTCAATCCCCCGCCATCCCCCGCCACCCACAGGCCCATCTAAGTGCCAGGGAAACGCGAGTGACTGGGTCTGAGTAAGGAGTGTGTGCGCGCGTTTGTAAGGCCGGCCCCACCTTTAACCCTCTACTTCCCACGCCATCCCCTCCCCCCAGCTCCGCGCGCCAGCGCTCACACCCCCAGACCCCTGCCCGCCCCGCTGCGCCCACACCCCTAGCGGGGCTCTGTCCCCGAGGCCGCCCCACAAATGCCTCTTTCCTCCGCATTCCTCTCTGGGCCCAGCGCCCGGATGAGCGCAATGGAAGGGGGCTGGGGAAGGGGTGCGTGCCTCGGTCGGCCCGGGCCCCTCCTGCGGCTCCTTTAAGAGCCGCCCTTTAAACCCCTTTCGCTCGGCCGACAGAAATTGTCGCCCCTCCCCTCTCGGGGACCGAGACCACTCAGCCCCCTTCCCCACAGCCGGCCGGGCCCGGGGCCCCCGGACACCCTCTCGGGGCCGGGGAAGGGGCTCCGGGGGTGGAGCGGCCTGAGAAGCGGCGGCGGAGAGGGACGCGAGGGGATGCGGCCGGCCGACGCCGGACCCCTTCCCTCCCAGCCATCCCGTGCGGCTGCCAGCCGCTCTCCCGCCGCCTCCTCCTGCCCACCCCGCGACCCCCGAGGCCCGACCCAGGCGCCGCTCCCCTCCCCACGCCCTAGCCCCAGCCGGGGACTCACAGCTGCTGCCGGTTCCTGCTTGTAATCGCAGCTTACCCCCTCCGCCTGCTCCCTCCCCAAACGGGCACCAGTGCCCCCACCCCCCTGGCACCGCGCTCTGCTCCTCGCCCTGTCGCCGCCGCCGGGTCTCTCCCCACCCCCCCCCCCGCCCCCCACCCCCCTCCCCCCCGCCCGCCCCGCTCCTCCTCCGCCGCCGCCGCCGCCTCCGCCTCCTCCTCCCCGGCTGCTCCGGGTTTCTCCAGCTGGGAAGGCGCCCTGGACCCCGCCGCTGCCACCACCACGTGGTGACGGGCGGCGGCCCCCACGGTGCGGCCCCTCCTGGCAGCGCGCCCGGAGCCCACCGGCTCCCTGTGGCGCCCGCAGCCCGCGCTGGCGCCCCCTCCCCGACGCCTCCCGGCGCAGTGTGGCGTGGTGGCGTGTGTTGGGGGCGTCTGCGGTCAGTGCAGGGGCCGGGCTGGTGCTTTGGTTGTTTTGGTTGTTTAGTTATGGGCTGTATATTTGGGGAGGAAACGGGGCTGTTTATTTTGATTTTTTTTTTTTTTTAATCTTTGCGCTTTTGAGAAGGAAATCATTAGACCTACTCTTCGTTGTTCCTGGAAAAAGGGGCATTGCTGCGATAAATACATTGATCATAGGGTACAGAGAGATTAGAGTCAAAGCTGTCACTTCTTTGGAAGTGAGAGTGAACTAAGGAGGTCAAAGGTTCATTCATGAAGAAGGACAGCCATCCCCCTTCCCACACACCACTCCCCGGCCACCCTCAAGTACCCACAGGTCAAGGAAATGAAGAAACAACAGATTTCACCCTGTCCACAAAGATTATTTGAGCACCTGCCAAACTCCCGGGCAAGAGAAACAAGTTTTTTGCTACTTTCCTGCTGTGTGACCTTGGGCAAGTTACCTTAACCTTTCTAAGCTGGAGATCAGGCCCCACCTAAGCACTCTCATGGAGGAAGAATGGGAATCAGAACTAAATACAGCAGCCTGCGAATGCTCAGGAAGTGTTAACGAGTCATTTTGAGTATTGCCTGGTGGATTAAACAATGTGGACAGAGGCATGGTCAGCCTAGCTGCAGGTAGGGAATGATCAGGGGAACCGTGGAGGACTCTGGCTAAAGAGCATCCTCTGTGGACAGGGAGGCAAAGCCCGGAAGCAGGGGATAAGCTGGGCGGGGGCTTTTGGCAGATTTAGGCTTTAACTGTGAAGACTGCTGGGAACCTGAGCCTACCTTTTTGGATCCTGAGGTGGTGTAGGGGGTGGGAATCTCCCAGGGGAAGGATGGAAGGAAAAGGCTTCTTGCTCTCTCTGAGCTTTGAAAAGCAGCAGTTGCCATCTTTCCTCACTGCTGGGAGAAAATTGGACTGAGAGGTGAGCTTCTACCAGGAGAGCCAGCCAGAGCTCTAGACTTGTTCTCTTCATAGAAGGGGGGATTCTCAGTGGCTTCGTTCCTCCTCCTCCTGCTGGGTTCCCTTTCAGTCTTTCCTGCCAGCACCAGCTCCCTTTTGTAGTCCAGAACAGGAAGGCAGGTCAGCCACTTGTTCTCTGAGGCACTAGCTTTCTCTGAGCCATGTGGGTTGACCCCTCTACCCTTTAGATATGAAGGCAAACCAGTGGGGACATCTGTCACCCACTAATCCCAAGGGCTAGGCAGATATTCCTTTCCCTAACACTCCCCAAGATCTCTTCTGAAGCAAGGGACCAGGCAAAAGATTGGCGGCTAGGCTAGGGGGTGTAGGGTTTTCTCTGGGACCCTCAGTGATCTTGGACTTGGCCACAAACAGGACCCATGAGACCAACTGGCAAGCTCTCCCTCACTGGAAAAGGTAATGGGTCCCAGGACCCTCTAAGCACACACTCTCTGGGATGAGTCATCAGCCCCTGCTGCTGCTTGGACGCTCAGGGCCTAATTGAGTCACCTGGCGGGGTGCAGCCAAATGGTTCTATCCTTGGTTCTAGGTGATTGGTAGCAAAAGTTCAACAGAGATTAGGCCTGGTTTAGGTGCCCTAAAATCCTCCCCCTCCTCCAATCTGGACCTGATCTCACTGCATTCTCCATTTCTAGTTCTGCTGCTCATACCAGGCAGTTCTGAGAGCAGGGATTACCATTCTTGTATTCTACGTGCCCTGAGGGTTGGTACCTGCTCATTGTATATTTATTCCGCAAAGGTTTCTTGAACATGTATTATGTGCTGCTGGGTACTAAGAATACAGTGCTGAACATGTCTCTGACAGGTATACATGTCTCTTGCTCTCGTGGAACTTGCAGTATGGTAGAGAAGTCAGAAAAATAAAAAGACGAATAAGTAAAACCACTAGAAATTGTGACAAAGGGCCAGGCACAGTGGCTCATGCCTGTAATCCCAGAACTTTGGGGGGCCGAGGCAGGCGGATCACCTGAGGTCAGGGCTTTGAGACTAGCCTGACCAACATAGGGAAACCCATCTCTACTAAAAATGCAAAAGTTACCCGGGCATGATGGTGGGTCCCTGTAGTCCCAGCTACTTGGGAGGCTGAAGCAGAATAATTGCTTGAACCCAGGAGGTGGAGGTTGCAGTGAGCTGAGATGACCCCATTGCACTCCAGCCTGGGCAACAAGAGTGAAACTCTGTCTCAAAAAAAAAAAAAAAGAAAGAAAGAGATTGTGATAAAGGATAAAAAAGAAACACCAAGGGGCAGCGCTAGAGAAGAATGGGAGGGTGGGATCTGCTTCACAGTATTCAGAGAAGGTCTCTTTGATGAGCTCTTATGTTTTTTTTTGGTTTTGTTTTTGTTTTTGTTTTTTTTTTAAAGACAGGGTCTTGCTCTGGCCCCCAGGCTGGAGTGCAGTGGTGCGATTTTGGCTCACTGCAGCTTCGCCCTCCTGGACTCAGGTGATCCTCCCACCTCAGTCTCCGGGCGTGGTGGTTTGCACCTCAGCTGGGACTACAGGCGCACGCCACACGCCCGGCTAATTTTTGTATTTTTTGTAGAGACAAGGTTTCACCATGTTGCCCAGGCTGTTCTTGAACTCCTGGGTTCAAACCATCCACCTGCCTCGGCCTCCCAAAGTACTGTGATTACAGGCATGAGCCACCGCACCTGGCTAAGCTAAATCTTAAAAGAGTAAGAAAGTATATTCTTTGTTGAATGAGTAAATAAATGAGGCAGTGTGACTTAGGACTAACTACTTCACTTTTCTAGGCCTGTTTCCTCATCTGAGAAAGCTAAACATTGGTCTGAATCCCTTTTAAGAGCCCCTGATATTGGCAGGGCTCATCATGGTGGAGACAATAATAGGGGGTATAGTGAAGGGGATTGGAGCCATGGTGGGAGGAGAGTGGGGAAAGTGGTGGACAGTGATCAGGCGTGAGTTGTAAAACATTTCTAAATGGTCTTCACAGGCGTGGTAACAGAAGACCCACCTCCAATCGTTACGGTAGGAGAGACAGTGCAAAGGCAGGTCCCCAGAGCTGGCCCTGCCAGTGTTTCCTCCTTGGAAACCACCAGGGAGAGACTCTCCCACTCCCATGACTCTTGCTCTGGAGAAAGACTTTGTCTTTCCTGTCCCATTATTGCCTGAAAAGAGTAGGAGGAGGTGACATTAGCAGCCAGTTAAAGAGGCTGAATCAAAATAAAACCCAGATGACTCAAATGGAACCCTGGCGGGCAGGAAAATTGATTAACCCCATGTGACAATGCAGGATCTGGGTGCCACCTTCGCCCTCCAGTTCCAGACCCCAGAAAATGGGCCATTGACCATGCAAGCATCCTAGAACTCCAACTGTAGCTGCAGGTGTTCCATCAGATTGGAGGGTAGGGCAGTGGTAGAAAGACATTCCTTCACCATGTCCCCAAATTCCTGTGGAGGTAATGCAGAGCCTCTAATTGAATTAGTAGGGTTTGGGAGAGAATAGAGTGTTTTGTTTTTGTTTTCTTTTTATTTGAGACAGAGTTTCGCTCTTGTTGCCCAGGCATAACCTCTGCCTCCCGGGTCCAAGCGACTCTCCTGCCTCAGCCTCCCGAGTTGCTGGGATTACAGGCCTGTGCCACCACGCCTGGCTAATTTTGTATTTTTTGTAGAGACGGGATTTCTCCATGTTGGTCAGGCTGGTCTCGAACTCCCAACCTCAGGTGATCTGCCCGCCTCGGCCTCCCAAAGTGCTGGGATTACAGGCATGAGCCACCACACCCAGATTTTTTTTTTTTTATAATTCTGTATGTACTTCATTTTTATCCACAGCCATGTTCTTTTCTGCTGTCTCCCAAACAATTTTTTAAAAAGTTACATTGAATTATTGAATATTGACTATTTCTTATCCATCAGAATGTGAGCTCCACAGGAAGATTTTGTTTGCTTAGTTCACTGCTATATCCCCATTGTCTCCTGGCACGTAAACAGTTGTTTGGTAAGTGCAGTAGCGCAATCACATCTCACTGCAGACTTGATCGCCTGGGCCCAAGTGATCCTCCTGCCTCATCCTCCCACTACACCTGGGTAATGTGTTTTTTTGTTTTCACTTTTGTTTTGAGACGGAGTTTCGCTCTTGTCGCCCAGGCTGGAGTACAATGGCGCGATCTCAGCTCACCACAACCTCCACCTCCCAGGTTCAAGTGATTCTCCTGCCTTGGCCTCCTGAGTAGCTGGGATTATAGGCATGCGCCATCACGCCCGGCTAATTTTGTATTTTTAGTAGAGACGGGGTTTCACCATGTTGGTCAGGCCTGTCTCAAACTCCTGACCTCAGGTGATCCACCTGCCTTGGCCTCCCAAAGCGCTGGGATTACAGGCGTGAGTCACTGCACTGGGCCTTTTTTTTTTTTGAGACAGAATCTCGCTTTGTTGCTCAGGCTGGAGTGCAGTGGCGCGATCCTGACTCACTGCAACCTCCACCTCCTGGGTTCAAGTGATTTTTCTGCCTCAGCCTCCTGAGTAGCTGGGACTACAGGCATACACCACCATGTCCAGCTAATTTTTGTATTATTAGTAGAGGCAGGGTTTCACCATGTTGACCAGGCTGGTCTCAAACTCCTGATCTCAGATGATCCGCCCGCCTCGGCCTCCCAAAGTGCTGGGATTACAGGTGTGAGCTACCACACCCGGCCTAATGTTTTTTATTATTTGTAGAGACAAGGTCTCCCTATGTTGTCCAGGTTGATCTCCAGCTCCTAGGCACAACCGATCCTCCCACCTCGGCCTCCCAAAGTGCTGGGATTACAAGCATACACGGTGCCTGGCCAGTAGTAGTTGACTGGTTAATCAATGTGAGTTCAAGGTCCTGTGCTAAAAACTTTGTATGTATTATCTTTCATCGGGATCCCTGTTTTACAGGAGGAAATAGAGAATCAGAAGAGGTGGAGAATTTGCCCAAGGTCATACTCAAGACTGAAATATTTTGAAGGGCAATGCCCAGAACATAGCAGACATTGCTCATTGCTATGAAGAGCTTATTCACACAGTCATTTGTGAACTCTTTCCTTTGGAAATGGTGACAGGCTGCCCCTCTGCATCCAGAGCTAATGCTATATGCCAAAGCTGAGATGTACTTTCCTTTCAGACAAAAAGGTACATTTCACACTGAGGACAGCTCAGCTTAGTAACCTGTGGCCAAGGAGCACCTGGGAGAGGGAACAGCTCAGGCTTTGAAGGCCTCCTGCCTGTGCTGTGCATGGGATCAGCTGACGGAGCTGGGGTAATTCAGATGTGGAGCTTACTCAGCAGCCTAGTGGCCTTTTTGGCCACAGAGCACCAACAACCACCCCTCCCCCAGCTCTGGTTCCCAAAAGCTTCCAGCTTAGAGAAAACGGAGCAGAAGTGCAGGGAGATGGTTTGGTTCAAACTCCAATCAGGAGGGAAGCTGATCACACACATATTCAAACTCCAATTAGGAGAGAAGCTGATCTCACACACATATACACTCAATTAAGTCTGGCAGTTGCCAAAGGTTAATAATGGAACTTATTATAGAATTAAGACAAAATGGCTTTGCTATTGAATTCCAAAATCTCTTCAACCAGGGTTCTCTCTGATTAATAACTGTAAGCTCATTTACAACACTGGCACACAACGTAGGCTAGAGGTATAAATCTGGAAGGTCAGCACTGCTTGCTAGCCTATATGACTTTGGGCAAGGTTCTTAGCCTGTTCCCATTTCCTCCTGTAAAACGGGACTAAAATGGTGCCTTCCTTACAGTGTTGATAAAGTTTATTACTCTATGAAAGATACTTATAGGCCTAGCATCTTGTAAGTACCTAAAAAGAACATCATGTAAATAATGACTAACTATTCACTAATCCTGTTCCCATTCCATCAGTTAATCCAAGGTTGAGAAGTCAGCCTGAAGTCATCCAGCAGATAAGACCTAGAAGTCTTCTGTGGCCCTGCCATTCCGAGGTTTCTGGATGCTCTGCCCTTCAAAGGCTGAGTGATGCCATCACAGGAACTCTGTGAACTCTATGTCATTAGTTCAACAAATATTTGTCAAAAGTCTACTGTATGTCAGGCACTCTCTCAGCTGAGCATACTAAAAGACAGCCAAGGTCACTGCATTAGGGAACTTATGTTATAGTGGGAGAAACTGGCAACAAATAACGAAATTGAAATATATTTTTTGGTAGTGCTGGGAAGGGAATAGATGGCATCTTAAGTATGTGCAATATGGACCTTTGTTTTTTATCACTAAGAGGCTCACAGCATCTGTCCAGGGCAAATGTGTAAAGCCTTGATTTCACAGACCTGGCTCTGAATTCTGGCTCTAAGTGACCTTGGTCTGATGAGTCAATCTTTCTGCCCTTCCTTCCTCATCAGTAAAACAGGAATACTAAGGTTGCTGTACAAATTAAAACATAAAACCTCAGTGTTTACCATTTTTCACTTTAGGTGGGCCAAGCTGGGACCTTAGAGGCCAGGTGGAACTGCAGGCTTGCACTGTATGTTTCTGAATGTTTGTTTTGGGACCAGGTATACGGTAATGGGGTTTCTTGTGGGAGCAGTTGCTCCTTCTCTGCCATTTGATGAACTAATTGCATTCTTTGCGCAAATCTCACCTTCAGTGGAGAAATGTTCTCAGTGAATCATTGCTGTTCAGGACTTAATGCAGTCTGGTAAGAATTAAAAGTTACTCTAACTCAGTAACCTCCAAATTGGATTTAGAAATACTAGAACTTCTATTTATCATATAATCGCTTTTTACTTTCTATTTTTGTGTCTTATGATTAGACAATATGTGATTATAGTAGTCCAAGTATATAATTTATAAACACATGGGATATGCATGATCAAAAGTTTACTAACAGGTATACAATCAGAAAAGGGGAAAGGCCACATGGAGTCTACAGCCCTCATTTTGCTTAACTAAGAAAGGGTTATTTCCATGAACCACCCTGCAGGCACCACTATGCTAATAAGCAGCAGGGTTAAGGAAAGGGCCTAGTCTCCTAAATCTCAACTAGTGTTCTTTCCAAGTTTCTTGGTGGGGGGCGGGGGGAAGGCAATGCAAGTACAAATGAAATACGTGATGAAAACTAAGTGAAAGGCCAACTTTTGGATGATCCGTTAGAGGACACATCATTAGCTTGAGAAACAGGCACAAAACAGAGGACAATCTCTGCTCCTGCTTCAAACTCTCCAAACACAAAACCTCCTCCATGCATACTTTTTCCTTACCTCATTTGTAGGACACTGTTTCATCTACATCACATTACACTACGTACAGTCCATTTTAAGATGTGTGTCCCTCCTTTCCCCCCCACACATACACAAACACCTCTCACCACACATTCCGACTTCTCTCAAACCATTTCACCTCCATGGAGGTGACACCATTTGGGACAAAAAAAAAAAAAGCAGCAAGATGTTGAAAATAAAAATAAAGCGGACTTTATTTAGAAGATAAAGGTGGTGGTTATCGGTTTTGGTTAATCTAGTTGGGCTCAAGTGTTTTACAGGTCTTAAATGCCATCACAAACTGGCATGCCAAGGGCATTCTGAATGCCAATTACAGATTGAAGTTGTTTCAAAAACAAAGATGCTATCAAAAGCTGATGGGAGTTTGGAAATTTCTTAAAGTCGGACTAATACACTTCTTAAATAGTAAGAGTAAATAGATTGCTTGGTTCTGAAAGTTAAAACGCTACGCTGAGCAATTCCCCTTTCTTCACAAGTCCCTAAGGCAATATTATAGTTGCCTCTGACAGCAAGTCCAACATTTCAACAGAGGGGGGCTGAGAAGAACTGAGAAAAATGAAAAGCAAAATTAATAAATGTAATTGATATAGGCAGCTGCCACTTGTGGTAAACCAAAGCCTAGTCTGATGCCCATTTTCTTCACATTTGCACTGACATCTTCCCAAGCAGACGGTAACTACATTCTTGAAGGAATGTGCCAAGACTAGGGTGGGGAAGGCCCAGACAGTGAGTGGACAGAATGCATTTTGCATCCAGTTGCCTTAGGTGGTATAACTGATTTAAGGACAAATACCCAGACTATGGAAAATCCACTAGCAAAAGGTTAACTAGAAAAGAGGATTAAATGCATAACCAGTGCAGAGTAACTGCAAGGCACCAAGACCACATCCAACCAGCCCATTTTCCTCCTCTCCACCACTGAATGGATCTGGGAGAAAGCATTAGTAACAGCACTCATCAACTGCTTCCCTGGAACAAAACATGACAAAACACACGGAAGGTTTTTTCATTATGGTTCTCGGTGTACTTTATTCTCCTGCTGTCTAGCTAAGCAGCCCACACAGGACAGAAATGGGTAGCACTGAGGAATGATCAGATTTTTTTTCTATCCCCAATATTTCTGCCCCCTCCCTAAGCCCTGACCCAAGCCTATCTAATAATCAGGAATGGTTAGTACATCATTCTGTTTCTCAAAGAACAACTGAAATGGAAACAAGGCATTAGAGGACCAGGCCTCTTCTTAATAGGGCTTAGGAGCTGGTATGAGCTCTTTATTCACAATGGAGCGTCTCTCCTTCAAATACCTGGATTTTTTTTTTTTTTTTTTTTTGTACACTGGTTCATAGATCGGCACTTGACTTTGAACCTGGCACCAAAAGGCACAATATCTGATACCCTGTACAAGAGCTATTAGAGATGCTGCCATATGGATGGGCAAAACTGAGCCAATCCCACTTATGAATGGAAGGCTTGGACATGGAAGGGAGGATATAAATGAGGAGTTGGAGAAAAACACAAGACCATACTTTTTGCTAGAGTGGAAATAAAAGTGGGAATGAGGGTCTTGTTTTTAGTCCTCTAAGGACCAGGAAGCAATTTTAAAACTTCCTTGGTTTTTCTGAAAGCAGCATATTCAAAATGCCAGCAAAAACTCCTAACAACTGCAAAACCAAAAGAGGATCAAAGCTCACCAACATCCCTTCTTATTGCTGAAAGACTCTAAAATTCAGGATGCCCTGTTCCCCTGTAAAAGGGAAAATAATTAAGTCTGATTTATGGTAATCATACATCACACTTCTAAAAAAATATTAAAGTGTGTGACCAGGGGACGTTTGACACCATTTTATTAACCTTCAACTTCAGTGGAAAAATATAACCTTTTTCAAGTGCCATTTTCATCACAAGAGTTCTAGTTAGTGTGTTTGTGTATTCACACACACACACTTTTTTTGTTTTGTTGGTTTTGAAGTGCAGCAAGAGACCAATACCGCATTGTAGTCAATCAAATAAAAGAACAGAAGGCCAAGCAGTTTCCAAATGGTTATTTTATCAGATTGTTTGAACATTTAATTTATCCTGTTTGCAATCCAAAATAGTTACCTGAAGTTTGCTGTTCTGTGTGTATGTGTGTGTTTACTTTTATTGTATATTTATTTTTCTAAACTCTTTGGCACAATTTTCTGGGGGCGTTCAGACTGCCACAATACAAGTCAGGAGAGGGCGTTTTCTTTGTGCTGCCAATTCTGATCATTTAAATTTTGGTTTGTTTGGGTTGTGACTTTTTTTGTTTTTGAAATCTGCGTTACTTGTAACAATTGTACTTACATTTTTCTATATCCTCTAACGCCAGAGTTTTCTTTTTCTCCCCCCTCCCCCCCACTTCTACATTCACAGTTGAACCATATTATTAGGAAAGGCGCCTTGATGAAAAGATCAGGATAGGAGCTCTGACCATTCGTCAGTGTTTTCCCTAGAATAAAAAAAAAAAAAAACAAAAAAACGAAAAAACAAAACAAAACCTAAAGAGCGTCTTTCCTGTTTTTTTTTGTTTTTTTTGTTTTTGTTTTTGTTTTTTTTTTTACATCTCTTGTGCTGCATCAGTAGACAGAACTTCGGTTAGTTTTATGAAATGCAACATCTAACCCCTTGTTTTCTGGGAAAAAGAAACTGCAATGACTTGAAGTTGAGAATGTGGATACCGCCTCACTCACACACACTCATTCTCAGACTGTAAAAAATCCCTCACCCTCCTTCTAGCCGGCAAGCATAGAGTACCATGTGGCAAAGGTACAGCGAAGGTGGGCTTGAGACCCAGACTCCATCTTTCTCCTCAGTAGCAAAGGCCAGGCTGCCTTTTACAACAAAGCACCACAGCTGAACCCAGTCCCTCCTCCTCCCCCAAACCAGGCATTCCACTCGGCACCGGCCAAAAGACAGAAAAGCTACTTCTAGCCTCTCCTGGGAAGAGACAGCTTTCTTTCTTTCTTTTTTAATAAGTAACTCCATTGTTTTTCTCTTTTCCAAGATGGCCGATGTTACGGTTTTCTACGAAGTCAGTGCTTACTTAGCTCACTAACAGCGCTGCTGTTGGCGGCTGCGGCTGCTGCTGTGGCAGGATTTTCAATGTGGTGTGTTTTCAAGCCTCACTCACTCATCCTCTCATTCCCAAACATTCAGCATCCGTGCACACTCCTCACTTCCAGGTTTTTCAAAAGATTGGAGATTTCCAGTGGGGGTCCTCAGGTTATCATCCCAATGGTAACAGATCTGAAAACAGATGGAAAAAAAGGTCAATCTTTGAGATCGCATATACCCAACAGAGCCAATAATGCTGACTCCTACAATTACATGCTCCTAGGCCTGAATGGAATTTGTCAACTTTTCAAGGAATGACACTCTTCTTGTCCTATGTGCCATCCACCTGCTCTTATTAACACCTATATCAGAGGATTGGAGGGAAACTCAAAGAGCCAATTTTACTGAGATCTGTGGGGTAAGATAACTAATTAAGAGGGAAAGAAATTAAAACTATATTTCAGTCTGGGTGCAGTGGCTCAAGCCTATAATCTCAGCCCTTTGGGAGGCCAAGGAGGCAGAACTGCTTGAGGCCAGGAGTTCAAAACCAGCCTGGGCAACTGGAGACCTTGTCTCTAAAAATTAAAAAAAAAAACTAGCCAGTCATGGAGGCTCTTGCCTGCAGTCCCAACCACTTGGGAGGCTGAGACAGGAGGACCAATTAAGCCCAGGAGCTGGAGGCTTCTATGAGGTATGATTGTACCACTGCACTCCAGCCTGAGTCACAGAGGAGACTCTGTCTCCAAACAAAATTGCATTTCAAAGTAGGAGCCAAGGCCTGGAGTGGTGGTGCACACCTGGGAGGCCGAGAAAGGTGGATCACCTGAGGTCAGGACGAGCCTGGCCAACATGGTGAAAACCTGTCTCTACTAAAAATACAACAACAACAACAAAAAAGCCTATAACTCCAGCAATTTGGGAGGCTGAGGGGTGGATCACCTAAAGTCAGGAGTTCAAGACCAGCCTGGCCAACGTGATGAAACCCCATATTTACTAAAAATACAAAAACTGGGCCAGGCTTGGTGGCTCACGCCTGTAATCCCAGCACTTTGAGAGGCCAAGGCAGGTGGATCACGAGGTCAGGAGGTCAAGAACATCCTGGCCAAGATGGTGAAATCCCATTTCTACTAAAAATACAAAAAACTTAGCCGGGCGTGGTGGTGGTGGGGCACCTGTAATCCCAGCTACTCAGGAGGCTAAGGCAGAGAACTGCTTGAACCCAGGAGGCAGAGATTGCAATAAGCTGAGATCGCGTCACTGTACTCCAGCCTGGGCAACAGAAGCGAGATCTGTCTCAGAAAAAAAAAAAAAATTAGCTGGATGTGGTGGCTTGCACTTGTAGTCCCAGCTACTTGGGAGACTGAGGGAAGAGAATCACTTGAACGCAGGAGGGCAGAGGTTGTAGTGAGCTGAGATCACGCCCCTGCACTCCAGCCTGGGCGATAGAGTGAGACTGTCTCAAAAAAAAAAGAAAAAGAAAAAAAGAAAATTAGTCAGGTGTGGTGGCATGTGACTGTAATCCCAACTATTCAGGAGGCTGAGACAGGAGAACTGCTCAAACCCAGGAGGCGGTGGATACAGTGAACCAAGATTGTGCCACTGCACTCCAGCCTGGACGACAGTGAGACTCTGTCTCAAAAAGAAAAAAAACACACACACAAAAACAACGTAGAAGCCAGACAACTTTGACTTTGGAAATCTTCTCTAGAGCTAGAAAACGTCTAAAAGCACTGCTGTAAAGAAAGAATAGAATGGAAAGGAATAGAAAACAGAAGAGAATTAGGGGGAAATGACATTACTGATGATTTTATTAGGACCCAAAATACTCTGGTAATTTCAGTGAATTCCAGTTATAAAAGTTCTGCTCTCCATCACTATGAGGAGTCAAACATTTGGCTCAAGGAAAAACTGAGGTTGCCTGACTCAGAAGCACCTACACGGGAAACAGTACAAACAAAAAAATGCCAGAAGGCAGTGCTTGCCAGAATGGCCTGAAGAAAATATACCTCCCTCCTCCAAGAAGTAGAAGAGGACAGTGGAGGCAAGATCTTACCAAGCTTGGTTCTTCAGTTTCCTCAGTTCTTTTGTTGCCCATGTAGCAAGGGTTTTTGCTTTGTTAGTCTTCGATCTCCGCCCTTCAGTTAACAATTCATGGATCATTGGCCTAGCTTCTACTAATTTCAGTACATCCTTCCCAAATGCTGTACATAAGTCCCTGTGCAAAACAAACACAGCTGAGAATGAGCTCCTGGCCCCATACCAATATCATGTTTTGAGCCTTCCAAACCAATGCTATGGGTTTCTTAGCATAATTCAAAGATAAATAAAACCCTCAGTAGAGTTCACTCAACAGAGGCAATTTGTTGACCAACATCAGAGTTTATTTGGGTGTAATACAGAGACCTTGAGGGTCTGGAATAAACTATCATGTGAACACTCAAAACAGGACATGAAGGGTTCTACAAAGAAATCTCTATGCCAAAGAAGTGAATTGTTGCCATCTGCGATACTCTCAAAACTCCTTACTCCATGTTTCTCATTTTCCATGAGAAGTTCTATTCAGCTCTTAGAAGCACGGTATAACTTACCCTATTAGTCCGGCAGCACAAGCTACTACTCCATCTGTATGATCCTCATCTCCAGCAATGTGGTCAATGAAAGACAGAATAAATTCTACTCTGGGTTGTACCAGCATCACATCCGCTATAAAAGAGAGAGAAGGTATTGGTCAGGCGCGGTGGCTCACACCTGTAATCCCAGCACTCTGGGAGGCTGAGGCGTGTGGATCACGAGGTCAGGAGATCGAGACTATCCTGGCTAACATGGTGAAACCGTGACTCTACTAAAAATACAAAAAAATAAGCTGGGCGTGGTGGCGGATGCCTGTAGTCCCAGCTACTCGAGAGGCTGAGGCAGGAGAATGGCGTGAACCTGGAAGGCGAAGCTTGCAGTGAGCCCAGATTGCGCCACTACATTCCAGCTTGGGCGACAGAGCGAGACTCCATCTCAAAAAAAGAAAAAAAAAAAGAGACGGTCTGATGCACCTGTCCCTCATATGGCAGGACTACATCCTTTTTCAAAATTTCCAACTATTATACCCCTATCATACAAGGTCCAAGCTGGATAACTAAATGCATATAGTTATATCAAATTATTCTTCCTTTGACTAATGTGTCATTCCTCAAGTCGACAGAAGAGACAAATATTCCTCTTCCTATAGGCAAATATAGAAGAAACAAATGTAACTTTTTCCTGAGCTAATGATACCAAAGGGGCGAAGTAAAAAAATTTCCCCAATCAGCAATAAGAACAAGTGACAGGAATTCTGACTCCCCAATCCTCCAATTTAGCTTGTGAGGATGGGAAGCGGGTAGGGAACCTGCCACTCATGGTTGATACAGAAAGCATTTATGTTGGGTTTCTTCCCCCCAACGCTTTTGCAGAATCCCATCCCTTGCAAAACTCAAGAAATATGAGAAAAAGAAGCAGAGGGCTGGGTGCAGTGGCTCACGCCTGTAATGGCGACTCAGGTAGGAGACTACCTGAGCTCAGGGGTTCGAGAGCAACCTGCACAACATGGTGAAATCCCATCTGTACTAAAATACAAAAGAAAAAAAAAATTAGCTGGGCATGGTGGTGCGTGCCTATAGTCCCACCTACTCAGGAGGCTGAGGCATAAGAATCGCTTGAACTCGGGAGGTGAAGATTGCAGTGAGCTGTGATCGCGCCACTGCACTCCAGCTTGGGTGATAGAGTAAGACCGTCTCCAAAAAAATAAAAAGAATAAATAAAAAAAATTAAAAAGGCTGGGCACAGTGGCTCAGGCCTGTAATCCCAGCCCTTTGGGAGACCGAGGCAGACAGATCACTTGAGGTCAGGAGTTCAAGACCAGCCTGACCAACAAAGTGAAAGCCTGCCTCTACTAAAAATGTAAAAATTAGCCGGGCATAGTGGCAGATGCCTATAGTTCTAGCTACTCAGGAGGTTGAGGCAGGAGAATTGCTTGAACCTGGGAGGTGGAGGCTGCAGTGAGCTGAGATTGCACCACTGTACTCCAGCCTGGGCAACAGAATGAGACTCCATCTCAAAAAAAAAAAAGAAAAAAAAAAGCAGCAGCACAGCAAAAACAATACTGTACAGTCTTCCCTAAGCCACTCTCTTCATTAGGGCACTGCTCTCCCTTCTTCCTGCCTTTAAGCAACAGGCACTAATTCACAAGCGAGCTACAGAATGACAGACATAGCCCATTTGGCTAAGTGCACACTGGCCAGTGGACGAAGGGAACTGGATTGTATACTCAACGGTGTACGTTCTCCTGATCCCCCTTCAATCCCTGGACGATTCCGGTATAGGCTTCCAAGCAGCTTTCCCTTAGCTCATTCAGATAATCCACCATGTCATAGTCTGACTGTAAGACACAAAGAACAGAACCTACATCATACTGAACACCTTTAGCTGCATGTTTGTCAACAGTCCCTCCAATTAGAGATAGACTTAAAGAACAGCCAAGATAGCTTTAAGCTTACCTTGTCCACCTGGGCTTGGGAGGCCTGCTGAAGAGTATTCAATACAACCTCTAAGTATTTCTTAAACTCTCCACCAATAGCAAGGGCAATATCACCAAACACTGACAGAATCTGCGGCTTCACAGACCTGTGGACGTTCTCATTCTGACAAGGAACAAAAGGAAAAGTCAATTAAGTCAAAACTTGTTTGGTCCAAAGATCCACAAAAATTTCATTTCTAACAAGCAACTACTGATTTTAAATATTTGGATGGTCCTTTATAGCTTACAAAACCTTTCCCAATTGCACCTCACATCAACTGTAAGAAGCTAGCCAGGTATTGGCATTCCCACTTTACACATGAGGCAACTGACTTAAGAGTCAAGTGACTTGTCCGAGAACACAGAAGCAAAGTAGCAAAGTTGGATATAGAACTTAAAGACACGTATAATAATTAACAATGGCTACCTCTGGAGAGAGGTATGATATACAAATGGTCCCCTGCTCATGATGGTTTGATGATTTTTCTACTTTACAGTGTGTTTATTGGGACCTAACTCCATCATAAGTCAAAGAACAACTATATTTACTTTTCTTTTGCATTTTACTGTTTTGTTTTAAAAACCTCTAATAGAGCACACATTCCTTTAATTACTTTACACTTTCTTTAGAATCATCCGTGAAATGAACAACTCCCCTGTTTATAAGCCCAAAGCCAATGTTCTAGAAACTCACAGCTCCCTGTCACTGATTTTTTTTTTTTTTTTTTTTTGAGATGGAGTTTGGCTCTTCTTGCCCAGGCTGGAGTGCAATGGCGCGATCTTGGTTCACTGCAACCTCCACCTCCCAGGTACAAGCGATTCTCCTGCCTCAGCCTCCCGGGTAGCTGGGATTACAAGCCCCTGCCACCACACCCGGCTAATTTTTTTTGTATTTATAATAGAGACGGGGTTTCACCATGTTGTCCAGGCTGGTCTCGAACTCCTGACCTCAGGTGACCCCACCTACCTCGGCCTCCCAAAGTGCTGGGATTACAGGCCACTGTGCCCGGCCTGTCGATATTTAACTATCTTTCCAACTATTGATTTCTTCAAAGAAGACTGGTTAATTAGATTGTGTGTAGATACTCACCCCCAAATTTTCCAGAAGCAGCTGCATCACCTCATCACAGAAAGGTATGATGTTGGATTGCAGGGCACGGCATAAGTCTCCCACTAAGCCCACAGCTGCCAAACAAACCTGCCAAGAATCAAGGAAATAATCTTCTAACAGAAAAGGCTGCCTGCTGGGGCAAGACATTATTTTTAACTAGCTGCTAGGCTTTTATCACTTGAACCTAGAGTCAAAGGAGAAAACATCTTCCCTCTGCCGAGATTAATTTTTCAGCAACCAACACGGCAGGAAGGGAACAAAGACTATCTGAGAGAGATCACTGATAAAGGTTTAAAAAAACAAAAAAAAAAAGCCTTGCTCTCCAGGGTGCTGATAGCTCAACTTTACAGCTGCTCCCACATTAGTACTGTCTAGGCAAATAAACAGTCATCTTATCCACCTTTATCTGGTGCATCTAATATCCTGTTTTTCATGGACTACTTCCAGTTCAAATATTCAGGCAATGAATAAAGCAGCTTGCCTTTTAGGACAATGTATAAGGAAAAACTACTTAAGCTATAAGAACCTGGTTTTGTCTGCACTACAGTGACTATCAGGTATAAATGGGAATATACTATTTTGAAAAGCATATCCTACCTGGTACTCAGCATAATTTTTTAATCCAATGCCCAGGAATGGTTTAAAGGCCTCCATGTACTTGAGGAATTCACCACCCAACACTGTAATGAAATAAACTATTAGCCAATGACAGCACCACGTGTTAACACAGAGGCAGGTAAAAATAACCCATAACCTACCTCTCCCAAAACGTACTCACTCCACTCAACAGGTTGGGTGGAATGTATGTTAGTTACCGATTCCATCATGAAGACATTAAAGGCTTGCATAAGCCAAATTTATTACTGCTGGAAGGGCCCTAATTCTTACACCACAGAGACAATGCCCACTCTCCACAGAATAGGGCTTTACTCTGGCTAATACAACAAAGTGGTATGGCCCTCAAGGAATGTTGGGGTTAATTTTAAATGGTCTGAACCAGCAGTACTGACTCTTGTCCGCCCCCTCATCTGATAACAGCATGTCCTTTCTGCAGGCCAGCTGCAAAACAGGGTCCTTAGGCAGTCCCATCAAGGGCTAAACAAGCCACAGTCAGGAAAAGCAGCACTGGGCTTCAGATCCAAATCAGCCACTCCAGGAGCCAAAATTAACTTCTTTGCCCTTTCAGAGGAGTGGTCACATGTTGACAGACCAGTTGGACATAGGCTGTTTATGCCAAAAACAGGTCTGGTCCTCAGGAGAGTGGTCCTCAGGTAAACGGCCTTAGTAATGTACTTACAGGCCACACATGAAGAGGCATTCCAGATTCCTAAAGTGCTTTGTAATGGCCCTTCAAAGAGTCTTAAGTCAGATATGACTTCCCCAAACCAATTTTGCAGTCAGACATGTAAAAATCAGAAAATCAATTCCTAGAACTTGCTCAATGTTTCATTTCATCCCATACCAGGCTCCATGATGTGTCAACCTTAGTCCAAAAGCATTACGAACCAAATCAGGTGATGGCAAGTACCAGGAAAGAAAATAGAAACTTTTGGCAGGGCACAGTGGCTCAAGCCTATAATCCCAGGTACTCAGAAGCCTGAGACAGAAGAATTGCTTGAACCTGGGAGGTGGAGGCTGTGGTGAGCCAAGATTGTGCCACTGCAATCCAGCCTGGGCAACAGAACGAGTCTCAAAAAAAAAAAAAGAAAAAAAAAAACCACCTCTACCAATCTTAGCTGCAAACTGGCTCTCCATTTAAATGGACTGACAAGGCAGTTATACAAATTTAAGTGGTGTGCACTTAAGTTCAATCTAACTTTGAAGTGACTCATGCCCCAGTAAAAGGACTATGCTTTCTGTAGTCAAAAATTCTTTAATGTCCTGGCAAGGAGGATTGCCTGGGCCCACAAGTTTGAGGCCAGCCTGAGCAATATAGTGAGACCCTATCTTCACACACACACAAAATTAAGCTGGGCCCAGTGGCTCACATCTATAATCCTACCACTTTGGGAGGCTGAGGCAGGAGGATCACTTAGGAGTTGAAGACTAGTCTGGGCAAAATGGCGAAACCCCGCCTCTACCAAAAATATAAAAATTAGCCGGGCATGGTGGTGTGCACCTGTAGTCCCAGCTACTCGGGGAGCACTGAGGTGGAAGGATCACTTAAGCCCAGGATTTCAAGGCTGCAGTGTGCCAAGATTGTGCCACTGCACTCCAGCCTGGGTGACAATTATTTACGGCCACTGAAATGCCTACATTCCAAAGACATTCCCTGACCAGACAGTATTTCTCACTGACCTTCCACCAGTGTGCTAACTGCCATCAGGGCATCCTCTTGTACTCCACCAGATCCAGCTGTGCTTTGGAACATCCTTAACAGGGAGGCCATAACCACATCAGAGATCTGCAAAGCATCTTGATGTTGCACTTTCCGAAGAACATTCTGTGAAATGAGTTAAGAGTTCAAGATCAGTTGATTCCAAATCTCCCATTCAGAACACTATACCTTTTCTTTTTAAAATCAATTAAGTCCCTTGATATTTTTAAATTTTGGGAATGCCAAATGTACTTTTTATACTCAAAAACATTGACAGTACCAGTCATCAGCAATGCATTTTAACATTTCTCCTGTTTCTCATTTCAGAACAAACGTGAGCTGATCCTCCATTGTGCAGAAGGTCATTTCCTCTGAATTGCGTTTGTCTTACTGTCTGACAAATCCCTGCTGGTAGCCTCCACAGTCCAGTCTTACTAGAATGATAGTTAAATTACTTCAGCTTTAGAGAAGGCCCTATCACCTTACTCTTACTCATAAAACAAACAAAAAGCAACCCTTCCTATATCCTACCCATTTACAGATGATCTAGAAATAATCTTGATACAATCAAACCAACCTGACTTCTTCCATCAAACATTCCTTCCTCACTCTTGTTTGTTTCAACTAATATCACTGACATTAGGTCAAACAGCAAATGTTTCAAAAGATGAAGGTACAAATTCAAGGCTTTATTTTTAGCCAAGTGAACTACAGCTAGGAACCAAATCTGACTGAGCAAGGCTTGAATAACCTAACAAAAAACCAAGAGTTTTTTGGTTTTCAAAATCGAAATACCAAAACCATTCAAGCTGCCAACACAAATGAACTATACAGCTGAGAGGAACCATCACACATCAAGTAGTTTCCTTCTCTACACAGTGATGTTAGTTGAAACAAACGAGAGTGAGGACGGGAGGTTTGATGAGTGTATATTGAATTAGGAGAAGTTAAGTTGGTTTGATTTTATCAAGATTACATCTAGACCATCCGTAAGTAAGTAGGATTTGAATCTTTCTAGACAGACAGGAAAGGCAGGTGGGAAATTCCTCTCCCAATCAATCACAGATCAAAGCCTTCTGAGAACAGCTTCTGATCTGCATCATCTATACCATTTTTGAGTTCTGTGTGTACACGAACTTGTCATACTGAGATATTAATTATTTTCCCTGGAGTTAAGAAGTGATAAGGCACCATCATACCTGAAGAGTTGCACAGAGTAAAGACTGAAGGTCATTGAACTGGATTCTATCGGATGTGCTCTGGATATGTGACTACAAAGAAAATAAGAAAACATACTTTACATAAAAACCTTCCACTTTTGCTGGGACCACTTAATAATCTTCCCTAATACTAACATAGGCAAATAAACAACAACAACAACAAAAAAACCCATAATACATATAGTGGCACACATATATGAGTAAACTGTGACAAGCAATGCTAATATTAAAGTGCAATGTTTTGTATAAACTTTATATCTTTCTGAGAAAATATATACTTAAACACTAAAAAGACAGAACAGTCTGGAAAATAGACCTAGGCGTCAAAAGTACTGCCCCATTCCCACCCATAGTCAGGGGTGCTCTTAGATCTCACCTCCATCTGAAGCACCTGTTGTAGTCGTTCCATGATGACCAAAGTCGTTTTCTGGACAGCAGGATAACAATCCTTGGCACTGTTTTTTACAATTTCCATCAGAGATTCATATGCAGAACTCCGCAGGTTGTTCTGGTGTCCATCAGGTCTGTAAAGAACACAGCAAAAATCTTAAAAAGTCTCAACTGAAAAGGACAGGGAAGGACATAGACAATGTCTTGCCAAAAATAAGAACTCAGGAACTGGTATGACTGCGGACCTGGTTTGAGTCTGGAAACACAATATCCAAGAACCAAATCTTCAAGTCCTTTGAGCCAATGGCTATGTTCATTATGGTCTCCAGACAGTTAAAATTTAGAATGGCCCTTTTAGGAAATGGGCTAAAATTATAGAGGAAAAAATGGTTTGAAATGGTAAAGAATCATGTGAACAATTTAACAGGTTGTCTGAAGAGCTATGAAGAAAATACCCCAATTTTCTCGCCTAGATATGGTGGCTCATGCCTGTAATCCCAGCAATTTAGGAGGCTGAGGTGGGTGGATCACTTGAGGTCAGTTTGAAACCAGCCTGGTCAACGTGGTAAAACCCCATCTCTACTGAAAATATAAAAATTAGCCAGGCGTAGGGGCACATGCCTGTAATCCCAGCTACTCAGGAAGCTGAGGCACAAGAATTCCTTGAACCTGGGAGGTGGAGGTTGCAGTGAGCCGAGACTGCACTCCAGGGCAACAAGAGTGAAACTCTGTCTCAAAAACAAAAACAAACAAACAAAGAAAAGAAAATACCACAATTTTCTTCATTCTTTTAAAAAAGATGTCTTCATATACAATCTCAAAGAGGCATGGAGATGATGGGCACAGTGGCTCAGGCCTCTAATCCCAGCACTTTGGGAGGCCAAGGTGGGCAGACCACCTGAGGTGTCAGGAATTTGTGACTAGCCTGGCCAACACGCAAAACCCCATCTCTACTATAAATACAAAAATTAGCCAGGCATGTTGGTGGGCACCTTTAGTACCAGCTACTCGGGAGGCCGAAGTACGAGAAACACTTGAACCCGGGAGGCTGCAGTGAGCCAAGACTGCACAATTGCACTTCAGCCTGGGTGACAAGAGCGAAACTCTGTCTCAAAAAAAGGGGAGATTTTTGTGCTCAGCTCAGGTTTACTTTGCTCATGACTTTAGGTATAGCTCACACAAAACATGAACTGTTAAAGGTTGTCTCCAACTTAAAACACCTTTAAACAACATTTCAAAAGCTTTTTTCTAAGTCAACTGCATTTACCCCAAATTCTTCATCCCACATAAAAATATGGTAGTTGGCCGGGCACGGTGGCTCATGCCTGTAATCCCAGCACTTCGGGGGGCCAAGGCAGGTGGATCACGAGGTCAGGAGATCGAGACCATCCTGGCCAACACGATGAAACCCCATCTCTACTAAAAATACTAAAATTAGCTGGGCATGGTGGCTTGTGCCTGTAGTCCCAGCTACTCAGGAGACTGAGGCAGAAGAATCGCTTGAGGAGGTTGCAGTGAGCCGAGACTGCACCACTGCACTCCAGCCTGGGCAACAGAGCAACACTCTGTCTCAAATAATAATAATAATAAAAAATAAAAATAAAATAAAAATGGTAGTTATTGATTTGGTGTGGCAATCAAATTCATAATGAATACTATCATTTCTCTTGTAACCAAATACTCCTGTTAACTGTCAATGCTGCAAAATGAAGGAACCTCTCTAGATCAATTACTGTCTACAAAGAAACTAGAGAAATTACACTATATTCAGATTTAAGCTATAAACTGAACAATTTTAAGGTAGGTGGAATTTACATCTCTTTATCTTTAAACAAACCAGTCAACCAATCATGGGATTCTTTTTTTTTTTTTTTTTTTTTTTTAGATGGAGTTTTACTCTTGTTGCCCAGGTTGGAGTGCAGTGGTGCAATCTCAGCTCACTACAACCTCTGCCTCCCAAGTTCAAGCAATTCTCCTGCCTCAGCCTCCTGAGTAGCTGGGACTACAGGCATGCGCCACCACACCCGGCTAATTTTTTGTATTTTTAGTAGAGACGGGGTTTCACCATGTTGGCCAGACTACTTTCGAACTCCTGACCTCAGGTGATCCAGTTGCCTCAGCCTCCCAAAGTATTGGGATTACAGGCGTGAGCCACCACGCCCAGTGGGATTCTTTTTTTTTTTTTTTTTTGAGACCGAGTCTCGCTGTTGCCCAGGATGGGAGTGCGGTGGTGCAATCTCGGCTCACTGCAAGCTCCGCCTCCCGGGTTCACGCCATTCTCCTGCCTCAGCCTCCTGAGTAGCTGGGACTATAGGCGCCCGCCACCACGCCTGGCTAATTTTTTGTATTTTTAGTAGAGACAGGGTTTTACCTTGTTAGCCAGGATGGTCTTGATCTCCTGACCTCGTGATCTCCCGGCCTCGGCCTCCCAAAGTGCTGGAATTACAGGCATGAGCCACTGCGCCAGGCCTCTGGCGGGACTCTTAATTCCACTAGAGAAGGTAGAGTCTTGTCCTGTCTCACTATGCTTCTATGATTAAGCTAGATATCCTCCACACAGAAGGCAACAGAACTTGGATGCAAAGATGTCACTCATTTCTGTGAAATATCAGTTACCTGTCTGTAGTCTCCAGGAGCTTCTGAACTATGAGTTCAAATGAAGAAGACAAGCAATAAGTAGCTGGTTCTTCCTGATCATCAGCAACATCTGCAGCTTCGTAAGCAGCTTCAGCCAGACTGGAGAAAGCCTGAAATGCAGATAGGTTCAGTGTTAATCCTGAAAGAACCCCACACCTTAGGACCATCTCATTTTTCATTAAGATACTTTGGGCTGTGTCAGTGAACTTCCAACTTTTTCTGCCAAGGTAATCTCTAAGATGGCATTTTACAGGTGTCTTTTAAATTAACTATTTATTTATTTGATTTGTACTTTCTGTTCATCCTGTCTGATAATCTGACAACTCTCTAAGCAGCAGAGTACTTTCACCAATACCTGCCATTTCTTCTGTTTCTGATCACAGAAATCCTGTCCATTTCATTTCTCCTGTTTCCTTTCACAGACTTTTAGCCCCATTCCTTATATTCCTTATTTGAACTTCCTCCCCTTAACCAATTACATTAGCCTATACTGACTCAGCATTTAGGCTGCCTACCTTCCTTTCCTCTTGCCCTCTTCTCAGCAATGATACTTCTTGTAGCCAACAACTCTCTACCTTAATCAAAACTTCTTGTCCCCAAGCAATTCAAGAAAGCAACCCAAATCCAGATAGTTTCCCCACTGGGTTACCATGACTGTTCTAAGTGGTTCAGGAACCAGTAACCGTGAGTCAACTGTTCCCACTGGCTCTTGCAGTTGGAATCTCCCCCACATTTTAATTGAATAAATTAGGAAGAAAATGTTATTCAGAAAAAGGCTTCCGGTGAAGCAGATCCATTTCTCTCCCACACCTTCTACTTTCTTGCCAATGGCAAGGCAAGCTCCTTTTCTCACCCGGAAGAAAACCCCTTACCCAGCACACATTTGAAGCCACTCTGGGTTCAGCACTGAGGCCCTCAATCAGACACTGCAGCAGGGGAGCCAAGTAGACATCATTGATGGCAGCTTCAGGAAGCAGCTCACAAATTCTGCCTACAGTCCATGCAGCTGTATCTCGAACAACTACACTGGGGTCTTTCATTAATTCTATTAAGGTGGGCATAGCCTGAAAATATAACAGTTATTAGCAAAGCAAAACAAAGATTAAAATTCATGTTAACTACTACTTCAGAAAAAGAAATACTAATGGATGGCTTAACTCAAAAAAGTCACCAAGATACTTTTGTAATTTTACAGGACATGGTATGAAACATCTTTCAAAATATTTGAAAATATCTTTCAAAACTCCAGTTTAGAGTTTTATATTAAAAATTTGGTATAAATGCTTTCAGTAGTCTGCAATAAATTACTCAGATAGAGGCCGGGCATGATGGCTCATGCCTATAATCCCAGCACTCTGGGAGGCTGAGGCAGGCAGATCACTTGAGGTCAGGAGTTCAAGACCAGCCTGGTCAACATGATGAAATCCGGTCTCTCTACTAAAAATACAAAAATTAGCTGGGCATGGTGGCACATAGTCCCAACTACTCAGGGGGCTAAGGCACGAGAATTGCTTGAGCTGGGGAGCTGGAGGTTGCAGTGAGCCTAGATTGTACCACTAAGCTTCAGCACTCCAGCACAGGTAACAGAGTAAGACTCCAGCCCCCCGCCTCCCCACCTCAAAAAAAAAAAAATTACTCAAATACTCAGAATTCCCAGGATGCACCTATGATGGCATCTGGCTATATCCAGAAAGACTGAATTCTTTAAGCACTAAACTCAAGTATAAAACTCCTTTTTTTTGAGATGGAGTTTCACTCTTGTTGCCCAGGCTGAAGTGCAATGGCACGATTTTTAATAAAAAAAAAAGCACAACATTTCCACAAGAACATTTTCATTATATAAAGGCCATTTTGTCCAAAGAATAGAATAATAATGCCATTATTAAAAATTATGGGGAATCAGTGCTAGGTGCAAAAAAAATTATCGGGAAATGTTTACAACATAGTATTAAATGAAGAAACATGTTATAAAACAATCTGCACAGAAAGCGCCTGTTGCACACACATATACACAGGAAAAAGCTTCAAGGATAAATACAGAGTTAAGAGCGGTTATTTCTGGGCAATGAAATTAAAGGTGACTTCTCTTTTGGCTTTTTTCAAAAGTCTCTGGATCATGCTGACTAATTAGAAACCTAAGAAATATATTTTACTCTCATTAAAAGTAAATAGGTATCTAGAAATAATCTTTGTAGATGACAATTTACAGTTTTGTTTTGAAAAATAAAGATATGCTTTAAGTTTAAACAATAAATATTCTACTTTCTACTCCAAAAATCCCTCAGCTTCACCTGTATAACTAGTGGTTTGAGCTGACTGGGCTCTGGTCCTTCCAAGATACAACCAAAAGCCATCACTGCTGCATCCCGGTACCGCCAATCTGGGTTCTTGATGTGTTCTTTAATGAACGGGAGGACATGTGGGACAATGTCATCTTCACAGCAGGTGGCCAGAAGCATGAGGCACACCCCTGCTGCTTTGCAGGGGTTCCAGTCATCGTCATCATCATTTTCGTCCTGGTGAAAGAATATGGCACTAGTTAAGATTTTGTCCAAAGAATCATTTTAACTCTAAAGGTCCTCTGACTACTTGAATGTCTTTAGAACTTAAACTTCAGGGAAATAAAATATAAGACCTTTATATTTTCTCTCTTCCACAAACATTCATCACAGCATAGTCTTTGTTAAACAAGATTCAGAAGGAAGAAGATTCCATTTAGTACTAAACAACAAGAATGAAAAAATTCCAACTACATCCAAAAAGAATGAATCCCAAACATTTAGAACAAAATGCAGAACTAGAGTGTATGCTGTATGATTCCAGTTATATAAAGTACAAAATTGGCCAGACGCGGTGGCTCACGCCTGTAATCCCAGTACTTTGGGAAGCTAAGACAGGTGGATCACCTGAGGTCAGGAGTTTGAGACCAGCCTGGTCAAGGTGGTGAAACCCCGTCTCTACTAAAAATACCAAACTTAGCCAGGTGTGGTGGCACGTTCCTGTAGTCCCAGCTACTCAGGAAGCCAAGGCAGGAAAATTGCTTAAACCTGGAAGGCGGAGGTTGCAGTGAGCCGAGATTGCACCACTGTACTCCAGCCTGTGTAACTGAGTGAGACTGTCTCAGAAAAAATAAATAAATAAAAAGAATAAATAACGTCCAAAATCAACAAAAATTAACCTATGGAATAACAGACCAGGAAAGTGAGGGAGTTTCATGACTGGAAAGAAGACATGATTCAATCAAAAGTTCAAAAAAGAGGCAAGGCGCAGTGGCTCATGCCTGTAATCCCAGCACTTTAGGAGGCCAAGGCAGGCAGATCACTTGAGGTCAGGACTTCGAGACCAGCCTGGTCAACATGGTGAAACCTGGCCTCTACTAAAAATACAAAGATTAGCTGGGTATAGTGGCACATGCCTGTTAATCCCAGCTACTCGGGAGGCTGAGGCAAGATAATCACATGAACCTGGGAGATGAAGGTTGTAGTGAGCCAAGACTGCCCCACCACACTCCAGCCTGGATGACAGAGTGAGACTCTGTACCCCCCATCCCCCCAAAAAGACAAAAAACAAAAACACAAAAGTTCAAAAAAGAAAAGATTCCACTAATATCTCCTCTTAAGTTAAAATCCAAGGTATAGCTTCCTAATTGTGGCCATTCACACCACATAATAACTTAAGGCATGTTGCCTACGCAGTTTCAGAAAATCACACAAAGAATAATGTGTTCTCAAAGAGGAAAAGCACAGTAAAAATATAAGAAAGTAGGCCGGGTGTGGTGGCTCACACCTGTAATCCCAGCACTTTGGGAGGCCAAGGTGGGCGGATCACAAGGTCAAGAGATCGAGATCATCCTGGTCAACATGGTGAAACCCCATCTCTACTAAAAATACAAAAATTAGCTGGGCATAGTGGTGCATGCCTGTAGTCCCAGCTACTCAGGAGGCTGAGGCAGAAGAATCGCTTGAACCCAGGAAGCAGAGGTTGCAGTGAGCTGAGGTCTCACCACTGCACTCCAGCCTGGCGACAGAGTGAGACTCCGTCTAAGAAATAAACAAACAAATAAATATAAAATACACACACACACACACACACACACACACACACACAAAAAAGACAAGACACAAAGTCGAAAGATAAAAATAGCAACGATAGGCGAGGCGCAGTGGCTCATGCCTGTAATCCCAGCACTTTTGGAGGCTGAGGCGGGTGGATCACCTGAGGTCAGGAGTTCGAGACCAGCCTGGCCAACATGGCAAAACCCCATTTCTACTGAAAATACAAAAATTAGCTGGTTGTGATGGTGCGCACCTGTATTTCCAGCTACTTGGGAGGCTGAGGTGGAACACTGCTTGAACCCGGGAGGCAGAGGGTGCAGTGAGCCGAGATCATGCCATTGCACTCCAGCCTGGGTGACAGAGTATGACTCCGTCTCAAAACAAAAGAAAAAAAAACAGAAACAAAAAACCTGAAAGGAGAGGTTAAAATGTAAGGGAACATCCAGTTCATTTTAATCCAAACACATCCCTACTTAGCTTTTGAAACTACTATATTGAGAATCATACACATCCCTAAAAACAATTACATTCCTGTGTACAAAGAAATGATGCAGTGCTCAGTTACCAGCATTGTTTCCTCAGAGTACTAGCAGCTCTTTGGTAATAACTTCACATGCACCAAAAGAACCTTCCCAAACACCATATCAAGAAACACTGTGTTGCATAAAGTCGGGAGAACAAAAGCAACCAGGACACGGTCCTCATAAAAGAACTTCTATATTTACTCATTAGACCCCAATCTTTATGAAGTCTTGTCACTTCACTTTCAGCCTGAATCTTAATAATTCAAGTTAATCATCTTAAAGGATTAGTAGAAGGGTTTCTTTCTTGGGTTGGGGTCCTTCATTAGGATCTGAATAACTCATATCCAACTTCCTTAGCATTTTAAAAGCATATACCCTGTGAACTCACAAAAGTATCCTAGACATTAGAACAGATAGGCAAGTGGCCTAAAACCAGCATATCTTTGCTCCCAACCTTGCTTCACTGAAGCGTTGATAGAGCACCTCTCTTCTATGAGTTTGGACAATGGAGCACTCAGGAAATCAGAGCAGCATGTGGCTCACTCCTGAGCAAGATGCATCTGAGATGTTAAGACCTAGTTCTCCTTCACAAAGAAGTCAGAGCCTAGGGGATCTTCTAGATCCAGCTTAGCTGTTCCTGAGCCATCAACAACAGAACATCAAATAGTTGATGGGTTGCCAAGTTCCTTCCATGGAAACTGTTCCACAGCAAACAGTTGACTCTTAGTAAGGTTTCACAGCTTACCTACCTATATTTGGAAGGTAACTCACCTGTTTAGTTAGTGTCTGTGTGAGGATTGGAACCAGATACTGTAGTGCTCCCTTGGCATAAAACTTGCTGGTGTGCTCAGGGGGCCGTCCTTGTTCTGCTGCCTGAGGAGAAACAAAGCAAATTCTAGACAAAAGCAACCAAGCTCTGTATACTAAAGGCATACAATGAGAGCTGACCAGGGATCTCTTAACAGAAACAGAAACATACAGGGATAAATGGTAACATACAATGTGATCTTGGAAAGTGCTCATTTTTTGGTCTACTTCAGTGAGAATCTTTTAGGCCCTTTTAGGCCATATATTACAGGTCCAAGGCAACATTGAGTATAACTTTTTTCATAAGTTCAATTCGTATTGACAACCTGATATTTAAGTGTTCCTTGGATCAACACACACACCCAGTTTGCCTAAAGATGCCAAAAAAAAAATTTTATTTTTGTCCTGAAATAAGTAAAGACAAAGCTGGAAACAAAACTCTGAATTCAAAGATTCCAAATACAGAACTCCCCCTTCTCCCCCATATCTGACTCTTTCACCAGAGTTAATAAAGTATCAATTATACATCCCAGGCTTGCATTAGGACTTCCAAAAGGAAGTAATTCAGCATCAGGTATCACCTTGGTAAACTGCAACAGCCTGCTGCCCCCTTGTGTTCACAGTGATAATACCACTATTTATGCTCAATCATGCCTGACTGCTTGGCAAAAACTGAGAGCCCTCATAAATTATCTGCCTTCTTCATGAAGGGCTCTGGCTAGCAGAAAAGTCAAAATCTCTGCCAATGGAGATACCCTCTAAACCCAGACAGAATAAAGTTCTCCTAGAAGGGGAATGTCATCCACAAATGAGATATGTCCCAAAGTCTATTCAGAATAATAAGTTCTCCCCAGCTCACCTCTGAAGCCTCAATGGCCAAATCCATTTCCTCATCACAGACATTGGACCAGAATTCTATCCCTTGTAGGGCCACCTCATCAATGTCACTTTTCATTGCTTCAATTGTGATCTTAAGAAGAAAAACACCCCAGGCCCCAAATAAGTACTGATTCAAGTGAGTCCCTGCCCCAACCCGGCTTTAACCACAGACATGCAAATTTCAGAAATGTAACTTATAAAAAGCAAGCTAGGCTTGAAAGAAAAGATAGAAAAAGGAAGATTTTCTTTCTTTCTTTTGGAGATGGGGTCTCACTCTGTCACCCGGGCTGGAGTACAGTAGCACAGTCTCAGCTCACTGCAACCTCCACCTCCCACACTCAAGCAAACCTCCCACCCCAGCCTCCTGAGTAGGTGGGACCACAGGTGCATGCCACCTCACCTGGCTTATTTTTATATTTTTTGTAGAGGCAGGGTTTCACCATGTTGCCCAGGCTGGTCTCAAACTCCTGGACTCAAGTGATCCCTCAGTCTCAGCCTCCCAAAGTACTGGGATTACAGGCGAGAGTCACCAACCCAGCCTCAGATTTTCAAAATGCAGGTTTTTTCTTTTTTGTTTTTGAGACAGAGTCTCACTTTGTGGCCCAAGTTGGAGTGCAATGGCACGATCTTGGCTCACTGCAACCTCTGCCTCCTGGGTTGAAGCGATTCTCCAGCCTCAGCCTCCCAACTAGCTGGGATTACAGGCGCATGCCACCACGTTCGGCTAATTTTTGTATTTTCAGTAGAGACAGGGTTTCACCATCTTGGCCAGGCTGGTCTCGAACTTCTGACCTCAGGTGATAATGCCCGCCTCAGTGTCCCAAAGTGCTGGGATTACAGGCGTTAGCCACCGGGACTGGCCTCAAAATGAAGGTCTTTTACCCACACAAAGTAGCACCAGTTTTCTTGGCACACCACTGATAAGCTTAAACCTAACAGTCTCAAGGAATTTCCTTGATTCCATAATATTAAGTAAAATATTACAGAATTGGCAAAATAGCAACTAAGGATGATGGGCTCTGTAATTAGCTACAAGCTCAAATCATATAAATAGAAATACTTACTGCAAAAAGAGCAGGACCCATATATGTCTCCATGTACTGATAATATAAGGACATTATCTTCACCAGATTCTGTAAAGCAGCCACTCGTACCTTTTATGAAGAGCAGATCAGACAGTTTACTAAAATAACAACGCAATCTGACAAAGTTAGAGTCACTCAAATGGGCCAATAATCCTAAGGATTAATTGAGGTAAATATGGGATATGCTATCATTTCCCTAAAATTCGTTCTCTCCCTTCAATTCCCTCATTATCCGTTCCTATTTATTTTCCCTCAGTCCCCTCCGCCTTTTTTTTTTTTTTTTTTTTGCATTAAAGGTGCATGTGGAACCCATGGTAGGGCTAAATTCACTAATACTATATTCTTTCTTTTTTGGGGAGGGGACAGAGTTTCACTCTTGTTGCCCAGGCTGGAGTGCAGTGGCGTGATCTTGGCTCACTGCAAACTCTGCCTCCCAGATTCAAGCAATTCTCATGCCTCAGCCTCCCAAGTAGCTGGGACTACAGGTGCCCGCCACCATGCCTGGCTAATTTTTTGTATTTTTAGTAGAGACAGGGTTTTACTATGTTGACTAGACTCATCTTGAACTCCTGGAGCTCAGGCAATCCACTCACCTCAGTCACCTAAAGTGCTAGGATTAAAGGTGTGAGCCACTGCGCCCGGCCATTTCTCTCTTTTTTTTTGAGACAGTCTTCTTGCTCTGTCACCCTGGTGCAAGTATAGTAGCCATGATCATGGCTCACTGCAGCCTCAACCACCAGGCTCAAGCAATCCTCCCACTTCAGCCTCCCACGTAGCTTGGACTACAGGCTCACCCCATCACGCACAGCTAATTTTTGTGGACATGGAGTTTCGCCATGTTGCCCAGACTGGTCTCCCAACTCCTGGGCTCAAGCGATCCTCTGGCCTCAGCCTCCCAAAGTGCTGGGATTACAGGCATGAGCCACAATACCCAGTCACCCAGTCTTTTTTTTTTTCGAGATGGACTCTCCCAGGCTGGAGTGCAGTGATGTGATCTCAGCTCACTGCAACCTCCACCTCCCAGGTTCAAGCGATTCTCCTGCCTCAGCCTCCTGAGTAGCTGAGATTACAGACATGCGCCTGTGAAGTGTTGAGATTACAGGCGTAAGCCACTGCGCCTGGCCTCAGTCCTCTTTTTTTTTTTTGTATTAAAGGTGCGTGTGGAACCCATGGTAGGGCTAAATTCACTAATACTATTCAGACTGAAGATGTTACTTCTACCTTCTTGAAGGGTCAGGTTTCGGGTATAGCAATAGCAAAGCTGTTTTAATGGCTAGAGTGGAAAACAATCACTTGAATAAGTGATTGTTGGCAATAAAGTAGCAAATCACTAGGCAATAAAGTAGCAATGCCAATCAAAAACTTTTTCTCCCTTAACTGTTTGTGTATACATATATTTTTAGTAGAAACGGCTTGAATAACCTAAGGCAATGAAGTAGCAAAGCTGATCAAAAATGTCTTCTCCCTTAACTGTTTATTTGTGTATATTTTTTAGTAGAGATGGTGTCACTATGTTGCCCAGGTTGTTCTCCAACTTCTGACCTCAGTGATCCTCCTGCTTTGGCCTCCCAAATTGCTGGGATTATAGTGTGAGCCACCACACTGGCCCCTTAAACCTTTTTTAAGAGGATGGCAACCTCCATTACAATTCTTCCCTCTTCTCCAATGTTTTTATTAATATTAATTATCATGGTTACTTTTTGAGATGGAGTCTCACTCTGTTTGCAGTGGCATGATCTCAGCTCACTGCAACCTCCACCTCCCAGGTTCAAGCAATTCTTGTACCTCAGCCTCCCCAGCAGCTGGGACTACAGGCACGTGCCACCACACCCAGCTAATTTTTTTGTATTTTTAGTAGAGACAGGGTTTCACCATGTTGGCCAGGCTGGTATGAAACTCCTAACCTCAGATAATCTGCTTGCCATGGCCTCCCAAAGTGCTGGGATTACAAGTGTGAGCCACCATGCCCAGCCAGAATATTAATTACTCCTAACCTCAGATAATCTGCTTGCCATGGCCTCCCAAAGTGCTGGGATTACAAGTGTGAGCCACCATGCCCAGCCAGAATATTAATTATTAGTAACAATCAAACCTTATTGCTGAAGTCAACTGATTCCCAATATTTCAAACTTACATTAGATTTGACATTTCCTAGGAAAGATGTGAGACAGATTTTTCACATAACCTACCCTTACACTTACCCTCGTATCTGGACACTGTGTGGCTTCACAGACCACCTGCATAATAAAGTGCCTTTCAGACTGTAGGAAGAATAAAAATAAAGAGAATTAGGGGAGCATAACCTGTACATAGGAAGATTTCCAGACTCCCTCTACAAGGAAAACCGCTCGCTCCCTCAGGGCCCCACACAGCCCTGCCTGGTACAATCAAGCCACTCTCCCTTGAGATGGTACCGCACTATAAAGGCTATAAAGAGTTTATCTTCGGTGTCTGCTATGTGACTTGCCCTCCAATGAGGTCCCTAATCTTTTAATCTCCAAGATGACCTTCACTAACAAAGACTTCAGGGAGGAAACAGAAAAATGTAGGTCACAAGGTTTAAATAAAAATGGTTGGTTAAAAGATAAAAATCTACATGTAGGAAAATCATTTCCTTATAGTTAAAATATAAGAGAATTCAAAACATCTGCTTTATTTCAGAGACCAAATTTGTTTTCTGAGAGGTAGCAAATTCACATCAAATGTGGCGAGAAAAGGGAGAATACAGTAATGAACTTTATGTGCTACCCTCCTAAATCTTCCAAAATCTATTAAGGAAAAATCCAGTTTTTTAATCAATTAGAATTGCCATTTGCTCTGGGGTTTCAGACCTTTCGAAAATCAAGAAATGGTAAAAAGCCAGCTAAAGTGTCAACAAACATATATACAGAAATACTTTCAGACCATGACCCTGGCAATTTTACTTGTAGGTATTTACCCAAAAGGACTGAAAGCAGAGTCTCAAAGACACACATGCATACCCATGTTCATAGCAGCATTACCCACAATAGCCAAAAGGTGGAAGCAAGCTAAATGGCCATGGATGGACGACTAGATAAACAAAATGTGGCATATACATACAATGGAATATTAATCACCCTTGAAAAGCAAATTTTGACAAATGCTACCCCTTAGATGAATCTCGAGGACATCATATTAAAACAAACCAGTTGCAAAAAGACAAATATTATATTATTCCACTTACGTAAGGTATTTTGTTAGAGTAGTAAAATACATAGAAACTGAAAGTAAAATGATGGTTACCAGTGGCTGAGAAAAGGGGAAATGAGGAGTTGTTGTTCAGTATGTACAGTTTCAGTTTTGCAAGATGAAAAAGTTGTGGAGACTGTTTCCACAGCAATGTGAATCTACTTAACTGTACGTTTAAAAATGATTTAAGATGGTTTTATGTTATTCATTGCATTTTCAGCCAAAAGTTTATATACATATTATATATACACACAAAACGTTTACATATATATTATACACATACAGATACATGTGTATATATACAAATATCTACACACACACACACACACACACACATATGTATTTTTTTTTGGAGACAGAGTCTTGCTCTGTTGCCCAGGCTGAAGTACAGTGGTGCAATCTTGAGCCTTGAACTCCCAGGCTCAAGTGATCCTCCCACTTCAGCTTCCCAAGTAGCTGGGATTATAGGCATGTGCCAGAACACCTGGCTATATCCTGTTTCTTAAAAACACCTTCCTAAGGTGGTATGAAACAGACCAATTGCCATAATTTTTATTTATTTCATTTTTCATTCTTTTTCTTTCCATTATAAGCCCTGTAAACACAAGAGCTCACAAAGCTGGTTAAAAACTCAGTTGCTCCTCTCCACAGAAATCTTTATTTTTTTAGAGATAGGGTCTTGTTACATCGCCCAGGCTAGTCTCAAACTCCTCGCTTCAAGTGATCCTCTTGCCTTGATGGCCCAAAGTGTTGGGATTACCAGATGTGAGCCCCAGCACCCAGCCTCCCCAAAATCTTTAGTACAAGGCAAAAGATTTAAAAGATTTACACAACCTTAAAAGAAACCAAAGTAAACCAAAGTATATAGTACATACCATAATTTCTTTCTTTCTTTCTTTTTTTTTTTTTTTTTTTTTTGAGACAGTCTTGCTCTGTTGCTCAGGCTGGAATACAGTGGTGCAATCTCAGCTCACTGCAACCTCTGCCTCCCAGGTTCAAGTGATTCTCCTGCCTCGGCCTCCTGAGTAGCTGGGATTACAGGCGCATGCCACCACGCCCGGCTAATTTTTTTGTATTTTTAGTAGAGATGGGGTTTCACCATGTTGGTCAGGCTGGTCTCGAACTCCTGACCTGATGATCCACCCTCCCCCTGCAACCGGCCTCCCAGAGTGCTGGGATTACAGGCTTCAGCCACCGTGCCCAGCCTATTTCTTTCTTTTTTTTAAGAGACTGTATCTGACTTTGTTGCTCAGGCTGGCCTTGAACAACTGGCCTCAAGCAATCCTCCCGCCTCAACCTCTGAAGTAGCTGGAGTACAAGTATGCACCACCATGCCCTATAATTTTAAAAAACCCAACAACATTCCACGCTTTGGACTGCAAAAGGAAAAACCTAAGCTTAGAAACACTTTATTTCCAAAAGCATGATGAGAAATGGCAAACACTCCATGGGCATATCTCACACAATACAAACTGGACTAAACTGGAAACAAATACTTTTAAGTAGGTGGTACTTTCTAAATCATAAACTTAAGAAAACAAAACAAAAAACTTACATTTAACTCCTTCATCCTTTACTGTCTGAATCTATACCTTATTGCGAAAAAACTTACCTCTTTATCAAAGTTTGCTTTGGTGAACTCCAACGAGTTCAGGAGTGCATTAGTAGCAGCTAGCTTCACATTATTACTAGGCTCTTCTTTCCTCATCCCCTGGATTATGGCAGTCAGAATCTCATTGGATTTATCTTGTAGCTGCTCTGGGTCCTGTAACAAGCAAAGAAGTGCAATGAATATACAGTCGGCCCTCTGCAGCCATGGGTTACACATCTGTGGACTCAAGCAACTATGGATTGAAAATATTTAGAGGAAAAAAAGTGGATGGTTGCATTTGTACTGCACCAAAAGGTGCGTGTACACCTTTTTTTCTTGTCATCATTCCCTTAATACAGTATACCAACTATTAATATAGCATTTACATTGAATTAGGTATTGTAAGTATTCTAGAGATGATTTAAAGTATAAAGTATATGGGAGGATGTGCATAGGTTATATGCAAATACTATACCATTTTATATAACAGACTTGAACATCTGAGGATTTTGGTATCTGAGGAAGGTGTTGGAATCAATCCACCCCAGAAGACTGCCATAAGGAGCTAAAATATTAGCTTTCTTCCCCCTTCTGTGCAAATGGAGATGGCAGTCTGTTGGTGTTTTCCAGGCCATCTGTACTCTACGGTAAAGCTTCAGGACATTTAAGGGCCAAGGCCAAGAATCAACACCTGGGCACATCTAGGGAGTCTAAGACCAGGTCAAGTGCTGTGGGCTCCTGTGTTTCATAAAGTCTATATATTAAAATAGACACCAAGAGTGGTAACCTCATCAGGAACAACAGTGCTGGGAGGGCTGCATCTAAAATACCTTGTCTCCAGTGGCTAAACCAACTACATCAAGTGTTGGCAAACTTTCCGTAATGTAGTAAACTAAAATGCACCACAACAATCATGGTACATTCAGGATCTTAAGAAAAAGGATTGGTCAGGGATGCTCCAAATGAGAATATCCTCATTTTGTAAGTCTAGAATCTAAGACTCTTCAAACATGGACTTCTGTTTTCAGTTTGTGATCAAGTTTCTTAACTTTAGGGCATGATTAGTAATGTGAAGACAGAGGCCTAGGGGAAATAAATCAGTCTTACTTTCAAAACACTGTGCAATTTAGCTTGGCTCTCTTCGTGATTCAATAAGGTAGTACCAATATCATTCATGTCACAGCTAGAGGCAATCAGAGGTATATAAACCAGATACATTAGGCAAGCACTTACTATATCTTGGCAAATATAACCGATAGCTTCCAATGTCGACTCCTTCATGTGCTCTGTGCTGTTGGGGTTTGTGACATTGGCCACCAGCTGAGGAATGAGTTCTGGCCACTGGTTTACTGGGATCTCTGCACAAGCAATACCAGCCACACACTGTGAGGCAGAACTAGGCCGGTAAGTTTCTGTGCCCAATGTCTGCAAAACCTGCACCAAAAAAGACAAAAGATACAAATTTCTAACACTATTTGACCACATTTTGCCCACCACCACACTTCTTATATTAGTGTCTCTGAATTCTTCTTTTTTTTTTTTTTTCTTTTTTAAGACAGGGTCTCACTCTATTGCCCGGATTGGAGTGCAGTGGCACCGTCACAGCTCACCGTAGCCTCACCTCTATGGTGCAATCTATCCTCCCGCCTCAGCCTCCTGAGTACCTGAACTACAGGGGTGGATATGCAGACATACCCAGCTATTTTTTGTAGAGACAGGGCATCACCATATTGTCCAGGCTCTTAAAAAAAATAAAAAAAGGAAATACAAGGCCTTACTCTGTTGTCCATGGTGGAGTGCAGTAGCATAACCATAGTGCAGTGGCACAACGATACTGCAGACTCGACCTCCCAGGCCTCCCCATGTAGCTTAGACTTGCAGGCACGTGCCATCCCACCTAGCCAACTTTTTTGGATTTTTAGTAGAGATGGGGGTCTCCCTATGTTGCCGAGGCTGGTCTCAAATTCCTGGCTTCCCAAAGTGCTAGGATTACAGATGTGAGCCACTGCGCCCAGGCAGCTGTCTCAGAATTCTTTTTTTTTTTTTTTTTTTTTTGGAGACAAAGTCTCGCTCTTGTCCCCCAGGCTCTAGAGCGTGATGGTGCAATCTCGGCTCACTGCAACCTCCGCCTCCCGGGTTCAAGAGATTCTCCTGCCTTAGCACCTCCCGCCAAGTAGCTGGGATTACAGGCGCCTGCCACCATGCCCAGCTAGTTTTTGTATTTTTAGTAGACGGGGTTTCACCATGTTGGCCAGGCTGGTCTCGAACTCCTGACCTCAGGTGATCCACCCACCTCGGCCTACCAAAGTGCTGGGATTACAGGCATGAGCCACCGTGCCTGGCCTCAGAATTCTTATCTATAATATGGAGAAGCAGAAAAGGCTGTCAGAAAAATCCAGCACAGTAGCAACATCAGCATAATCAACGCTGCCCCAGAACCTAGAAATAAAACCAGTCATCCCCTGCTTCCAAAAGGAATTCTCCAAAATAACACACCTCACTTCAACCTTCAACACAAGATGGGAAACCAGAAGTTACAAGGGGAGGTAGCAGTAAACGGCAAAGGAGAGAGATGGGGACAAAACTCATCTTCCAGGCTCATTGTTGCTTTTATAACAATAACAACCTCATTTTGTGGACAGACATGGACACTAGAATGAAGCTAGTTCTGGGGCATTCAGGTGGGTCTGATTCACAGTAGATCACTGTCTAACCTGATCCAAGGAGATCTCACTCATGAGACGTGGGCTGAAACAAAACGTTTTCCTTCTAATCACTGACAACCCAGCACTCTGGGTGACTTACATAGAAAGGCCTTGGTCAAGTAACAACATCACTAAATACAAAAACAAAGTTGCTGATGTTAATAACACCCATGAACTTATCTTTATATAACTTCCAATTTGAAAGGATTTGTTCTGTTTGCCCAAGAATCAAAGAACTGTTCTCTCTACCACTGATAGAATCTAGCCAGATGTCAAAACAAGATCCACTTGTCATTAAACATGTCTCGCTTGACATGGTAACCACACCACCATTTATGTAAAGGGTAATGGCACAGGTATGATAAAAGATGAAGTCACAATTGACCTAGAGTTAATCATTACCATGATCAGCTAATTCAGTCAATGAACTCACTAAGAATCACCAGTCCACTCACAGGCAAACAGTTAACTGTTCTGGCATGAATACGGGACAAAGAATAGCTGCCAGATATCCAGACCAGCTCTGCTGACTGGGTTGGATCACTTAGTATCCTGCTTTGCAGCAGCTAGTACCAATAATGAACTCCCCCTTTCCTTCTTATATGGTATATCATCATCCCTGGCCCCCACCCCCATCAGCTCTACCCAACACTAAACAGTTCTGATTGATGTTGAATGAAAGGCTTTGCTCTGGAGGACCAGCAGAGCTAGAATGGACAAAAACTGTATGTCAAAGACATGAGGGGGCCGGGCGCGGTGGCTCAAGCCTGTAATCCCAGCACTTTGGGAGGCCGAGACGGGCGGATCACGAGGTCAGGAGATCGAGACCATCCTGGCTAACACGGTGAAACCCCGTCTCTACTAAAAAATACAAAAAACTAGCCGGGCGAAGTGGCGGGCACCTGTGGTCCCAGCTACTCGGGAGGCTGAGGCAGGAGAATGGCGTGAACCCGGGAGGCGGAGCTTGCAGTGAGCTGAGATCCGGCCACTGCACTCCAGCCTGGGCGACAGAGCCAGACTCAGTCTCAAAAAAAAAAAAAACAAAGACATGAGGGAACAAGGGGGAAAAACAAGGTGAACTGTCCAAAATGCCAGAGGCTGAATGGATATTATTAACCCAAGTCCAGGGTGCCTTCACACCGCACTACATCATATCCTAGTACATATGTGGAGTGCACTGAATCCCATTCTACTTTTACCTTTTTCCTTTAGATTGCTTTCTGAAGACTCCATATTACTTGAGGTGATTAAGAAACTACAATTGTCCAACTCCTGGGTACTAAAAGTTTTCTGTTTAAACTAGAGGTAACCTTAATAGTAATATTCAATTATCAAAAAAGAGAAACTGGCTCAATTGTGCCCCAGTATCCAGATTTCAAAAAAGATCACTGACAGTGAAACTTAGTATTAATTATCAGTTGTGCTATGAAAGAGAAAAAGGCCAAGGTAACTGTTAGCTTTTTTTCCCCCCATGCCCAAGGGCTTAACCATGCCTATACAAATTATTATCTAATATTTATTTATTTTTTTTTAAGAAACGGAGTCTCACTCTGTCACTCAGCCTGGAATGCAATGGCACAAACTTAGCTCACCGCAATCTCTGTCTCCCAGGGTCAAGCAATTCTCCTGTCTAAGCCTCCTGAGTAACTGAGACTACAGGTACCCCCTACCACAGCCAGCTAATTTTTGTATTTTTAGTAGAGACAGGGTTTCGTCATGCTGGCCAGGCTGGTCTCGAACTCCTGACCTCAGGTGATCCACCCGCCTCAGCCTCTCAAAGTGCTGGGATAACAGGCATGAGCCACTGCGCCCACTTGTTTTTTTTAAAGGTTGGTGTTAAGAGTGATGTGCCAAAAAATAAGCCAATTACAATTCCAATTACATCTTATCCCATTTACTAGTGTGTAATTTAAGAAGATGAGAAACTGAATGGGCACTATCAGTATCGAGATTTCCAGTGATAGAATATACTTCCATTTATGTCACTTAGCTGAGAGAGAAGGAATTAAAATGTTATTATTACACAAGCAGACCCAACATGAATAGAAACAGCTCTACATATTCCAAAAAGATTTGAAACCAAGTTGGATTTAATAAGCTGGCTCCTTATCATGGGTATGCAAAATTGGTGACAGAAGGAGGTACACAACTAGATAGAAAAGTTGGTGCCTTACAGGGCACTACTTTACCTAACGCTGATATCTAGAACCAGGAATTAGCAAGTATGATGTGCATAACCATGACCTGCACAAGTACATATGTAGGAATTCCCTACTAGTTTCCACTCAGATACCAAGGACAAAATGATGATTGCACAGGTATTTAACTCACTCCTCTTTGTGCCTTACCCATGTCAGACAGATCACTAAAGAACTTAATTGAAAAACAGCCAGGCGAAGTGGCTCACGCCTGTAATCCCAGTACTTTGGGAAGACAGGCAGGCAGATCATCAGAGGTCAGGAGTTCAAGACCAGCCTGGCCAACACGGTGAAACCCCCATCTCTACTAAAAATACAAAAATTAATTAGCCAGCCTAGTGGCGTACGCCTGTAATCCCGGCTACTCAGGAGGCTGGGGCAGGAGAATCACTTGAACCCAGGAGGTGAAGGTTGCAGTGAGCCGAGATTGCGCCATTGCACTCCAGCCTGGGCAACAGAGCAAGACTCCCTCTCAAAAAATACAAACAAACAAGCAAAAAAACAAAACAAAACACCAGTCCATATATTCTGAGTCCTTTGCTTCATTTAGAACTATGAATTTCTAATTCAACAAGACAGTAACAAGAATGTCACGATTCAAAATTCATCACCTTTTCTCCCCAAAATTCATCCCACTCTAAATGCCCTGGGAAAAAAGTCAAGTGTTTCTGAAGAAAGATTTTTTATAATTGGCTAAGTAGATAAAACGCCATTAATGTCACACTCCTATTTCACAAACTCTTTGGGCCTCCAAGGCCCAAGAGATCATGTAACTTTCCTTCTGACTCCACATAGTGCCATGCTAAACCAGCAAAGATTGAGATTTAAACAGCAGAAGTTCAACAAGAGCCAGGTGCTGGTTGACTGGATAATCACTTGGGGAGACAGTTTAAAAAACATCCCTTGGCCAGGCGCAGTGGCTCACGCCTGTAATCCCAGCACTTTGGGAGGCCGAGGCAGATGGATCATGAGGTCAGGAGTTCAAGACCACTCTAGCCAAGATGGTGAACCCGTCTCTACTAAAAACACAAAAATTAGCTGGGCGTGGTGACGGGTGCCTGTAATCCCAGCTACTTGGGAGGCTGAGGCAGTGAACTTCTTGAACCCGGGAGGCGGAGGTTGCAGTGAGCCAAGATCATGCCATTGCACTCCAGCCTGGGGAACAGAGCAAGACTGTCTCCAAAAAAAAAAAAAAAAAGTGCCTGAGCTGTACTCCAGAAGTACCAAATCGGAATTTCTGGAGAGCTTGGAAATACGTATTAACAAATTCCCTAAGTGATGTGGGTATACAGCACCAATTTATACACTACTCCCATTTGTCAAACAGATTTTTACAAATTATGACACACAATTAAAGTTTCCCAAGCTGCTGCAGCCTACCTCAATCATCTAAAAAGAATTCCAATCCATCAATGGGAATGGACAAGCTGTGCTGAGAAAGATTTAAGACAAAGACAATTTTTATCTTTAGGTGAAGTTCAGGTCCCAGAAACCTATCACACTGTCAGCTCTATCCCATGCAAATAGCAAAAGATCTGAGAAAGCAATTTCTTGTTCTCTAGGCAATATAACCAAACAGATGAGTGTTACTCACATAGTTCTTGACTTCTCGTCGAGCATTAGCATCAATAGCAAGCCACCTCTGCTGATATTGTGCCTTGATATCTGGATCTTTAGATGTCAAAGAGTTCTTGATTTGTAGACCAGCTGCAACTCTGGCAACCTGACTATTTCCTGGATTTGCCAGCACTCTGGACAGTTCCACAAGGAAAGTGGGCTGTTAAGGGAAGATAAATTTGTAAATAAAATTATCTTAGGAATTTCCACAACTGAGAATAATTTATGGAGCACTGAACCACCGGAGGAGGGGCGAGGTGGGGGGGGGGAACTAATGTCTAATTTTTTTTTGGTATATCATAAGCATCTCAGGAAACCACAAAATACCTACTACAAGACTTCTATAAAAACGTTACTTAGTATATAACAGGAAGTCTTCCACTTTTCTCATGGAGCCTAGCACTTAATGAGGAATTGCAGATTTTCCTATCAAAATCATTCCTAGTACCCAAATTGTCACGTTATACCCCCTGAATTGCAAGGTTTTAGAGTATGGTAGTAGTTAGTCTTCTGTGTATACTGAGGTGTCCCAAGAATTCTTAATAATGTCTGGTACTTGAATGAATGGCTGTTACGATGCGGGTAGAAAATAAAACTGTTTATCTAAATTTCAAAAACCTTGGCCCCAAAAGAATGATCCAACTTTCCATCTCATGGCAGCAGCAGGGTAGCTTTTCATCCCATGGAAGGAGGTGATCTTTTATGAGAGAGGGAAATACAGATAAGCCTAAACAAACTTAGGAGCCTCATCCTCTGTTTTATTTGTGGGCACTCAGCAAAAAGGGAACAACGAAAAAAGCGGATTTATAAGGAAAAGTGGTAAGATATTTAGAAATAGGGAAAAAGTGAAAGAAAAAAATGTTCAGGCAAGCTGTTCAAGAAAAATAACTTTGTATCTAATAATCAACAATTATTTGCTCCTATACATTTGGACTTTAGTTGAGGAATACAGTGGATCCCTGAAAAGCATGTTCTTTTGTAACCTTTTGTAATCCACAGGCCTCAAAAACTACTCCCTTTGTTTAAAAATTTAACACACACACCTCTCTGTCCAGCAAAAAAACCGTGCCCAAACAGCAAAGTTAGCAGGAAAAGCCAAAAGCAGATACATTTTTCTTACTGCTAACAAGTTCTGCAATCACAGCAGAAGATAATTCTTAAAAGTTTTATTAATTATGTACCACTAAAGAATGTTAAGAATGTTAGGAATAAGATAAAAAGCTTCTTGCAAAATTAGCAAAAGCAGAAACAGGAATAATACCCTAAATGGAATTATCAGCCTATACTAGTGGAAAAATCTCTTCTAGGAAAGGATAAACAGGTTAGTTGTAAAAATTGGCACATATGAAGAACAAAAAAAAATCATTCAAAGGCAGTCTGTATAAAATAAGCCTTGTCACTTTGTTGATGTTGACATTTTGCCTATATAACACAAAGAAACACATATGGTTACAATGTTATTCAGACTTATTTCCTATTACCTTTCTCAAAGATGGCAAGCATCATCCAATCCTTCCCTCTGACCCCATCTCCCAATAGGAGATGGACACCAAAGAGAAACTTAACTGGCATCTAGGCTGTTTCAACCAATCCATCCCACATTTTTATACAAAGGACCAGTCTCTAGCGGACTTAGCTTCATTTTCTCCGGACCCCTTAAATTTTAAAATATGAAAAACGAGTAACTTTCCTCTGTGATTTCATCAGGAAACAGGCCCGATCTCAAAGATGAGCCTCAGACTGTTGTCTGGGTGCAGATCCCTAGTGATTAGGTTTCTATTCATCCAGGTCAGAAGGAAAGGAAAAAAAAAAAAAGGAAGAAAAAGAAAATACCCCGAGAGGAATAACCGGGCAGAAGAGGGAAAAATATTAGTGGAAATGGGTTAAGAGGCAGTCGGGTGCCAGGCCTGGCCATGAGCACAGACCAAGGTAGCGAGGAAAGGGCAGAGCTCTAGGAAATAGGTGGGGAGAGCCACAGGGGCCACGGGACAGGAAGGATAGCCGGCCGGGGTCAGACAGGGAGGGCAACCGGGCCCAGAGCTTCCACATGGCCCCTAAGCCTGACTCCCCCACCCCCACCTCTGCTGAACACGCAGCGCCGCGCAACCTAACTTCCCTTCCCTCCCTCTTTCTCCCTCCCGCTGCACCGCCGCCCTCAGGCCGCGCAATGATTGGGCGACAGGCAGCCCGGCGCGCCGCGCCATTGGCCAGTCGCAGGGCCCGGGGCGGGACACACCCACCGGCTTCCCGATGGCGGGGTTAGGTTGGACCGGGTTGGGGGGGGGGGGGACGGTATGGGGCGGGGTAGGTTCCCGAGGCCTGGGCCTCCTGGAGGGCGGGAAGGCCCCGCACGCAGGGGATGGGGACGCGGCGGGATGGGCGCGGCGGGGTAGCACGCACCAGGTTCTCCACGGCCGCACGCTCCAGGAACTTCTGCGCCGCTTCCAGCTCCAGCCGATCTGGGGGGAGGAAAGTGGGAGACGGAGCGGGGTCAGAGGGGCCGGGCTCCCCTCCCCCACCCCAATCACCTCAGCCCGACCCCCGGCTCCTGCGTCCTACCGGGAGACACGGTCTTCTCGAGGATGGTGATCAGCTCCATGGCGGAGGTGGCGGCGGCGGCGACTCCTCCTAAGACGACGGCCCGGCCTTTCGGGCGGCGGCTCGAACTGGGGATGGGGGTTGGGGGTCGGGTGGGAAGGGAGGGTGGGGTGGGGGGCGGGGGTCACCACAAGCCCATTCACCGGCTCTTTCTGGGTAGTCGCTCCAGCTCCCCTTAGTCTCTTCTTCTCTTACTTCCTCCCTCCGAATGGGCTGCTGGCAGCGGGGGAGGGACCCCGGGGGCAGCTCAGAGCGCGCTGGTGCTCGGGAGGCGGAGGGAGAAAGAAGGAAGAGAAGCTGTGAGTGAGAGGCGGCGCGCAGGGAGGGAGCGAGGGCGGGAGGAAGGCGGAGGGATATTCGGGCCGGACCTCGCCGCGGCGGCGCCGCGCTCCACGGCGATTGGCCGCTGTTCTGGCCACGCGGAATCCCCAATTGGCCAGGCGCTCAGCGTCGAAAGGCCGCCTTTCGCCCATTCGCCTGCTGGTTTCAAGGCCCGGGGTGGCTGGGCGGGCAGGGGAATGGAGCGCCCTAATTGGCCGAGGGGAGGGAGATTGGGATGGGGCCGGAGAGAGCCCACCGCTGATTGGGTGGGCTTGGTAAAGGCCTTGAGCTCAGACCGGCTGAGCGCCGAGGAGGGTGGACCGAAGGCACGACTCGGAGCCTGCGCGATTGGCTGGGATAGTGGGCGTTGATAGGATAGGGTGCCTGGGAGAACTGGGGAGAGGAGTTCGGGGTCGGGGCGCGGGAAGGCGGGAGGCGCCCGGCTGCCCTAGGAGCCCGGCGCGGGGCACGATGGGACGCCCCCGGGAAGAGGCGGAGCTGGGTTCGACCGCTGGGGCTGCGGTTGGGTAAGCGCCGTCGCTCCGAGGGGCGTGTTGAGCGAGGCTTTCGCGGGCGTGAGCGGGGGAGGGGGGACCGTTGAAGTCCTGCGCCGCGCCCGCAGGAAGCTGCTTTAATGGCTAGGTCGGCTTGGCTGGGACGGATCCGTAAGGCCATGTGGCTCCACTTGAAATGTGTAGATGTGGAAACTGAAGCCCAGAGAGGGTATGGAACTTGCCCAAAGTCACACAGCCGGTTAGTGGCTTGGTAAGGAATGGGTTCAGGAGCCTAGAGGGTATGGAACTTGTCCAAGGTCGTACAGCTGGTTAGTGGCTTGATAAGCTCAAGCTCTCCTGACTGCCGTTGCCCCTATAAGCAGCTTTCTCTCCAAGGAGTCCCCTAGGCCTGCTTATATAGGGCTTGAGACCTGTACTAAGTCTGACTTGCTTAGGGGTGAGCTAAGGGAATCCTACACTTAGACACCCCATCCTTGACAGAATGGAAATGCTTCACCCTGTAAAGGCTCAACCTCGAACCAGAAAGAATGTGTGTACAGGCATAAAGGATCGTGGTTCTTGACCTGTTTTCGTTCTGAACTCCTGAAGAAACTCATGAATGCCTTTTCTTAGCAAAATGCATATAAAGAAAATGTGGGCCGGGTGCGGTGGCTGATGCCTGTAATCCCAGCACTTTGGGAGGCCGAGCGGGGCGGATCACGAGTCAAGAGATGGAGACCATCCTGGCCAACATGGTGAAACCCCGTCTCTACTAAAATACAAAAAAATAGCCCGGCGTGGTGGCGCATGCCTGTAGTCCCAGCTACTCCTGAGGCTGAGGCAGGACAATCTCTTGAACGCTGGAGGCAGAGGTTGCAGTGAGCCGATATCACGCCACTGCAGTCCAGCCTGGCAACAGAGCGAGACTCCCTCTCAAATAAAAGAAAAAAATGTGCATACAGTATCTTGACTTTCTTTGACATTGGTAAGTGGGCTGTAGGTTAAGAATTTCCTAGGCTGGGAGCAGTGGCACAGACCTGTAATCCCAGGACTTTGGGAGGATCGCTTGAGCCCAGGAGTTCAAGACTAAGCTGGACAACGTAGCGAGATCCTGTCTTTTAAAAAACAAAGATTTTTAAAATGATAAAAGTGTAATAATGGGGACGGGTGCAGTCGCTCATGCTTGTAATCCCAGCACTTTGGGAGGCCGGACTTCAGGAGTTCGAGACCAGTCTGGCCAACATGGTGAAACCCTGTCTCTACTACAAAATACAAAAAAAATACAAAAAAAAAAAAAAAGCTGGCCGAGCATGGTGGCGCACGCCTGTAATCCCAGCTCTTTGGGAGGCTGAGATGGGAGAATCTCTGGAACCCGGGAGGTGGAGGCTGCAGTGAGCCGAGACTTCACTACTGCACTCCAGCCTGGGCGACAGTAAGACTCTCAAAAAAAATAAAAAATAAATGGGAACAAAGAATTTCTTGAATTGTTTCGTTTTCACAGTACTGGTGTAGGGGTAATTTGATGTAGCAGTTCATAGAGCTCTTTAACATATGACTTGAGCTTGTGAGGTAATTGCCCTGCACTAGCCACACTGGGAAAACCTAGGAGGAAGTCTGACTTTGCTGAAGGGTTTCACAAAGAATTGGGAAAGCTTGGCGAACTCTTTGTTAAGACAGGAAGAAATGGTCTTTCTCTGCTAGAGATATCTTTGCAGTTTTGAAGCTAAAAATGTAGGGACACCGTTCCTCATACCATACTGTGACTAGTGGATTTCCCATGGCTTAGCAGTTCCCTAACCCCAGCCTTTTGCTTCATCTATTAACTGTGGAAGAACTGCTCTGTGTAACTTTGTTATAAATCAGTGAAGATTGGGCGGGGCGTGGTGGGTCACGCCTGTAATCCCAGCACTTTGGGAGGCTGAGGTGGGCAGATCACCTGAGGTCAGGAGTTAGAGACCAGCTTGGCCAACACGGTGAAACCCTGTCTCTACTAAAATACAAAATTAGCCGGGCGTGGTGGTGGGCACCTGTAATCAATCGCAGCTACTCAGTAGGCTGAGGCAGGAGAATTGCTTGAACCCGTGAGGCAGAGGTTGTAGTGAGCCAAGATTGCATCACTGCACTCCAGCCTGGGTGACAGAGCAAGACTCCATCTCAAAAAAAAAACCAAAACAAAACACTGCATTCCCGCCTGGATGCCAGGGCAAGACTCTATCTCAAAAAAAAAAAAAAAGAAATCAATGAAGATTTGCCATGCATGGTGGCTCACGCCTGTAATCATAGTACTTTGGGAGGCTGAGGCTGGAGGATCACTTGAGCCCAGGAGTTTGAGGCCAGCCTGGCCAACATGGTGAAACCCTGTCTGTACTAAAAATACAAAAATTAGCCGGGTGTGGTGGCGGGAGCCTGTAATCCTAGCTACTCAGGAGGCAGAGGCAGAAAAATCACTTGAACCCAGAAGTCAGAGGTTGCAGTGAGACTGCCCCCCCTCCCCCCTGCAAAAAAGTCAATGAAGATTAAGTAAGATGACATCTCTGAAAATCCTGGAATTGTCCTTACGTGAGTTACCTACACTACAAATTATCCATAATTTGTTTCACTCAGGTTAACTTTCCCCTGCTCTCCAGCAGTTTGCTGGGCTACCTCTGTCTCAACATCAGTCATGATGATACCAGTGAGGGCACATGGATTTTTGAGACAGAGTCTCGCTCTGTCACACGGGCTGGAGTGCAGTGGCGCCATCTCGGCTCACTGCAACCTCCGCCTCCTGGGTTCAAGCAATTCTCCTTTGCCCTTAGAATATAGACAAAACCACTTGCATGTCAGGTAAAGTCTTGTATGGTCTTGCCTCCACTCAACACCAGCTTGACTCAATCCCTTGTTCTCCCAAGTAGCTGGGATTACAGGTGCCCACTACCACATCCAGCTAATTTTTTTTTGTATTTCAGATGGGGTTTCACCACGTTGGCCAGGCTGACTTCAAACTCCTAACTTCAAGTGATCCACCCGCCTCGGCCTCCCAAAGTGCTGGGATTACAGGTGTGATTCACCGCGCCCAACCTATACAATTTTGAAAAAGGCAGGCATGGTGGCATGTACTTCAGGAGGGTGAGGCAGGAGGGTTACTTGAGGTCAGGAGTTCAAGGCTTCAGTGACCTATGATCCTGCACTCCAGCCTGGGTGACAGCTGGACCCTGTGGCTGAAGTAAAATGCTGAGAAAATGAAAGTTTTGCAGCAAAGTTCCAATCGAACATAAAATCCTTACCAAAATCAAAATGAACTGACTTTAGTTGAACTAAAGTTCTGATGATGCTGTTTAGTTCCCATCAAAAGTACATTCAATAAATGCTGGTGAGGTACTGGAGCTTGAGTGATGAGCAGAGACTCCAGAAATTGAGTGCCTGAGTTCCTATCCCAGCTCTTCCACTTCTTAGTTTGTGAGTTAACTTTCCTCAATGTAAAATGGGACTATTAATTGTCCTTACTATGTAGGGACAAATGGGGAGGTCCTAAGTGAGTTAAGACCTGGTGAATGGGCTGAGTGCAGTGGCTCATGCCTATAATCACAGTGCTTTGGGAGGCTGAGGCTGGAGGATCACTTGAGCCCAGGAGTTTGAGGCCAGCCTGGCCAACATGGTGAAACCTCATCTGTACTTAATACAAAAATTAGCTGGGCCTGGTGGCAAGAGCCTATAATCCCAGCTACTTGGGAGGCTGAGGCAGGAGAATCACTTGAACCCAGGAGGTGGAGATTGCAGCAAGCCAAGATCACACCACTGCACTCCAGACTGGGTAACGCAGCTCAAAAAAAAAAAAAAAAAAAAAATATGGCAGCTTTAATTTTAATTTTTTAAAAAGAAAAAATAAAAGACTTGGTGAATGCCAGTTTAGCATGGCTATTATCTACTTACCGTGTATTTTATGCTAAGTGAGTGGTCCTTGGTCTGTTAGGGAAGATAAACTTTAATCATTTTATCTCTCAAACATGTAAAGTTGTAAAAGTGACATATGGCAAGGAAGGTTCCAGTCAGGGAGTTCAGGGAAAGCTTAGCTGAGGAAGGGAAGAGAGTCACTCAGGTGAAGAAGAGAGGAATAGTGTGTATGGAGGCTCTGTGGTGGGAAGGAGCTTGGGGATTACAACTGCAAGAATGCCAGTGTCCCCAAAACAGAGAACAAGGGATTGAGTTGAGCTAGTGTTGAGTGGAAGCAAGACCACAAGACCTTCCCTGCCATGCAAGTGGTTTTGTCTGTATCCTAAGAGCAAAGGGGAGCTATTGAAAGGTTTTAAGAAGGATGGTCATTACAATGTAGAGATTGGATGGGAAGGGGAAAGAGTAGATGCAGGGAGACCAGTTAGGAGGCCATTGCAGTAATCACATAGGACATGATACTTGTGAAAAGGAGAAGGGTGGAAGTAGTGGTGGAAACACAGAGATAGCAAAATTAATTGAGCTTGGTGATTTTTGTTTGTTTGTTTGTTTTGACACAGGATCTCGCTTTGTCAGCCAGGCTAGAGTGCAGTGGCATGAAGAACTTTGTGATTGATTGAAAGAGGAGGGAAGTGTCCACTGGTCCCTACTAGGTTTCTGGCTTGCACTGTGAAATAGGTGGTGGTGCCACTTTGCAGTGTTTCCCAAATGGGAGGAGTTGGTGGCCACATGGTTTAGTAGGGTGGGGAGGATTACACCGAGACTTGAAGTTGCATTTCCTTGAACTATCTATGGATTACATCAGGTTTGTTTTTTTTTAGACAGGGTCTCACACTGTCACCCAAGCCGGAATACAGTAGCGCAATCTCAGCTCACTACAGCCTCCACTACCTCTATTCAAGCTGGGACTACAGGCATGTGCCACCACACCCAGCTAATTTTTGTATTTTTTGTAGAGACATGGTCTTACCACATTGCCCAGGCTGTCTCGAACTCCTGAGCTCAAGCAGTTCACCTGACTCAGCCTCCTAAAGTGCTGAGATTACAGGCGTGAGTTACTGCGCCCAGATGCTTTCTTCTTTCTCAGCTTATCAAAGTAATGTATGTTCCTCACTGTAGAAATTTTGAAAAGGAATTCAGCAGAAACCACCTGCAACCTCAAATTATATCCACCATTAAAATATTGGCATATTTTCCCCAAAATAGTTCTATTTTAAATGGAAACCAAAATATTCCTATGTATCATTTCTTGTTAACTCCAAAAAATGTCCTTTTAATAATTTTATTTGTTTGTTTGTTTATTTATTTATTTTATTTATTGAGACAGGATCTTGCTCTGTTGCCCAGGCTGAAATGCAATGGCATGATCTTGGCTCACTGCAGCCTCAACCTCCCGGGCTCAAACAATCCTCCTGCCTTAGCCTCCCAAAAAGCTGGTACTACAGGTGTGAGCCACTGCACCTGGCTAATTTTGTTCATTTTTTTGTAGAGACAGGGTCTCCCTGTGTTGCCCAGACAGGTCTTAAACTCCTGGGCTCAAGGTGCTCCCAAGATGCTGGGATTATAGACATGAGCCACCTTGCTCCACTGTTTTAAGAATTTTTAATTGACTCAACTCTTTATCAAGTTGCATTGAAAAGATAATATGAATTAAATATATGTGAACTGGCCCCAGTACATTTTCACACTGGTAGTGCAATGCAGAAGTGAAGCCTTTTGACTTAACCTTTATAAAAGGTACCTACTGGCCGGCCGGGCGCGGTGGCTCAAGCCCGTAATCCTGGCACTTTGGGAGGCCGAGACAGGCGGATCACGAGGTCAGGAGATCGAGACCATCCTGGCTAACACGGTGAAACCCCGTCTCTACTAAAAAAATACAAAAAACTAGCCGGGCGAGGTGGCGGGTGCCTGTAGTCCCAGTTACTCGGGAGGCTGAGGCAGGAGAATGGCGTGAACCCGGGAGGCGGAGCTTGCAGTGAGCTGAGATCCGGCCGCTGCACTCCAGCCTGGGCGGCAGAGCGAGACTCCGTCTCAAAAAAAAAAAAGGTACCTTCTGGTAGAATAAGCTAAAAGTTGCAAATCATTGAAGTATGTCCACTGGGTCCCAAAACTGGAAGTTCACTGAGGCCTGTCTTCCGGGCCAGGTGTCACAGGGAATCCTGTACTCTGGCCCAGGGCTCTTCTTCTTTTCTGTTTTTATCTTTTTATATGTATAATTGCATAATGCTCTATTTTGATTATCTGCTTTGTACAATTTGTATGTATGCATGTATCTTTTGTCCTGAGTTAGACTATGACTCAGGGTTTCTCAACCTTGATTATTTTGGACAACATAATTATTTTTTTTGCAGGGGCGGGGGTGGTGGTGGCAGGAAACCGAGTCTCACTCTTGTTCAGACTGGAGTGCTGTGGCGTGATCTTGGCTCGCTGTGACCTCTGCCTCCCAGTAGCTGGGTAACCTCCTGAGTAGCTGGGATTACAGGCATGCACCACCACACCTGGCTAATTCTTTATTTTTTGTAGAGATGGGGTTTTGCTGTGTTGCCCAGGCTTGTCTCGAACTCCTGGCCTCAAGTGATCCACCCGCCTCGGTTTCCCAAAGTGCTGGGATTACAGGCGTGAGCCACTGTGCCTGCCCTCACATTATTATTTGCGGGGAAGTTGCCCTGTGCATTTCAGAATGTTTAGCAGCATTTCTGGCCCCTGCCCACTAAGTTCCACTAGCTCCTCTCCCACCAAATCATGGTGGGACAATCAAAAAAGTCTCCAGATGTTACAGAATATATCTCCTAGGAAGGGAGTAAATCCCTCACAAACCCTCCCCACAATTGAGAACCACATTTATAGCTCCTCGAGGTTAGAAGCCATGTCATATAAATTCCTGTGTTCCCTACCTAGCACATAGTAAGCATTTTTATTGTCCAAACAATATCATTGCTTCATGGAAATAATAGCTTTTTTTTTTTTTTGAGACCGAGTTTCACTCTTATTGCCCAGGCTGGAGTGCAATGACGTGATCTTGGCTCACCGCAGCCTCCACCTGCTGGGTTCAAGTGATTCTTCTGCCTCAGCCTCCCGAGTAGCTGAGATTACAGGCATGCGCCACCATGCCCGGCTAATTTTTTTGTATTTTTAGTAGAGACGTGGTTTCTCCGTGTTGGTCAGACTGGTCTCGAACTCCCAAAGTCAGGTGATCCTCCCGCCTCAGCTTCCCGAAGTGCTGGGATTACAGGCGTGAGCCACTGCACCCAGACCCCCTTTTTTTTTCTTTTTGAGACAGTGTCTTGCTCTGTCACCCAGGCTGGAGTGCAGTGACGTGATCCTACTGTAACCTTGAACTTCCTGCTCAAGTGATCCTCCTAACTTAGCCTCCTCAGTAGCTGGGACTACAGGTGTGTGCCACCACACCTGGCTAATTTTTGTGTGTGTGTGTTGGGGGGTATTTTTTGTAGAAATGGGGTTTTGTCATGTTGCCCAGGCTGATCTCAAACTCCTAGGCTTAAGTGAACCTCCCACCTCCCAGAGTGCTAGTATTATAGGCATGAGCCACTGCAGGCAGCCTAATGTCTTTAAAACACATACTCTTTGTATTGTTCAAGGCTCTTTACATATAGTGACTCATTTAATCCTCCCAGCAACCCTCCGAGATAGGTCCTCCTATTGTACCTTTTTTACAGTCAGGAAACTAAGACTTGGCTGGGTGTGGTGACTCATGCCTGTAATCCTAGCACTTTGGGAGGCCGAGGCGGGTGGATCATGAGGTCAGGAGTTCAAGACCAGTCTGGCCAAGATGATGAAACCCTGTCTCTACTAAAAAATAAAAAAAATTAGCCGGGTGTGGTGGCAGGTGCCTGTAGTGCCAGCTACTCAGGAGGCTGAGGCAGGACAATTGCTTGAACCCAGGAGGTGGAGGTTGCAGTGAGCCGAGATCGTGCCACTGCACTCCAGCCTGGGCGACAGAGCAAGACTCCGTCTCAAAAATAGACAAAAAAAAAAAAAAAAAAAAAAAGAAACTAAGGCTCAAAGAGTTTAGGTTAGTTGCTTAAGGTCACCCAGCTGAGAGAGGTAACACGTGGGATCTGAACACTAGCCCAGGTAGTCTGGCTACAGATTCTGGGCTGTCAACCATTGAGCTATATACTGCTTCTAAATACAAAGAAAAGAATTAACTCATGACAGTGCTTTCAAAAAGCCTCATGTTATCCATCTGCCCACAAAATTTGCATAGACAAACATATGGTAAAAATAAAATTTCCTGGCCAGGCGCAGTGGCTCACGCCTATAATCCTAACACTTTGGGAGGCTGAGGCGGGCGGATCACCTGAGGTCGGGAATTCAAGACCATCCTGACCAACATGGAGAAACCCTGATTCTACTAAAAATACAAAATTAGCTGGGTGTGGTGGCACATGCCTCTAATCCCAGCTACTTGGGAGGCTGAGGCAGGAAAATCACTTGAACCTGGGAGGCGAAGGTTGCCGTGAACCAAGATTGCACCAGTGCACTCTAGCCTGGGCAACAAGAGTGAAACTCCATCTCAAAAAAAAAGAAAAAGAAAAATAAATAAATAAATAAAATTTCCTATTCTGCCACAAAACACAATACAGTATAGCAAAGCATGTTGCAGTGTTGCTGAAATCTTCTAAGTTGTTTGAATGGCTGCATCCTAGTCTATCAAGAGGATAGACAATAAACTAATGTAACCAGTCCCTTGTTATTGGGCATATGGGTTGTTGCCGATATTTTATTCGAAACATAACTGTTTTTGAAATACAATTTATATTCGGTAAAGTGCACCAATTTTAAGAGTACAGTTCAATAAATTTTGACAAATGTATAAACCTGTGCTACCACTACCACAGTCAAGATGTTGACCATCTGATCACGTTTGTTCCTTTCTGTGGTAATGTGCTGGAGCTGGCTAGTACCAGCTCAGGAGAGCCAAATATGTACATCTCTTCCCAAATCTACATTAGTAACATCATGTTAGTAGCTCAAAGTTGGTCATGGTGGGAGTATTTACACCACAGAAAGCAGTAAGTACCACAAATCCAGGCTTTTTCTTTCTGTTTTTGGGAACCAATTTACCAGCACCATGACTTACCCTCCTTTGCAATCAACCCCCTATATCCTACAGCCACAGTCTACTTGTGGACATTATTTTATTTTGTGTTCTTTAGAATTTTATATAAGTAAAATCATGCCATATGTACTCTTTGGTGCTTCTTTTGCTCAGTGTGTTTTTGAAATTAATCACGTTGTTGCGCATAGCAGTAGTTCATCCCTTTTCATCATTTTCCATTGCATGGATGTACCACACATTTATTCATTCATCTGGTGATGGACATTTGGGTTGTTTCCATTTGGGACTACTATAAATAAACTTGTCATAAACATGTATGTGCCAGTCATTGGGTGGACAAGTTTGAATTATTCTTGGAAAAATAACTAGGAGTAGAGTTGCTGGGTCATATGTTAAGCTTATATTTTTATATAAGGAGCTGCTAACCTGTTTTCCAAAGCGGTTTGAGACAGGATTTTGCTATGTTGCCCAGCCTGGAGTGCAGTGGCCTACAGCCTCAACCTCCCCAGCCAATCTTCTCACCTCAACACCCCAAGTAACCGGGACCACTGGTGCATGCCACCACGCCTGGCTAATTTTATTTTTTGTAGAGACAGGGTCTCACTGTGTGGCTCAGGCTAATCTCGAACTCCTGGGCTCAAGTGATCCTCTCACCTTGGCCTCCCAAAGTGCTGGAAATACAGGTACGAGTCAATGTACCCAGCCAGTCTTGTCTTTTTAGTTTTAGACATTCTAGTGGGTGGATGTATAGTGTTATCTCATTGTGTTTATTTTTAAATTGCCTTTATTGTGGTATAACATATTTTTTTTAATGTAGGTTTTAAGTTTCTATGCTAATCTGATCACCATCACAATCAAGATAGTGAACATTTCTGTCACCCCCAAAAGTTCTTGTGTCATTTCCAAACGACTTTCCTCCTCCACCTCCATCTCTAGGCAACCACCAATCTGTCCTCTGTCAGTATAGATTGGATTTGTCTTTTTTTTTTTTTTTCTTTTTTTAGGCAGGGTCTCACTCTGTCACCCAGGCTGGAGTGCAGTGATGCAATCTCGACTCACTGCAACCTCCACTTCCTGGGTCAAGCAGTCCTCCCACCTCAGCCTCCTGAGTAGCTGAAACTATAGGAACGTGCCACCATACCCAGCTAATTTTTGTATTTTTTGTAGAGACAGGGTTTTGCTGTATTACCCAGGCTGATCTCAAATGCTGGACTGAAGTGATCCTTCTGCCTTAGCCTCCCCAAAGTGCCGGAATTACAGACATGAGCCACCACACCTGGCCAGATTTGTCTTTTTTAGACTTTTGTACAGATAGAATCATAAAACACGTAGTATTTTTGTGTCTGTTGTCATTTACTTAGTGTGAGATTCATCCAGTTGTTCCATGTATCAATAGTTTGTTCCTTTTTCTTGCTGAGTAATACTCTGTTGTAGGAATTTGCCAGAATTGGCTTAGTCATTCTTCTGTTTATGGACATTTGGATTGTGTCTGGGGCTACTGTGAATTAATGCTGTTTTGAATGTTTTTGTGTAAGTCTTTGTGTGGACATGTGCTTTATTTTTTTTGAGACGAAGTCTCACTCTGTCACCCAGGCTGGAGTGCAGTAGCGTGGTCTCGGCTCACTGCAACCTCCGCCTTCCAGGTTCAAACAATTCTTCTGCCTTAGCCTCCCAAGTAGTTGGATTACAGGCATGTGCCACTATGCCTAGCTAATTTTTTTTGTATTTTTTTTTTGCAGAGACGGGGTTTCACCATGTTGGCCCAGCTGGTCTTGAACTCCTGACCTCAAGTGATCCACCCACCTCAGCCTCCCAAAGTGCTGGGATTACAGGCATGAGCCACCGTGCCCTGCTTGGACTTATGCTTTTATCTTATTTCCACCTAGGAGTGGAAATGCTAGGTCATATGGTATGCATATATTTATAAGAAACTACCAAACTCTTTTCCAAAGTTGCTGTATTACTGTACATTTCTACCACAGATGTTTGAGAGTTTTAGTTGCTCCACATTCTCATAAACACTTGATATTGTCAGTCTTTTTAATTTTAGCCATTCTAATCGTGGTATTTCATTATAGTTTAAATTTGCATTTCTATGATGACCTAATGAGGTCGATTTTTTTTTTTTTTTTTTTTTAGATGGAGTCTCGCTCTGTCACCCAGGCTGGAGTGCAGTGGTGCGATCTCGGCTCATTGCAAGCTCTGCCTCCTGGGTTCTTGCCATTCTCCTGCCTCAGCCTCCCTAGTAGCTGGGACTACAGGCACACGCCACCACGCCTGGCTAATTTTTTGTATTTTTAGTAGAGACCGGGTTTCACTGCGTTAGCCAGGATGATCTTGATCTCCTGACCTCGTGATCCGTCTGCCTTGGCCTCCCAAAGTGCTGGGATTACAGACGTGAGCCACCACGCCCAGCCAATGATGTTGAACATTTTTTACCAGTCTATTGGCTATTCATATATCTTATGTTGTGAAATATCTGTTTAAATATTTTGCCCATTAAAAAAACTGATCTAGGCTGGGTGCAGTGACTCACATCTGTAATTCCAGCACTTTGGAAGTCCAAGGGGATTGGATCACCTGAGGTAAGGAGTTTGAGACCAGCCTGGCCAACAGGGTGAAACCCCATATCTGTTGAAAATACAAAAATTAGCTGGGGGTGGTGGTACGTGCCTGTAATCCCAGCTACAGTGCCTGAACAGGAAAAAACAAAATCGTTTAGACGACTTTAAACAGAGGATACATATTCTCAGAGATATAACAATGTTGTATCAATGAAATAAGAACAGGTTGTTTTTTAAAAAGAACATTGGAGAATAAAACATCTAAAAAATATGATAACCATTAACTTTAATCAATGAGTTAGAAGATAAAATTGAGAAAATAGCTTTTTAAAAAACCCTAAAAGCTGGAAAATTTTTTTAAGAACTAAAGGTGGCCCAGTAAGACTAATACTCAATTAAGAAGCACTACAGAGGGCCGGGTGTGGTGGCTCACGCCTGTAATCCCAGCACTTTGGGAGGCCGAGGTGGGCACATCACAAGGTCAGGAGTTAAATACCAGCCTCACCAACATGATGAATCCCCATCTCTACTAAAAATACAAGAATTAGCCGGGCATGTTGGTGTGCACCTGTAATCCCAGCTACTTGGGAAGCTGAGGCAGGAGAATTGCTTGAACCTGCAAGGCGGAGGTCACAGTGAGCGGAGACTGCGCCAGTGCACTCCAGCCTGGGTGACAGAGTGAGACTCTGTCTCAAAAAAAAAGAAGCATTACAGTGATACGGAACAACATAGAGAAATGGAGAGAAAACAATCATCAAAGGAAAAATTCAAGAAGTCATCTCAGATCTGAATGGCCTAGATTTCCAAAATGAAAGGCCCAGTGAGTACACAATGTAATGGATGAAAACGTTCATTCAAAGACATATTATCATGCCGTTTCAGATCAATGAGTTAATAGAGGATCCTAAAACAGAAAAAGCAGGTCACATTCAAAGGAACAACGATGAGAATGGCATCATGCTGCTTATTAGCCATGCTGAAGGATAATGTAGGAATGCTTTCCAATGATTTATGATATATAATTTTATAAATTATTTAAATTGTGAATTCAGTAGAGTAAGCATATTTTCAAGGCCAGGTATAGTGGCTCATGCCTGTAATACCAAGCCTTTGGTAAGCCGAAGCTGATGGATCACTTGAGCCTCAGGAGTTCAAGAGCAGCTTGGGCAACATGGTGTAACCCTATCTCTACAGAAAAAAAAAAAAAAAAAAAAAAAAATGGTGTGCGCTTGGACTCCCAGCTACTTGGGAGGCTGCACGTGGAGGTTCACCTGAGCCCAGGGAGATAGAGGCTGCCGTGAGCCATGATCATGCCACTGCACTCCAGCATGGGCGACAGAGTGAGACCCTGTCTCAAAAAAATAAAGCATATTTTCAGATATGTGAAATCTTATTTACTATCCGTGTACCCTTTCTCAGGAAACTACTGGAGGATGTGGTGCACCGGAATAAGAATAAACCAAGAAACAGGAAGACGTGATCCAGGCAACAGGATATTCCAGTATAGGTGAGAAATAAAGTCTCCAGGATGATAATGAAGGGAAATCCTAGGGTGATAGCTGGCCTGGCAGCAGGCCTAGGGAGCAATCAGTAAGGCTAGAGCCAGAGGACAGAAGCCTCCAGGAGGGAGGTACCCAAGAAATAAGATGAAATGAATACAGGAAAAATCTATAGTTTTAGTGAATTATGGAGAATAAATTCATGATTGGTACATAGAAACTAAGCAAATAAATCCCAATTTTGTTTTTATGTATAATTGACTCTATGAAATTTTTTTAACAAAGAAACAAAACATAATCATAGTAGACTAAATTGCCCAGTGGTGAATAATATTTACAGAGGCATAAACGAGTATGTCAATTTCCACCAAGCCCAGCATAACATGGGCTTTCCTCTTTATGGTCCAAGATGGCTACTTCCTTTCCAACCACCCTGCCTGCACTCCAGCCAGCATGAGTCATCTTTGTTCCAGCTATCCTGGGTTTCTTTTGGTTAACTGGGAATTGAATTAATGAAATTCAATTAGTAAATTAAAGCATTAAGTTAATACATGTTTGAATTAAAATATTAGTCTGGGCATGGTGACTCATGCCTCTAGTCCCAGATACTTCAGAGGCTGAGGTGGGAGGATCAGTTAAGCCCGAGAGGTAGAGGCTGCCGTGAGCGACTATTGTGCTACTGCACTCTAGCCTGCATGACAGTGGGCGACCCTGTCTCAAAAAAAAAAAAAGCCAGGCACAGTGGCTCACGCCTGTAATCCCGACATTTTGGGAGGCTGAAGTGGGCAGATCCTTTGAGGTCAGGAGTTTGAGACCAGCCTGGCCAACATGGTGAAACCCTGTCTCTACTAAAAATAGAAAAATTAGCTGGGCATGGTGGTACACACCTGTAGTCCCAGCCACTCAGGAGGCTGAAGCAGGAGAATCTCTTGAACCTGGGAGGTGGAGGCTGCAGTGAGCTGAGATCTTACCACCACATTCCAGCCTGGGTGACACAGCTAGGCTCTGTCTCAAAAAAAAAAAGAGACCCTGTTTCGGGCGGAGTTCGAGAACAGCCTGGCCAACATGGTGAAACCCCGTCTCTACTAAAAATACGAAAATGAGCCGGATGTGGTGGTGGGTACTTGTAATCCCAGCTACTCAGGAGGCTGAGGCAGGAGAATTGCTTGAACCTGGGAGGCGGAGGTTGCAGTGAGCCGAGATCGTGCCATTGCACTCCAGCCTGGGTGACAACAACAAGACTCTGTCTCAAAAAAATAAAATAATATAAATGCATCACTGAGTGTCCAGAACAGCAGGGTTTTGACAGAGGTTCCAGTGATGACTTGTGTGACCTTGGGTAAAGCACCCTCTGGGACTCAGGTCCTTTTATGAAAAATGGGAGGGTGGAAGAGATAATAAAAGCATCAACCACAGTGCAGCTCACAGGGATGTGGCAGTGCTGTGTAAGTGACTGAATGCTATGTAACCAGCTCAGCCTCCTGAGTAGCTGGTACCACAGACACGCACCACCATGCCCGCCTAATTTTTTTTTGAAACAGAGTCTCACTTTGTCACCCAGGCTGGAGTACAGTGGCATGATCTCAGCTCACTCCAACCTCCACCTCCTGGGTTCAAGCAGTTCTCCTGCCTCTGCCTCCCAAGTAGCTGAGACTACAGGTGTGTGCTACCACTTCTGGCTAATTTTTTGTATTTTTAGTAGAGACGGGGTTTCACCATGTTGGCCAGGATGGCCTTAAACTCCTGACCTCAGATGATCCACCCACCTCCACCTCCCCATTGCTGGGATTACAGGCTGAGCCACCACGCCCGGCCAACCCTGTGGCTCATTTTTAAATTATCTGCAGAGATGAGGTTGTGCTCTGTTGCCCAGGTTGTTCTTGAACTCCTGGGCTCAAGCAAGGAATCATCCCGCCTTGGCCTCCCAAAGTGCTGGGATTGCAGGCATGAGCTGCTGTGCTTGGTGGTGATTTTTCAAGAAAAGCTGGTAATCTGGATTTTTATTTAAAATCCCTCGATTTTTAAAAGCTGGAATGGAAATTTTCAAGCAGATTGAGGATTTTTGGCCTTCCCACATGCTGGCCACATGAGAAAATAAAATAAAAAATAAAATTTCAAAAAGACTTTTAAAGCATTGTGTAGGTCAAGAAAAAAAATGCAAGTTTGCAACCTCTGGGGTGCAGTACTATAGAATATTTAGAGTAGTCAGTGTCCTCCCTGGGGAAGAACTGTGTCTTGTTTGTTCTACTCAGAGCTAGCAAGAGGGTTGTGGTAATGGTAAATCACATGCCTATCTGGGCAGAAGCTCTGCCCTCCTATCCTTGGGCAATGTTTCATATTTTGCAGGCAGAGAGGAAATGGTCTAAAATGAACCATTATGTTTCTCCATGATGGCATGTCAGGGCTGATCAGATTGGAGAGGTAAACTCCAGGTTTCTCATCCATTCTATGAAATTTGACTACTGGTTGTGCCTACTACTCGAAACCATTGTAAGAATAAAATATCACATATTTGGAAATAGGTAGAATTTTCCCTAAAGTGTAATAAAGCAGGTACCAATTGGGATAATGATTTTGCCATGAACAGCTCAGAGGAGTGTAACATTTCTGGAATGATGGCAGCTTCTATAAAGCTGAGCTAGGACCACCCTGGCTAACTTGGTGAAACTCCATTTCTACTAAAAATACAAAAATTAGCTGGATGTGGTGGCACATGCCTGTAGTCCCAGCTACTCAGGAGACTGAGGCAGAAGAATTGCTTGAACCCAGGAGGTGGAGGTTGCAGTGAGCAGAGATCGCACCACTGCACTCCAGCCTGGGCAATAGAGTTAGACTCTGTCAAAAAAAAAAAAAAAAAAAAAGCTGGGCTTAAACTTTGGCTATAAGAAATCAACAGGTGGCCGGGCGCAGTGGCTCACACCTGTAATCCTGACACTTTGGGAGGCCGAGGCAGGTGGATCACGAGGTCAGGAGATGGAGACCATCCTGACTAACACAGTGAAATCCCATCTCTACTAAAATTACAAAAAATTAGCTGGGCGTGGTGGCGTACCCATGTAGTCACAGCTACTCGGGAGGCTAAGGCAGAAGAAATTGCTTGAACCCGGGAGGCAGAGGTTGCAGTGAGCTGAGATCACACCACCACATCAGCCTGTGCGACAGAGTGAGACTCTGTCTTTTTGAGACAGAGTCTGGCTCTGTCAGCTTCAGGCTGAGTGCAGTGGCTGATCTCAGCTCACTGCAAGCTCGCCCCCGGGTTCCCACATTCTCCTGCCTCAGCCTCCCAGTAGTTAGGGGACTACAGGCTGCTCACACCAGCCTGCCTAATTTTTGTATTTTAGTAGAGACGGGGTTTCACCGTGTCAGCCAGGATGGTCTCGATCTCCTGACCTCGTGATCCGCCCGTCTCGGCCTCCCAAAGTGCTGGGATTACAGGCTTGAGCCACCGCGCCCGGCCTGACTCTGTCTTAAAAAAAGAAAAAATAAAGAAATCAAGAGGCAAGAATGCTTTGGTGATTCTGCTCTGGTGGGTTTGAGAAGGAGGCAGGATGATCTTTTCTGGAAGCGGTGTCGGGGAGTTGGTGTAGAGCTGAGAAATCTACATTGCCATAAATGGTGTGATCCTGCTCCAAACAGCTGCATTCACCCCCAGGCTTCATAAGCCTCATACTGGAAGTTCCAACTGAAATAAACTTATGACCTTTCCATCAGTTCCCTGGAGTAGGTCAGGGTTTTAGAGGGTATTTCATATTCCCATTATAAGGAGATTTGAACTCTTGGGTTCTATTAAGAAAGCAGCACAACTTACTATTACCGACAATATAATCTTAGTAGTATTCCTATAATGCTTTATAACTTAAAAAGACCTTTTATTTGTATTATTCTCGTTTTGCTCCCCGGTAACTATGAGATAACTGTTATTATTCCCACTTTACAGGTAAGGAATCTGATGCTCTCCCTTTGTTCCTTAGTTAGAGTTCTGAGTATTTTTACTTTTTTCAGAGAATGGAGGCACACTATGTTTCCTAGGCTGGTCCTGAACTCCTGGGCTCAGGTGATCCTTCCACCTTTGCCTCTCTTAAGTGCTGGGAGTACAGATGTGAGCCACCATGCCTGGCCGAGTTCTGAATCTTTAACAAGGCCCAAGTTCTTGCCAGCCTGGCTCTAGTCTGTCTCTCCAAACCCCTCTTGTACCACTTTCCCAAGAGCTTTCTGTTCTCCTTTCTTTTTTTTCCTCAGTTTTTTTTTTTTTTTTTTTTTTTTTTTTGGAGACAGTCTCGCTCTTGTCACCCAGGTTGAAGTGCAATGGCACTATCTAGGCTCACTGCAATCTCTGCCTCCCAGATTCAAGTGATTCTTGTACCTCAGTCTCTAGAGGAGCTGGAATTACAGACGTGCACCACCACGCCTGGCTAATTTTTTTGTATTTTTGGTAGAGACGGGGTTTTACTGTTTTGGCCAGGCTAGTCTCAAAACTCCTGACCTTGGGCGATCTGTCTGCCTTGGCCTCCTAAAGTGCTGAGATTACAGGCGTGAGCCACTGCGCCTGGCTGAGTCTCCTTTTTTATTTATTTATTTTTTTGAGATGGAATCTCACTCTGTCACCAGACTGGAGTGCAGTGGTGCGATCTCAGCTCACTGCAACCTCTGCCTGCTGGGTTCAAGCGATTCTCCTGTCTCAGCCTCCCGAGAAGCTGGGACTGCAGACGTGCACCACCATGCCCAGCTAATTTTTGTATTTTTGGTAGAGACAGGGTTTCACCATGTTGGCTGGGATGGTCTCGATCTCTTGACCTCATGATCCACTTGCCTCAGCCCCTCAAAGTGCTGGGATTACAGGTGTGAGCCACCGCACTCGGCCAGGAACCCTGTTTTTGAGACAGGGTCTTGCTCAGTCACCCAGGCTAGAGTGCAGTGACTGGACCACATCTCACATACCTCAACTTCCTGGACTCATGCGATCCTTCCACCTCAGCCTCCCAAGTAGTTGGGACTATGGGCACATGCCACCATGCCTAGCTAATTTTTTTTTTTTTTAAGTAGATACTGGGTCTCACTATGTTACCTAGGTTGGTCTTGAACTCCTGGGCTTAAGCGATCCTCCCATCTCAGCCTGACAAAGTGCTGGGATCACAGGTGTGAGCTACTGCACCCGGCCCATCTTGGATTTCTTTTGCTTTTTTTTTTTTTTTTCTGAGATGGAGTTTCGCTCTTGTTGCCCAGGCTGGAGTGCAATGGCACCATCTCGGTTCACTGCAACCTCCACCTCCCAGGTACAAGTGATTCTCCTGCCTCAGCCTCCTGAGTAGCTGGGATTACAGCCACCTGCCACCATGCCTGTCTAATTTTTTGTATTTTTAGTAAAGACGGGTTTTACCATGTTGGCTGGTCTCGAACTCCTGACCTCGGGTGATGTGCCCACCTCGGCCTCCCAAAGTGCTGGGATTACAGGCATGAGCCACCGTGCCTAGCCCTCTTTTGCTTTCTTAAATAGGTCTGCTTCCTTCTTCTTTTTTTTTGTTTTTTGAGACGAAGTCTCGTTCAGTCGCACAGGCTGGAGTGCAGTGGTGCGATCTCAGCTCACTGCAAGCTCTGCCTCCTGGGTTCACGCCATTCTCCTGCCTCAGCCTCCCGAGTAGCTGGCACTACAGGCGCCTGCCGCCACACCTGGCTAATTTTTTGCATTTTTTTTAGCAGAGATGGGATTTCACCATGTTAGTCAGGATGGTCTCGATCTCCTGACCTCATGATCCACCCGCCTCGGCCTCCCAAAGTGCTGGGATTACAGGTGTGAGCCACCGCGCCCGGCCACGTCTGCTTCCTTCTAACTACAGGCCCGTTGCACATGCTGTTTCTTCTGCTACTAATACTTTTTCTCTCCTCTTTGCCTGGCAACTACTCATCTTTCAGGTTTCAGTTTAACGTTTTTCCAGTGAGACTTTCCTGAACCTTCAGGCTACTTTGGACTGTCTGGTATAGCACACTGAACTTCCCACTCCAGAGTTGGCACGCTTAAAATTACTCATTCGATATCCCTTGTCCCTGCTAGATCATAAGCTCCATTAGGGCAGAGACCAAGTCTATCTTATTTGATACTGTAGCCTCAATGTCTAATATAATAGGCATTTCCTTCTGCAGTAAAAGCTTTTGCAACTACTGTCTGCTATCTGAATCCCGTAGCCATTGAACAAAACCATCAGAACCTTGCCTTGAATACTGCACTCAGGTTTAATGTTGTGGGGTTTTTCTGACAAGGTTCTTGTGATAACCAAGGTCTTCTGACCAGTGGCCAAAATGCACACCTGTCACATCAAATAGCAGCCTGTGAGGCTGGAGCACAGTGCCCCTGTATTATTTGATAATGACTAGAAAAGGCCAGTCCCCTTCTCACCAGCCTTCTGTGATGCTTACATACCAATGAGAACCTTTGCCCAGCATCTTACTGGGGATGGCTAAGGTTGGATCCTAAAGAACAGGAACATTTAAAGCTACCTAGATTTTTCCTATCTCAGGTCTTTCCTGGGTTTAGTGCACACTTGGGTCATTTCTGGATGGGTGGCACATTTGTTTTATTTGTTGGAAGCAGTGAAGTGTCACCAAGTTAATGGGGGCAACCAAGCCTAGGAGTCAGGGCAACACAGTTGCTCAGGCTGGCGTGACAAGCATCAGCAGGTAAGCAAGCCCCAGTGGGAGGAATGCATGGCCTCATTTCAACAGTGTCAGCAAGCTGAGGTCCCTGCACATTGGGAACCTATGAGAAGAGCACCCTCACCCCGCTTTTTTTCAAACCAGCCACATCTCTCTTTACTAAAATCTTTCTGAAATTCATCATCATATAACTTTTTGAATCTAGTTAATGGTGATATTAACCAAAATTTGTAGCTCAACACCCAGGCAATAGTGTATAGGATTGCAAGTGTTAGTTCCAAAAATAGTGCAGTTCACATCTCCAGCGAGGAAAGAACATTGAGTGAATTCATTACATGAGCAACTTAAACTAATTGAGCCAGGAACTTAAAGTCACATTCTTCAAATGTGTACACTCCACAAAACTGGCATTTAACATCAGGAAGTCAGGCTGGAAAACATTCATGAACCAGTGACTCTAAACAAGGAAGAAACACTTCTCAAGGTATGCATTTGCCAGCTTGTTACTTTGTTCACCAGTAGTCTTTAGTGATTAGCTTCATGTCTTAGGACATGGGTGGCAGCTCTGAGCATGGCACATTTAGCTTCATACAGCAAAGACTGAAAACACGTGGCTCTGGTTACATGGTCGGACAAGTGAAGGAGGCACAGCCTATCTTCATTACTGAAAATACACAAAATGCATAGAGTATAAAACCGTAGATGAGTTTGTAAGAAGAGAGTCACTTTTTTCCCTTCAATTTTTGGAAAATGAATACGACATGTATTACATTCATGAAAAATAAAATTTTAAATGAATAGTGGTTAGTGATATACTGTTCTTAGATGAACAGCAGTTGGTTACAAGATTAGTAGAAATGTAGCTTTTTTGTTTTTTTGGAGACAGGGTCTCACTCTGTTGCCCAGGCTCTGTAGTGCAGTGGCACAAACACGGCTCACTGCAGCCTCCACCTCTTGGACTCAAGCGATCCCCCAACCTCAGCCTTCTAAGCAGTTGGGGCTACAGGTGTGTGCTACCACACCCAGTTAATTTTTCAAATTTTTTGTAGAGACAGAGTTTCACCATGTTTCCCAGGCTGTTACTTTCAGTGATACACAAAAAAATACACTTGCATATACGAGATGTAGCTCAGGGTGGTCCAACAGAACTTTCCTAAGTGATGAATATGATTTATATCTGTGCTGTCCAATACAGTAGCCACTAGCCTTATGTGGCTGCTGCACAGTTGATATATGGCTAGTTCAACCAAGCAACTTTTTTTTTTGGAGACAGAGTCTTGCCCTGTTGCCCAGGTTGGAGTGCAGTGGCGTGGAGTGCAGTCTCCACCTCCTGGGCTCAAGCAATTCTCCTGCCTCGGCCTCCCTAGTAGTTGGGATTACAGGCATGTGCCTGGTTACTTTTTGTATTTTTAGTAGAGACGGGTTTCGCCATGTTGGCCAGGCTGGTCTTGAACTCAAGTGATCCACCTGCCTTACCCTCCCAAAGTGCTGGGATTACAGACATGAGCCAGCCCCAAGCAACTTTTTATTTAATTCTAATTAATTTAAATAGCTACATATGGCTAGTAGCTACTGTATTGATCACACAGGTCTTCCATTTGCTGAGAATAAGAAATTAAGAGAAGGCCAGGTTTGGTAGCCAAGAGATCTAAGTCATGTACTATTTCTTTTTTTTTTTTTTTTTTTTTTTTTTTTTGAGATGGAGTCTCACTCTGTCACCCAGGCTGGAGTGCAGTGGCCGGATCTCAGCTCACTGCAAGCTCCGCCTCCCGGGTTTACGCCATTCTCCTGCCTCAGCCTCCCGAGTAGCTGGGACTACAGGCGCCTGCCACCTCGCCTGGCTAAGTTTTTGTATTTTTAGTAGAGACGGGGTTTCACTGTGTTAGCCAGGATGGTCTCGATCTCCTGACCTCGTGATCCGCCCGTCTCGGCCTCCCAAAGTGCTGGGATTACAGGCTTGAGCCACCGCGCCCGGCCCTATTTCATTATTTATCCAGTAGTCTATCTACTCTGTTACTGTTATAAGAATGAATTAAGAGGCCAGGCACGGTGGCTCACACCTGTAATCCCAGCGCTTTGGGAAGCCCAGGCGGGCGGTTCACCTGAGGTCAGGAGTTCAAGACCAGCCTGGCCAGCATGGTGAAACCTCGTGTCTACTAAAAATACAAAAATTAGCCAGACAGGTAGTGCGTGCCTGTAATCCCAGATACCCGAGAGGCTGAGGCAAGAGAATCGCTTGAACCTGGGAGGTGGAGGTTGCAGTGAGCCGAGATCACGCCATTGTACTCCAGCCTGGGCAACAGAGCAAGACTCCATCTCAAAAAAAAATTAACTAAGGCTGGGCAAGATGGCTCATGCCTGTAATCCCAGCAACTTGGGAGGCTGAGGCGGGTGGATCACTTGAGCCTAGGAGTTCGAGACAAGCCTGGGCAACATGGTGAAACCCCACCTCCACAAAATCAACGAATTAAATTGGTGTGGTGGCACACCTGTAGGCCCAGCTACTCAGGAGGCTGAGGTGGGAGGATCCCTTGAGCCCCGAAGTTCAAGGCTGCAGTGAGCCGGGATCGCGCCACTGCACTCCAGCCTGGGTGACAGAGACCATCTCAAGACAAAAAAGAAGAAAACAAAGAACTTCTTTGCACTTGTAGAGGTCACAGTATTAAGTTCATTCTATCACTTCTGTTTACATTCTGACTTACAAGTGCTCTGCTGATAGAAGAGGGAATTGACCTGTTAGAAAAGCAACAGCAATCTCATCCATTCTCATTCATCTCAAATATTTAATTTAAGTGCTTTGTACTTTTTCTTGTAAGTTGTTTCCTTCCATCTCCCTTCTATTATTTTGTATGGTGTTCTTGAGACTTCTCCCACTAACCTAATAGCCATTCCACATACTGATTTTTTCTTCTCCTTATTTTTATTACTGTTACTTTTGTTTGTTCGAGACAGGGTTTTGCTCTGTCACCCAGGATGGAGCGCAGTGGTACCATCATGGCTCACTGTAGCCTCAACTTACTGGGCTCCAGCAATCCTCCTTCCACCTCAGCCTCCTGAGTAGCTGGGACCACAGGCACATACCACTATGCCTGGCTTTTTTGTATTTTGTATAACGAGACGGGGTTTCGTTATGTTGCCCAGGCTGGTCTTGATCTCCTGAGCTCAAGCAATCCACCCACCTCGGCTTCCCAAGTGCTGGGATTACAGGCACGAGCCACCACGCCTGACCCTATTATTGAGACAGGGTCTCACGCTCACTCTCACCCAGCCTGGAATGCAGTGGTGCGATCATAGCTCAGTGCAGCCTCAGCCTCCTGAGTAGCTGGGACTACAGGCACATGCCAACATGCCCAGCTAATTTTTTTACTCTTAGTAGAGACAAAGTTTTACCATGTTGACAAGGCTGGTCTCAATCTCCTGAGCTCAAGTTATCTTCCCGCCTTGGCCTCCCAAAGTGCCGGGATTACAGGTGTGAGCTACCATACCTGCACCTCCTTAACTATTTTTTATTTTATTTTTTTGAGATAGGGTCTTGCCTTGTCACCCAGACTGGAGTGCAGTGGCATGATCTCGGCTCACTGCAACCTCCTCCTGCTGGGCTCAAGCGATTCTCCTGCCTCAGCCTCCCAAGTAGCTGGGACTACAGGTGCGTGCCACCACACCCAGCTAATTTTTGTATTTTTTGTAGAGCTGGGGTTTCACTATGTTGCCCAGGCTCATCTCAAACTCCTGGGCTCAAGTGATCCACCTGCCTCAGCCTCCCAAAGTGCTGGGATTACAGGCGTGAGCCACTGTGCCTGGCCCCCTCCTTAACTTTAAAAGTACAAGCTAATAAGCATTAAGGAAGAGAATGTCTAGATTAGTACAAATAATGCAAGGTAATCAGTGCCCTATTAAGAGTTGCCCAAAATTGCAGTGTAATGTAATATACCTGTAAAATTTGTCAAATTGATGATGAAGGTTAAAGTTGGTTAGAGTAGAGGTAGGGGATGTCTCAGAGGACCATACTGGTACTGTCAGTCAAACCATGGCAAGGATTATTTTTTTCTTCCTGGTAGTCATCTTAATTGATGTATAGTATATCTGCTGTTAGCTGCTACAACCTCCCTGACAAAGCACAGATCATGATAGTAAACTATGTTCATTCTCTGCCAATTCCTCCTCAGTGTTGGAAACAGAAGCCCAGTAGTGAAAGCTACAGCTGCCAGATACTTGCAGTGGAATCACAGGAGCAATCAGAGTTCTTTATAAATGGCAGTAACAACTCACTTGACTTTCCTTCACCTGACACTGTCACCTATCACAACATTGGCCATCAAACTGGTAGAACAACCAATCCTCTGATTTGGTTTCCTAGGGAAAGCAGTTGTTCAGCTCAATGTTTTGTTAACATCAAGGCTCTTATTCTCACATTTGACACCAAACACCTCAGTCATTTTGCTTGCACCAGGGTTGGTACAAGAAGGCATGGTCCTTCTTGGGTGGGTATTTGGCATTGTCGCAAATACTCATTTAGAGAAAACCAACTCTGAAACTCTCAAACTAGTATCTAGTAAAGGAAGAGATTCAGTTCTATCAGGCAATATATTATTCAATCAAGAATGATGCTGTAAGTATAGATTCACCAGTATAAACATATTACCAAAAGCTTGGATTTTTATTTTTATTTTATTCATTTTATTTTTGAGATGGAGCTTCACTCTTGTTGCCCAGGCTGGAGTGCAATGTCACGATCTTAGCTCACTGCAACCTCTGCCTCCCGGGTTCAAGCGATTCTCCTGCCTCGGCCTCCCAAGTAGCTGGGATTACAGGCATGTGCCACCACATCCGGCTTTTCTTTCTTTTTTTTTTTTTTTAAGTAGAGACAGGGTTTCTCCATGTTGGTCAGGCTAGTCTCGAACTCCCTGGGTGAACCGCCCGCCTGGGCCTCCCAAAGTGCTGGGATTACAGGCGTGAGCCACCGCGCCTGCCTTATTTATTTTTAAATTAATTATTTTTTTGAGAGGGAGTCTTACTCTGCCGCCCAGGCTGGAGTGCAGTGGCGCGAGCTCAGCTCACTGCAACCTCCGCCTCCTGGGTTCAAGTAGATTCTCCCACCTCAGCCTCCTGAGTAGCTGGGATTACAGGCGTGCACCACCACACTGGCTAATTTTTCTATTTTTAGCAGAGATGGGGTTTTGCCATGTGGGCCAGGTTGGTCTTCATCTCCTGACCTCAGGTAATCCACCTGCCGTGGCAAGTGTTGGGATTACAGGCATGAGGTACTGTGCCTGGCCCACTGGCTTTTATTTAATGACTTGCTAGAAAACAAAAACAAAAAACATTAGCACTTACATGTGGCTCCGTGATGTCTTTCTGGTAATTCTGGAAACTTTTTGGGTTATAGAATTTGAAGAATCTATTTAGAGCTATAGAACTCCTCTTAATCCTCCTCAAATTGTACTCAACAGATTTATTCCTTGCTCCCTAAAACCTATCCTTAGAAATTGCAAGTTAAGAATTCACCCACCACTGCCCACTGTTCCAAAAAGCTTTACTGAATCTCATTAATGAAAAGTAATGTAAAACTCTCCATAGGAGGCATTAACATACTTGTTTCTTCCAAACCTTCTGATTTCCACTAATATTTGTAACCAAAATATATTAGGAAAAAATAATTAAGCTTTAATGCTATTGCCTGGCCCCATCTAACTATGATCTTTTAATTGTGGAGACATGGCAGTTCCCTGGAAGACCACAGCCTTAGGAGACTAGCAAGCCTGGCTAGATCACTGGTTCTGATAGTTATTTTGCTGTATTAATTTACCTAACTTTTCTGAGTCTGCGTTCTCATCTGTAAAATGGGTGTATGACTTATGATAGGGAGCTACTTGAAAGACAAAACATCTGACACAGAAAAGGCTAGATTAAAAACCTTTAGAGACCCAAAGCAGCAGGGCTATTGTGCCCAAATCACTCAAGGTATTCGTAGGAAAGAACACAAACTGAGGAAGGTTTAATAAAGGACTATTTACAAAGACATGGACAGAGTACATGAAAATCAATGAAGAATAATGGCATAATCCAGGGCTGGTAACTGAGTTGACCAGGTTGGTCTCAAACTCCTGACCTCAGGTGATCTGTCTACCTCAGCCTCCCAAAGTGCTGGGATTACAGGCATGAGTGACTGCGCCCAGCTTGAGTCTTTTTTTTTTTTTGGAGACGGAATTTTGCTCTTGTTGCCCAGGCTGGAGTGCAATGGAGTCTCAGCTCACTGCAACCTCCACCTCCTGGGTTCAAGCGATTCACCTGCCTCAGCCTCCCGAGTAGCTGGAATTACAGGCATGCGCCACCACACCCAGCTAATTTTTGTATTTGTAGTAGAGACAGGGTTTCACCCTGTTGGCCAGGCTGGTCTTGAATTCCTGACCTCAGGTGATCTACCCATCTTGGCCTCCCACAGTGCTGGGATTACAGGCATGAGCCACCGCACCCCGCTCTCAAGTTCTCCTTCCTTTTCCTAGATGTGAAGGAGCGAAGAGTAGGAGCCAGAAGCTAGAGGGGGCTGCTTGATAAGAGCTGTGGTCTTTGGTAAAGGGACACAGACAGCCCATGTGACCTGGCAATGAGAAAGCCAGAGTACTCTGACCATCTTTTCCTCATGTCTTTCATCTTCTTTGGATATTACTAATTGGATAAACACAAGCTCAAGTCAGAGGGCAAGGGAGCCATTCATGCAGTCCATGTGGGTCAGCACCCACTGGGGTCCAGAGTGGGATGAAGAGGGGTTCTGAAAGGCAAATGGAAGACATCCAGTATAATCTCTCCCTGAATGTAATTCAAACTACTTATTACACAGAAAAATCGTGTGTATGCTGAAAGTAAAATAACCTGTTTCCAGAATTTCTGATTGTAAAATTCTGAGTTCTTCTATTAAAACTGCATTTTTCTCAGTCTTTTTGGTGCCCCTGCTTCACTGGTGCCTTAAGCACATTTGGAGAGCCTGAGGGCAGCCCTGAGCATGGTGCCTGGACTAGGGTGCCTCAAAAGTAGGGACTGAGGAAGTCTCAAGTTCATTCCTGAATGCTGACTCTAAGAGTCTCCGAGAGAGTTTTGAGAATGTAGAACTGATTTAGAATGAATCTCAGGATTTTTCTGTTAGGATCTATAGATTAGGAATTAAGGAACTGGATTTTCTTGAATTTGAAAAATCCTATGATAGTATAACTTTGCATAAGCCTACTGAATAATAGGAAAGTTTTTAGTTTCTTATCAAAGAGAATAAAGTGAATCAGGACATCAATTTCACATTGACATTTTTATTAACGCCAACTGTTTTTTAATTATTATTTTTTTAAAACAATAGCACAAAAATGTTTCAAGGAAGCAGTCTCACAATCTGATGACCTTCTGAAATACAGTTAAGCCACACCAAATATGAATTTATGTTAATAACACAAAAAAAATTTTAAGAAAAAAAGAAAAAGGTAGGGAAAGAGGAAGGGAATGAGATTTAGATTTAAAACTCATTGGATTAAATAGGTGAGGCTTGTTAGTAGGATATACTGTTGAAGCAAACAGTGGCACACACAGGCTTATAGTCTGTTTTTTAAACCAGTTACCACTAATGTAGAAGCCCTGCAGCAGTTACCACTGACTTCTTGCACACATAAAATGAACCAGGAGAAACCAGTGTTGACACTGTTATGAAGAGGTTCAATAGTTGGCTTGTCAGACAACTAACACCATTTTTAGCAGAATAACTCATTCAGAAAGGCCTGGCTGAAGATCTTTTTATTTCTATTGTCTCACCTGTGTGAATTTCAGGGTTCTTATAAGTCATCTTTAAAAAGAAAGAAAAAATAATGTGTATCAGTTTCTCTTATTTAACGTGGCTATGAAAGATGTTTCCTTATTATTTCTTTATCTCTAAGAAGGACACTGGGGAATGGGGGTTGGGGTGGAACTAAAGGGAGGAAAAAAACCAGAACAGGGTAGGTTTTTTAACTTTTTTTTTTTTTTTTTTTTGGCCAAGGGGTCACAAAGAAGGGAAGGCAAGGAGGAAAACTACAATCCTTGGTTCAGATTGAGTTATGCAGGAAAATATATCTTCCTGGCCAGTCCCCATGCCAAAAAAAAAAAAAAAAAAGCCACTTGGAATTATGCACTGACTCCAACTATGTTATGCCAGCTATCAGCCTTTTGTGTTTAACCATTCCCAGAAATGGATGCCACCCTTGACTTATAGGCTGCTTGCAGAAACCACTTCACAAAAATCCTCTTCACGAAGAAGCCTCTAGTTTCCTTTTGGTAAGTTATAAAAACAGAACATCTGTCATTAACAGTAGAGTGTTAAATACTTTTAACCACTGACAAGGCTTCAGAAAGTTTCACAGTTTCGTTATGCTCTATTTTATTACTATCATATTTACATTTTTATTTTTTATTTATTTTTTGCTGAATTGCTGATTTTCCTTTTTCAATAGAATTTAATTCTGGAGTGTGAGCAGGAACCAGTTAACTACATTCATTGTCCAACCCCCACTGGTTTGAAAGAAGACTCCAAATTCTTGGCATATGAATCAGCTGTTCGATAGCTCCACCTTATCCCTGCAGCGAAGCAGCAGAACCGCCAATGGCGGCACCTCAGGATTCACACTGTAGGTAGTGAGGCCTTCCGCTGAAGGAGGTACTGGTGGATGCTCTCAGCATCTCGCTTTAGCCAAGCAGCATTCAGCAGAATATTTTCACAACACTGCTGGATGGTACGCTCAGCTGAAGGAGCTGGGTGACTCTCGAAGAAAGCCTGGTATAAAACAACCAAGAATGCAGGATCATTACTAGCAATAAGAAGTTAATATTACAGGTTATGAAAAAATAACCACTGGTCTATATGAAGGATGCATAACCTTCAGGCATGAGAATTTACCACTGCCACCCTCAGGCTAAAAGAAAACAAGCAACTGCATATAGGAATTCTCCCCTTAAATATTATATGCTTAACAGCCTCATCAAAAGTTAATAAAGAGACAGAACCTACTGCTTTTCTTTTAGGCTAATTGTGTAGTGGTAAATATAGTCTTTGGACTGAAGACTTGGAACTTGAATCTAGGCTTTGTCATGTACTGGCTTGTGAATGAGAAAATTAACTGTTCTAAGTCTCAGTTTTTTCAACTATGAGAAAATATTTACTCCAGAAGATTAAAGAGACAATCCATATAAACATTTGACAAAACACCTAGCACAGAGTACTTAAGGATTCAACACATTTTGGCTGCTTCAAATAAAGATTAATTTGTAAGAGATGATAATACAAAGAAGTTTAAATTGCTGCTGTGCCCTAATAATTTAACATCCCAGAGTCTTTTTTCTTTTTTTTTTGAGATAGGGTCTCACTCTGTTGCCCAGGCTAGAGTGCAATGAAGCGATCATGGCTCATCGCAGCCTCAACCTCCTGGGCTCAAGTACATCTCCCACCTTAGTTTCCTGGGTAGCTGGGACCACAGGCATGCACTCCCAGGCCTAATTTATTTTTCCTTTTTGTAGAGATGGGGTCCTAGCATGTTGCCCAGACTGGTCTTGAACTCTTGAGCTCAAGCAATCCTCCCACCTCACCCTCCCAAAATGCTAGAATTACAGGAATCCAACATTTTTAATACAGTAAAACAATTTCTAAGTTTATAATTTATCACAATGCTTAATGATTAAAAGTTGAATAAACTTTTCTAATGGTTTCACAGAAAACAAAGCAACTCTTAAACACCAACTGGCAAAATGATGGGGCTTTTCCTTTGAATTAGTCACCACAGGAGTGAAAGACAGAATGACTAATCCATCTGATTAAACATAGACCTTTTAGAAATCAATAACCTTATTTACAGAGATGACAATTGCTACTGTTCCAAGACTCCTAAACATGGTTCAGTTCTCAGGGCCTCAAGTCTTTTTCCCTTCCATCTCAGTAAGTAGTACCAACATTTACACACCAGAAACCTGGGGATTATCCTGGCTCGTTTTATGCTCACAACAGAGAAGCCAATCAATAAATATTGTTGAACTAATGGTTAACAAATTCAAGCCCCTGAATCTCCTTCATTACTCTGTCTCCTCCACTACTGCCACGACCCTACTGTAAGCTATTCTATCATTCTTGCTGGGAGAGTTAGCTTCCCAACATCTTCTCTTCCTCATTCCAAACTATTATCTACATTGCAGCCAGACTGAAATTTTTATAACACAAATCAGATCAAGTCACTGCCTTGTTTATAAACCATCTGAAGGCTTTCCATCATTTTTAGGAAATTTTTTTTTTTTCTTTTTGAGACAGAGTCTCACTCTGTCACCCAGGCTGGAGTGCAACGGCATGATCTCAGCTCACTGCAACCTCTGCCTCCCGGGCTCAAGTGATTCTCCTGCCTCAGCCTCCCGAGTAGCTGGGATTACAGGTGTGCACTACTGTGTCCAGCTAATTTGGAGTTTCACCATGTTGCCCAGGCTGGTCTTCAACTCCTGACCTCAGGTGATCCACCCACCTCGGCCTCCCAAAGTGCTGAGATTACAGGTGTGAGCTACCATGCCCAGCCATTTTTAGGAAATTCTTACGGCCCTGCATGATGTCTTTCTCTAAACAAAAACACAGAGATGCTACAGTACATTATCCCAACACTATAATTACAATCAGGTTATTGTTTTTACTTACTAGATTGAAAAGTGAAGAGTAAACAGTGTTTTCCTTACCTTAACCTCTCCAGCCATTTTATCAACTGCAAATCCCTCAACTGATAGCTGTAAAACAATGGTTTTAAATAGTAAGTGAAACTAAAAGAGGCTGGGAACAAACTTCCATTTACCCTAAAAACAAATCATTATGTTCTCTGCCAACTTCAGTCTGTTATAAAGGATGTGTGATGGGAGATGGAGAAGTCCTTAAATAAAGCCAGTAACTATTTAAGGAAACTCTTTTTTTTTTTTGAGACGGAGTTTCACACTCATTGCCCAGGCTGGAGTACAATAGCCTCATCTCACCACAACCTCCACCTACCAGGTTCAAGCAATTTTCCTGCCTCAGCCTCCCAAGCAGCTGGGATTACAGGTGCCCGCCACCACGCTTGGCTAATTTTTGTATTTTTAGTAGGGACAGGGTTTCACCATGTTGGCCAGGCTGGTCTCGAACTCCCGACCTCAGGTGATCCATCCACCTTGGCCTCCCAAAGTGCTGGGATTACAGGCGTGAGCCACTGTGCCTGGCCATAGGAAACTTTTAAAGAGCAAAGACCACAATGTATGGGTGTAGTGAATCATGGATGTCACTCAATAATATCCATGATTAGCAAGCTACTCAAAATTTTTCACATACCTTTATTAGTCTGGATATTAAGAATCCTCCCTGGTATCGGTTATAAAGTTCTTCCCAATTGTCCTTTATGAATTTCCAAGCAGCTTTCCTTCCATGCTTGCTGCCTCCAGCTACTCCACCAATTACCGATACAGTGTCCTGTGGACGTACCTCTTCCTAAAAAAAGAAAGAGCTAAAAGTCTAGTGTACCAAAAACATATCCTGGTACCAGAAAGTGCAACATACTGTTGACACTGAAGTAATCACACTGAAGACACTTATTCCTTGTTTTAGGAATAACTGGCACCAGAAGTTCTCAGCAAAGAGGATAATGTTTAACCTAAAGATCAACCAAAATAAGAATGAGGTACTGAGACAGGTTCAGACAGACAGACTGCTCAACAGATACTTGCTTAGGAGCCTATAGGTTTAAGAAAGGAAGAGACACAAAGTAAGCAAAGGCATAAGCCAGTTTCCCAGTTTTCAAGAATCCCTGTCCTCACAGTTTCCATTCTGGAGAGAGAATTCTGATTCTCGCCACTAGTGGGAGAAAAACAGAAGTCAGTAACAAAAACTCAAGCCAGTTGATCTGGAAAAGGAAGCTTTAGTTAGGGTTAAGGCAGCTCAAGAGGATCAGAGCTGAATCAGAGACACTTGTCACAGATGGCTAATGATTCACTCTAAATGCAGTTTTCACTATAACTTACTGAAAGTGCAAACGTGAGGACTTTTTGAATCAGGTCAGGCAAAAGAGTAGCGCCAAGGACTCTTTCGATTCGGTTTTTCTCTTCTTGCATATCTGCTTGTTTATGAAGCTACAGGAAAAAAGATAAAGATTGGAATAGTTAACTCTCCCTTGGATGTTCTGTATATAATTACATGAGCTTCTTCCCCAATAAGGTAAAACTTAGGTTCTATATTCTCACTAGGTAAGAATGGCAGAACATTACATTAACAAAAGAGAATACTTTTCAAGATGCTTTGGGCTGGGTGCAGTGGCTCACACCTGTGATCCCAGCACTTTGGGAGGCCGAGGCGGGTGGATCACCTCAGGTCAAGAGTTCGAGATCAGCCTGGCCAACATGGTGAAACCCCATTTCTACTAAAAATACAAAAAAAAATTAGCTGGGTGTGGTGGTGCCCACCTGTAATCCCAGCTACTCGGGAGGCCGAGGCGGGAGAATTGCTTGAACCTGGGAAGTTGCAGTGAGCCGAAATCGTGCCACTGCACTCCAGCCTGGGCAAGAGCATGAGACTCTGTCTCAAAAAAAAAAGAGAAAAAAAATGATGCTTTGGCACTAAATTTGTCATCTGTTGTTACACTAAGTAAATCACTAGATGTAAATGCTCACCAGATGAACTGCCTGTCATTAGTTCAGACTAGTTTAACATCAAGATCTAACAGGTAAAATCTATCATAGCCAAAAATTCTTTATATTATTGATATCTGGCTAATGTTCTGTGTTAAAAGAACAAACTAATCATTAGTAATCTTATACCAGTTCATCAAATTAATTTATAATAGTGAAAAACTGAAAATGAATACTGTAAGTACTTATAAAAATGCATTATTTAAAGTTATATTTTAAGAATATCTCATGATACAAACATGTTCTTATATTTAAGTATATGTAAGAAAGTAGATAAAGGAGAATGATCCTAAATTTAAAAATATATATATATATATATATATATATGGCTGGGCACAGTGGTTCACGCCTGTAATCCTAACACTTTGGAATGCTGAGGTGGAGGTTGCAGTGAGCCCGTATTGTACCACTGCACTCCAGTCTGGACATCAGAGCAAGACTGTGTTTCCAAAAAAAAGGGGTGGGGGAGAACCCCTGGAAATACATCAAAATGGTAGTATTAATTAATGATGGTTTCTGATCAGTGGGATTATGCATCTTCACACTTTTTAACTGCAAAAGCAGCACATACTGAATGCAGAATATCTGAAAGACAGAGAAGCATAAAGAAAAAAATAAAATTACTACTATATGTACATTATCAAATCTGGAATGAGAGCATGTTATACATGCTGTTTTTGCTACCTGCTTTTTAAATTACAGGTAAGTTTTATTTTCCTCTTTACACTTTTCTAGTCTCTAAATCTTCCATAGTAAATATATAAAATATTTTTTTCATAATCAGAAACAAAATGTTATAATTCTTAAAAATTAGAACTATAAATGTATAAGAGCTATGTCTCCAAGACAATTTAGACTCTTTTGATCTTTTCTACCCCTTAAGATTTAACACTGACCAGAGTGTCGTGTCTGGAGACCTCATCAAAGCTCTCAGTTTCTTCTTCCTTTCCTTTGGACACTTTTTTTTTTCCCAATAAACAATTTTATAAGAACTAGAGATGGGGTCTCGCCATGTTGACCAGGCTGGTCTCTCTCTCTCTCTTTTTTTTTTTTTTTTTTTTTTTTTGAGATGGAGTCTCGCTCTGTTGCCCACGCTGGAGTGCAATGGTGTAAGCTCACTACAACCACACCTAGCTAATTTTTCTATTTTTAGTAGAGCCGGAGTTTCTCCATGTTGCCCAGGCTGGTCTCGAACTCCTGGCCCCAAGTGATCCTCCCATCTCGGCCTCCCAAAGTGCTGGGATTACAGGCATGAACCACACCAAGCCTGGCCCCTTTCGACTCTTGAGAAGCAGTGCAGTAAAACAGAAAGGACCTTGGGAGATCTGGATTCTACTCCCAGTTTAGCCTCTAGCTGTGTGATCTTGACTAAGTCCTTAATCCCTCTGGGTCTCAGTTTCCCCATGTGTAAAATGATGTGGGTGGACAGATAATTTCTAAAGCCCTTTTCAGCTCCAATATTCAAGGTGTGAACCTCTGGCTTTCAGGAAGCATCCTCCAAAGAGAACCTGTTATTCGAGTCCACTAGATGGCACTCTAACACCATATTTCAAATATACTTTGAATTAATGTTTTTTAACCCTGCCACATTATTCCTAAATTACCATCATAAGACAACCCTCCTCATCTCTTACCAAATGGCTTCTTGAAGAACCATGATTCAGCCTTCATTAGAGCTATTTCCATAGTGAAGCTGATTATCGTGAACTCCCTTGTGTTAAATAAATGCAAACTCTTAATAAATACACATACTCGTGGAAAATCTTAAAAGTGCCATGACATGAAAATGTCAAAGTATCTGCCATGAAATTTTCAGAACCCCTATTTTTTTCCATATCATCGTGGAATAGATGAAAAAAATATCAAATATCCCATTTCATACATATCATTTATAGTACACAGGTTCACAGAATATTAAGACTGAGAAGGGACCTAATGGTCAGGTGGAAGGTAAACCCAAACTTTATTTTTTTTAGGGTCTTTTTTTAGACAGGGTCTTGCTCTGTCACCCGGGATGGAGTTCAGTAGTGCAGTCATAGCTCACTGCAGGCTTGAACTCCTGGGCTCAAGAGCTCCTCCTGCCTCGGCCTCCTGAGAAGCTGGAACTACAGGTGCATGCCACCATGTCCAGCTCTCCCAAATATAACTCTTATATTCTTAGAAAGTAGGCCAGGCATGGTGGCTCACGCCTATAATCCTAGCACTTTGGGAGGCTGAGGTGGGCGGATCACAAGGTCAGGAGTTCGAGGCTAGCCTGGTCAATATGGTGAAACCCCGTCTCTACTAAAAATACAGAAATTAGCTGGGTGTGGTGGCAGGTGCCTGTAGTCCCAGCTACTCGGGAGGCTGAGGCAGGAGAATCACATGAACCCAGGAGGCAGAGGTTGAAGTCAGCCGAGATCATGCCACTACACTCCAGCCTGGGCAACAAAGTAAGACTCCGTCTCAAAAAAAAGAAAGTAAACCTATTACAACATGGGTAAAGCAGTACATTTTGAGGCACAGTTTCTTAAAGTTTATCTTTTCAGACATCCTAATCATTTTTCAGAGGATTTGTTTAAAACCAAAATATCAGAATTTAGATCTGCAATTATGATCATTAGAGCTATTTCTACAATGAAGCTGATTATCATGAACTCCCTTGAAGTCAGAAGAGTGTTGTTAATCCATGAAAGGTAGAGATAGTAAAGCACATCCCACTCCTGTCCTAAGCGTGGATCTTTTAACAAATGGGTTTTTAGGCACGTTGTGCACATTTTATTTAATGATTAAAAAGTAGATTCGGCTACCGGCCGGGCGCGGTGGCTCAAGCCTGTAATCCCAGCACTTTGGGAGGCCGAGACGGGCGGATTACGAGGTCAGGAGATCGAGACCATCCTGGCTAACACGGTGAAACCCCGTCTCTACTAAAAAATACAAAAAAAAACTAGCCGGGCGAGGTGGCGGGCGCCTGTAGTCCCAGCTACTCGGGAGGCTGAGGCAGGAGAATGGCGTAAGCCTGGGAGGCAGAGCTTGCAGTGAGCTGAGATCCGGCCACTGCACTCCAGCCTGGGCGACAGAGCGAGACTCCTTCTCAAAAAAAAAAATAAAAAATAATAAAAAAGTAGATTCGGCTACCTCCACTTCTCATGTAGCCAGTACACTCAAGCCATTTCCTTATAGACCGGTAACTATGGATAGGGACTGGAGATAGCATTTGCTTCACAGTACTACTGTTGATTCAAAGTTTCAAACAGATTGCTGCCATTATGAGGATATGGAAAGTTTTATCTATATTTTGTCTAAGTCAGAGTTTAATTATATGCTAACTACCCTGGGAAAACTAGAGAGGCTATGAAGGCAGGTGAATTAATTTCTTGTCTATTAATAAAGGACCCCGGCATAGCTCAAATGCTTGAGACACTTGATCATCATCTGTCTATCCCTTTTCTAAGCACAAAAACAAACCTCCTAAGCACAGAACCTAAGCACAGAAACAAGCCTTTTGCTTACAACGGGCAGAACCCCAAGTTTACATTGAAGATAAAATTTAAAGAAAGTGACTTGTTAATCAAAACGAACATTATTTCAGTGTTAAAATTTCAGCTGGGCACAGTAGCTCATGCCTGTAATCCCAGCACTTTGGGAGGCTGAGGTGGGTATATCACTTGACCCCAGGAGTTTGAGACCAGCCTGGGCATGGTGAAACCTTGTCTCTACAAAAAACACAAAAATTAGCTGGGTGTGGTTATCACACTCCTATAGTTCCAGCTACTTGGAAGGCTGAGGCAGGAGGATCACTTGAGCCTGGAAGGCTGATGCTGCAGTGATCCATGATTATGTCACTTTAGCCTAGGTGACAGAGTGAGACCCTGTCTCAAAAAAAAAAAAAAAAAAAAAAAAGATTTCAGATGTATAAAGTTAGTAAAAAAGGTAGGGAAAAGTAAGATGTCTTTGGCATCATACTGATAATACTGATATAACAACATATATAGACATATAATTCTCTCAGTTTTAAAATACTTGCATGTCTACAATATGCATTTTTCTTTTCTAGGACTTTTTTTTTTTTTTAAAAAAAAAAACCATTTAGAGGTGTACTGTGTGTCTATCCAAGTTCAAAAGCAGGAAATGGGAGTCTTCTCAAATATACTTACTTTTAACATAATGTCTAAAGTAGTGCCATCACCATGCTTTAAAACAGTCAGATAGACCTACAAGAGAATACAGGGACAAAAAATAATTCATTTGATTAAATATACCTTGTTTCAAGTATTCTAATACTAAGAAAAGACAGAAAGCCAGTAAACAATATTGTAAATGTTGGCCGGCTGCGGTGACTCGCGCCTGTAATCCCTGCACTTTGGGAGGCCGAGGCAGGCGGATCACCTGAGGTCAGCAGTTTGAGGACAGCCTGGCCAACATGGCGAAACCCTGTCTGTACTAAAAATACAAAAATCAGCTGGGCATGGTAGCAGGCACCTGTACTCCCAGGTACTCAGGAGGCTGAGGCAGGGAGAACTGCTTGAACCCAGGAGGTGGAGGCTGCAGTGAGCCAAGATCGTGCCACTGCACTCCAGCCTGGGTAACAGAGTGAGACTCCGTCTCAAAAAAAAAAAGTAAATATTATAAATGTGGATATTACACACGAACTGTAGTTAAGGAGCTAGCAGTGCCTGTCAGCAACCAGAAAGGTAAATGGCATGTTGTACCAGCAGAGCACAGCAGCTATCATGGGTATGTGCACAGCTAATCACATTTCAGCACTGCAATGCTGACTGAGAAACTTTAAACAAATAAGAAGATGGCTATAAACCACTTAAATGGTATATATTAAAATAGAGTTAGATGTGGTTTGTGGGTCAGTTATTAGGTCAATTTTGGCACTTAAAAAAAGTTCCAAGCCGGGCATGGTGGCTCACACCTGTAATACCAGCACTTTGGGAGGCCAAGGCAGGTGGATCACCTGAGGTCAGGAGTTCGAGACCAGCCTGGCCAACATGGTGAAACCCTGTCTCTACTGAAAATACAAAAATTAGCCGGCCGTGGTGGCAGGTGCCTATAATCCCAATTAGCCAGGAGCCTGAGGCAAAAGAATCACTGGAACTGAGGGGACAGAGGCTGCAGTGAGCCAAGTAGCCACTGCACTCCAGCCTGGGCGACGGAGCAAGACTCCACCTCCAAAAAAAAAAAAAGTTCCATGCTTCACAAAATGATGTTACCTATAAGTTAAGGGAATTTATCATGAAAACCTACAGGACTCCTCAGATCAGCAGAGAGAATCTGTTTTCCTTCCACGTGGTCCTTAAACCGACGACGGGCTTCTTCTAACGTTGCCTTATGTCCTGCTTTTCCTAGTTTTCCCAGAACCAAGCCCCTCAGGAGTGCATCTAGATGACCTGATTTGAGAGGTAAAAGAAACATAAGACTACTTAAAAAGCCTATTTTTATAAATTTGTCATCTGGATATCTTATAATTGTGCTATACCAACTCTATGGTCTTGAACAAACACACTCAATTAACTTAATACCTGAGAGAATACTTGTTTTACGTTTATCAAATCGTAAGAGTGATATGCTAAACAGACTAGACAAGCAAATAAAGTTGCTGACTTTCTCTGCAGTCACAAATGCCAACTATCTGAATTTACTAAATGTTTACTCAGTCTAGTTAACTACTCTGCTAAGGATTATGTGTGAAAAGGACAGGCTTACATCATGTAGTTTTGACCTAAGGTTCAAAGAAAGATCACATATCGTACTAGTATGTTCTATGTATAATAAATTGAAATCTTAGATTTTAAAAATGAAAATCTGATGGGTCCATTCCTCCAAGACACACAAATAGCCAATAAGCACATAAAAAGATGTTTAACATCATTAGTCGTTAGGAAAATGCAAATCAAAACCACAATGAGATACCAATTCATACCCACTATGATGGCTATAATAAAAAAGATAATACCAAGTGTTGGCAAGGATGTGGAGAAATTGGAACCCTCAAACACTGCTGGTGGGAACACAATATGGTATAGCCACTTAGAAAATCAGTCTGGCAGTCCCTTAAAAGGTTAAACATACAGTTATGGTCAGGCACAGTAGCTCATGCCTATAATCTGAGCATTTCTGGATGCCAAGGCAAGAGGATCACTTGAGCCTAGGAGTTCAAGACCAGCCTGAGCAACACAGCAAGACCATTTCTACAAAAAACTTAATAATTAACCAAGCATGGTGGCATGTGTCTGTAGGCCTAGTTACACAGGAGGCTGGGGAGGGAGGATCGCTTGACTCCAGGAGGTTGAGGCTGCAAGGAGGTTGAAGCTGCAGTGAGCTATGATCACACTACTGTACTCCAGCCTGGGCACAGAGCAAGACCTTGTCTCTTTTTTCTTTTTTTTGAGATGCAGTCTCGCTCTGTTGCCCAAGCTGGAGTGCAGTGGCATGATCTCAGCTCACTGCAGCCTCTGCCTCCCAGGTTCAAGCAATTCTCCACCTCAGTCTCCCGAGTAGCTGGGAATACAGGGGTGTGCCACCACGCCTGGCTAATTTTTTGCATTTTTAGTAGAGACAGGGTTTTGCCATGTTGGCCAGGCTGGTCTCGAACTCCTGACCTCAGGTGATCCACCCAAGTTGGCCTCCCAAAGTGTTGGGATTACAGGCATGAGTCACTGCCACCCAGCCGATCATCTCTTAAAAAAAACAAAAGGAAAGACGAGTGGTGGCTCACACCTGTAATCTCAGCACTTTAGGAGACCGAGGCAGGTGGAACATGAAGTCAGGAGATCGAGACCATCCTGACCAACATGGTGAAACCCCATCTCTACTAAAATACAAAAAATTAGGTGTAGTGGCATGGACCTGTAGTCCCAGCTACTCGGAAGGCTGAGGCAGGGGAATCACTTGAACCCGGGAGGTGGAGGTTGCACTGAGCTGAAATCATGCCCACAGCACTCCAGCCTGGAGACAGAGTGAGACTCCGTCTCAAAAACAAAACAAAACAAAACAAAACAGTCATCATATGACTCAGCAATTTCGCTCTTAAGATATATATCGAAAATAAATGAAAGCATACGTCTACACAAAAACTTGTATACAAATGTGAATAGAATTCATAATAGCCGAAAAGTGGAACCAGTCCAAATGTCCATCAGTTAGTGGATAAATAAAATGTGCTATGTATCTACACAGTGGAATATTGTTCATTTGTAAAAAGGAATGAAAGGGGCTGGATGTGGTGGCTCCCGCCTGTAATCCCAGCACTTTGGGAGGCTAAAGCGGGCGGATCACCTGAGGTCAGGAGTTCAAGACCAGCCTGGCCAACATGGTGAAACCCCGTCTCTACTTAAAATACAAAAATTAGCTAGGCGTGGTGATGCAAGCCCGCAATCCCAGCTCCTCGGGAGCCTAAGGCAGGAGAATCTCTTGAGCCCAGGAAGTGGAGGTTGCAGTGAGCCGAGATTGCGCCACTGCACTCCAGCCTGGGCGATAGAGCGAGACTCTGTCTCTGAAAAAAAAAAAAGAATGAAAGGTCTGGGCGTGGTGGCTCACACCTGTAATCCCAGCACTTCGGGAGGCCAAGGCAGGCCGATAACGAGGTCAAGAGATAGAGACCATCCTGGCCAACATGGTGAAACCCCATCTCTACTAATAATACAAAAATTAGCTGGGTGTGGTGGTGCACACCTGTAGTCCCAGCTACTGGGGAGGCTGAGGCAGAAGAATTGCTTAAACCTGGGAAGCGGAGGTTGCAGTGAGCCGAGATCGCACCACTGCACTCCAGCCTGGCAACAAAGCAAGACTCCCTTACAAAAAAAAAAAAAAAAAAAGGAATGAAGGACTGATACATGCTACAACACAGATGAACCTTGAAAATATTATGCTAAGTGAAAGAAGCAGATATAAAAGGCCAAGTATTTTATGATTCTATCTATATGAAATGTTCAGAATAGGTAAACCCATGAAATATAAAGTAAATCTGTGGTTGCCAGGAAAGGGAGAGTGACTGCCGGTGGATACAAGGCTTTTTTTTGGTGGAGGGGGAGGGACTGAGAGTGGGGAAGGTGAAGAAATTGTTCTGGAAATATGGAGGTGATAGTTGCACAATCTTGTGAACATACTAACAAATACTGAATTGTATACTTTAAAAGGGTGAATTTTATGGTATGTGAATTATATCTCAAAAAAAGTTAACACCCAGGCAATAAATGATTGAGAAAAAAAAAACAACAGTTAACGACACACAAATCTGATGAATTGCAGCGGTACAATGGATAAATAAAATGTAGTATATTCATATGATGAAATACTACTTAGCAATAAAAAGCAATGAACAACCTGGATATATCTCAGAAACATTATGCTGAGTGAGAGAGGTAGGTTTAAGAACAGAACACACATTATATGATTCTATGTATATAAAATAGAAGAGATAAATATTAATGTAGGTGAAAGAAATCAGAATGGCATGTGCCTGTGTGGGGTGGGCAGGGGAGGCTCAAGTAGTAGGGACCAATTAGGAAGGAGCCTCAAGCAGCTTTCTGAGGGATGGAAATGTGGTATGTGTTTGCCGAAAGTCACGGAACTGTAACATTTAGATTATGCATTTTGCTATATTTAAATCATAATTTAATCAAAAATAATTTTAAGAAAACCATCAGAGATCAATAGATAACTACACATTATTGTGATGATTCTTACAAGAAGTAATTTATAATTCTGGCAGCTAGGAAATTGAAGGCATTCTCCCTATATTGTAAAGATGGTTTTGAAGTCAAAAAGTGTCACATTATCATCATGAAAGAAAAGTGCAACACCCATTAATTTACCTGCATCTGTGTCCATGTACTCCTATCTTGTCACTATTCATCTGTGCTCCTATCTAAAACCAACTCCTTAACTTCAGCACTGGATCTCAACTCCTCTTGATTATTCAGCTGTCACTACAGCAATAACCCCTCTCTCTCACAACATGAATTTTTCCATTACTACTGCATTATGTTCAAATAGTTGCAGAAAAATGTAGTATAAAATCTCCCAACTTAAAAATTCCTTCCTTTACCCCACCTCTCTCTCGCCTACCCCTTTTCTCTGATCTTCTCAGCAAAACTCCTTTAAAAAGTTGTCTAAGTGTGTTGTCTCCATTTCCTCTCCTTCCATTCTAAAGAACCTGCTGCAAAAGTGGAGAATTCATTATTGTTCCCCACTACTACACAAAAATTGTTAAATGTAATATTGAATTAGGCTTCATCATTCTATTTGATTTAGTGTAGTAGCATCTGACATAGCTGATCACATTCCCTCTGCCTTCATCTACTGTTTCTTTTCATCTACTGTTTATTTAAATTCTGGGATACCCTTTCTCTCTCCTGGCTCTCCTACTTCTACCTTACTGGCCAGTCTGTCTCTTTTGCTGATTCTTCCTCTTCTACACAATCTCTAAATCCTGAACTCAGACCTCTTTTTTCCACTTATACTCAGTCACTGGTTGATCTCACCCAGTTTTGTTTTGGTTTTTAAAGACATGAGGTTGCCCATGCTGGGCTTGAACTCCAGGACTCAAGCAATTCTCCTGTCTCAGCCTCCTGAGTAGCTGGGACTACAGGCGTGAGCCACCACGCCCAGTTAATTTTGTATTTTCAGTAGAGATGGGGTTTCACCATGTTGGCCAGGCTCGTCTCAAATTCCTGACTTCAGGTGTTCCACTCCCCTCAGCCTCCCGAAGTGCTGGGATTACAGGTGTGAGCTACCACGCCTGGCCCTTGATTCCCTTTTACACCCAAATATGCTTCCATGCCAGGCACAGTGGCTCACGGCTGCAATCCCAGCACTTTGGGATGCTGAGGCAGGAGAATTTCTGGAGTCCAGGAGTTCAAGACCAACCTAGGCAACACAGTGAAATCCCATCGCTACAAAAAAAAAAAAAAAACATAGCTGGTTATGGTGCATGCCTGTAGTCCCAAATACTCAAGAGGCTGAGGCAGCAGGATAGCTTGAACCCAGTAGTTTGAGGCTGCAGTGAGCTATGACTGCGCCACTGTACTCCAGCCTGGGCAACACAGCGAGACTTTGTATCTTTAAAAGAAAAAAATGAAGCCAGGCGCGGTGGCTCACGCCTGTAATCCCAGCACTTTGGGAGGCTGAGACAGGCGGATCACGAGGTCAGGAGATCGAGACCATCCTGGCGAACACGGTGAAACCCCATCTCTACTAAAAATACAAAAAATTAGCCGGGCGCGGTGGCGGGCACCTGTAGTCCAGCTACTCAGGAGGCTGAGGCAGGAGAATGGCGTGAACCTGGGAGGCGGAGCTTGCAGTGAGCAGAGATCGAGCCACTGCACTCCAGCCTGGGGCACAGAGCGAGACTCTGTCTCCAAAAAAAAAAAAAGAAAAAAATGTTTCTACGGCAGTCTTCCCTATCCCTATACATGGCAACTTCATTCTTCCAGTTCTGCAGGCCAGAATTTGATGACACTTCTCTTTCTTTCCACCACACAGTCCATCCTTCACCAACAGTTTCAGTTTCACCTTCAAAATATACAGAGACTTTACCACCTTTAAGTTCTAGTTGCAACCAGCATCTCAAATGGATTGCTAAAATAGCCTTCTGAATGGTCTCCCTGCCTCCTCTCGTCTTCTTTTAGTCTGTTCTTCAGAAAGCCGAGTAAATCAAATCAAGTTCCCCTGCCCAAAACTCCCTAATTAGCGTGTCATATCACTCAATGTGAAAGTCAAAAAACTTCTCACTGTAGCAAACAGGTTCTATAGGATCAGAAAGGTCTCCCATTGCCCTCTCCTACTCAATCCTATCCTGAACTCAGCAGCTTTCTTGTTATTCCTCGAATACCCTAAGCATGCTCCCATCTCAGGCCTTTGTACTTGCTGTTTCCTCTGTCTGAACCACTTTTCTTCTAGGTATCCTCATAACTCTGTCCTTCATGTCTCAGTTTATGCTCAATATCACCTTATTACAGACAGTTTCCCCAAACACTTTCTAAAAAACAGTGGCCCAGCACTCCTTATTATCTGACACCTTTATTTTTCTTAATGATACTTCCTGCCACCTAGATCTTATACATTTAATTATTTGCTATGTCTCCTATTAGAATGTAAGCCATATAAGGCAATATTTGGGTTGCTGCTGTATCACCAGCTCTTAGAATAGTATATGGCATTTACTAGCTACATAAATATTTGTTGAATCAATGAAGAAAAGACATAGAAGCTGGGACCAGGTATAGTGGCTCACACCTGTAATACAGCACTTTGGGCAGCCGAGACAAGCAGATCGCTTGAGGTCCGGAGTTCAAGACCAGCCTGGCCAACACGATGAAACCTCGTCTCTACTAAAAATACAAAAATTAGCCAGGCATGGTGGTATGCTACTCGGGAGGCTAAGGCAGGAGAATCGCTTGAACCCAGGAGGCAGAGGTTGCAGTGAGCCAAGATGGCGCCATTGCGTTCCAGCCTGAGTGACAAGAGCGAAACTCTAGCTCAAAAAAAAAAAAAAAGACAGAGCTCTAGGTATTGCTACTATTTTTATTACAAAAGACTTCCAGATCAAGACTGATCAGGAGGAAACACCACCTTTAGTTATCAGCAGATGATAAAAAATAATGATATGTAAAACCTTTAAATAATCATTCCCAATATTTCAGTGAGAGCAAAAAGAGTAAATATATGCTTACAGAAATAACCACAGAGCAGAGAACACATGTAGAAAGCAAATAATTTCCTTAATTCAAAAAGCTGGCCCCTATGTCTCTCAGCGCCTTTACAAGTTATACATAAAGGTGCCTGGTATGTACGGTAATAATAAATAAAACTTGGGAGGCGGAGGCAGGCAGATCACCTGAGGTCAGGGGTTTGAGACCAGCCTAACCAACATGGTGAAACCTCGTCTCTACTAAAAATACAAAAGTAGCCAAGCGTGGTGGTGCATGCCTGTAATCCCAGCTACTTGGGAGACTGAGGCAGGAGAATCACTTGAACCTAGGAAGCGGAGGTTGCGGTGAGTCGAGATCGCATCATTGCACTACAGCCTAGGCAACAAGAGCAAAACTCCGTCTCAAAAAAATAAAATAAATAAATAAATAAAATAACCTAAAATTCCCTTTAGCTTTTCTTGACTAAAAATAGGCCTTTGGAATTCTGCAAAAGACTTTTATTTCCACCATGTGCACAAATTATATTTAGCAATGAACACACATAACCACTACTGTTTCTATGTTGGTAACCCATGTAACTTCACCAGCAGACTTAAAAGACTCAAGTCTTAATTTCTGGCTTGCTGAATATATAGTAACATCCAGTAGATATAAAGATGATATTAATTATATTGTTAACCACATAAAAAAGTACCAACTTCTGCCTAATTCTTTCTCCATTTAGTATATGCATTACCTTCTCCAGGTTTGGGGTCCCAGCCCAGTCTCTCCCCTATAGGTGAAAAGACATCTTTCACAAACTCCTGGATTTCCTCATAGAAGTCTGTGTGGGACAAGAGAGTTGAGAGAATCCCCAGGTTACAGCTCAGGTCGCTCCATACAGTATAATTGGGCTCATTCACAAAAGCCTCCATGACTTTTAGAACCTCTACAGTGCTAATGATTCCAGCTCGAGCCTGGGATAGGAAAAAACATAAATTAACCTAGTCTTCAAACAAAACCAAAAAACATAAGCATGCATTTTTGGCATTAACTACTGCTAGCAATTTCTTTGGTTTAAGGAAATGGGACTGTATAAGTTCAGAACACTGTTAGAATAAAAATCCTATTCAGACAACATTCCTTCTTTACTCTTTTGTTATTTTTTCTTTTTTCTTTTTTTACAGAAATATTAGAATGAATCATTTGCTATTTATACAAGAACTACTTTAAAAAATTAAACTAAAAGTCCCATCAATTTGAGAACAACAACAAACCAGTTAACTTCTATTTCTACTCAGTTTCTGGGGACTTGGTTTTGTTACTGTTTTGAAATTTTTCATACTTTCAGAAAAACTGCAAAAATAGTTTGAGCTTTAGTTTTTGACATTCTTTCAAAGCTGGACCTGCAAACTGTGTCAACTTAAGCCTCTCCTTTACTCATTTCTAAAAGAACATAAACTAGAAGGCACTACAAATTCAAAGTCCTTTCAGAACTAACAGAGTTAGGAAAAAGAACTTCTGTTACAGCAGCCAGCTGCACAAACAGCTCACTCTCCTGGGACAGGTCTCTCTCGGCAATTAGATCAGCAGATGTGAGGTTTTGTGCATCAATGCTAATCTGTGTTTACACAAAGGCGGAATCCAAAACCAATGACTGCAGAGGGGAGGGAAAATTTCCAGTCCAATTTAAAGGAATACTAGGAGGAATATGACAATTTTATCATAAAGACATCTGGAAATTACCTAACCTATGCTGAAGTCATAAAGAAAATAATACTAATTGCTGCTTTAAATCCTTTCTGGAAGAAAGCCAAATATAAATATAATTCTAAAGCTAATGGGATACAATTTGAAATAAGAACACAATGTTTAAAAATTCTAGCTTTCCCAGCAAAGTACAACCACTATTTAGAAAAACATAAAATCGGCCGGGCGCGGTGGCTCAAGCCTGTAATCCCAGCACTTTGGGAGGCCGAGACGGGCGGATCACGAGGTCAGGAGATCGAGACCATCCTGGCTAACACGGTGAAACCCCGTCTCTACTAAAAAATACAAAAGTCCCAGCTACTCGGGAGGCTGAGGCAGGAGAATGGCGTAAACCTGGGAGGCGGAGCTTGCAGTGAGCTGAGATCCGGCCACTGCACTCCAGCCTGGGCGGCAGAGCGAGACTCCGTCTCAAAAAAAAAAAAAAAAAAAAAAACATAAAATCACTCTGACTTAATTATTTTAAAAACCTATCAGTAGGGTCATTTCTTCAAGGCTCATATTTATTTCTACTGAAAAGCAAGGAATTTTTGCCTTACAAAGGATAGTTTAATTAAGAGTTTCAGAAAGCTGGCTCAGGAGTAGTGAAATGGGATTTAAATTATATAGCCTCAATCTTGTCATATTAAAAATCAGTCATTTGCTCTAGTCCCAAAGGTGTTTTTAACCTTCATGAAGACCCATATTCTTCTAATTATGTTTCAGACACTCCAGGAAAAACAAAATCTTTTAATCAGCAAAATCCATCATATTACTTAAGTCACAGATGCTTACCAAGGAGAAGAGGTCATTCTGTAATCCAAGTCGATCCACAGGGGGCAGAGAAAGGTCACGAATGCCTGGTAATAAACTTTCCAGCATGGCAGAGCTGTACTGGGTCCGATAAAACCCAACTGTTCCTAAGTTTAACTGCAAAGATATCCAGTAAGTACTATTAAACAGCTCCATTAATTTTTTAAATCAACCTTTTGTATGTTTACAAGGAGTTCTGGTTTTAGATATATATGGATGAAAAACAATTAAGACCATCTATGCCAACTAATGAATTAAAACAAGACAACACATCAAGAAAGAATGAATACGCAGACAAAAGAAAAGGGAAACTTGAAATTGTGGGGGCCAAAGTGAGAGACAGTAGAAAGAACATGGAAGGGACAAAATAATGTGGGTAAGTTTCTATTTCTAACCTCAATTTTAGGTTTACAGAAAATACTTAATATATATGAAAACACTTGGACAATGGAATCTCTAAGAAAGCTTAGCCCTTTACAAACATTGATCTTATAAGCACAGAGACTGAACAGAATAACAATTTTCAGATCCCAATTTTAAAGAATTACATAGACCTAAAAGGCAATTTCATAAGATTTTTGGCGTGAGGTAATTACTGACTGCATTATTCTTTTATTATTATTTTTTTTGAGATGGAGTCTTGCTCTGTTACCCCGGCTGGAGGGGAGTGGCGTGATCTCAGCTTACTGAAACTTCCACCTCCCAGGTTCAAGTGATTTTCCTGCCTCAGCCTCCCAAGCAGCTGGGATTACAGGCACCCACCACCCACCACACCCAGCTAATTTTATATTTTTAGGAGAGACAGGGTTTCACCATGTTGGCCAGGCTGGTCTTGAACTCCTGACCTCAGGTGATTCATCGCACCTCAGCCTCCCTGGGATTACAGGCATGAGCCACTGCACCTGGCAACTGCATTATTTTCTATAGGCTATTTACCAATAGCCAAAAAATATTTTTGAGAACATTTGTATTCAAAATAGTTTAATGGTAAAACAGTAAGATATAAATATTTTACTATTTATATGTAAATATTTTAAAAACCACCCCTACAATTTTAATGCAACTATCACTTTATCGATTCCCTTTATTTAACTTAATCAAAATTGTAGTGTACATAACTTTTTTCTCATTTATAAGAAATTTTTCATATTGCTACAACATAATCTTCCAGATTATAATTTCAAATGGTAATATTCCAGTGAGTGTATTTTAAATATATATTTTAAAAAGTAAAACAATGCCAGGCATGGTGGCTCATGACTATAATCCTAGCTACTCCGGAGCCTGAAGTGGGAGGATCACATGAGCCTAGGAGTTTGAATCTTGCAATATAGTGACACCCCCAACTCAAAAAAAAAAAAAAGTTGATAAACAGAAAAATGGCTTCTTTTTTTTTGGGGGTGGGGGGGCGGGAATGGAGTCTCGCCCTGTCATCTAGGCTGGAGTGCAATGGTGCGATCTCGGCTTACTGTAACCTCCGCCTCCTGGGTTCAAGTGATTCTCCTGCCTCAGCCTCCTGACTAGCTGGGATTACAGGCACACGCCATCACAACTAGCTAATTTTTTTTCCGTATCTTTAGTAGAGACAGGGTTTCACTATGTTGGTCAGGCTGGTCTCAAATTCCTGACCTTGTGATGCCTGCCTCAGCCTCCCAAAGTGCGATTACAGGCATGAGCCACTGCACCTGGCTGGCTTTTTTTTCAAAAAAGCACAAATGTCTGATACAATGTGTAATTCCTATTAGGAACATATAATTAAGAGTTTGTAGTAAATACTTTCATTATGAAAGGTACAGAGTACAGAATAATGAAAAATAATTCTTACCTATTGGTATTTCTGTGAAATGGTTTTGAAATACCAGCTAGGGAATTTTACATTTCAGTGACACAAACCGATTATTATATATGTCTGCTCTCACTGGATTATAGTACTACACATATGGTGACAACACATCATTGAAGTTAACCTTTCATTATAATGGCAGGAGAGTTTGAAGGTGTGAGACTACAAATATTTTGGTTCATATAAGCTTACACTCCATCTACTTTTTTTTTTTTTCTCCTCCTTAGTCCTATGCCTTTGGATCTGCTTCTCTACCACTACCTTCCCTAACATCTGACAAATGTCTGGACAATACTATTTGAAAATTCATCCTAGGCTGGGCGCGGTGGCTCAAGCCTGTAATCCCAGCACTTTGGGAGGCCGAGACGGGCGGATCACGAGGTCAGGAGATCGAGACCATCCTGGCTAACTCGGTGAAACCCCGTCTCTACTAAAAAATACAAAAAACTAGCCGGGCGAGGTGGTGGGCGCCTGTAGTCCCAGCTACTCGGGAGGCTGAGGCAGGAGAATGGCGTAAACCGGGAGGCGGAGCTTGCAGTGAGCTGAGATCGTGCTACTGCACTCCAGCCTGGGCGACAGAGCAAGACTCCATCTCAAAAAAAAAAAGAAAATTCATCCTAAATTTCACAAAGGAAAGCTTAGGGTTTTTTTTTTTTCTTTGAAACTACTAACCTGAAGCAGAATTTAAAGCCAGTCATAAGATGTATACATTAAGTGAGAGAAATCTGTTTAGGTAAGATTCTGAACTCACCTTCACCCATTGGTCTGGTTTGACATTTTTCAAAACCACATTCATCTCTGGCTTGTCCATTAGAATTTTTAGTTTGGCCTGGTTGGGGTCTTCACTAGTAGAGATTGTGATAGGGACCATCCACTGGGGACAATCTTCACCTAAGCAAGAGAAGAACAAATAAATTTTGCACTGGGACAAACAGAAGGTAAGGTGGAGAGAGGAGTGGTGTTGTTCTAACCAGGAGCCTAAGCCTAACTCTTAAGTCAGTAGTTCATTCTTAGTGGTACATGAACTCTTCCAGATAACCTGAATAGTATCAGTGCAAAGGAAGGGATAATCTACTAACAAAATCACAACATGTTGTCTAAAAAAAGAAAGCAGTTAACTCACTTGAAGAATCACAAATGCAATGACTTAAACTTAATTATCATTTTCCCCTTACAGAGCAAAGACAGCAATTTTACTGTTAAATTGTGAGGAGGTGAAGGCTCTCACATAGCATTTATTACTATATATGCATATGTATTTTTTTTTTTTGGAGATAGAGTTTTGCTCTGTCACCCAGGCTGCAGTGTGGCGGCGTGATCTCAGCTCACTGCAACCTCCACCTCCCGGGTTCAAGAGGTTCTTGTGCCTCAGTCTCCTGAGTAGCTGGGACTACAGGTACGTGCCACCATGCCCAAAAACATACAATTTTTTTTTTTTGTACTTTACTAGTAGAGATGGGGTTTTGCCATGTTGGCCAGGCTGGCCTCGAACTCCTGGCCTCAAGGGATCCACCCACCTCAGCCTCCCAAAGTGCTGGGATTACAGGTGTAAGCCACTATGCCCAGCCTTCATATATCATTTAAAAACAAATTCTAAGGTGTAGGCCTTAACAGGTATACACACTGCTGAAATATCAAAGGGTTGATTTTTATTGTTGTGATAGACAGGATACATCCTGGGAGCTGTAATGTTCCATCACAGAGGACTCATATCTAAAAGCCAAAGCTTTTGTAAGGCAGAAACACTGTCTTATATATCAGACAGCAAAACAGACTTGGCATTAAGATGCCAAACAAAAAAGAGTCCTTGCCCAGTACATTAATGGAAATGGAGCTACTTTAATAAATGACATAGCTTTATGCTATCAGGTTAAATCACAAAGTAAAACTTCTCCAATATTGGGATACTGCAAGTTTTAATGTTGCCTCTATTGGTCACAGAGTATTAGAAAAACCTGTCAGTACTACAATGTAGATTATAGGTAAGAGGCAGAAAACGGCAACTGTAACATGTACAGATTTATTTGGATAATAAAACTGTCATCTGACTTGTTAGATATTTTTTTTTCCCCCAGATAGGGTCTCGCCCCGTCACCCAGGCTAGAGTACAATGGCACGATCACGGCTCACTGCAGCCTCAATCTCATGGGCTCAAGCAGTTCTCCAACTCAGGCTCCCAAGTAGCAGGGACTACAGATGCATGCCACCATGCCAAGCTAATTTTATTTATTTATTTTTTGAGATGAGGTTTTGCCATGTTGCCCAGGCTGGTCTCGAACTCCTGGGCTCAAGCAATCTGCCCACCTTGGCCTCCCAATGTACTGACACTACAGGCGTGAACCACTGTGCCCAGTCTTGTTAGATATATTCATTAAAAGAATAATTCTGTAGACGGGCACAGTGGCTCACGCCTGTAATCCCAACACTTTGGGAGGCTGAGGTGGGCAGATCTCGAAGTCAGGAGTTCAAGACCAGCCTGGCCAACATGGTGAAACCCTGTCTCTACTAAAGATACAAAAAATTAGCCAATCATAGTGGTGTGTTCCTGTTAATCCCAGCTACTTGGGAGGCTGAGGCAGGAGAATCGCTTAAACCCAGGAGGCGGAGGTTGCAGTGAGCCAAGATTACGCCATTGCACTCCAGCCTGGGCAACAGGGCAAGACTCAGTCTCAAAAAAAAAAAAAAAAAAAAAGTAACTCTAGGCTGGGCATGGTGCTCACGCCTGTAATCCCAGCACTTTGGGAGGAAGCTGAGGCAGGCGGATCACCAGGGGTCAGGAGTTCGAGACCAGCCTGGCCAACATGGCGAAACCCTGTCTCTATTAAAAATACAAAAATAAGCCGGGGGGTAGTGGCACGCGCCTGTAATCCCAGCTATTCAGGAGGCTGAGGCAGGAGAATGGCTTGAACCTGGGAGGCAGAGGTTGTAGTGAGCCGAGGTTGCACCACTGCACTCCAGCCAGGGCAACAAAGCAAGACGCTGTCTCACCAAAAAAAAAAATCAGGCCGGGCACAGTGGCTCATGCCTGTAATCTCAACACTCTGGGAGGCCAAGGCGGGTGGATCACGAGGTCAGAGTTCAAGATCAGCCTGGCCAAGATGGTGAAACCCCGTCTCTACTAAAAATACAAAAATTAGCTGGGCATGGTCATGGGTGCCTATAATCCCAGCTACTTGGGAGGCTGAGGCACAGAATCGCTTGAACCTGGGAGGCAGAGGTTGCAGTGAGCCGAGATCATGCCACTGCACTCCAGCCTGAAAGATAGAGCGAGACTATGTCTCAAAAAAAAATAAAATAATAAAATAAAAAGGCCATACGTCTTAACTGAGTTGAATGTATCAGATTTTTAGTGGGTGGAACATGACAAGGCATTGATGATTCTCATATATACCTCCCCTTTGTTGAGAACTGTTGTTTTAAAGGAAGCAAGAAAGATATAGACAAACACTTTACTCCTTGATTTTTTCAACTAATCTCTTAATTTCCTGGGTAAAATTTTGTAGGTAAAAAGAATCTAATGACATATGGAAATATATGAAAATGGTAGTTAAGAGCATAAATTCATGGAGTCCAATTATTTTGAATTCCCACTCTTTACCTTCTTAGATAGGTGACCTTGAGCAATTTAACTAAGCTATGCTGCAGCTTCCTCATCTGTAAAATAGAAATAATGTGGCCTACCTTATAAGGAAGCTGAGAGAGTAAAATAAGAGCCAGTTATAGTATGTAGCACAATGACTGGTATATAATAAATGTAAATCATCACTGGACTTTACTCATTTACTTATTATGCCCAAGCATTAAAAAAAAGAATTACCTACCCCCCCCACCTACCCCTTACCCCTGACACATACAGTAAAGTCCTCTTTTGGAAGATTAAGGCTAGAGACGTCACTTCCTGGGTATTACTAACTTTATTCATTCATCATAGCCTCCAATAACACACAGAAACATGGAATTTCAAAAACTAAGAAAGTGACTAAATACTATAAATACCTTGTGAATCTCCTTTTTTATTTCCTAAATTTTTTTCTTATTTTTATTTTGAGACAGGGTCTTACTCTGTCACCCAGGCTGGACTGGAGTGGCACAATCATGGCTCACTGCAGCCTTGAACTCCTGGGCTCCAGTAATCTGCCTCCCTCAGCCTCCCAAATACCTAGGACTACAGGTGTGCAGCACTATGCCCAGCTAAGATTTCTCTCTTTTTTTCTTGTTTTTTTGAGACAGAGTTTCACTCTTGTTGCCCAGGCTGAAACACACAATGCCTCGATCTTGACTCACTGCAACCTCCGCCTCCTGGGTTCAAGCAATTCTCCTGCCTCAGCCTCCCGAGTAGCTGGGATTACAGACATGCGCCACCACGCCTGGCTAATTTTGTATTTTTAATAGAGACGGAGTTTCACCATGTTGGCCAGGCTGGTCTTGAACTCCTGACCTCAGATGATCTGCCCACTTTGGCCTCCCAAAGTGCTGGGATTACAGGCGTGAGCCACTGCGCCCAGCTTTTTTTTTTTTTTTTTTTTTAAGAGACAGGGTTTCGCCATTTTGTCCAGCCTGCTCTCAGCCCCTAAATTTATTTTTATTTTTAATTAATTAATTATTTATTTATTTTGAGATGGAGTCTCACTCTGTTGCCCAGGCTGGAATGCAGTGGCATAATCTCAGCTCACTGCAACCTCCGCCTCCCAGGTTCAAGCGATTCTCCTGCCTCAGCCTCCTGAGTAGCTGGGACTACAGGTGCCTGCCACCACGCCCAGCTGTTTTGTATTTTTAGTAGAGACATAGTTTCACCATGTTGGCCAGGCTGGTCTCGAACCCCTGACCTCTGGCGATCCGCCCGTCTCAGCCTCCCAAAGTGCTGGGATTACAGGCGTAAGCCACCGTGCCCGGCCCTAAATATCATTTTTTTGTTCTAATATCATCATCTTGCTTTTATTTAATTATATTAAAACTTAAAAATTTTCAGCTGGGCACAGTGGCTCACGCCTGTAATCCCAGCACTTTGGGAAGCTGAGGTGGGTGGATCACTTCAGGTCAGGAGTTCAAGACCAGCCTGACCAACATGGTGAAACCCTGTCTCTACTAAAACACAAAAATTACCCGGGCATGATGGCAGACGCCTGTAATCCCAGCTACTAGGGAGGCTGAGGCAGGAGAATTGCTTGAACCCAGGAGGTGGAGGTTGCAGTGAGCCAAGATCATGCCATGGCACTCCAGCCTGGGCGACAGAGTGAGACTCCTTCTCAAAAAAAAAAGAAAAATTTCCTATTAGTTGGAATACTACTGGTATTAGTTAATATCCAAATTCATCAATCATATCCCACTTACAGCCATTTACCTACCAACATATGATCCACCGGCACAGAACTTCTTTTGGGACAACCTCAATAATCTGTCATCTTCTACCTAAAGAAGCAAAACAAAGGCTGTAATAGTACTGACACCATTTGGGGTTTTTGTTTTTGTTTTTGAAGAGGAGGGAGACAACATTTCTGTGACAAATGCTGGAACTAGCACAACCAAATGTCTCATGAGTATACAAAGTACAATTGTGATGAAGACGGTAATACTACAGAGAAAAGTCCAAATAACTAAAACGCCAGAGGCAACAATGGTAAGTACATATGTTTACAAAACACTTCAACAATATGCAGTCATTTGTGTCATTTATTAGTTACCACATCCTGGATTTCAAATAACACAAGATAAAACAGACTTAAGATCACCTAAATCAAATGTAAAATTGGGCTAATGAGCTACATGGACAAACTTACTACAAGAAATAGAATTGAAAAACTAAGAAAAAATTTAAGTGAGAAAGCAATGGCCACTTTGATGCCATAGGGAAACTATTAATGAACGTTAACATTAGAAACTAATTATATATATAATCAGTTATATATCACACAGATGTCCTTGAAAAAGTTGAAAGCTTTTACATTGATTCAGAATTAGAGTAAAAATATTTAAATTTGGGGAATGTAAAGTGAGAAACAGATCATAATCAAGATATGTTACACAGCTTTCCTATTCTTAAAAGAGTTAAGAGTTGGCCGGACACGGTGGCTCACACCTGTAATCCCAGCACTTTGGGAGGCCGGGTGAGTGGATCACAAGGTCAGGAGATCGAGACCATCCTGGCTAACACTGTGAAACCCCGTCTCTAATAAAAAAATATAAAAAATTAGCCAGGCACGGTGGCGGGCGCCTGTAGTCCCAGCTACTCGGGAGGCTGAGGCAGGAGAATGGCATGAACCCGGGAGGTGGAGCTTGCAGTGAGCCGAGATCGTGCCACTGCACTCCAGCCTGGGCGACATAGTGAGACTCCGTCTCAAAAAAAAAAAAAGAGCAACAGACAGGCCTTTAATTTAATTAATATATTTTTAATTTATTTTTAGTTTTTTAGAAACAGGGTCTCACTATAATATTGCCCAGGATGATTTCAAACTCCTAGGTTCAAGCAATCCTCCTGCCTCGGCCTCCTAAAGTGCTAGGAGTATAAGTTTGAGCCACTGCACCAGGTCATTGGCCTTTTATTACAATGCAAAATGGAGGAGGAGTTCGGCTGTGCCTGTAGACAAAAAACAACAAAAGAAAGCAAGACCTTGAAAGCCCCTGGATGGAAAGAGTTTCAGTAACACTTAGAAGTGTGGCATTAGTATTCTCTGTTCTAACTGATAAACCATTATTTCTTAAAAGTGTGTTCTGCTTTAAGAAAAAAATTACGGATTAATAATCTGCTTTATGTGTAATCGTTAACATTTCAATCGTTTTGGGTTTGTTTTTTTGTTTTGGTAGAGACAGTGTCTTACCATGTTACCCAGGCTGGTCTCAAACTTCAGAACACAAGTGATCCTCCCAAAGTGCTGGGATTACAAATGTGAGCCACTGCAACTGGCCAATAGTTTGTTTGTTTTTTAATACATGGTCTTGCTCTGTTGACCAGCTCACTGCAGCCTTAACGCCTCCTGTGCTCAAGCGATCCTCCCAACTCAGCCTCCCAAGCAGCTGGGACTATAGGCACGTGCCACCGTGCCCAGCTAGTTTTTTTTACTTTTAGTAGAGATGAGGTCTCACTATGTTGCCCAGGCTTGTCTTGAACTCCTGAGCTCAAGCAGTCCTCCCACCTTGGCCTCCCAGTATTGTAAGTACAGGTGTGAGCCACTGTGCCTGGCCCAGCCAATAGTTTAATAGTTTTGAGGGAATGAAATGCCCAGAGGTGAAAAGTAACAATAATTTTTGTATATTAATATTCCTTTTTTTTTTTTTTTTTTTTTTTGAGACGGAGTCTCACTCTGTCGCCCAGGCTGGAGTGCAGTGGCCGGATCTCAGCTCACTGCAAGCTCCGCCTCCCGGGTTTAAGCCATTCTCCTGCCTCAGCCTCCGGAGTAGCTGGGACCACAGGCGCCTGCCACCTCGCCCGGCTAGTTTTTTGTACTTTTTAGTAGAGACAGGGTTTCACTGTGTTAGCCAGGATGGTCTCGATCTCCTGACCTCGTGATCCGCCCATCTCGGCCTCCCAAAGTGCTGGGATTACAGGCTTCAGCCACCGCGCCCGGCCTAATATTCTTAAAAGAGTCAGTCTATATGCAGTGTCAACATTAAATTCAATTAGTCATCTCCTGTAACAGATTAGTCCCAAGTGCAGAAAAAAGACTGCAAAGAAATAGAATGGTCACAATGGTAGGTCACTAAACTTACAGGTATTCTTTTCCACTAAACATCATCCATCAACTGCTTTCCCTAAATTGCCTTTCCAAGTTATTGCAGCCAATCTAACTGAGAGGTCCTCCAATATGCACACTTTAGTGTAAAATCCAATCATGTTTAAAGTTAAGATTTGGCTCTGAAAGGGTAATCTGCAAGCTTACATATGAAAATGTTCCATGTAAATTTGGGAGCATTTTGAGTGCAAGAATTGGTTTAAATGTCACCTAGAATACAAAGTGCAGAAAAGCAAATTTATAACTTAGAGTGCCACATTGATAAATTATTTGTAAAACATACTTAGCTTTGGCTGGGTGGGCAGTGGCTCACACCTGTAATCCCAGTACTTTTGGGAGGCAGGGATGGAAGGATCACTTGAGCCCAGGGGTTGCAGACCAGGCTGGGCGATATAGCGAGACCTCATCTCAATTTTTTAAAGTATAAAAATAATAATAATAAAATACTTAGCTTTGTGGACAATGTAGGACCACAAGAAAAAACACATACTAAAAAAGAACTATGAATCCACTTCCCTAAAAATGAACAGGAATTAATTCTCCATGCAGCTCACAAAACCATGGCAACGAAATTGAAGAGAACAATTTCATTTAATGAAACTGAGTTAAGATCACTTTTTGGTAGGCATTAAAGGATGATGTGTAATTCTTAGTCCTTTTGAAGTATAGCTCATACTGAAGTACTCCTCTCTGAATTCAGATAACAGTCCAATTAATGAATTGCAATTCTAATCAAAATCACACTGCTGTCCAACCAACATTAAAAATCTACTTTACACAATCGATATTATAAGTGGGTATGAAATTTTACCAAATGTTTTTTCTACATCTAATCAGTGATGATGAGCTATTTGCATTTGATTCTGTTAATGTAGTGATTATAAATCAATATATTGATTTTTTTTTTTTTTTTTTTTTTTGAGACTGAGTCTCACTCTGTTGCCCAGGCTGGAGTGCAGTGGCACAATCTCAGCTCACCGCAACTTCCGCCTCTTGGGTTCAAGCAATTCTCCTGCCTAAGCCTCCCAAGTAGCTGGGATTTCAGGCGTGTGCACCAAGCCCAGCTAATTTTTGTATTTTTAGTAGAGACAGGGTTTCACTACATTGGCCGAGCTGGTCTCAAACTCCCGACCTCAAGTGATCCACCCGCCTCGGCCTCCCAAAGTGCTGGGATTAGAGGTATAAGCCACCATGCCCAGCCTAATTTTTTAAAAAATGTTAAACCAACCTTGCATTTCTAGAATAAACCATATTTGGTGGTTTTAGAATTATATCAAAAATTTACAGTATTTTCCCCAGAGACAAGACAAGCAGGTAACATTTTATTTTATATCTTAAGTACATGTAACTTTAATGATGCAGGCAGTAAAATTACTGAGAAAAGAGTAACAGCGCTGGTTTAAATGTCACTAGAAAACTTAAAGTACAGAAAAGCAAACGCGATACATTGTACTGAATTTCATTTAATACAGTACCAGACAAATGGAAAGACTTTATATGTTTACCTGTTCAGCTTCCACATAAATGAGGGGAAATCCCATTTGTTTGGTCCAGGTATTCATCACAGCTGCTATAGGTTTACCACTTGCATTTTCTAAACTTTCCCAGAGATCCTCTAGAAGATAAACAATGATAATCTAAAATGTTTATATTTTTATTTTCCTAAACAAAGCAAAATTTTATTTAACTTTTGACACTACACTGCTGACTAATTCTTTGGTTCTTTCAGGTTCAGGAAACAGTGGGCCAAATTAACATTCCCTTTGCCAGCCCTCTTCTGCAACTAAGTAAATTCTATCATAAAAGCTGGTATTTTTTGAGATAGGGTCTTAGTTCGTCACCCAGGCTAGAGTGCAGTGACATAATCACAGCTCACTGCAGCCTCGACCTCCCAGACTCAGGTGATCTTCCCTCCTCAGCCTCCTGAGCAGCTGGGACTACAGGTGCACACCACAACACCTAGCTAATTTTTTTTTTTTTTTTTTTTAAGATGGAGCCTTGCTCTGTTGCCAGGCTGGAGTGCAGTGGCATGATCTAAGCTCACTGCAACCTCTGCCTCCCAGGGTCAAGCAATTCTCCTGCTTTAGGCGCCTGAGTAGCTGAGATTACAGGAATGCACCACCATACCCGGCTAATTTTTGTACTTTTAGTAGAGATGGGGTTTCACCATGTTGACCAGGTTGGTCTTGAACTCCTGACCTCAGGTGATCCATCGCCTTGGCCTCCCAAAGTGCTGGGATTATTGGCGTGAGCAACTGCACCCAGCCCATAATTTCTTGCAATTTTTGTAGAGATGGGGTTTCACCATGTTGCCCAGGCTAGTCTCAAAGTCCCAGGCTCAAGCAATCCGCCTGCCTTGGCCTCCCAAGGTGCTGGAATTACAGGTGTGAATCATCACACCTGGCCAAAACTGGTCTTTTATTCTGAGATATACTTAATCATTCTAATTTATAAGAAAAATGACAAATTATAATAAATAAACAGATGAGTTAAGGAGAAACAAAGAAAGAAATTGAAACATGTTCAAGATCACTACTAAACAATCACTGACAAACTTAAGACCATTATACCCATTCAATTAACCTCAATTTAAAAATATCCAGGCTGGGCGCAGTGGCTCACGCCTGTAATCCCAGCACTTTGGAAGGCCAAGGCGGAGGGGGGGATCACCTGAGGTTCAGAGTTCAAGACCAACCTGACTAATATGGAGAAACCCCATCTCTACTAAAAATACAAAATTAGGCTGAGTGCGGTGGCTCACACCTGTAATCCCAGCACTTTGGGAGGCCAAGGTGGGCGCATCACCTGAGGTTAGGAGTTCAAGACCAGCTTGGCCAACATGGTGAAACCCTGTCTCTACTAAAAACACAAAAATTAGCTGGGCATGGTGGCATGCACCTGTAATCCCAGCTACTTGGGAGGCTAAGACAGGAGAATCACTTGAACCCAGGAGGCGGAGGTTGTAATGAAGCCAAGATCGCACCACTGCAATCTAGCTTGAGAGACAGAGCAAGACCCTGTCTTTAAAAACAAAAAGAAAAAAAATACAAAATTAGCCAGCTGTGGTGGCGCATGCCTGTAATCCCAGCTACTCAGGAGGCTGAAGCAGGAGAATCACTTGAACCTGGGAGGCAGAGGTTGTGGTGAGCCTAGACTGTACCATTGCACTCCAGCCTGGGCAACAAGAGCAAAACTCCGTCTCAAAAAAAAAAAATTATAATAATCGAAAAAAATCAAAAAATAAAAAAAAAAAAGTAAATTTAAAATGTTACAGTAAGCTAAGGTTAATTTATTATTCAAGAAAGAAAAATTATTTTTATAAATTTAGTGTAGCCTAAGTGTAAAGTATTTATAATGTCTATAGTAGTGTACAGTAATGTCTTAGGCCTTCATATTCACTCACCACTCACTCAACTAGAACAACTTCCAGTCCTATAAGCTGCATTCAGGTGTAGCCCCTTATTTTCTTTTGAGACAGCACTTTGCTGTTGCCCAGATTGGAGTGCAGTGGCCCAATCACAGCTCACTGCAGCCTCGACCTCCCAGGCTCAAGTGATCCTCCTACCTCAGCCTCCCAAGTAGCTGGGACTACAGGTACATGCCACCACACCTAGCTAAGTTTTGTACTTCTTATAGAGACAAGGTTTTGGCATGATGCCTAGGCTGGTCTTGAACTCCTGGGTTCAAGCAATCCACCTGCCTCGGCCTCCCAAAGTGCTGGGATTGTAGGCATATCAGTCGGCTGGTGGAGCATCTTTAATACCGTATTTTTACTGTACCTTTTCCATATTTAGAAATGTTTAGGTATACAAATACCACTGTGTTATAATTGCCTATGGTATTCAGTAGAGTAACATGCTGTACAGGTACTTTACAGCCTAGGAGCAACAGGGTATACCACATAGGCTAGGTGTATATGGCCTAGGACATACTGTGTAGGTTTATGTAAGTCCATTCTATGATGTTCACATATTGATGAAATTGCCTGACGACATATTTCTCAGAACATATCCCTGTTGTTAAGCAACACATACTGTATTCCCTTTATTTTTTATTTTTTCAGAGACAGGGTCTTGTTCTGTTGCCCAGGCTGGAGTGCAGTGGTGCCATGATTGCTCACTGTAACCTCAAACTCCTGGGCTCAAGTGACCCTTCCCACTTAAGCCTCCTGAGTAGCTGGGACCACAGGTACATACCACCACACCCGGCTAATTTTTTTTTGTATTTTTTGTAGAGATGGGGGTCTCGCTATGTTGCAGGCTGGTGTCGAACTCCTGGGCTCAATCAGTCCTCGAATCCTGGCCTCCCAAAGTGCTAGGATTACAGGCATGAGCCACCATACCCGGCCCAGACTCTCTAAATTGGCAAAATATTCAGTTATGGAAAGCAGAATGCTGGAGGATGATGAAAGGGATAATGAGTCCTGATTCATGTTGACCCAATGACTTGTTGCAGGTTTAGTATCCCTTATCCGAAATGCCTGGGACCAGAGGTGTCTTCAATTTCATATTTGTTTTGGATTTTGGAACATTTGCATTATACTTACTAGCTGAGCATCTATAATTGGAATATCCAAAATCTGAAATGTTCCAATGAGTATTTCCTTTGAGCATCATGTTGGCACTCAGAAAGTTTCAGATTTGGGGTGGAAATTGAACAATGAGAACAACTGGACACAGGACAGGGAACATCACACACCAGGGCCTATTGTGGAGTAGGGAGCTGGGGGAGGGATAGCATTAGGAGAAATACCTAATGTAAATGATGAGTTAATGGGTGCAGCAAACCAACATGGCACATGTATACTGATGTAACAAACTTGCACATTGTACACATGCACCCTAGAACTTTAGAAAAAGAAAAAGAAAGAAAAGAAAAAGTTTGGCCAGGTGCAGTGGCTCACGCCTGTAATCCCAGCACTTTGGGAGGTCGAGGCAGGTGGATCACAAGGTCAGGAGTTCAAGACCAGCCTAGCCAATATGGTGAAACCCTGTCTCTACTAAAAATACAAAAATTAGCCGGGGGGCTCCTGTAGTGGCAGGCGCCTGCAGACCCAACTCCTTGGGAAGCTGAGGCAGGAGAATCGTTTGAACCCAGGAGGCAGAGGTTGCAGTAAGCTGAGATCGCGCCACTGCACTCCAGCCTGGGCGACAGAGGGAGATTCCGTCTCAAAAAAAGAAAAGAAAAGAAAAAGTTTCAGATTCTGGAGCATTTCAAATTTCAGATTTTCAGATTAGAGATATTCAACCTGAACACAGCTTCAAATAAGGCTAATTTATTTATTACATGGATCCTGACCTTGAGTTAAGTATTCAGAACAAAAATAAAATGTCCCAGCCTGGATAGAGTGACAATACTTTCTCTCCATTTCTATCTCAAGCTATTAAAGATTACCTGTGGCAGCATTCTTTTGTTGGAACTTGGTTAAATACATGTTCATTCCTTTCTTAAAGTCCTGAGAAAACACAATTTTTAAAAATCCAGATCTCAGAATTTATAGTATATTTGTATATTAATCAAAAACAAACTTACTCAAATACTCAAGTATCAGATACACTGAAATATATATATCCCTCTGATGCCTACTGCCTTTTATTTAATAATGCATACTCTATGCCTTCTATTCTTGCTCTTAAGTTTTACACCAGCCTCCCATTCCCACTCCTAAACATACTTGCACATCATTCATTTAAGAGACCACAGTAGTCAACTTCAAATAATTGAATTCTCATTCTTTTTGGTCATTTAAAAAAAATGACAAGCCAGAAACTATTTGGGAACTTAATCCAAATAAAGTGAGACTTTTTTTCATGCAAAACTCCATGATTTCACCATAAAAAATGAAATATTAAATTTTTTTTTTTACCTTATCCCCAATGTAGTCATGCAGCATTCGGATGACAGATGCACCTTTGCTATATGATATAGCATCAAATATCTCATCAACCTCAGATGGATGGCCCACACTGACCTGGCAGACAGTGTGATTCAGGGTTATGACAGGAAGCAGACAGCCTGTAATACTGAATTACATAAAACGCTTTCTAGGAAAACCCTTCTAACTTACATTTTTCTGCCTTTAACTCACTCATAATGTATAATGATGGTCCTCAAAAAAATGTAGTAACTAGTAATACTAAAGTTGAATAGAACTTGATTCCTGTCATCCCTCAGAACCTGGGTTCTAGTCCTGGCTTTGTTCTGCTGGGAGAGAAGCCACTATGGTTCTGTTTATTCTTGGGGTAGTTGCAGAGGAGTGATGAGGAAGACATGGAGGTGAAGAACATTAGCTTTCTTGCACTAATTGTAATGACTTACAATTATATGGGAGCCTAATAGGATTATAACTCTAGTTCTTTAGATACAAAATTTATATATATAAATTGAACTAGGGATAGGCTAAGTCAAGAGAATTAAAGTATTCACAAAACAGACCCTGACAATAAAATATGTCCAGAATTTTCCTTGATATAAACAATGGAACCATAGTGTTAACCAACAGGTATGATTTCTCCCATACTATTCTTTTTTTTGGCAGAGTTTTTTGCTTTTGTTGCCCAGGCTGGAGTGCAATGGCACAATCTCGGCTCACCGCAACCTCTGCCTCCCAGGTTCAAGCGATTCTCCTACCTCAGCCTCCCCAGTAGTTGGGATTACAGGCATGCGCCACTGTGCCCAGCTAATTTTATATTTTTAGTAGAGGCGGGGTTTCTCCATGTTGGTCAGGCTGGTCTCGAACTCCTGACCTCAGCTGATCCACCCGCCTCAGCCTCCCAAAGTGCTGGGATTATAGATGTGAGCCACCGGGCCCGGCCTTTTTTTTTTTTTTTTTTTCTTTTTAATAGAGATGGGGGTCTCGCTATGTTGACCAGGCTAGTCAAACAATTCCTCAAGTGATCCTCCCATCTTGGCATCCCAAAGCGTGAGCCACTGCACTGGCCCTCTCCCATAGTACTCAACAGAAATGTATTTAATGAATGTGTATGGGTACATAGGCCTTGCTCTACAAAGACCAATTTTTTTTTTTTTTTTTTTTTTGTGGCGGGGTTTCGCTTTTTTTTTTCCGGGTTGGGTTTTAATTGGGGCACTTTTGGTTCACTGCAACCTCTGCCTCCTGGATTCAAGCAAACCTCCTGCCTCACCCCCCCCGAGTAGCTGGGATTATAAGCATGTGCCACCACGCCCAGCTAATTTTGTATTTTTAGCGGAGATGGGATTTCTCCATGTTGGTCAGGCTGGTCTCCAAATCCCGACCTCAGGTGATCCGCTCACCTCAGCCTCCCAAAATGCTGGGATTACAGGTGTGAGCCACTATGCCTGGCCAGACCAATTTTTTTTACTGCCTACCTTAAAAAGAAATGTTAATTAGAACTTAGACTTATTAGCTTTTCAAGACTAGAAATATGAACTAGTAAAATCACCCATGCTATTTTCTCTTCTTTTCAAAGTCCAAAGTATCTATATAACAAATTATGTATTTCACTGTAAATGAGAGCAGTCATAGGCTAATGGTTAGAAAGTATGGCTCACTTCAATAGGATGGCTGTTATCTAAGGCATCAAGCTCCTGGGCACGGGTGTAATCAGCAGAAACAAACTGAGTCCAGATATCATACTCTGGGAAGCAGTGGTCTACACACAGATACTCAATCCAGGATGCAAAACCTTCATTTAACCAAAGATGAGTCCACCATTCCTAAAAACAAAAGATGAAAATACTTAAAGAAAATGAAATGATTGTCATTCTACTAATCTAAAACACTCACATGTCCCTTCCACTATACTCCAAAACTTACAATTTAATGACCTAAAATTCAGTTCAAAACATTTGGCAAAGAACTCACATTTCTGAAAAAGAGGGAAGACTAAAAGAGATGTCAAGAAAGGCCAACTGGTGATATTAGAATTATATCTGAGGGTCATTTTCTTTTCCTTCCTTTTTTTTTTTTTTTGAGACAAAGTCTTTGCTCTGTCACCAGGCTGGAGTGTTCCCCAGCAGCTGGGATTACAGGCATGCATCACTATGCCTGGCTAATTTTTGTATCTTTAGTAGAGACAGGGTTTTACCATGTTGGCCAGGCTCGTCTCGAATTTCTGACCTCAAGTGATCTGCCTGCCTCGGCCTCCCAAAGTTCTGGGACTACAGGTGTGAGCCACCACACCTGGCCAAGGGATATTTTTATTTTCTTTTTCTTTTTTTGAGACGGAGTCTCGCTCTGTCACCCAGGCTGGAGTGCAGTGGCCGGATCTCAGCTCACTGCAAGCTCTGCCAGGTTCACGCCATTCTCCTGCCTCAGCCTCCCAAGTAGCTGGGACTACAGGCGCCTGCCACCTCGCCCGGCTAGTTTTTTGTATTTTTAGTAAAGACAGGGTTTCACCAAGTTAACCAGGATGGTCTTGATCTCCTGACCTCGTGATCCACCCGTCTCGGCCTCCCAAAGTGCTGGGATTACAGGCGTGAGCCACCACGCCCGGCTGGGATATTTTTAAAACGTAAATAACTTATCCCCCAAACCCAGACAGGGTCTCATTCTGTTGCCCAGGTTGGAGTGGCAGTGGCACCATTGTAGCTCACTGCACTCCCTGAACTTCCGGGCTCAAAAGTGATCCTCCTGCCTCAGCCTGCCAAAGTCCTGGGATTACACACGTGGGCCACTGCACTCAGTCCTAAGTAACTTTTTAAATACCAAAGGTAGAAAAGGAAGAAGAGGGGGAAAAAAAAATAAGCCCATACATGGAAAAGGAAAAGACAGCAGATAAATATAGGCAAATGGAGGTGGAAAATATAATCATGTAGAATTTAGTATATAGTAAAAGATTATCTCTGAAAAACAAAAACAGAAAACTATCAGAGCCAAATAAAGAAAAGTGGAAATGACTGGGGAAAACCTCTGACTAATGACTCAAACTGAAAAAAGAGTACTGCTTATATAAAAATTATGTGAAATTAAACGGAAATGTAGTTCAGTAATGAATGGTGTTTAGGCACTTATGGAATATAAAATTATCACCTGTTAAATAAGAATGTATAGTAAATGGAATGGACAAAGAATATGAGTGACAGATAAAATCAATTTTAAAAAATTTTAAAGATCTTAATCTAAAGTTTATTAAAGTTGATTAAGCCTATTAGTAAAAGAAAGCAGGCCAGGCATAATGGCTCGCTCCTGTAATGCCAATACTCTGGGAGGTCAAGGCAGGAAGATCACTTGAGCCCAGGAGTTTGAGACAAGCCTGGGCAACACAGTGAGGCTCCGTCTCTAAAAACAGTTTAAAAAGTAAATAAAAAAATTAGCTGGTCATGGTGACACACACCTGTGGTCCCAGCTACTTGGGAGGCTGAGGTAAGAGGATTAAGTAAGCCCAGGAAGATGAAGCTGCACTGACCCATGATTGTGCCACTGCACTCCAGCTTACGTGACAAAGTGAGATCCTACTCCTCACCCCCAACCAGTCCCCCCAAAAAAGGCCAGGTGTGGTAGCTGATGCCTGTAATCCCAGCACTTTGGGAGGCTGAGGTGGGAGGATTGCTTGAGCCCAGGAGTTTGAGACCAGTTTAGGCAACCTTGTCTCTACAAAAGGCAACATAGTGAAACCTTGTCTCTACAAAAAGTGCAAAAATTAGCTGGGCATGGTGCCACACACCTGTAATCCCAGCTACTCAGGAGGCAGAGCCAGGAGGATCGCTTGAGCCCAGAGGTCAAGACTGTAATGAACCATGATTATGCCACTGCACTCCAGCTTAAGTGACAGAGTGAGACTGTCTTAAAAATATATATATATTTTGATATTAAGTGATAAGTGGCTATTTGCCTAGTAGCTTCCTAAAATAAACTGGTATAAAATGAAACTTATTTTCCAACCTATCCCTCAGTCCTTGGAATTTCAGTTCTAATACCTAGAATAGTTATATAAAACCAGTAAAAAGTTGTTTAATAAGAATGTACACATTTCCCCTACTAAAATTTATTGCTTGCAGTTTCAAAATAAAATAATACAGTTCTCTCAAAGCCAAGCAAAAAAATTATGTGGTACAAAGTAGCAAACTTGTTGCATTAGAAGAAAAGGCCATTTCTTCACATATTTGAATACAGGAACCAACACATAGTTTCACATGAAATTATATTTCTTTTTTTTTTTTTTTTTTTTTTGAGATGGAGTTTCGCTCTTATTGCCCAGGCTGGAGTGCAGTGGCGTGATCTTGGCTCACTGCAACCTCTGTCTCTCAGGTTCAAGCGATTCTTCTGCCTCAACCTCCAGAGTAGCTAGGATTACAGGCCCACACCACCACACCCGGCTAATTTTGTGGGGTTTTTTTTAGTGGAGATGGGGTTTCGCTATGTTGGTCAGGCTGGTCTCGAACTCCTGACCTCAGGTGATCCACCCGCCTCGGCCTCCCAGAGTGCTGGGATTACTGGCGTGAGCCACCGTGCCCAGCCTGAAATTATATTTCAAAGAATTGTTTTCACCTGTAAAATTTTAAACATCTAAAATAAAAGGAAAAGATTTATTTTCAAGGGTTGACTTTCTGTAGAAACTCTCAGACATGTAATAGTTGCTAAATGTTTTACATTCTTATTTATATGACATATGGACTCAATCTACATTCAAATCAGGTTCTGCTCTTTGGCAGCCTAAAATGCTGTCAGGGAATCTAGCTGGCTCCAGAATATCCAGTTATTTAATTGCAGAGGTACATCTAGTTCACTTATTAAATCCTGTGTTCCCAAGCTGTAACACAGTTGGCATTCATAAATAGTATTTATTTAGAGTAAGAGTGAAAAATCAGGACTGAAGGACAGAGATCATTTACTGCAAACATTATAAGGATTTCAAAAGAACAGTTGGAATTGTAATACAGCTTTATTCTGCAGTTACTTTGCAGTTTGTTTACTTTTATTTCATTAAATTTCAACTTAACATTTTAGGCAATGAAAAAACTGACTCCTAAAAACGTTTCTCTCTAATTAAAGATCTCAGTTTGTTATTCATCAGGTTACTTTTCAGCTGTGAATCAGATTAACAAGTAAGACTCAAGAAACTACAGTTAGTCTGGAATCTCACTGCATGATTCATTCATCTACACCTAAGAGGAATATTTTTCTCTCACCCAAATTAGTACTTTGACTTTTCCCATTTGCAGACAAATTGTAGAACAGTTTAGGAAGTGTTTGTTGAATAAAGACTGTCCATATGTCCTTGTTCAATGCAGAGATTCTGATAAGCCCTTTCAAAGTGGACCTTTTAAAATAATACTTTTCTATCACTCAATCATTTTTTGGCACAGTGTTGCAGCCAAACTTGAAATACTATGTAGTCAAAATATTGTGGAGTAGGATGAAGATAAATATATTTGAGCACTTAAAAATATTAAATACCATAGTAACAAGATTTCCAAACCATTGATGGGCGAGTTCATGTCCCACAACCAAAGCAACCCACTGGCGGGATGAAGAACAGGAATTTTTTGGATCAATAAGCAATGCAGTCTCCCTGTGTTTTAAAAAAAAGAAAATTTAAACAATAAAAGTGGGCATGCACAAGTTGGGAAGATTCAGACAGTAAGTGAGATGGACAAGTTAGGCTTTAGAGATATTAGGAAAATATTTCCTAATGTGACACAAGTTTAATTATCAGTTTGTACACTTAGCTCATCTAAGAAGGCAATTGAAAGTAGAAAGCAAAAACTTGTTTACAGACAGACTCTGCTTTTAAAAGTTATTCAACTCACATGTTTATGTTGTGGTGACAGACATGTAAAAATTTGGCTAGAAGATATGAAATTAGGGAAGGTTCTCCAAGCTGGATAAATAGCTATGAAACTACTGGCAGGAAAGAAAGGCACTGCAATGAGAAACTTAGCCAAGAATATATCTACAAATGCTACTAACGCCAGATGCTCACTTTAAAATCTTATACCCTCAGACAGTAGCACCAAAGAGAGGGGTCTCCATCTGCATTCTTGAAATGTGCATGGACGGGGGGGAAGGTAGAAAAATTTATACCAGATCAAAAAGCAGAAGCTACTCAACTGTGATTAGGAGGGAAGCCCTTTTGAAATCAGTGATTGAAAAGATAAGGCAGGGTAATACATCATTAACATACCTATAAGTAACAAGGCCCCAGTTCTCCATGGCACCTTCATAAAATAAATATAAACATTTATTGATATATATACATACTCTTGCATCAAAAGTCACACAATTTTAAAAAGTTATTACAATTCAGCAATAAAATGAAATTTACTTTACCAGCTGCAAAGTCTGCAATAGCAATGAGATCAATTTTAGGTAGAGGATAAGGAACATTGAAGTAGTCCTTATAAAAAGGCAAGGTTTTAGCAGCAACCTATAAAAGTATAAACAAAATAACCATCTAATAAATATTTTATTATAATTCATATTGAAACCCACAAAGGAATCCTGTTGCAAGCCAATGTATCTTAAATTACTAGAAATGAATCCCGGGGAGCCCTACCTCCGAAGACTGCCTTAGCTCCAAACTTTGAATACAATGGTCAAACTTTAATCCACTTATAACTTGATATGAAAAATGTAACTACGTATTTTCCCACCCATTCCCTAGAGAAATCACTCTTATATTCTCTTATTATTTTGTAAAATAACAAAACACCAAGGTTGGCATTTCCAAAATTCTATTGAAAATAAAAACCAAGTAGCACAACTTTCAGATTAAATTATAAATAACTGTACTAATAATTGACCAGAAATGTAAATTCCCCAACCTGGAGTTATGGACTGTTGGGACAATCCTCTTCAAGTACATTTACCTCTAACGCAAATTTTCCTTGCTCTGCTTTGCCAACAGGAGTGTAAACACGGACACACACACCATCTTTTGACCTTGTTTCTACAAAGTCATATTCACCCACAACAAATGCCACCAGATATGTAGACATAACAGGTGTGCGGGCAAACTTCACTTCCACTAAATTTTCATCATCAGGGTATGGTTTCCGGTCAATTACATTCTTTAAGAAATTAAAAAAAAAAAAAAGAAAAGAAAAATTTAAATAGGTTTACATTAATACTGTAGAGCAAATACCAGCCCAAAACAGTAGGCTTTACTGCATCTATTTCCCCCTTTCTATTCTAGCATGGCTTATTTCTCTACCCCAATTCATCCAGTGCTTTTATGCTGTCTTTAAGAAGGAAAGTGGTCTGATAAAACATTCATACTAAAAAGCTGAAGGCTGAAGTGTTAAAACTACCAACGACCTGTGAAAGAAAAGAGGAATGGACTTTTCTTGAATACTTATTATAAGCCAGGCATTGGGATGATTTAAGTAAGGGCTTCATACTTTTCAACTGACATGTTTAGGAGAAAATGACTATTAATAAAAATAAAACAGGGGCCAGGCACAGTGGCTCATGCCTGTAATCCCAGCACTTTGGGAGGCCAAGGCAGGCGAATCATGAGTTTAGGAGATCGAGACCATCCTGGCTAACACAGCGAAACCCCATCTCTACTAAAAATACAGAACATTAGCGGGGCGTGGTGGCGTGCGCCTGTAGTCCCAGCTACTTAGGAGGCTGAGGAAGGAGAATGGTGTGAACCAGGGAGGTGGAGCTTGCAGTGAGCTGAGATCGCACCACTGCACTCCAGCCTGGGTGACAGAATGAGACTCCTTCTCAAAAATAAGTAAGTAAATAAAACAAAATATAATTGCAGAATCTCCCATTTCAAAGGATACGAACTTCTAGATCTAGGGCATTTTCTACCAAAGTTGGCTCTAAGCTTATTTGAAGAAATTTCAACTTTACCTTTGGAGTCCCTAATTTCCTTTGGTGTTCTCCCTCTTTTTCCTATTCAGGCTCTGTTTCCTCAAGCTTCTTCCTTCCAAGGAAGACTTATTCAAGAACACACTGATAAATTCACTCAGACTAAAGTGTGAATGAATATTTCCGTTTAATATATTAGCCTCCTCTTCTAAGAATATGTGAGAAGAGAATGACATTCTATTTATGGGATCCTCTCCCCTAGTAAATACATAAAAGACAGTTATTTTCAGGTGCAGTAGGTTTTTCCATGTCCCCCACACAAGACTGTCCTAGACAATACACTTCAGGTGGCGAATGCTTACCCTGTTTATGAATGAGATCAATAACACTGGTGAAGAGAATATACTCCAAGAATACAAACAGCCAGAAACTTAAATATACTTCATTATGCAGCTGTATCTTTTGAATTGTTTTAACTTTTTAAAAAAATAGAGACAGGGTCTTGCTCTGTTGCAACTTTTTTTTTTTTGAGACAAAGTCTTACTCTGTCACTCAGGCTGGAGTGGAGTGGCATGATCTCAGCTCACTGCAGCCTCCGCCTCCCAAGCTCAAGCAATTCTCCTGCCTCAGCCTCCCAAGTAGCTGGGATTACAGGCACCTGTCACCATATCTGGCTAATTTTTGTATTTTTAGTAGAGATGGGATTTCACCATGTTGGCCAGGCTGGTCTTGAACTCCTGGTCTCAAATGATCCACCTGCCTCAGCCTCCTGAAGTGCTGGGATTACAGGCATGAGCCACCATGCCTCTATATTTTTTTTAAGAGATGGGGTCTTGTTCTGTCACCCAGGCTGGAATACAGTGGCGCAATCATGGTTCACTGTAGCCTCAAACTCCTAAGTTCGAGAGATCCTCCCACGTTAGCCTCCCAAATAGTTAGGATTACAGGCATGTGTCACCATACCTGGCTAATTTTTAAGTTTTAAATTTTTTGTAGAAATGAAGTCTCACTATGTTGCCCAGGCTGGTGTCAAACTCCTGGCCTCAAGCAATCCTCCTGCCTTGGCCTCCCAAAGCACTGAGATTACAAGCAAGAGTCACTGTACCTGGGTTTCTTTTGACATTTAATAAGTCAAGACCTTTTTTTCTTTCTTTTTTTTTTTTTTTTTTTTTAAGATAGGGTCTGGCTCTGTCACCCAGGCTGGAGTGCAATAGTGTGATCTCAGCTCACTACAATCTCCACTTCCTGGGTTCAAGTGATCCTCCCACCTCAGCCTCCCAACTAGCTGGGACCACAGGTATGCGCAACCACACCCAGATAATTTTTGTATTTTTAGTAAAAACGGGATTTCGCCATGTTGGCCAGGCTGGTCTTCAACTCCTGACCTCAAACGATCTGCCTACCTTGACTTCCCAAAGTGCTTGGATGACAGGTGTGAGCCACCACATCCAGCCCAAGACCTTTTGCTTTTAGTTATTATAAATCTATTAAACTTGTCACTTAATTTACCTCTCTAAATTAAAAGAAGTAGATAATCTTATAAATGTATTTAACAAGGAATTTGACAAGGAGGAAAATCCTCCAAAAATAAGGCTATCAAGAAAAAGAGGTCTTGGCTGGGCATGGTGGCTCATGCCTGTAATCCCAGCACTTTGGGAGGCTGAGGCAGGAAGACAGATTGAGCCCAGGAGTTTGAGACCAGCCTGGACAACATAGTGAGACCCCCAACTCTACAGGAAAAAAAAAAAAAAGAAAGAAAGAAAGAAAGAAAAAGAGGCTTATTGAAAATAAAGAAAACTATTATTTATGTTCCTATAATATACCAGGACTGTGGTAGGTGGTTTCATATTATCCCATCTAATCAGCAAACTAAATCTGGTAAAGCCTATTAAAATTTTAGATAAACTTATAAACACATACATACCATGTTTGATAAAGCTACTCTGTCTTTAGGAACAACCAATGAGATATCAAAAGTTGCTTTGATAGCAGGCTCATCCCAGCAAGGAAAAGCCCTCCGGGCATCAGTAGCCTTAAGAAAGGAATAGGAAATATAAATACCTTAGAATTAACCTAACAAGTTATTTCATAAAGCAGTCGCCATTTCCCTCTGTCATTCATTCATTCCCTTGTTCAAATATTTACTTTCTCTTCAGTGCCAGGCAACAAGCTAGGCATTAACTAGAAAGAAAAGACAACACTTGCTACCACTGCCATTCCAGCATAAAAATTATCCAGGAACTGTGTCTGCTATGGATTTTAACAATATATTATAATTATTTACAATTAAATTTTTGTTTACATTTTAACATTTCAAATTTAATGCAAATGCCTTCAAATCAATAATGTTAACATAACAGAGCACAGAACAGTAAAGAATATGCTATAAGAATTCAACGTTGGGAAAACATGGTAAGTTGTCTCTCTGGTTTTTATTTTTTAATTAAAAATAAAAATATTCTTAATCTTTGATGTGCTTTGTTCTTTATCTGGAATGGCAGCAATAGGAATAAAGACAGATACTCTATCAATTCAAAACAGGTCATTCATTTAATGGCACTTCCATGTGCTACACATAAAACTGTCGCCACTTGACCTACTTGAGTCTTTATTCTTTCATTAAAAATTTTAAGAAGAGCAAACTTATGAAAGCAAAATAAAACTTAGTGGTTCTGCAAGGTATCAGTTATAAAAGAAGGAAACTTTAGTAAACAGAATGTTCCATTTATTTAGTAAATAAAATGGAACCAATGACAAGATTCTGTATCATGAAAAGAAACAACAGGCCAGGTGTGATGGCTCACGCTTGTAATCCCAGCACTTTGGGAGCCAAGGTGGGTGGATCACCTGAGGTCAGGAGTTCGAGACCAGCCTGGTCAACATGGTGAAACTCCCATCTCTACTAAAAATACAAAAATATGCCAGGCGTAGTGACACATGCCTGTAATCTCAGCTACTCAGGAGGCTGAGGCAGGAGAATGGCTCGAACCTGGGAGGCGGAGGTTGCAGTGAGCCGAGATCCAGCCTGGGTGACAGAGCAAGACTCCGACTCAAAAAAAAAAAAAAAAAGAAAGAAAAACGAAGAGGTAGAAAAAGCTTATAGAAAAGGGTTTCTCCAAGGAAAAAATTTTAGATGGCTGACTACATTCTCAAAAACATTAAATAATGAATTCTATCAATGAATAAATAAGACATCTGAAAAGAAGGGAGAGTATATGGAAAGAAATGGCAGCACAGAAGCATTTAAATTAGAAGCAGCAGCAGTAGAGAAATGAATTTATACTAGAGGAAATTAAACTAATGACACATAGATAACAAGATTTAAGTTTGAAAATATCTAAAGGACAAAGTGATAAAAGCAATTAAACACACATTTGAGAGACAGATCCTAGAGCTAAACAGTATTAACTGAGAAGGGAATGGAACGGATATCACAGTGAAGATATAACAGAAAAACTCACGCTGAAAAAATATCTGAATCTAAAAATCAATAGGGTTCACCAAGTACTATGCAAAAATCAATGAAAAGTGAACACCTGGTTTAAAAAACAGTTTAATTTTCAAAGTCAAGATATAATTTAACAAGCAAGCAGGAAGAAAATAAAGCAAAATGAAACAACATCTTACCTACAAAGGAAGAAGTAACATTTTAGTCTGTGACCCCTCCTCTTGAAAAAGTGAGATGTAAAAGACTTTGGAACAATATTCACAGACTTTTGAAAGTGAAAAATTGTAAGCCGATTGTACTACTCTTACAATTGAACGAGTTGGGCCTATTACTCATGGCAAGAGATAACTCACACCATAGGAAACCACTGGTGTCTCCGTAAGAATGTAAGAAAGAACCCATCACACGATTTGGGGTTTGGTTTACATGATTTGGAAGAGGGTCTAAGTAAGCAGGGATTCACTCTAGACTGAGTGCTGCAAGAAGTCCTATGAGGCAATTCGATGGGTAGGTATCTCAATAAATCTTAACTATATGGAGGCCAGACTAGAGCAAATCTAAAACTGTAATTGGTAAAGAAGCAGTAGTCACTCATTTTAACTGAGAGATGGAGATGTTTGTTATTTTGCAGGTAGCATAGTGATCTTGTATGCACTGTGCCTAGGCAAAATTATGGATGCCCTTGTCTCACTTTATTATGGTCTCAAGTAGCCTTGTCTAAAGTTGGTATTCTGTAATATTATGTCTAATAGGGAGAATAACATGGGCTAGCTGTGAGTGCCAGACAACTTCTGGATGTCAAAAGTCGCTCTTTTTACTTTTTTTCCATCAACAAATTTATATACCCACTAAATCTGGTCATGTATAAAGGCAAATGAAAAATTTTTCAGATATGCAAAGGCTCAGGAATTACATTACCCACATACCTTCTCCTAAAAAAAACTGTTTAGAGACATACATCAGTCAACCATTCCAGGATGAAGTGTTCAAAGCAGGTAGAGACAGGCATTGGAATCATTCAAACATAGAATTAAACCTAAATATCTGTGGCAAATATTATTCTAAACAGAAGGTAACATAAAATTATTGAAAGAGAAGATACATCAGGTAAAACAAATTAGGAGTAAACTGGATAAAAAAGTTCAGGTTATCCCAAACAAGCAAACAATATAGGGATATGGGCAGAAACATAAGAATGGATATCATGAATTATTTCTTTATCCATATTGAAATTTATAGAAATAAATTTAATTAGATTTAACACTTAAAAGTACGACTAGCAGATTCAATTTATATAATTTGCAAATACTTGATAAATAAAAATCACCCTGGCCTATGTAGGACAGTAAATATACACACACACACACACACACACACACACACACACGGAGAAAAAAGAAAAAAAACATCCAAGACAGCACAGATACTACAGTAAGATAAACAAAAGATGTCAAAGAAGGAAAGCAATGCTAGAAAACAGCTAATAATGCTGTAGGAAAAGCCATAGATATCAAACACTAAGAGGACAATTTTAAGAAAGGTACACAGTTTACAGGCAATTCAGGTATCAAAATGTGCCGTGTGTTTCTGTGTGTGTGTGTGTGTGTATAACTGTATATAATCACTCCCCACTCCGTACCCTTAATTCCCTCCTTTCTGTAGGCTAAATATAAAATAAAAATTCTATTTTTATTAGATTGTGAATTATTATTTATTAGTTGTGAATACAATCATGGCCAAGGGCACCTAGCCTCAAATAATCACCCCACATAATAAAACACAGCTTTGTCAGAATGCCTAATTTAAGAATAATACTATTTTAGAGAAGAAAAACCCATACCTCAAACTGTGTTACAGCAGCATAGCGCACCTCTCCAGAAGGGGTAGTATATTTACTTCTATAGAAACCTTTCATTTTGTCATTCAGCTCTCCAACAAAATCTATCTTTAAGGTTCCTGTACCTGTGATTGAAGATAAATAAAACACACTTTTATGGAGATGTTAAACACAGTTATCAAAAATATATCCTCAAGACACTATATTCAGTTAGCTATTTACAATGTTCAAATCATTCCTTCTTTTTCAAATATTCCTCCTGGCAATGGAGAGAATACAGTACTTACTAAAGTAAAAGGCAGACTAATCCTAAAATAACTCTTGAAAGTCATGTTTAGGGTTACTGCCTAGAAAGTTATTAACTTAGCCTGAAACTACCAATATGTGAAAATAAGAACAAGAAAGGAAACAAACATTTATTTTTAAATGCCTGACATGTGCTATTGTGCATAGTGCTTTTAAAAATATATATAATTACTTATAAACCTGGAAGTAGATATTGTCCCCATTTTTTCAGATGAGGAAACTGAGGCTGAGAAGCTAAATAACTTGCCCAATGTCATACAATTAGTAAGTAATGAGAATGGGATAAAATGTTTAAGTCCAGAATTCATGCTGTCTGCCAATTATACATGCGAATTGGTCCTTTTACACAACTTCATGCATAGAAAGATAAATGTAGCCAATTACTTTATCATCAAGATAAGACACTAAATGTTTACTCCAAATGGAACACTGATTCCATAATTTTGTAAGGAGCTATAGGGAAGACTAATGATCTGATGAGCAACAGGGCATAAAACAAATTCTTACAAGTCACCTCAATCATTTGAAATCTGACAAAGAAATACATTTAATTAATAAATTATTAAATACAAATAAAAATACAACTTAAATATGTATTCTATTGTTGTATAGGAGCAAAAATAATTTAGACAAAAAATGTGAGCTTTTTTGAGTTTATTAGTTTCTTTTTACAACATAAAAAATTGTAATTATTATCTAGTAATCATCTGCTAAATACAGATGCATGGCAAAACAGTAATCCCATTCTGTGTTTTACAAATCAAGTCACAAAAAAAGTAGAGGAATGTTGACTTTTTAGTTGATCCTTTTAAAGGCCCTACTTATATCAAGACTTGAAGCATGAGAAGTCTAACAAATCAAAGATAGGGCATGACCATAAAGTAATTAACCAATCATACCAAACTTTTATATCCTAATGTTTCAAATTGTCATTTTGGAATGCTGAAGAGCAATAACATTTGACATTGTTCAAAATGTTATGACTTTCTCTTTTTTTTTTTTTTGAGACAGAGGCTCACTCTGTTGCCCAGGCTAGAGTACAGTGATGCAATCTCGGCTCACTGCAGCCTCCGCCTCCTGGGTTCAAGCAATTGTTGTGCCTCAGCCTCGTGAGTAACTAGGACTACAGGCGGGTACCACCATGCCTGGCTAATTTTTGTATTTTTAGTAGAAACAGGGGTTCGCCATATTGGCCAGCTGGTCTCAAACTCCTGGCCTCAAGTGATCCGCCCACCTCGGCCTCCCGAAGTGTGGGATTACAGGAATGAGCCACTGTGCCCGGCCCCTCTGACATTCTTTTGAATGATCTCAAAGTCAAATATTCATCTTATAAAATTGAATTTGCTTTTGGAAAGGACCAAAAGTTACAAGGAGTGCAAGTCTACAGAATAAGTGAATGACAAACTACAAATTGTTTCTAGCATGATGCCTCAAACTGGTTCTGAAAGTAATTTAAGTGAAAATTTCAGACTTTTAGAGCAAAGTCATCACCAATGAAAGTACTATATTCTTAATGATTCTGAGAAAAACACAACTCAACTGAAGCTTAATTAAATAGACATTTGTAATGTTTATTTTTTAAAAATCAGATATTTGTGAATATCTAAAGAGGACAATGAATACTTTTTTCTTTAAAGAGAATGACAGGTTACTGGGACAGTATATGTGAATATAGTAAAATCATTGATAATTCTAAATGATGCTAAAAATTAAACTATAAAGCAAAATTTAAATTAAAAATGTTTAATTTCTATTTTCTTTAGAAATTCACTTAGTTTTTTAAAAAAGCAAATGTATTCACATTAATAAAGTTTGCAAAGAAGTAGTCTAACAGATTATAAAAACCTACTACCTTTAATGGAAACTATATGATGGAATTTTATGTTACAATTCCATAAGTGGAATTGCCCAATCTGTTTCACTAAGTCAATCAACTGTTAAGATGTTTTTTAAAAATAATTCATATTTCATGGTAAATCTACTTGCATTTTTTCCTAGTTGGAACAAAAGTGGATTTAAAACTCATAACTAAATAAGAAAGGCTGCTTACACTTTTACTCGGTTTTAAATCTCCAAGGCCATCAAACCATAACAAGATATTGACAGTGACCACTTCCAAAAAGTGGCATACTAAACAAAATACAAAGTATTGGAAAGAGTTATTACCTGAAATTCAAACAAAACACAAGTTAAAGTATTTAAAAATCATTAATAAATTTAATTAGTGTCACATTATATGATACCAATTACAAAGTATTTACTTACTATTCAAATAGTAGAATTTTAGGGCAAGTAGAAGAAAAAAATGACTTTTTAATAAACTTCATTTATCAAATTTACACCATATTAATGAACTGATTGCCAAATTGTCTAATTTTATACCTATCAACACACAAAATTTACACCACTTCCTCAAATTAGATACCTTATTTCATAACCAATGTGTGAAATATTTATCTGTTTGGGGTTATAAACCTTTTGAAACATACATCGAGCTCATTTATAATGTAAACAACTGAAAAATTGGGACTTCCATCAAAAACCTTAAATGTTTAAAGCTTAGGAGAGTATAACAATTGTAAAACCTGGAATAAATCTTGAAATACTTTAATAATAAGAAATATAATGAGCCTACTAAATGCTATAAAAATAAAGAGATTAATTTATACAAAAAGGGAATAAAGGTCTTTGCCTTTGTGTCACCACTTCTTTTTTTCTTTTGGAAATGGAGTCTCAGTCTGTCACCCAGGCTAAAGTGCAGTGGTGCAATCTTGGCTCACTGCAACCTTCGGCTCCCAGGTTCAAGCAATTCTCCTGCCTCAGCCTCCTGAGCAGCTGGAACTACAGGCGTGTGCCACCAGGTCTGACTAATTTTTGTTTTTAGTAGAAAAAGGGTTTCGCCATGTATCACCACTTTTTATTACCTTGTTTTTTACTCTTCAAAATGCTGACAACTACCAGTGTTTCTCCATATAAAAGCCATTCTCAGGACCCTTAGCCACTAATTCTAAGGTGGTTAGACCTTACAATAATTATGGTAATTTAATCACTATTCCAGAATGGTGCCAATTTCAGAAAAGTAGGTTTTACTTAGCTGTATAATAGCTTGCATTACTGTTAAATTTGATGACGCTAAACACAAAGGTTATTAATGTCCTCCTAAGATAAGCTCAGTATTTGCTTCAATATCAGATAGATCACTTGTGCAATCTGTCTTGAAAAAGATTAACTTCATTCTTAAAGCAAACCTTGGGAAAATGTGACAGCCAATGATTTCAAGCAGATATTCAATAATTCAATATTGTTGGCCAGGCGTGATGGTTCACACCTGTAATCCCAGCACTCTGGAAGGCCGAGGCGGGCGGATCACGAGGTCAGGAGATCAAGACCATCATGGCTAATACGGTGAAACCCCGTCTCTACTAAAAACACAAAAATAAAATTAGCCGGGTTTGGTGGCGAGCACCTGTAGTCCCAGCTACTCGGCAGGATGAGACAGGAGAATGGCGTGAACCCAGGAGGCAGAGTTTGCAGTGAGCTGAGATCATGCTACTGCACCCCAGCCTGGGCAACAGAACAAGACACCGTCTCAAAAGAAAAAATAGTAATAATGACAATAATAATTCAATATTGTCACATCTGCAAGATAATTTTTCTGTTCTAATATTTACATCATTGTTATATTAGCTCGAAATTGTTATACTGGCCAAAAATGTCAAAAATTATGTTAAATTATACTATACTAATGGTCATAACCTTCTCTGACTTGTTTCTGTTATTATTTGAAATAGCTTCACCATTTAGCATGTCTGCTGTAAACAGACCTTATCAAGAATGATGCATCTCTTATATACTACTATAAATGGCCTCCAAAATTTACAGTTAAGGGGAAGAGAAGAAAGGTGCAGAACATTATGTATGGCATGGTGATTTCTGTGTTCTTAAAAAGTATAAATGCTTACAAAAGCAGGGTATTGTTTTGAAAGGAAAATTTCATTTCATTCCGTTGAGGAATGGAGACGAGAAAGAAGACAGGGTAGAATGGCAAACAAAATTTCACTGATAGCATTTGAATTTCAAACTATGTAAATGTACTATGTTTTTGAAATATTTCATTTGAAAAATAAAGATAGCACAATGTGGTGGTTAAAAGTGCAGACTTTTGAGTTAAACTGCTTGGGTTTAAATCCCAGCCATGCTACTTACTAGCTATGTTACCTTGGACAAATTATCTAAGTTAATGAAATCATTTTTCTGCCTTAGTTTATCTATAAAATAGAAGTAACAGAATCTGGCTGGCATACTGGCTCATGCCTGTAATCTCAACATTTGGGAGGATGGCAAGATCCTCACTCTGAGGTAGGAGGATCACCTGAGGCCAGGCATTTGAGACCAGCCTAGGCAACATAACGAGACCCTGTCTCTACAAAAAAAATTTTAAAATTAACCAGATGCAGTGTCATGTGCATGCAGTCCTAGCTACACGGGAGGCTGAAGTGGGAGAATCACTTAAGCCCAGGAGTTTGAGGCTGCAGTGAGGCATGACTGCACCACTACACTCTAGCCTGGGTGACAGAGAGACTTTGACACAAAAAAAATCCACCTCAAAAGGTTGTTGAAAGGATTAAATAAATTAATATTTCTGAGGCACTTAAAACAGTACTTGGCACAGATTATGTCTCGTGTGTGTGTGTGTGTAATACATATGTTCTATCATGTTAGAAGTTTCTGTCTACTCTTCCCTGAATTCTAGCAAATAAACTGATTCCTTTTGATAAATATAGAATGTTTAACTTTTTAAACTGAATGAACAATGGTTACCATATTTCCTAATGCTGAACAATTCAATCTATGCTTTTATTTTCTATACTGGCTAGGTTTATATATCTTTTGGGACTATTTTTAAATATCAGTTTTTTAATATTTCTGCCCCTCACTTATTTCATTTGTTTCTGCTCTTAAACCTTTCTTCTGCTTTATCCAAGTTACCTTTTCTTTTTATGAGTTTAATGATTAGCTAATTAATTTTCAGTCTTTCTTCTTAACTAAATATCCTAACATTTTATCTGCATATGAAACATGTTTATCCCTCATGTTTCATATGTGGTAATTTCATTATTCAATTCTAAATATTTTCTAATTTCCATAACAAGTCTTCTTTGACTCAATTATTCAGAGGTATAATTTTTCCAAATATATAAGAAGGGATTTTTTTCATTTCTCTTTTTCTATTGACTTCTAATTTTTTCACAGTGTAAACATAGAATATATATAGTCTATAATGATATAGATTTAAAACTCTAAAAATTTTTAAATTTCTGCCAGGCGTGGTTGCTCACACCTGTAATCCCAGCACTTTGGGAGGCCGAGGTGGGTGGATCATGAGGTCAGGAGATTGAGACCATCTTGGCTAACACGGTGAAACCCCATCTCTACTAAAAATTCAAAAAATTAGCTGGGCGTGGTGGCAGGCACCTGTAGTCCCAGCTACTCAGGAGGCTGAGGCAGCAGAATGGTGTGAACCCGGGAGGCGGAGCTTGCAGTGAGCCGAGATCGCGCCACTGCACTCCAGCCTGGGCAACAGAGCGAGACTCCGTCTCAAAAAAAAAAAAAAAAAAAAAAAAAAAAAAATTTAAATTTCTATCAAAGTAATAGTTCATAGTTTAAAATATGTAAGCTCCAGGTCCTGCTCAACACTACCCTATTCCCCACACCCTGCCCTTAGAAGCAACCAATTTCAAACTCTGTGACTTCTAAACGTCTTGCTTACATAGCTATTTTTTTCTATGACAGAGATACTCTTACTCTGTTACCCAGGCTTGAGGGCAGTGGTACAATCACGGCTCACTGCAGCCTTAAACTCCTGGGCAAGCAATCCTCCCACCTCAGCCTCCCAAAGTGTTGGGATTACAGGCATGAGCCACCACACACAGCCTGTTTCTTCATTTTTCAACTATAGACATTTTCTCTTTACTCTAGAAAGTCATGCTTTAGCTAACCCATCTCCCACTCCAATATCTTTTACAAAGAATCAAATTTTCCATGACCTTGCAAATCTGAAAATATCTTTATTGTACTCTGAAATTCAAAGTTGGGCTAGGTATGCAATCTTATGCTGAAAATCAGATTCATTTTGTATTTTGAATGAACAGCTTCATTAGAGTCTAAGTTTCCACTGTTTCTAACGGTAAATCTAGGACTACTCTGATTCCCAAATTGTAAAGGTAGTATGCTACCCACTTCCCTCCTATTGCCCCCTATGCCAGACAGGAACTTTTTGAGAGTTTTACTTTATCCCAAAAGTTCTAGAATTTGAGTCAGTGTGGGACTTTTTACATTTTTGAAGCTAGTCTCAATGTTGTACCTTTGCAAACTGAAGGCTCCTGCTCTATCAGTTCAAGGAAAATTTCTTGTCTTTTTCAAAATTTCTCTTCTGGCCAGGTGCAGTGGCACACGCCTGTAATCCGAGCATTTTGAGAGGCCGAAGTGAGCAGATCACCTAACGTCCGGAATTCGAGATCAGTCTGGCCAACATGGTAAAACCCTAACTCTACTAAAAACACAAAAATCAGCTGTGGTGGTGCGTGCCTGCAATCCCAGCTACCCAGGAGGCTGAGGGAGGAGAATCACCGGAACCCATGAGGCAGAGGTAGCAGTAAGCTAAGATCGTACCACTGCACTCCAGCCTGGGTGACAGAGTGAGACTCTGTTTCAAAAAAAAAAAAAAAAAAAAAATCCTCTTCCCATTTTCTCTGCTTTCTGGTTTACTACATGGATGTTGGTTCTGCTGGACTGGTTCTCAAATCTACTTTTCTGTTTTCTATCTGTTTTTCCTACTGCTTAGAAGTTTCCTCAACTTCATCTTTAAAACTTCTACTGGGTTTTTTATATCTATTATAATTTTCAAGTTTTCCTGCTGTTAATTCTTCCTATCTGATGGCATTCTGTCCTGTCCTTGTTTAATGAACGCAATGCTTTCTCTTAACTCTCTAAGGATAGTAATTAGCTTTGGGTTTGTTTTTTTTTTTTTTTTTTTAACTTTCTTTAGATTTGTCTTTGCTTCTTCCAACTTCCTTTATTTCTATTATACTTAAAGTTTTGCTTTTTGCCCTATCTTTAATTAGAAACTTTCCTCAAACGTCTGTTAAATGCTACCCCAGGGACTCTGGGCTTGGTATGCTATTTGCTTTGGCCAATGAAATGTGAGTAGACATCAAGTGTAACACCATCATATAGAAGTTTTATTTTTTATTTTATTTTTTATAGAGACAACGTCTCACTGTATTGCCCAGGCTGGTCTCGAACTCCTGGGCTCAAGCAATCCTCCCGCCTCAGCCTCCAAAAATGCTGGGATTACAGGTGTAAGTCACCACGCCTGGCCATGCAGAAGTTTTAAATGTGTCTTTGTGGTCTAGCTTTCTCCCCATACCTAAGCCTCTGCCCTCTGCCATGCATGATACAGACAGACGCTGCTCGCTCACTACGGTCCTAGAAAGACAGTTGGGAGCCAAGTGGAGCCAGCGGAGTTGGTGATATGGCTGCATATGATCAGCAGTCTTCATGGCTCATGTGTAAGAAAGAAAGAAATCTCAGTGGTTATAAGCCACTAAGATTTGTGATCCTATTTGTGGGTTAAATTACACACATAAATTTATATATACATAGGAATATTTCTAGACAGATTTACCAGACAACGGAAGTAGAAGAAATCAGAGAATCTCCCTCCTTTTCATATTATATTCTTCAATAGCTTTTAACACATGTTCATGGCAAAACATTTTTCATTTTGTTTTGTTTTTTGAGACGGAGTCTTGCTCTGTTGCCCAGGCTGGAGTGCAGTGGCACAATCTCAGCTTACTGCAAACTCCACCTCCCGGGTTCATGCCATTCTCCTGCCTCAGCCTCCCAAGTAGCTGGGACTACAGGCACCCACCACCACACCTGGCTAATGTTTTGTGTTTTTAGTAGAGACGGGGTTTCACCATGTTAGCCAGGATGATCTTGATCTCCTGCCCTTGTGATTCGCCCACCTTGGCCTCCCAAAGTACTAGGATTACAGGCGTGAGCCACTACGCCCGGCCCATTTATTTTTATAATTATTACACATAAAAGGCCTCCAAGAGCACTGAAATAAAAGACTAAACATCTCTGATTTGTTTTTTTCTAAAAATAATTTTATATTAATTCAATAGATTCTCAGTAGGAAAATTCTGAAAATCAGATAAAAGACATAAATAAGAATAAAAATCACCAATTATGTCAATACCCAGACATAACCCAGACATAATTATCATTTTATTTGTGCCATTTAGAGACATGATTCATCACCTTAAATATGTAATTTTATATTCTGCTTTTCAATTTTACATTATAATAAGCACTTTACAGTGTTAAGAATTCACAAACCTCACTTTTAATTGCTAAGTATATTTCACTATATAGATATGTCATTCCTGGCTTAATCATTTCCTTAGTGTTGAACAAATATATTAATTATAATTTTTTACTACCATAAGTAATATCTCAGACACTTCTGGGCATAAAGTATTTTCTGTATTTATGACTTTTCCTTGGGATATATATATTCCTATTAGCAGAATTGCTGGGTCAAAAGACGTGAGCATATTTAGGCTCTGGATATATTGCCAGGACACTTTTCAAAAAAATTACATGGATTTATACTCCCCCCAGCAATATCAAGGCAGCCATATCATTGGGAATTTTTAAAATTTCAGCTCACATGAGAAGCAAAAATTTCTCATTACTAGGAGGCTCAATATCTTTTCACATGTTTATTAGTCATTTACATTTTTTTCTTTTGAATTATCTTTTCCTTTTCATTTGCTCATTCATCAAAGTCTTAGTACTTCACCAACTGATTTGTATATAATTTCTTCCACATACACTAAGCTCAGAAAGTCTATTTCTTTGTGCTTTTATACCTAACAATAGTAACATATCAACGTATCTTTCTTTCTGTGCACTCTGTAACATAATACCTATCTGATCTCTGGTTGTACATTAAAATCATCTGTCACCATGCACTTCGGGGATTTGGATTCAATTAGTAGAAGATGGGGAGCTAGGTAAAGGTATTTTGTTTGTTTATTTTAGACAGAGTCACACTCTATCACCCAGGCTGGAGTGCAGCGGCACAATCTCGGTTCACTGCAACCTCCACCTCCTGGGTTCTGGCGATTTTCCTGCCTCAGCCTTCCGAGTAGCTGGGATTTTTTTTATAAGGATGCACCACCACACCGCGTAATTTTTGTATTTTTTGGTAGAGACGAGGTTTTGCCATGTTGGCCAGGCTGGTCTCTAACTCCTGGCCTCAAGTGATCTGCCCACCTTCACCTCCCAAAGCGCTGGGATTGCAGGTGTGAGCCACCACGCCTGGCCTAGGTAAAGGTATTTTTAAAAAGGTAAAACTGAAAAACAATCCATTACATTCTAGAGTAGAATGATCTTTAGTTTTTGTCCTGTTTTTCTCGGCTTGTTTGTTTAAAGAGAATATAGAGTGACAGGAGGTGGAAACCTTGCTTTTCATAGCCCAACTTCCGTAGAAGGAAATGCTGGTGGCCCAAAAGTTGCAATAAAACTCTTTAAAAAGCACTTAATATGGCTGGGCGCGGTGGCTTACACCTGTAATCCCAGCACTTTGGGAGGCCAGGGCGGGCAGACTGCTTGAGATCAGGAGTTCAAGACCAGCTTGGCCAACATGGTGAAACCTTGTCTCTACTAAAAATACAAAAAAATTAGCCAGTGTGGTGGCAGGCGCCTGTAATCCCAGCTACTCAGGAGGCTGAGGCAGGAGAATTGCTCAAACATGGAAGGTGGAGGTTGTAGTGAGTCAAGATCATGCCACTACACTCCAGCCCGGGCAACAGAGTGAGACTCTGTCAAAAAAAAAAAAAACACAGCTCTTAATACTTTATCTGTTAATAACAATGAGGGAAAAAATGGCATGCAATAAATTTCTCTGGAAGAAGTCAGATGTCACTGTATTCATCACGAGATTTTACAAAAGCCATGTCTCTCACCTGTTTGCAGAGTACTAGGGAAAGACAAGGTGACTTTTTCATCCTCATTCTGATAGTTAAATCCTGTAGCATGTATTTCTGGAATAAGAAAAAAAAAATTACTTCACAATTCTGACTGGCCTGACAAGAAGAAATCAAGACTGCAACATTTTCAAAAGCAAAATCTCTACAAAGACTAAATATTCTTAATTTGGTGAATTAAGTTCCTATTAGCAAAAGTTTCATTTCAAATTAGCCTATTCTAGGCTACATTACCTACATTAAATATGTTCCTTAAAAATAACTACAAATTCTTTATAAATTCACAAAACGTCAGTGATGTACAAGAAACAAGGCTTTATAAATGTGATGCTTTTCTATCAGATTCCTGTGTGACTATAATATTGTGATATTGCCATCTGACTCATGAACATTTGAGACGTGGCAACTTGCCAAGATTTCAGTGTTAAAGATACATCAAGAAAAGGTCTGTTCCCCCAAAGATAAGTAGCAATTCAAACTAAGATATAAATCATACCCACTTCTGGTAAAATTCTTTGTTGTGGCTGGGCGCGGTGGCTCACACCTGTAATCCCAGCACTTTGGGAGGCCAAGTCAGGCAGGTCACCTGGGGTCAGGAGTTCAAGACCAGCCTGACCAACACAGAGAAACCCCGTCTCTACTAAAAAATACAAAACTAGTCAGCTGTGGTGGCGCATGCCTGTAATCCCAGCTACTTGGGAGGCTGAGGCAGGAGAATCACTTGAACCCAGGAGGCAGAGGTTGCAGTGGGCCAAGATTGCATCATTGTACTCCAGCTTAAACAACAGCAGCCAAACTCCGCCTCAAAAAATATATATATTATTTGTTGTTACATGAAAACAGGTGTGCAAATTGAATTAAGGCTTTGACTTACTTTCTGCCAGGAATGAGAAGAGACTGCTTATTTGACTGATACTTTAGGATGCTTGGACATGTTAGGGAAATAACCAAAGAGACCAACTTCCAACTATGTCCTATACCCATTCCAAATGAAAAGCTGGCCAATCAGGCCAGAAACGATGGCTCACACCTATAATCCCAGCATTTTGGGAGGCCAAGGAGTGTGGATCACCTGAGGTCAGGAGTTCGAGAACAGCCTGGCCAACATGGCAAAACCCCATTTTTACTAAAAATACAAAACTTAGCCAGGTATGGTGGCAAATGCCTGTAGTCCCAGCTATGCGGGAGGCTAAGGCATGATAATTTAGAATCACTTGAACCCAGGAGGCAGAGGGTGCAGTGAGCCAAGATTGTGCCGCTGCACTCCAGCCTGGGTGACAGAACAAGACTCTGTCTCAAAAAAAGAAAAAAAAAAAGGCCGGGCGCGGTGGCTCACGCCTGTAATCCCAGCACTTTGGGAGGCCGAGACGGGCGGATCACGAGGTCAGGAGATCGAGACCATCCTGGCTAACACGGTGAAACCCCGTCTCTACTAAAAATACAAAAAATTAGCCGGGCGAGGTGGCGGCGCCTGTAGTCCCAGCTACTCGGGAGGCTGAGGCCGGAGAATGGCGTGAACCCGGGAGGCGGAGCTTGCAGTGAGCTGAGATCCGGCCACTGCACTCCAGCCTGGGCGACAGAGCGACACTCCGTCTCAAAAAAAAAAAAAAAAAAAAAGAAAAAAAAAAAGTATAAGGGAGGATGTAGAAAAGCTGGAGCATATATTGCTAGTGGGAATGTAAAATGGTGCAGCCACTTTTGGAAAACAGTTTGGCAATTCCTCAAAAGGTTAAATATAGAGGTATCATGTGATACAGCAATCCCATTCTTAAGTATATATCCAAGAGAAATGAAAACACATGTCCACATAATGTTTGTATACAAATGTTCATAATAGCATTATTTATAATAGCCCCACAATTAAAACAACTCAAATGTCCATCAACTGATGGAATAGATAAAATGTGGTATATCCATACAACTGAATGTTATTTGACAATAAAAAGAAATGAAATAGCTGACACATGCTACAACGTGAATAACCTTGAAAACATTATACTAAGAAACCAGCCACATATTTGTCCATAACAGGGCAATCTATGGAGGCTGAAAGTAGATTCATGGTTGCCTAGGGCTAGGTGATAGAGGGGAAATAGGGAGGGTACTTTCTTTCTGGAGAGTAAAGAAAGTGTTCTAAAATTGATTCTGATGACGGCTATATAACTCTGTAAATAGACTAAAAATTACTGAATTGTATGCTTTAAACATTAATAGATTACATGTATGGTATGTGAATTATACATCGATAAAGCTATTATTGAGGCAGGGAGAAGGGAAAGTATTACAGAAAGACAAGTGGGGGGAGGTGGGCATAAGTACCTTATCAGTCACAGGATGATATGGGTAACAATGATTCAGATTACGTAACGTATTACAGGCAAGATGCCCATAATTCTTCCCTTCTTTTATGAATCACCCAAATATAGGATTTCAAATGTTTCTATTGTCACTATGGTTCACACATTTTTATAAAGCCAAAATCTCTACAAAACCAATTAAGAAACTATAATTTCAGATTTTAAAAGGCCTTTAATAAATCCTCGAATCAAATCTTCATTTTATAGTGAAGAAAATGAGACGTATAAAGTTAATGGTTTGTCAAATGTTAACTAGCTAGACTACAACTCAGTTTCCTTACTTCTATTGCCAAAATTATTTCTACAGTCATAAGCTAGCTCCTAAATTTGTTTGGTTTTGTTTTGTTTTTTTGAGACAGGATCTCACTTTGGTTGCCCAGGCTGGAGTACAGTGGCGCTATCTCAACTCACTGCAGCCTTTCCCATCAGGTTCGGGAGATTCTCCCACCTCAGCCTGCAGGGTAGCTGGGACTACAGGCGTGGGGTGCCACTAGGCCCATCTAATTTTTTGTGTTTTTAGTAGACACAGGGTTTCACCATGTTGCCCAGCCTGGTCTCAAATTCCTGGACTCAAGCAATCTACCCACCTCAGCCTCCCAAAGTGCTGGAATTACAGGGGTGAGCCACAGTGCCTGGTCCAGCTCCTAAATTTGAATAGAAATCAAATTTGACAAGAAGCACTTCAATGCTTAAGAATGTTCCTTTCGGCCGGGCGCGGTGGCTCAAGCCTGTAATCCCAGCACTTTGGGAGGCCGAGACGGGCGGATCACGAGGTCAGGAGATCGAGACCATCCTGGCTAACACAATGAAACCCCGTCTCTACTAAAAATACAAAAACTAGGGGCCGGGCGAGGTGGCGGGCACCTGTAGTCCCAGCTTTCACACGGGAGGCTGAGGCAGGAGAATGGCGGCAACCCGAGGCGGAGCTTGCAGTGAGCTGAGATCCGGCCACTGCCCAGCCTGGGTGACAGAGATGGTGACTCGGCCTCAAAAAAAAAAAAAAAAAAAAAAAAAAAAAAAAGAATGTTCCTTTCTTGGCTAAAAGTGGCTCACGCCTATAATCCCAGCACTTTGGGAGGCCGAGGTGGTTGGACCATGCATGCGTGGTGGTGCATGCCTGTTAGCTACTTGGGAGGCTGAGGCAGGAGAATCGCTCGAACCTGGGAGGCGGAGGTTGCAGTGAGCCGAGACTGCGCCACTGCACTCCAGCCTGGGAGACAGAGTGAGACTCCGCATCAAAAAAAAAAAAAAAAGAAAGAAAGAAAAATACCTACAGCTGTTGAATAAAAAGGTAAACAACCAAATTTAAAAATGGCAAGACTAGGCCGGGCGCGGTGGCTCAAGCCTGTAATCCCAGCACTTTGGGAGGCCGAGACGGGCGGATCACGAGGTCAGGAGATCGATACCATCCTGGCTAACACGGTGAAACCCCGTCTCTACTAAAAAATACAAAAAACTAGCCGGGCGCGGTGACGGGCGCCTGTAGTCCCAGCTACTCGGGAGGCTGAGGCAGGAGAATGGCGTGAACCCGGGAGGCGGAGCTTGCAGTGAGCTGAGATCCGGCCACTGCACTCCAGCCTGGGCGGCAGAGCGAGACTCCGTCTCAAAAAATAAAATAAAATAAAATAAAATAAAATAAAATAAAAATAAAAATAAAAATGGCACGACTTAAACTTCACAAATGAAAATATATAAATGGCCAAAAAAAAAAAAGCACATAAAAAAAGTGTTCAACATTATTAGTCATTAAGGAAAGGCAAATTAAAATCACAATGACATATCACTACACATCTACTATTAAATGACTGACAATAAAAATGTTGCCCAGGGCCAGGCATGGTGGCTCTTGCCTGAAATCCCAGCACTTTGGGAGGGCAAGGCAGGAGGATCGCTTGAGCCTAGGAGTTCAAAACCAGCCAGCGCAACACAGGAAAAATAAAAAAAAATTAGTCAGACATAGTGGCACAAACCTATGATCGCAGCTACTCCAAAGGCAGAGACAAGAGCATTGCTGAAGCCTACGAGTTTGAAGCTAGAGTGAGCCATGATCATGCCACTGCACTCCCATCTAGGTGACAGAGTGAGACCCTGTCTCAAAAGAGAAAAAAAAAAAATGTGCAGGGTGTAGCACAATAACTAGAAGTCATGCTGCTGGTGCCTCTTTTACGATTCAAAGACCGCAAGCATTTTCCAACCCCAGGGTTTCTGAATCTGCTTGCAAAGTCTTTCTCCAGATATCTAAACACTTTATGTCATTCAGGCCTCTGCTTAAATCACCTTTTTTTTTTTTTTTTTTTTTTTTTGGAGACAAGGTCTCACTCTGTTGCCCAACCTGGAGTACAGTGGTACCATCTCAGCTCACTGCAACCTTGACCTCTCAGGTTCAAGTGTTCCTATCAACCCAGTCTCCCAAATAGCTGGGACTACAGGCTCCCACCACCACACCCGACTAATTTTTTTATAGACATGGGGTTTCACCATGTTGCCCAGGCTGGTCTCAAACTCCCGAGCTCAAGCGATCCTCCTGCCTCAGCCTCCCAAAGTGCAGGGATTACAGGCATGAACCACCACACAAAGCCTCAAATCACTTTTTTTTTTTTTTTTTGAGATGGAGTCTCACTACGTCGCCCAGGCTGGCATGTAGTGGCATGATCTCGGCTCACTGCAACCTCCGCCTCCCAGGTTCAAGCGCTTCTGCCTCAGTCTCCCAAGTACCTGGGACTACAGGCGCACAACACCACGCCTGGCTAATTTTTGTATTTTTAGTAGAGACAGGGTTTCAGCACGTTGGCCAGGACGGTCTTGGTCTCTTGACTTCATAATCTGCCCGCCTCGGCCTCCCAAAGTGCTGGGATTACAGGCGTGAGCCACTGTACCCGGCCTCAAATCACTTATTTAAAGATCTGTTCTATCAACTTGAAGAACAATCCTCACTCTATACCCTCTTGTGATTTTACAGCACTTATCACTACTTTATATCACATATTTGCCTGTTGCCTATCTTCTTAAATATCAGAAATGTTGATGCTTGGTTTTGTTCACAGCTCTACTTCCAATGCTAGCGGTTTCTGGCACATAGTGTGTGTTCTGTAAATATCTGTAGAATGAATGAATCATTCAAAAGCAACAGACTAAGTAATTATGTCATGGAGATCATTAATGTTACTCATATGAAATATATTAATGAAAAATCACATTTACTAATGTTATGTGAATAGAGACATGGCTAGGGATAAAATTTCCAGTCACAACATAATATATGGATTCGAATAAGGATCTATCTCAAACACCTTAGAAGATAATAATTGCTCTGGAACTGTTAGATTGTCAAAGAGTAGAAACCCATAAATACTGAAGATGCATATGAGAAGTCTGACGAGGTTTCACTGGAAAAAAAAGTATTTCTAAATTAATGTTTACATTAATACTAATATGCAATTAGTATATATATTATAGTAATACATAATACTGATGATAAATGAATATTCACTAATAACTAATACAGTTTGCAATATATTCATATTTGGAAATGTATACATATGTAAATTAAGCATTGTAAATAGACACTTTATATAGTGTATCAGTACAACTTAAACTTGATCAAAAACTTTTTAAAATGTAATATGACAGAATCTTATGAGGTATACATGATTATTCAATTCACTAAGCCTCTGTTTCCACACCTATAAAATTAAAATCATATCATTACCTAATTCTTTCTTTTTAAAATTGAGATAAAGGTCTCACTATGTTGTGCAGGCTGGTCTCAAACTCCTGGGCTCAAGCACTGGCAATCCTCCTACCTCAGTCTCCTGAGTAGCTGAGATTATAGGAGTATACCATTGTGCCTGGCACCTGCTTCTTAATTAAAGATTGGGGGCCAGGCACAGTGGCTCACACCTGTAATCCCAGCACTTTGGGAGACCGAGGTGGGAGGATCACTTGAGGTCAGGAGTTTGAGTCCAGTCTGGCCAACATGGTAAAACTAAACATATGAAAATTAGCAGGGCACAGTGGTGTGCGCCTGATCCCAACTGCTTGGTTGGCTGAGGCAGAAGAATCGCTTGAACCTGGGAGGTAGACGCTGCAGTAAGCTGAGATCGCACCACTGCACTCAGTCTGGGCAACAGAGTGAGACTCCGTCTCAAAGAAAAAAAAAATTATATATATACTCTTATGTAAAACACATAGCACAGTTTCTGGTTATTGCTAAGAAACACTTTTCAGGGCCAGGCGCAGTGGCTCACGCCTGTAATCCCAGCACTTTGGGAGGGCGAGGCGGGTGGATCACAAGGTCAAGAAATCGAGACCATCCTGGCCAACATGGTGAAACTCCGTGTCTACTGAAAATACAAAAAATTAGCTGGGTGTGGTGGCACGTGCCTGTAGTCCCAGCTACTCGGGAGCCTGAGGCAGGAGAATGGCATGAACCCGGGAGGCAGAGCTTGCAGTGAGCCGAGATCGCGCCACTGCACTCCAGCCTGGGCGACAGAGCGGGACTCCGTCTCAAAAAAAAAAAAAAAAAAAAATGACCATAAGAAAAATCAAAAGAAGAATTAAATACTGGGGAAAAAAATGCTCCAACTCATGATGTAAGGTTAATTTCACTCACATATAAAGACGTCATTTTAAAAAATCAATAACAAGAATAACACTTCAATTAAAAATGGACAAATATGAATAAATTACAGAAAAAGGAAATACAAATGGTTTTTAAAATATAATGAAAAGACTTTTTTTTACAATTAACTAATTTTTTTTTACAATTAACTAAAGTTGGTATTTCACTAGGACGATTTAGCAGATGAAAAGGGTTTAAGTTTAAAACACCATTTCTTCTTCCTTATTACATTTCACTTTTTAAGGTTAGCCCTCTAGAAACACATACATATATATACACACACATACACTCTGCATCAAAAAAGCCTTCCTACATTAATACTTGAGCATGATAACCTTACAATGAAAGATAAATCATTAGTTGAATCTTGTGGAGAAAAATCAAATTGCTTTTCCTCTGCTCTTACACCACAATCATCAACACAGTGGACTTCTGTGACCAAATGTGTGGGGATTTCTCCCCACCAACAAGCAAGCAATCAGTTCTGCAGCAGATACCACCAGATGAGCACCTTCTAATCCAATTCAATGTTAATGCTATCTACCTGGAAATAGCATTAGATCCCACAGGCTGAGAGAGGGCTCAGTCCCACAAGACTGCCCCCACTTCAGACACTAGTTGTAAGGCCAGGCCTCATCCAGAACTTCTCACCAACCAGCTTCAAGTCAGTGTTCCCATGATCCCCTTCTTAGGTTTGATTAATTTGCTAAAGCAGTGCCCAGAACTCAGGAAAACACGTGTACTAGTTTATTATAAAGAATAGTACAAAGAATGCAGATGAAGAGGTGCACAGAACAAGGCATGTGGGAAGGGGTGCAGAGCCCTCATACCCTCCCTGGATGCACCACTCTCTAGGCCCCTTCGCGTGTTCAGCTATCCGGAAGCTCTCTGTACCCTGTCCAGGACTTCACTGGACAGTCACGACCGAAGCACGGACAACCATGTAGAAATATGATTGGACAAAAGTAGGATCTAATGCTAACAGACTGAGTGGGGAAACCCAGCAAGGCCTCTTTGTTCAGATTATTCTTGGCCTCTCTGTGCAACATTCTTTCCTCCCAAGTATGGGACAGGACCCCTTCTGAAATGGGGGTCTTATGACCTCCAATCAGACAAGGTAGGTCATATCATTTCTTTGTGGTCAGCTCCAAGACAGAATGTTGGGGGATGATTAGAGTATATTTTTAGTTTATAAGGCCTGCTTGGGGAGAAAAAGGAGCAGGCAAAAAGGCAGGCAAGAAAAGGTCAGAGAGAGATTGCTTTCTGAAGCCTGCTTCTGAGGTCTAAAGTGCCTCAACATTATTACAAAAGACCGTCTTTCACTTTTATTGTTCTGAAGTTGTTCCGAAGCCACTTCAAAAACCAAGAATAAAAGGCCGAATATTTCAGTAAAATATGTTTATTGTTTTAGTCACGTAGGAAATAACAGGGACTATGGGTGTTCTATGACAGAAACTGGACAAAAACCAACATATATATCATAATATCATAACTACCCCCAACCTTTTTTTTTTTTTTTTTTTTTTTTTGAGACGGAGTCTCTCGCTCTGTCGCCCAGGCTGGAGTGCAATGGCCGGATCTCAGCTCACTGCAAGCTCCGCCTCCCGGGTTTAAGCCATTCTCCTGCCTCAGCCTCCCGAGTAGCTGGGACTACAGGCGCCCACCACCTCGCCCGGCTAGTTTTTTGTATTTTTTAGTAGAGACGGGGTTTCGCCGTGTTAGCCAGGATGGTCTCGATCTCCTGACCTCATGATCTGCCCATCTCGGCCTCCCAAAGTGCTGGGATTACAGGCTTGAGCCACCGTGCCCGGCCCCTTTTTTTTTTTTTTTGAGACGGGGTCTCACTGCATTGCCTAGGCTGGACTTGAACTCCTGGGCTCAAGCAATCCTCGTGCCTCAGCCTCCCAAAATGCTGAGATTGCAGGCATGAGCCACTGTGCCAGGCCCCCTTTATGTCTATACATGATAAAACTTAATCACATAGAAGGAGGTATAGGGAAAATGAGAAGTACAAGATGGTATTCTCAAGAGGCCACATTAAAAAAGAGTGAAATTTTTTGGCCGGGCGCGGTGGCTCAAGCCTGTAATCCCAGCACTTTGGGAGGCCGAGACGGGCGGATCACGAGGTCAGGAGATCGAGACCATCCTGGCTAACACGGTGAAACCCCGTCTCTACTAAAAAATACAAAAAACTAGCCGGGCGAGGTGGCGGGCGCCTGTAGTCCCAGCTACTCGGGAGGCTGAGGCAGGAGAATGGCGTGAACCTGGGAGGCGGAGCTTGCAGTGAGCTGAGATCTGGCCACTGCACTCCAGCCTGGGTGACAGAGCAAGACTCCGTCTCAAAAAAAAAAAAAAAAAAGAGTGAAATTTTTAAAAATAGCTGAAATATTTATTGCTTACACCATCTATACAAGCATCTAGTGGATTCTGCCTTGGCATTACATTGAGATACAGAAATAAAATCTTCTAAAATTCCAGTATCAGAAGTGCCAAGTCAACCGTACTTCAAATTTTCCTTTACAAATTATCTATTTGAAACTCAGAATGTGTTTTCCTCCAAGCCACTGCTATACTTAAATAACAAGTAACCTAAATCACAAAACGCTATATAGCCCACATATACCAGTGTAGCTCAGTACTAGATCAAACACATTGTGAGGTTTTGTTTTTTTATTCAGATGGCAACTTTCCTATCATATTGTTTATGTGGTTTTAGAAAGCAGTTCATGGTGCACAAAAATAAGGTTCACAGTTCAAAGAAGGCCTACAGTGACCACCTGCTACTTGGAACATACTTTGTTTCTCCACAACGCTGAAAATAATGTTGCAATGGGAAAGAAAACACACCATTCTGGAGGATATCCAAGGGGGATTCAAGTGAAAAATGGAACCAAGAACTTACTTTGTAAAGTTTCAAGGTGACCTCCTTCTCACCCTAGGGCATAAAAGCCAATCAGATATATGCATAGTTACAGTTCAAGCAGTACCTATACTGACAGTCTCGTATTTTCAAATAGATTTCATATTTATATAACATAGTGATGGTCCTATCTTATTAGGCTATCTAAAAAGAATGAGCATGTGCCAAATATAAATCTGGTTCAATAGAACCAAAAAATTCCTTCTAGGGTGCCCCTGCTCTTAATAAATGACTGTGAACTATTTCATTAAAATCACTCAGGATTCTGGACCAGGATTTCCATTGATTATGTGGTCTTACACTGTTACTTAATTTGTCTAGGTCTCAGTTGATCTTTTTTTTTTTTTTTTTTTTTTTTAAGGACTTCATTTCAGGTAATGGAGGAGTATATAACTCAAACTAATTCTCTCTCTTCTACTTGACACCCACAAAACTAAAAAAGCTGGAAGGAAGGGAAAACCTCTTCAAAGAATTATAGAACAAGATAAGGTGATCAAGATGAAGAAGAGGATGAAATTCCATAAAGAGGAAGCTTTGCATTCTAGGCCATTTTTGCTCTGAGGTCATTTGCTGATCTAGCAGAGATATAGCAGATTTGGAAGTGAGGCTGTAGGCCCAGGGACAAAAGTGGGAATCCAGGGCCCATCAACACTGGGGGGCTTTGTGGCTGGGTGGGCACTGTGAGGTGTAAGCCACCTCACAGCGTGAGCCACCACACACGGCCGCAAGACCCTATCTTAACAAAAAAAAGAAGCCAGGAGCGGTGGCTCACGCCTGTAATCCCAGCACTTTGGGAGGCCAAGGCAGGAGGATCACAAGGTCAAGAGATCAAGACCATCCTGACCAACATGGTGAAACCCCATCTCTACTAAAAATACAAAAATTTAGCCGGGCGTGGTGGCACATGCCTGTAGTCCCAGCTACTCAAGAGGCTGAGGCAAGAGAATCGCTTGAACCCAGGAGGCAGAGGTTGCAGTGAGTTGAGACTGCGCCACTGCACTCCAGCCTGGGTGATAGAGCCAGGCTCCGTCTCAAAAAAAAAAAAGAAAGAAAGAAAAAGAAAAAAGAAAATATACCCTCACAGACAATCCTTTTTTTTTTCAGCTGCTTAGTCAACAAGTTCATTGTCTTTATCTGAAAAATCCTCACATACAATTGTTTGATTTAGCTCTCAGCAGCCTCTTCCCAAGCTCTGAGGAAGTTTGCCTTCTTTTGAGCTACCCAATCTTTCTTCTGGGGAAGGGACATTTTGGGACTGTTCCACCTCTTTGTTTTAACTTCTTTCTTGGGCTTCTTCTAATAGACTAGATTCTATCATATAGCAGCATGAGCTTCCTTACACATCTCCTCCCCCATGTCTGGAGTTACTCTGTTCTTTATGTACTGAGAGAACTCTTTCTTGTAAGCATCTTCATCTTCTTCCATTAGGTAACGCATGTAACCTGCAACACTCTCACCATGATGTACTTCGATGCACTTCTGCATTAAATTCCTTGGTTTCAGAATCATAACCAGGGAATCATTTCATACTGCGAAGAACAGACAAGCCTCCATCTATAGCTCACTTCAGGGCCCCAAAAACTTTTAGCCAGTGGTAGTTCTGGCAAGGCCTGCATCCAGACGCACCAGGCTGATCGTCAATGCTTTCCTTGTTGTAATACATCTCTAATCACCTCCACTTGGCCTTCATAGATCCTTTCCATGTCAATCCTACTGAGAAGCCTGCGGGCCAGCATAGGCTGGTTCAACATACTGCAGCATAATTTGTCAGGTCAACCTTCATACCATATTTTGGCAGTTTGTGTGCATTCACTGTGCAGATTATCATATCCTCTTCTATATGGGTATAAGCAACTTGACAAATGGTATCTGTTTGTTACGCAAACTATCATCCTGTAGTTGGGTGTGTTGTATTTATTTTTATCCTGTATCACCAAGCATTTCCAAGCATAGCAATCAGTTTTATCCTCTCATCATCTTCTAAATTTCACCTGGTATGTCTTAAAGTAGGCCACATTCTCGACAATTTTAACAAACCCCATCCTAAAGAACAGCGATGACTTGACACAGTCCTCTCCCTCACAGACAATCTTAAAAGCACATTAGATACAGCTAAAGAAAGAATTCATGAGTTGAAAGATAAATCAGAAAGAAGATCCAAAATAAAACACACGGTGGCAAAAAAGATTAAAAACACAGAGGAGGAAAAAAAGATGCAGGATACTGTTAGAAAGCCAAACATAAATTTAAAAAAGCATGTAAAAAAGATATAATTATGGCAGGGCGCGTTGGCTCACGCCTGTTATCCTAGCACTTTGGGAGGCCAAGGCAGGCAGATCACAAGGTCAGGAATTCCAGACCAGACTGACCAATATGGTGAAACCCCATCTCTACTAAAAATACAAAAATTAGCCTGGCATGGTGGCACACACCTGTAATCCCAGCTACTCAGAAGGCTGAGGCAGGAGAATCACTTGAACTGGGAGGTGGAGGCTGCAGTGAGACAAGATCATGCCACTGCACTCCAGCCTGGGCGACAGAGTGAGACTCTGTCTCAAAAAAATAATGATAATAATAGTAATAATAATTACAGTTGGACACGGTGTCTCACACCTGTAATCCCAGTACTTTGGGAGACTCAGGCTGGAGGATTGTTTGAGCCTTGGAGATCAAGACCAGCCAAGGCAACATAGTAAGACCCTGTCTCTACAAAAAATTTTTTAAAATAGCCAGGCATGGTGGCACACATCTGTAGTCCCAGGTACTCAGAAGGCTGGGGTTGGAGGATCACTTGCACCCAGGAGGTCAGAGCTGCAGTGAGCTGTAATTGTACCACTGCACTCCAGCCTGAGCAACAGAGTGAGACCCTGTCTCAAAAGAAACAAACAAACAACAAAAAAAACACTACCTGTTAAAAAACATGGAAATCGCCACGTGCAGTGGCTCACGCCGATAATCCCAGCACTCTGGGAGGCCAAAGCAAACAGATCACCTAAGGATAGGAATTCAAGACCAGCCTGGCCCACACGGTGAAACCCTGTCTCTACAAAAACACAAAAATTAGCCAGGTATGGTGGTGAATGCATGTAATTCCAGCTACTTGGGAGACTGAAACAGGAAAATCGCTTGAACCCGGGAGGCAGAGATTGCAGCGAGCCGAGATCTAGCCACCACACTCCAGCATGGGTGACAGAGCGAGACTCCATTTCAAAAAAAAAAGTGGGGGGTGGGCTGGGTGTGGTGGCTCCCACCTGTAATCCCAGCACTTTGGAGGCTGAGGCAGGTGGATCACTTGAGATCAGGAGCTCAAGACCAGCCTGGCCAACACGGTGAAACCCCATCTCTACTAAAAATACAAAAAATTAGCCAGAAATGGTGGCACAAGGCTGTAATCCTAGCTATTTGGGAGGCTGAGGCAGGAGAACCGTTTGAACCTGGGAGGCGGAGGTTGCAGTGAGCTGAGATCACACCACTGTACCCCAGCCTGGGCAGCAGAGCGAGACTCCATCTCTAAATAAATAAATAAATAAATAAATAAAAATTAACTAATTAATACAAATAAAAACCCACAAAAATTAGCCAAGTATGGTGGCGTACACCTGAAGTCCCAGTTACTCAAAAGGCTGAGGCATGAGAATTGCTTGAACCCAGGAGGTAGAGGTAGCAGTGGGTTGAGATAGAGCCACCGCACCCCAGCCTGGGCGTCAGAGTGAGACTCTATCCAAAAAAAAAACATGGAATCAAATCATAATTGCCTGGAGAAGGAGCAGGGAAAAGGGGAGAAAAGGATTATAAAGGGGCATGAGAAAATGTTCTGGGGTGATGAATATGTTCATTATCCTGGTTACATTTATGAGAAAACTTACCAAATTACATATTTTAAGATGTACCCTTTACAGTGTGTCAACATTACAAGTACTCTCACAAAGCTATCAAAAAGAGGAAAGAAGCAGCAGTAAGCACCAACAGCCATAACTACTGCCTGGAGAATTTCCCCCAAAACAAACAAACTAAAAAAAGTGTGGGCTGCAGCTAAAAGTAGTACATTTTTAGGATGAAAATTTATAATTTAAATGAATATACAGAAAGAAGGACTGAAAAGTAACAAGCCAAACATCCATCTCAAGACTTCTGTTTGTTTTTTGTTTTTTTGTAAGGGTAGTCAAGTGAAGCAGTGGGAGTGGAGAAGGAATAAATAAATCTGTAACTGGCTATGATTGATAAATTATAAACACCACTGCACTGGGACCAGCCTAAAGAAGATTTTTAAAATCTGCAAAGTAGACCGGGCACGCTGGCAGTGGCTCACACCTGTAATCCCAGCACTTTGGGAAGCCAAGGCGAATGGATCACTTGAGGTCAGGAGTTTGAGACCAGCCTGACCAACGTGGTAAAACCCTGCCTCTACTAAAAACACAAAAATGAGCTGGGTGTGGTGGCACATGCCTGTAATCCTAGCTACTCAGGAGGCTGAGGCATAAGAATCGCTTGAAACCAGGAGGCAGGGATTGCTGTGAGCTGAGATCATGCCACTGCACTCCAGCCTGGGCAACAGAGCAAGACTCCGTCTCAAAAAAAAAAAACCCTTGCAAAGTAAACCCAAAGGAAGTAGAAGTTAATAAAGAAATAATAGTCAACTGAGGTCTAGAAATCAATGGTTAGTTCTTTGGAAAAAAAAAAAAAAAAAGCATGAAAACTGAAAAAGATCTGGGGATCAAGAAAAAAGTAAAACAGGCCGGGTGTGGTGACTCAGGCCTGTAATCCCAGCACTTTGGGAGGCCATAGCAGGTGGATCACAAAGTCAGGAGTTCGAGACCAGCCTGGCCAACATGGGGAAACCCCATCTCTACTAAAAACACAAAAATTAGCCACGCGTGGTGGCCCGCATCTGTAGTCCCAGCTACTTGGGAGGCAGAGGCAGGATAATTGCTTGAACCCGGAAGGCAGAGGTTGCAGTGAGCCGAGATCACGTCAGCACGAGACCCCATCTCAAAAAAAAAAAGGAAAACAGAAGGCACAAATAAATAAAATGAGCACTGACTATACTACCTAACTTCCCTTCTAATTCTATTAACTTGAAACTCTATAGCAGAGCTTCCCTAACTGTGGCAGATCCAAACATGGATTACAGGTTTATCAAGATAATTCCCTCGGCCCTTGGATCAGCCTGGTAGAGCCTAGAACAATGAGAGATCTCTGATACCCTCCAGTTGTGAGCCTCCTCTTCCTTAAGTACCAGGAAAACATCAGTTTCTACCAATGCCTTGAAAAAAAAAAGGAAGCATTGATTTGAAGAACAATTAACTCTTACAGCTTCGCACTTAAGAACAGCATATGTGGCTGGGCGTGGTGACTTGCGCCTGTAATCCCAGCACTGCAGGAGGCTGAGGGCAGGAGGATCACCTGTGGTCGGGGGTTCGAGACCAGCCTGACCAACATGGAGAAACCCCATCTCTACTAAAAATACAAAATTAGCCGAGCATGGTGGCGCATGCCTGTAATCCCAGCTACTCAGGAGGCAGGAGAATCCCTTGAACCCAGGAGGCTGAGGTTATGGTGAGCCTAAATCATGCCATTGCACTCCAGCCTGGGCAATAAGAGCGAAACTCCATCTCAAAAAAAAAAAAAAAAAAAAAAAAAAGAACAGCATACATTACAATGTTATTAATATGATTCAATGTTTCCTCTCCATTTAATGCAAAAACTACATAATTTACAGCAGTTTCTTATGCTTTCCATTTTCTAAATATTTAAAACACTGTAAAGAATCTTTACAATTAGTAAATAACATGATGGTATTCCTCAAAGGGAGGTAAAATACAAGTTAAAGCTGGTAACAAAATAATCCCAAATACAAAATAATTTTGTTACCCATAAAGTTAACAGAATAGAGCACATGAAGAAATGCATACCTGACAAGTCCCCCCTTATCCGCAGTTTCACTTTCCATAGTTTCAATACCTAGAGTCAACCACAGTCTAAAAATATTAAATGGAAAATTCCAGAAACAAACAATTCATAAGTTTTAAACTGTACTGTTCTGAGCAGTGTGATGAAATCTTGTGCCCTCCCATTCCATCCTGCCCAGAACATGAATCATCGCTTTCTCCGACCTATCCATGCTGTATATGCTACCAGCCCATTAGTCACCTCGTAGCCATCTCAGTTATCAGATTCACTGTCAATGTATCACAAGGCTTGTGTTCAAGTAACCTTTATTGTACTTAACAATGGCCTCAAAGCACAAGAGTAGTGATGCTCGCAGTTTGGAAATGTCAAAGAAGAAGGGTGAGTACAATACAATAAGATACTATAAGAGAGGCTGGGCACAGTGGCTCATGCCTGTAATCCTAGCACTTTGGGAGGCTGAGGTAGGAGGAGCGCTTGAAGCCAGGAGTTCAAGACCAACTTCAGCAACAAAGCCAGACCTGACTCACAAAAAATTTTTTAAAATTAGCTTGGTGTGTTGGTGCATACCTATAGTCCTAGCTAACTGGGAGGCTGAAGCAGGAGGATCACTTGAGCCCAGCAGTATGAGGCTGCAGTGAGATATGATGGCACCACTGCACTCCAACCTGGAAAACAGAGTGAGACTCTGCCTCTAAAAATAAATAAATGAAATAAATTTTTTTAAAAAGAAGATACTGGCTGGGCACAGTGGCTCACGTCTGTAATCCCAACACTTTGGGAGGCCGAGCAGGGAGGATCACCTGAGGTCAGAAGTCTGCGACGAGCCTGACCAACATGGAGAAACCCTGTCTCTACTAAATATACAAAATTAGCCAGGCGTGGTGGCGCATGTCTGTAATCCCAGCTACTCAGGAGGCTGAGGCAGGAGAATTGCTTGAACCCGGGAGGCAGAGGTTGCAGTGAGCTGAGATCAGACCATCGCACTCCAGCCTGGGCAACAAGAGTGAAACTCCATCTCAAAAAAAAAAAAAAAAAAAAAGATACTGTGGCTGGGCGCAGTGGCTCACACCTGTAATCCCAGCACTTTGGGAGGCCAAGACAGGCGGATCACGAGGTCAGAAGACGGAGACCATACTGGCTAACACGGTAAAACTCCATCTCTACTAAAAACACAAAAAATTAGCCGGGTGTGGTGGCATGCAACTGTAGTCCCAGCTACTCAGGAGGCTGAGACAGGAAAATCACTTGAACCCGGGAGGCAGAGGTTGCAGTGAGCCGAGATCACACTACTGCACTCTAGCCTGGGTGACAGAGCAAGACTCCATCTCAAAAAAAAAAAAAAAAAAAAAGATATTCTAATTGGGAGGCCGAGGCAGGCGGATTACCTGAGGTTAAGAGTTGCCTGGCCAACATGGTGATTACCTGAGGTCAAGAGTTACCTGGCCAACATGGTGAAACCCCATCTCTACTAAAAATACAAAAATATTAGCCAGGCATGGTGATGCGTGCCTGTAATCCCAGCTACTCAGGAGGCTGAGGCAGGAGAACTGCTTGAACCCCGGAGGCAGAGGTTGCAGTCAGCTGAGATCACACCATTGCACTCCAGCCTGGGCAACAGAGCAACGTCTCAAAAAAAAAAAAGAGAGAGACACACACACACACAACATTCACGTAACTTTTATTACAGTATATTGTTATAATGGTTCTATTTTTTATTAATGTTAATTTCTATTTCTAATGTAAAAATTAAACTTTATCATAGTACATATGTATAAGGAAAAACATAGTGTATATAAGTTTTGGTACTATCTGTGGTTTCAGGCATACCATTGGGGGTCTTAGAATACAACCGCCATAGATAAGGGGGAACTACTGTATGACAGACTTACTCCATTTATCTAAATTTTCTTCATTTCATTCAATGTATATTTATTAAATCCCTACTATATGTCAGATACCAGGGAAAACCACAAATGAAAAAAGAATGAATCACGATTACTGGTCCTCAAGGATCTTTTTTTTTTTTTTTTTTTTTTTGAGACAAAGTCTCGCTCTTGTCCCCCAGGCTGGAGTGCAATGGCGCGATCTTGGCTCACTGCAACCTCTGCCTCCCGGGTTCAAGTGATTCTCCTGCCTCAGCCTCCCAAGTAGCTGGGATTACAGGAGCCTATGACCACGCCTGGCTAATTTTTGTATTTTTTTTTTTTAGTAGAGATGGGGTTTCACCACGTTGGCCAGGCTGGTCTCGAACTCCTGACCTCATGTGAGTCGCCTGCCTCAGCCTCCCAAAGTGCTGGGATTACAGCCATGAGCTACCATGCCTGACCCCTCAAGGATCTTAAGATTCCATTGAAAAGCAGTACACGGCCGGGCACAGTGGCTCACGCCTGTAATCCCAGCACTTTGGGAGGCCGAGGCGGGCAGATCACGAGATCAGGAGATTGAGACTATCCTGGCTAACACAGTGAAACCCCGTCTCTACTAAAACTACAAAAAATTAGCCAGGCTTGGTGGTGGGCGCCTGTAGTCCCAGCTACTCAGGAGGCTGAGGCAGGAGAATGGCGTGAACCTGGGAGGCGGAGCTTGCAGTGAGCCAAGATCGTGCCACTGCACTCGAGCCTGGGCGACAGAGCGAGACTCCGTCTCAAAAAAAAAAAAAACAAGAAGAGTAGTACAGACATGACACAAACAAATAATTGCAATATGGTATGGTTACATTAATGACAGGCAATACAGTGGCAAGTACATGGACACTAGATCCAAACCGCCTGGGTTTGAATCCTGGCTCTAACATTTATCAGCTTTATTACCCAAAGTAAATTAGATAACCTCTCTGTGCCTAGGGTTGTTCTCTATATGAACATGTAATGTACTTCGTGCCTGGTATAGAGTAAACACTGAACTCATCATTATTTTTATAATTATCACTATTAAACCTTATATTATGAAAAACGTTTCACTTGGTTAGGCACCTAACCTGAACTGGTTCCCTCTATAATCAGTAACATAAAACATTCCCTCTATAATCAGTAATAAGCCAACTAAATTCCTAAAACAGCAGTCACTAAAGCAATCCATATCACCTTAAGGCTATTTAAATAATGTTTTAAAACTTACCAAATATAACCAAGACAAAATTTAAAACTATTCTACACTCATATACTTTGTATATAGCCATATGGAAACCTACACAGGTTCTTTATCAGACAGCCCCTGAATATTATTCAAAACCAACAAATGTAAAAGTGAAAGAATGCAAATACACTGTAAACTTCATGTTCTTTATCTCTGATTTGCACTAAAAAGGAATAAAGGGGCTGGCTAACTATCACTTGCTCCTTCTAACGCTGATATTTCTTTATTTGACTCCAGTTTGAACTAATGATACTTAAGCATTGTTTATTTGAGAATGGACCATCCTGCATAGAAAACAGAATATATTTCACAGATAAGTGTAGAAATCCAAACAAGGGCCAGGTACAGTGGCTCACTTCTGTAATCCCAGCACTTTGGGAAGCTGAGGTAGGAGGACTGCTTGAGTCTTGGAGTTTCAGACCAGCCTGGGGAACATTGTGAAAAACCATCTCCACAAAAATTAAAAAATTAGCCAGGTGTGGTGGCACATGCGTGCCATCCCAGCTCTTCAGGAGGCTGTGGTGGGACAGTAACTTGAGCCCAGGAGGCTGCAGTAAGCCATGACTGTACCACTGCATTTTAGTCTGGATGACAGAGAAAGGCCCGTCTCCAAAAAAAAAAAAAAAGAAAAGAAAAGAAAGAAATTCCAACAAACAAGATCAGAAATAAGAAACTTAAGATTCCTGTCTTAATGTTAACACTATATAAACCATTCCTCTTTGAAAAATATGCCTTCTGTTTGTCACTATTGTCTTGGCAATTAGTTATAGCTTCTGGCAAGCAAAGAAACCTATTTCAGACTTGCGTTCACACATTAAACTATCACTTAAACAGGAGTATTTAAGGTCTGGTGCAGTGGCTCATGTCTGTAATACCAGCACTTTGGGAGGCCAAGGTGGGCAGATCACCTGAGGTCTAGAGTTTGAGACCAGCCTGGCCAAAATGGGGAAACCCCATCTCTACTAAAAATACTAAAATTAGACATGTTTGGTGGCACACATCTGTAATCCCAGCTACTTGGGAGGCTGAGGCACGAGAATCGCTTCAACCCAGGAGACAGAGGCTGCAGTGAGCCGAGATCGCACCACTGCACTCCAGCCTGGGCAATGAGTGAGACTCTGTCTCAAATAATAATGATAATAATATTTAATAAAAACTCCTTGAATGACACAAATTACTACTTAAGCAAAAAGAACCTTGATATTTACAGGGGTAAAAAGTTCAAATAAACACTAAATTTCATTTATTATTATACATAAGCCAAGGGAATTTACTATATGCAAGAGAATCACTGTTCAGACAGTGAGCTGAGGGGCCAGAATTTGTGAAATAGAAGCGGTCCTTTTCACACAGTATTTACTTGAAGTTTCACAATAATCAAAGGTATCTGCTTCTAGCCCAATTATTCATGCATACACATCAACAAGATTTAAATTAACCAAAATGTTAAATGTGTATTAAGCAGCCACCATATAATGTAGGTTTGGGAACCAGTATTTAAATGGAAGAGTGTATATTCAGAGTAAAGTTCCACTGAGAAATAGAAAAGTCTGTAAAAACCGGTCTTGTCTTATACAAGAAACTGATGCTGACTTCTGTAATATAGCTAAATAAGTCTCTTGATGTGTAGTTGGCACAATTCCAGAAATCTAAACTGCTAGCAAATTTGCTTACATCTGGTATAACTGTTACTATATCTAAAGAAAGGGATGAGAAACAAACCTTTAATCTCTACTTGAAATGATCTCTTTTATTTTTGCAAAGAGAAAAGGGTACACAACTAATATCCAAACAGAGTTAACAAAAGGCCTATTAAGGATTATTTTAAAACAAGTCCTTTACAAAAAAACAGAAAAGAAAGTTCTACTAGTTCTAGAATAAGTCTCAAGATTATTCAGTGACTAGATGGTCACAAAATGTTAATTAGGAGTTCTAATTTGTAGACTTATAATACCACATATTAAATCAAGTTTAGAAACTTTAAAGAGTATAAAAATCTAACAAGATAGCACAAAAGAGAACTCAAGCTGAAGATGCAAAATATCCTTTTAGTAAGTCAAAGACTAACCATGAAAGTAGAAACCTAATTTAAAATTCACTCAGCCAGGCGTGATGGCTCACGTCTGTAATCTCAGCACTTTGGAAGGCCAAGGCAGGTGGATCACCTGAGGTCAGGAGTTTGAGACCAGCCTAACATGGTGAAACCCTGTCTCTACTAAAAATACAAAAATTAGCCCAGCGTGGTGGTGCGTGCCTGTAATCCCAGCTACTCCAGAGGCAGGAGAATCGCTTGAACCTGGGAGGCGGAGGTTGCAGTGAGCCGAAATTGTGCCACTGTAGTCTAGCCTGGGCAATACAGCAAGACTCTGTCTCAAATAAAAAAAAACAAAACAGAGACATATGCCCATAGGTCTTTCAGGATGACTGCACATATCACAAAAAAATGGCCTTTTTCTTCAAATAAAAACTTAAACGAAGAAGCAACAATTTCATGCCTTAAAAGTAATTTTCTGATTTTACTTTTAAAGTGCCAAGATTTAGTGGCTGCAGATACCTAAATCACTCTTGCAGAAGGCAATCATAAGTATCAACAGGCACTAGATGAGATTAGCTGGGTTTAAAAATGACTTCTCCTATTGACTCATTTATTCCCATCACCAGCATACAATCCTGGAAAGAACTAACAAATATGTAACTCCCAGTTTCTGAAGAAACATGTTATAACCTCACATAAGGTAAAAATAATGAAATGCTACCATGTCCAAAGGCAAAAGTAAGCTCTGTGTGTGTGTGTATGTGTGTGCATATATATGTGTGTATATATATGTGTTTGTGTATATATGTGTGTGTGTGTGTGTGTGTGTGTATGTGGAAGGCCAAATCTATCCCTGTTCCCGATCCAAACTTTTTTTTTGTTTTTGAGAGTCTTGCTCTGTCACCCAGGCTGGAGTGCAGTGGCACAATCTTGGCTCACTGCAACTTCCGCCTCCCGGGGTCAGGCGATTCTCCTGCCTTCAGGCTCCCAAGTAGCTGGAATTACAGGCACCCGCCACCACGCCCAGCTAATTTTTTTTTTTTTTTTTTGAGACGGAGTCTTGCTGTGCCGCCCAGGGTAGAGTACAGTGGCACGATCTCGGCTCACTGCAAGCTCTGCCTCCTGGGTTCACGCCATTCTCCTGCCTCAGCCTCCCAAGTAGCTGGTACTACAGGGGCCCACCACTACGCCTGACTAATTTTTTTGTATTTTTAGTAGAGACAGGGTTTCACTGTGTTAGCCAGGATGGTCTCGATCTCCTGACCTCGTGATCCGCCCGCCTCGGCCTCCCAAAGTGCTGGGATTACAGGCATAAGCCACCGCACCCAGCCGCCCCCAATTCAAACTTTAACAACTCATACAACTTCCCATTCTCTTAAACTGTAAAATTACATGGGCTTACACGACTCCAGGTTTTTCCTGCTGCTGTGGTAGAAAAGTGTTGAGAAATGTACCTTAGCTAGTTCTGAAGGAAAATTTTTTTTTTTGAGACAGAGTCTCTCTCTGTCACCCAGGCTGGAGTGCAGTGGCGCGATCCCAGCTCACTGCAACCTCCATCTCCCGGTTCAAGCAATTCTCTGCCTCAGCCTCCCGAGTGTTTCGGGAAGTCAGGGACCCCGAACAGAGGGACCAGTTGAAGCCGTGGCAGAAAAACATAAATTGTGAAGATTTCATGGGCATTTATTAATTCCCCAAAATTAATACTTTTATAATTTCTTATGCCTGTCTTTACTGCAATCTCGGAACATAAATTGTGAAGATTTCATGGACACTTATAACTTTCCCAATCAATACCCTTGTGATTTCCTATGCCTGTCTTTACTTTAATCTCTTAATCCCATCATCTTCTTTGTAAACTGAGGAGGATATATGTCGCCTCAGGACCCTGTAATGACTGCGTTAACTGTACAAATTGTTTGTAGACCATGTGTGTTTAAAACTTGCTGGTTTTACGGCTCGGGGAGCATCACGGAACCTGCCGACATGTGATGTCTCCCCCAGACATCCAGCTTTAAATTTCTCTCTCTTGTGCTCTTTCCCTTTATTTTTCAACCCAGCCAAGACACTTAGGGAAAGAGAAAAGAACCCACGTTAGGCCGGGCGCGATGGCTCAAGCCTGTAATCCCAGCACTTTGGGAGGCCGAGGCGGGTGGATCACGAGGTCAGGAGATCGAGACTATCCTGGCTAACATGGTGAAACCCCGTCTCTACTAAAAATACAAAAAACAGGCCGGGCGCGGTGGCTCACGCCTGTAATCCCAGCACTTTGGGAGGCCGAGGCGGGCGGATCACAAGGTCAGGAGATCGAGACCATGGTGAAACCCCGTCTCTACTAAAAATAGAAAAAATTAGCCGGGCGCAGTGGCGGGCGCCTGTAGTCCCAGCTACTCGGGAGGCTGAGGCAGGAGAATGGCGTGAACCCGGGAGGCGGAGCTTGCAGCGAGCAGAGATCCAGCCACTGCACTCCAGCCTGGGCAACAGAGTGAGACTCCGTCTCAAAAAAAAAAAAAAAAAAAAAAAAGAACCCACGTTAAATATCGGGGGTGAGGTTTCACCCGATACCTGAGTAGCTGGGATTATAGACACCCTCCGCCACACCCAGCTAATTTTTGTATTTTTAGCAGAGATGGAGTTTCACCATCTTGGCCAGGCTGGTCTTGAACTCCTGACCTCATGATCCACCTGCCACAGCCTCCCAAAGTGCTGGGATTACAGGTGTGAGCCACCGCCCCAGCATTGAATACATATTACGTATCTAAAATAATTTAATGTTTTATCAGAATCTCCAAACCTTCTTTTCCATTAAGTTTTCATCACTTTCTTGACTCTCTTAGTAAGAACACTAACTGGGCTTCCGTGATATACAAATCATTATGAGCTTAGCACCATTCAGTTATGCATATTCAAAACTTTTCAGCCAGGTCGGGCACAGAGGCTCACACCTGTAATCCCAACACTTTGGGAGGCTGAGGCAGGTGGATCACAAGGCCAGGAGCTCAAGACCAGCCTGACCAACACGGTGAAACTCCATCTCTACTAAAAACACAAAAATTAGCCGGGCGTGGTGGCACATGCCTGTAATCCCAGCTAATCAGGAGGATGAGGCAGGAGAATTGCTCAAACTCAGGAGGCGAAAGTTGCAGCAAGCCAAGATTGTTGGGTGACAGAGCAAGACTCCATCTCAAAAAAAAAAAAAAACAACTTTTCAGTCACCTGAATTCTATCAACATTTTTAGTACAGGAAGACAAAAAACAAACTTGAGCTGAAACCATGCCAGCTGGAAGGTGCACATTTATATTACTAGATCTACCGATCTACATACCACTTTAAAACCATACATCGAATTTAAACATTCTCTACCTGCAACAAAGAAAGCCTTGTTGATTTGATATACCTGGCTAGAGTACTTCTATTTTTCTCCACAGTTAAAGAAATTAATTCATCACTCTTTCATTTACCAGACAATTTTTTAAAAGCTGGCACTCACTCAAGTCCATTTGAAGAATGTTTTCCCAGCAGTTTGATCTAATTTACAACCAATTGAACTTAAGTACTTCTTGGGAATAGTATGTTCAACTGCTACTACTTTGACTTTCTATAGACAAAACAGTTTAAGAAAAAATCATAAATGTTATGAGGCCTTAAAATGAAACTTCTTTTCAGTATAATGTAAAGGAGAGAAAATCAAAATATAAAATGTAAGTTAAAAGATCAAATCTGTAAATTATTTTATATCAAAGAAGTCTCAGAGTAACCAATAAACCATTTTGACAAGGAATGTCTAGGTGAAATCAAAACTAAAAAGGCGACCAGGTGTGGTGGCTCTTGCCTGTAATCCCAGCAACCTGGGAGGCTGAAGAGGTCAGATGCCTTGAGCCCAGGGGTTCAAGACCAGCCTGGGCAATATAGTGAGACCCCATATCTACAAAAAAATACAAATATGAATATTAGCCAGGCACGGTGGTACACGCCTGTAGTATCAGCTGCTTGGGAAGGTGAGGTGGGAGGATGGCTTGAGACCAGGAGACAGAGGCTGTGGTAGTTGAGATCATGCCACTGTGCCCCAGCCTGGGTGACAGAGCGAGACTGTCTCAAAAAAAAAAAAAAAAAAGTAAAAAGCAATTCAGCTTCAATACTGATGTACTTGTAAGAGTTTATGCCAAACTTGGTATCTATTTAAAAAGCAGCTTATACGGGAATAAGATTTCCAGTCAAAATGGACTGCTTTCATACTAAAATTATAAGGTCTAAAATAGTTCTCATTTTATAGACACTAACGGAGTTCCACATTCTATACCATGTTTCTTTTTAACATGTTCTTCCCCTATAACTAACTCCATTATCTAGCGTCTAATCTTCGTATTGTCTCATAAAGCAAATGTTTTTCTCCCAATTATGAGTATGACTTATCTCAATTTTAAACTATAGTACAAAAAGGAAAAAAAAAAACTTCAAGAAAAACATAAAAACGAAGTCTCTTTAAGGAGACTTTCATGTTCAAAGTACTTAATTTTTCGAATAACTCATCAGCTTTATTATGCATATTATATCCATTTTATATGTATGAAAATGTGATTTCCCTAATATCACAAAATAAGTTAATTTTGGAAATAGAATTTAAATTGTGACATTTGGCCGGGTGTGGTGGCTCACGTCTGTAATCCCAGCACTTTGGGAGGCAGGCAGATCACCTGAGGTCAGGAGTTCAAGACCAGCCTGGCCAACATGACAAAACTCTGTCTCTACTAAATATACAAAAATTAGCTGGGTATGGTGGCAGGCACCTGTAATCCCAGCTACTCAGGAGGCTGAGGCAGGGAGAACTGCTTGAACCCAGGAGGCGGAGATAGCAGTGATCTGAGATCACGCCACTGCATTCTAGCATGGGTGACAGAGCAAGACTCTGTCTCGAAAAAAATAAAAATAAAAATAAATTTAAAAATAAAATAAATTGTGACATTTACTTTATTTCACAATCCTGTTAGGTTATACTATTCAATATTTCCCATAAACATTTACCCCTCTTTTTTTTCTTTTTCTTTTTTTTGAGTCAGGGTCTCACTCTGTTGCACAGGCTGGAGTGCAGTAGTACAATCATGGCTCCCTGCAGCCTCGGCCACCGGGGCTCAATAGATCCTCCCACCTCAGCCTCCCAAGTAGCTGGGACTACAGGCACACCCCACTATGCCTAGCTAATATTTCTGTTTGTTTGTCTGTTTGTTTTTGTTTCGTCATGTGGCCCAGGCTGGTCTCAAACTCATGGGCTCAAGGATTTGCTCGCCTCGGCCTCCCAAATTGCTGGGATTACAGGCGTGAACCACTTCACCCAGCTGAATTTACCCATTTCTAAAGTAACAAACATTGAAATCTTAACCTGAAAATGTCTCTCTCTCTCACTTACACACACACACCCACCCCCCACATATGCACATGCAGACAGCAAATTAAAATGGAAAACAGCTCTTACCTTCATCTCCTTCTGGTGCATATGAAGCTGTAATAATATCAATATCAGCACAATTCATCACAATCTGATTAGTTGCCTGCCTCACCTAAGGGGAAAAGAAAAACCAACAGTGTCAGAAACAGCCTACATTAACAGTATATACAACTCGACCAGGTGTGTTGGCGCACACCTGTAATCCCAGCACTTTGGGAGGCCAAGCAAAGAGGATCGCGTGAGCCCAGGAGTTTGAGACCAGCCTGGACAACATGGCGAAACCCTGTCTCTACAAAAAATACAAAAATTGGCCAGGTGTTCTCATGTGTGCCTATAGTCCCAGCTACTCGGGAAGTTGAAGTGGGAGGACTGCTTGAGCCCAGGAGGTTGAGGCTGCAATAAGCTGTGATCGTGCAGCTGCACTCCATCCTGGGCAACTGAGCAAGACTCTGTGTCTCTCAAATAATAATAATAATGATAATAGTAACAGACTTGGACTAATATCAGAGTCAATTTTTTAAAATCCAGACTTTGCTAAAACCTAGACTGAGAATTTATGCATCAATGGTATAAATAAATGAAGTTTTAATAATCCAAAACAACTCATATTTTCCAAATTATATTAAATAATGAATGTTTAAGTATTTCACATCACTTACATCTAACCAATGAGCCAAATAAAACAATGTTTTCTATTTAAACCTTGATTTTAAACTATTGAAGGGCTGGGCACAGTGGCTCATGCCTGTAATCCCAACACTTTGAGAGGCTGAGGCAGGAGTATTGCTTGAGGTCAAAAATTCAAGACCAGCTTGGGCAAAATAGAGACAAAAAAAATTTTTTTTAATTAGGTGGCTCTGATGGTACACACCTATAGTCCTAACTACTGGAGAGGCTGAGGGAGGAGGATCCCTTAAGCCCAGGAGGTCAAGCGAGGCTGCAGTGAGCTATGATTACACCACTGACCTCCAGCCTGAACAACAGAGACTCTGTCTCAAAAAATAAAAGTAGGTTGGGGGCTCACACCTGTAATCTTGGCACCTTGGGAGGCTGAAGCAGGCGGACCACTTGAAGTCAGGAGTTTGAGATCAGCCTGGCCAATATGGTGAAACCCCATCTCTAATAAAAATTATCCGGGTTGGCTGGGCACAGTGGCTCACGCCTGTAATCCCAGCACTTCGGAAGGCCGAGGCAGGCGGATCGTGAGGTCAGGAGATCGAGACCATCCTGGCTAACACGGTGAAACCCCGTCTCTACTAAAAATACAAAAAATTTGCCATGCGTCATGGCGGGTGCCTGTAGCCCCAACTACTCGGGAGGCTGAGGCAGGAGAACTGCTTGAACCCAGGAGGCAGAGGTTGCAGTGAGTCGAGATCGTGCCATTGCACTCCCACCTGAGTGACAGAGAAACACTCCGTCTAAAAAAAAAAAAATTATCCGGGCCTGGTGGCACACAACTGTAATCCCAGCTACTCAGGATGCAGAGGCAGGAGAATCACTTGAACCCAGGAGTTGAGGTTGCAATGGACCGAGATCGCACCATTGCACTGCAGACTGGGCAACAGAGTGAGGCTACGTCTCAAAAAAAAAAAAAAATACAAAAATTAGCCAGGCAAGGTGGCATAGGCCTGTAATTCCAGCTACTCAGGGAACTGAGGCACGACAATTGCTTAAACCCAGGAGGCGGAGATTGCAGTGGGCTGAAATCGTACCACTGCACTTAGCCTGGATTACAGCGTGAGACTCTATCTCATAAATAAATAAATAAATAAATAAATAAATAAATACACACTTTCAATTTCATAAAAATCTTAATTAGGAAACATTTCTTAAAACATATTGCAATAATTATATATTTTAATCTGCATATCAAACTCACCATGAGGCCCTCTGTGAGGATAGAGGAAGAAGGCTGAGACCATAACTTTATGTTAAAACTTTATACGATAACCCTTACCGCCGAGTGCGGTGCCTCACACCTGTAATCCTAGCACTTTTAGAGGGTCAGGTGGGCAGATCACTTGAGGCCAGGAGTTCAAGCCCAGCCTGGCTGACATAGTTAAGACCCCATCTCTACTAAAAATACAAAAATTAAGGCCGGGCGTGGTGGCTCACACCTGTAATCCCAGCACTTTGGGAGGCCGAGGCGGGCGGATCATGAGATCGAGACCATCCTGGCTAAAATGGTGAAACCCCGTCTCTAGTAAAAATACAAAAAATTAGCTGGGCATGGTGGCGGGCCCCTGTAGTACCAGTTACTCGGGAGGCTGAGGCAGGAGAATGGCGTGAACCCAGGAGGAGGCGCCTGCACTGAGCTGAGATAGCGCCACTGCACTCCAGCCTGGGCAACAGAGCGAGACTCAGTCTCAAAAAAAAAAAAAAAAAAACTTAGCCGAGCATGGTGGCACATGCTTGTACTCCCAGCTACTTGGGAGGTTAACACACGAGAATCACTTGAATCCAGGAGGCAGAAGTTGCAGTGAGTCGAGATCATGCCGCTGCACTCCAGCCTGGGCAACAGAGCATGACTTTGTCTCAAAAACGAAACAAAACAAAACTTCATAAAATACTCTTTAATTTTTTTATTTAGATTTAAATGTAAATGTAAAATTGAATTGAAATTTTTTAAATTTAAAAATATTTTAATTTTATTTTCCCAAAGAGACATTTCAGACGTAATACATACTAATGACCCACCACCCAAATTAAATCAACTTTTAAGATTTTGTCACTGGGCATAGTGGCTCATGCCTGTAATCCCTGCACTTTGGGAGGCCGAGGCAGGTGGATCACAAGGTCAGGAGATCGAGACCATCCTGGCTAACACGGTGAAACCCCGTCTCTACTAAAAATACAAAAATTTAGCAGGGCATGGTGGCAGGCGCCTGTAGTCCCAGCTACTCAGGAGGCTGAGGCAGGAGAATGGCGTGAACCTGGGAGGTGGAGCTTGCAGTGAGCGGAGATCGTGCCACTGCACTCCAGCCTGGGCAACACAGCGAGACTCTGTCTCAAAAATAAATAAACAAACAAACAAATGAGCATCTTGGTCCATGTTTTCCTGTGCACACGTGAGAGAATTTTTCCAGGGAAAGAAACCAAATAGTGGACTTTCTGGATTGTTGCACATAAATCTTCAACTTTACCAAAAACTGCCAAACTATCCTCTAGACTGGTGTCAGTTAACATTCCCATCAGCAAAGAATAAAGAAATCCCACTTTCAGCATGTTCTGAAAAACTTTAATATTTTTGACAATCTAATGGGTATTAAATGATAGTCCTGGCCAGGCACAGTGGCTCATGCCTGTAATCGAAGCACTTTGGGAGGCTAAGGCAGGTATATTACTTCAGGTCAGGAATTCAACACCACCCTGACCAACATGGTGAAACCCCGTCTCTACTAAAAAAAAAAAAAAAAAAAGGCCGGGCACGGTGGCTCACGCCTGTATTCCCAGCACTTTGGGAGGTCGAGGTTGGCGGATCACGAGGTCAGGAGATTGAGACCATCTTGGCTAACATGGTGAAACCCTGTCTCTACTAAAAATACAAAAAATCAGCCGGGTGTGGTGGTGGGCGCCTGTAGTCCCAGCTACTCAGGAGGCTAAGGTAGGAGAATGGCATGAACCTGTGAGGCGGAGCTCGCAGTGAGCCGAGGTCGCGCCACTGTACTCCAGCCTGGGTGACAGAGCAAGACTCCGTCTCGGAAAAAAAAAAAAAAAAAAAAAAGAAATACAAAATTAGCCAGGCATGTGGCGCATGCCTGTAATCCCAGCTACTTGGAAGCCTGAAGCAGGAGAATCACTTGAACCCGGGCAGTGGAGGTTGCACTCAGCTGAGATTGAGCCATTGCACTCCAGCCTGGGAAACAAGAGCACAACTCTGTCTCAAAAATAAAAAAATAAAAAAATTTTTAATGACAGCCCATTGGTTTAATCAGAATTTCCCTGATTACTAATAACATTGGTTACTATGCATCTTTTCTCATATACATATGTGTGTGCATGTGTTTCATTAAGTTTTTCCACTGTGAATTGCTTGTTTAAAACTCTTGTGCATTTTTTGTTGTTGTTTTTGAGATGGAGTCTCGCTCTCTCACTCAGGCTGGAGTGCAATGATGCTATCTTGGCTCACTGCAACCTCCGCCTCCTGGGTTCAAGCGATTCTCCTGCCTCAGCCTCCTGAGTAGCTGGGATTACAGGTGTATGCCACCATGCCCATCTAATTTTTGTATTTTTAGTAGAGATAGGGTTTCACCATGTTGGTCAGGCTGGTCTCGAACTCCTGACCTCGTGATCCACCTACCTCAGCCTCCCAAAGTGCTAAGATTACAGGCGTGAGCCACCGCGCCTGGCCGCTTGTGCATTTTTCAATTTAGTCATAACCTTGCCTATATGCATTTATTTTGCTGTTTTAAACACAACTTCAAATTCATTTCCAGACATCTGAATGTTCTAAATCTAAAATAACAAAAACACAGATGCCCTAAATCACAAAGAAATGCCTCCAGAAGCAGGTAAGTACAGCAAGCCATGTGGAAGCTGTGCACAACCCCTTAAAAGGAGGAGATGGTAGCCATTTATTGCAGCCAATGAATTATTGCTATGGTGACTGGCAGGTTTAGTGCTGACAGATCTTCCAATTTTTTTTTGTTTTTGCAACGGAGTTTCGCTCTTGTTGCCCAGGCTGGAGTGCAGTGGCGCGATCTCGGCTCACCGCAACCTCTGCCTCCCAGGTTCAAGCGATTCTCCTGCCTCAGCCTCCCTAGTAGCTGGGATTACAGGCATGTGCCACCATGCCCGGGTAATTTTTGTATTTTTAGTAGAGACGGGGTTTCTCCATGTTGGTCAGGCTGGTCTTAAACTCCCTATCTAAGGCGATCCGCCCCCCTCGGCCTCCCAAAGTGCTGGGATTACAGGCATGAGTCACCGCACACAGCCTGATCTTCCAATTTTTTTAGAAAAAACTATAAATTCAGATTTCATGTGCAGTATCTCAATTTTTTATTAATGGTAACTAATTAAAGTTTTCAGAAACATTGTATAGACCAAACAAAATCTGTGTGCAGGTCAACAATGCTCTTAGACAACTGAACATACCACAAAACTAAGAACATCAGAGTAATATGATATCTGCATGAAAAATCTATATATGAGTAATCATTTTATTAACAACCAATACATATTTAAACATGATTAGCTGGCAACTAAAATTACCTGACCTAAATGAGAGAGAGTAAGTTACAAAGTCTACAATGAGCTATTCAAAATATCTAACACATAAAGTGAAAATACCTTGGCTCACAAAAAAAAAAAAAAAAATGCTTCTCATAAATCTTCGTGATTCAAAACAAAGATGTCACTTCATGAATGGCTTATCTTTAAAGTGGCAATATTCCTTTACGCTGTTTATTTCACCAAAACATACCTAAACAATACTAAAACCTGTGTGTCCAACTGGCCATTTTAAGCACTACAGTTGAACAAAAAACAAAAAGAATTCTTGGCCTATTCAGAAGTTGACTTAAAAATTCCGCAACATAAGTTGCCGGGCACGGTGGCTCACGCCTGTAATCCCAGCACTTTGGGAGGCCGAGGCGGGCGGATCACGAGATCAGGGGTTCAAGACCAGCCTGGCCAACATGGTGAAACCCCATCTCTACTATAAATACAAAAATTAGCTGCCGCATGGCCTGTAATCCCAGCTACTCGGGAGGCTGAGGGAGGAGAATCGCTTGAACCCGGGAGGCAGAGGTTGCAGTGAGCCGAAATCGTGCCATTGCACTCCAGTCTGGGTGACAAAAGCAAGACTGTATCTTAAAAAAAAAAAAAAAAAAATTCAGGCCGGTAGTGGCTCAAGCCTGTAATCCCAGCACCTTGGGAGGCCGAGACGCATGGATCACGAGGTCAGGAGATCGAGACTATCCTGGCTAACACGTGAAACCCCGCTGCCTTTACTAAAAAATACAAAACTAGTCATGCAGGTGTATGGCACCTGTAGTCCCAGCTACTCGGGAGGCTGAGGCAGGAGAATGGCTGTGAAACTCCAGGAGGTGGCGGAGCTTGCAGTGAGCTGAGATCCAGCCACTGCAGTCCAGCCTGAGAGATGAGCGAGACCTCGGGCCTCAAAAAAATTTAGGAAACACAAAAGAAATGAAGAACTTTACTGGGGTATGCCCAATGGAAAATGAATAAAAACCTTCTGAGTTTGGAAGTGTATACAGCAAAATAATAAATCCATGGTTTAGCCACTGGTCTTAATCATTACTAGGCAACCACACTTTCACCCATCAACATCTACAGTGAATTTCACAGTAGCCAAGCAGTTAATCCACCAATGTCAAGATACCTGTACAACATTATACATGCCAAATCACACTGCGCATTACTATTGCAACCATTTGAGAGAAAGTATTTGTGCATTTTGGAAAGGCACCATGCACAACATCCAATTACAAGTTCCAACTCCTCCTGTGTTTAAGGGAAACTCACCTGTTTACACTAATGAATTAAGCTGTTTTTTGAATTGCTACTAATTTTTTTTTCCAGGATACTACCATTTCTGGAAGGGTGGGAGGGAGGAACCAAAGGAACAAAGGTACTTATCTTAAAAATAGAAATTCATTTCCATCCTGGCTAACACGGTGAAACCCCGTCTCTACTAAAAAAATACAAAAAACTAGCCGGGCGAGGTGGCGGGCGCCTGTAGTCCCAGCTACTCGGGAGGCTGAGGCAGGAGAATGGCGTAAACCCGGGAGGTGGAGCTTGCAGTGAGCCGAGATCGCGCCACTGCACTCCAGCCTGGGCGACAGAGCAAGACTCCGTCTCAAAAAATAAATAAATTAAAAATTAAAAAAAAATAAAAGTTGACCAATAATGGGATAATCTACAGGAAAGTGTCTGTTTTAGCACTTAGTGCCTCATATGTGGTCATCACTTAACAGATGTTAAGACATACACATACACACATAGGTTAAACTGTACTCTCATATCATCTAACAGCACTCACCTAACAGTTTATAAAGCTTCTGATCAGAATGATATGAAGTTTAAAAACAATGTATTGTATTATATGGCACTTTGGATATCAGCATACGTGTACTATCCCAAGAAGGTAATTTCAAATATCTGTTTGGACATAAGTGTATGTGCTGACTACAACGCAGTATAACACTGCTCTTTGTGATGCTGCTCTTCCCAGTAGTGCTGACCTGATGATGTAGTACATGATTTCTCACCTTTGACACCTTCATGATAGTAAATATTAGCTGTGTGTTCCACTATCGAAAAAACAGGTAATAATTCAAAGAAATTTCAGCATTAAAATCTTCAGTTTCCAAGTTTAAAACAGAAGTAAAACAAGGTTGGCATATAAAAGTACATTGATAACAAGCTCATTTTCAATTTTTCTACTTGATGTTATTAAAGAATACAATGTTAGTGTATCCTTGCTTTGTTTCAAACCCAGGGTTAAGTCTTGTTGGCCTCCTATATAGACTGTACTTCAACTGAGTCAAATACTAAGTAAGGGCTGTACCAAAGAGGCAGCTTGACACCTGGTAACAACTTTACAATGGAAGTTTCCTATGAGCTAGGGAGGCGAAATCGGAGATAACATTTTCCTGAATGAATCTTTACTACAGTCACTCAGGAACATATCTTACATTTACTACAGTAAGACTCAAGAGGGGTTTTTCCTGATTGCCAATGTCCTGAGATTTTAGTAAAAGAAAATCTCCAGTGTGACAATTCCAAATGCCAATCAGTCTGAAGCCTGAGTCACTTTTGCCTAATAAAACTGATTTCACCATTAAAATAGCAATAATTGTTGCCTTAGTGGAACAGTTTTATAATAGCTAAACACAGTGAGAAGCAAATAATCAGTAAACTCAAGTTGAGCCAAGTTTTCCAACAAGAGACACTGAAAAGAGCCACTTGCAGAAGGTCAAAAATAATTGCCATTAATGTAAAAATGCAAAACGCACAGAATATTGGTATGTGATGTTTGTGGCTACTAACATGCAACTAGACTTTTAAACTATACATAGGAATGAAAATAAATAATTACGCACCTACCTGAAGACAGAAGCTACTTCTACAGGTGGGGTGGGAAGAGATGGAAATGGGCTTTACTGGTATCTGTGACATTTTATTCCCCCCCCAAAAAACCATACACAGTCTGATGAAAATGGGGCAAAATGTTAATATCTGTTTAATCTCATAGTGTGTGACTTTCTTGTATTTCTAAAATATTTCCTAATTTAAAATAAAATTTTAAACAGATTACAAGTGACCAAATAAACCAAGAACCACATACTTGCATGGTGTTCAAAACGAAATCACTAAAATCTAAGAACTAATCTCAGTTAACAACAAAAGCCATTAGAAGGCTCAGTTCTTTCCCACTGACTCACATACAGATTAGAGTAAGATTTACTTTACAATAAGAGCAGGCTCATTTATGTGGCAAAGTTCAGAGAAGCTTCACAGATAATTTACTACTCAAGACCACATTTACCCAGGTTGTATCAGAGTATCAGTTATATCTAGAACCAGGAAGTTTAAAAAAAAAAAAAAAAAAGGCCTGGAGGAAAAGCCAAAATAGGTGATACAAAGTCCATACAATAAAACGCATATCCTTTACTCAGAAGAGAATCCAACAAACTCTCACATAGAGATTGATTTTTCAGCCCAAACAAGCTTGTTTATCTGGCTACTAAGGCTTCTTCAGATGAAGTTTAGTAAAATATGAGAGGGAAGAAATTGCACAATAGGCAGCAATAAGGCACAATAAGCAGCAAGAAGAATATGAGGGTAAGGAAAACAAAACAACTTTAAAGAACAGATATGGGCTGGCCGGGTAATACAGGTAATACAGACATGGGCTGGCCGGGTAATATAGGCTCAGGCCTGTAATACAAAAATTAGCTGGCCTTGGTGGTGCACACCTGTAATCCCAGCTACTCTGGAGGCTGAGGCAGGAGAAACGCTTGAGCCCAGGAGGCAGAGGCTGCAGTGAGCCGAGATCGCGCCATTGCACTCCAGCCTGGGCAACAAGAGCAAAACTCCGACTCAAAAAAAAAAAAAAAAAAAAGAAGCTGGGCGCGGTGGCTCACGCTCGTAATCCCAGCACTTTGGGAGGCTGAAGCGGGTGGATCACCTGAGGTCAGGAGTTCAAGACCGGCCATGGAGAAACCCAGTCTCTACTAAAAATAGAAAAAATTAGCTGGGCGTGGTGGCGCATGCCTGTAATCCCAGCTACTTGAGAGGCTGAGGCAGGAGAATTGCTTGAACCTGGGAGGCGGAGGTTGCAGTGAGCCGAGATTGTGCCATTGAACTCCAGCCTGGGCAACAAAATCAAAACTCCATCTCAAAAAAAAAAAAAAAAAGAAAGAAAATATGCAGAATTTGGGCAAAAAATTTGTAATACAGGATTGACAATAACCATTTAGGTGCCAAATTTTTCACCTGCCAAACAAACTACTATATCAGCAACTCTTCACGTAGTGCCAATTTGGTTATCTCCAATATGAATATTTTGTCAGTAGAGGCCAGGGGTTGGCTAGGATATCCTGATTTCTGGCCTTGAATGATAAACTTAGTTTCTCTGGCACAGGTAAAATATTTCCATAAGAGAAAGCCCAGCTGGGCACGCCTGTAATCCCAACACTTTGGGAGGCCGAGGAAGACAGAATGAGGTCAGGAGATCAAGATCATCCTGGCCAATATGGTGAAACCCCGTTTCCAGTAAAAATACAAAAAAATTAGCCAGGCATGGCGGCGCGTGCCTGTAGTCCCAGCGACTCAGGAGGTTGAGGCAGGAGAACTGCTTGAACCCAGGAGGCAGAGGCTACAGTCAGCCAAGATCGCGCCACTGCACTCCAGCCTGGGCAACAGAGCAAGACTCCGTCTCAAAAAAAAAAAAAAAAAAAAGAGAATGCCCAATTATTGTACCAACCACTACACACTCATAATCATTAACAGTAGTCACACACAGAAACTTGTAATTCATTTTAATTAATTATCCACAAAGGGAGAGGATCAAAATATGAAATATCTACAAAAGTCCACTGCTCTCAAGTATCCAGTGTAAAGGGAGGGGACAGGGAATGAAATAAATTTTGGGCCTAGAGAAACTTCTGTATAATAACAAATTTTCAAAACCAGATAAATCACACTAATGTGAAAGACAACTAATTTTTCAACCACTGAACATCGACTAATTTCTTCACCTTCTCCAGCAGTCTACACCCCAGTCTAGGTTAAAAATCCACTAAGTTGGCTGGGCATGGTGGTTCATGCCTATAATCCTAGCCCTTTGGGAGGCCAAGGGAAGGGGATCACCTGAGGTCAGGAGTTCAAGACCAGCCTGGCCAACATAGCAAAACCCCATCTCTACTAAAAATACAAAAATTAGCTGGGTGTGGTGGCACACACCTGCAGTCCCAGCTACCCGGGAGGCTGAGGCAGGAAGACTCGCTTGAACCTGGTGGGGGGGCAGGGTGGAGGCTGCAGTGAGTCAAGATCATATCACTCACTCCAGCCTGGGCGAAAGAGCTAAACTCCATCTCAAAAAAATAAAAATAAAAAATAAAATAAAATAAATCCACTAAGTTTCTAATATGTAACCTGTACAAATACTCTGGGCTTATCATAAAATTCTGTAACTAAAGCAACTAAGCAACTTGCATGTTTTGCATTACGTGATTCCAACTGTTACAAAACTGATCCAATATCAGTTATAAATACGTTTCCACAGATAAGAATTTTGTCAATATTTTTAAATTCCCACAAGATACCACCTAATGCCACAATTTAAATGTACTGCTCTAATTCATGGATTTCAAAAACTTTAATATATGCTTTTTACTTCTTACCAATGTTAATTCCTCTTTTACCCTTCCAAACATGTCAATTAAAACAATTTAAAAATCCAATCATCCTTTAATAAAACCTGTTGGAATTCACTATTGTGTCATCCTTGTGTTGCCATCTAGCCTGAAAAGAATTTCTGGAAAAAAAGTGTTTTAAAAAGTTCATGTTACTTTAAAAAATCCATTTATTTCCTTCTATCAAATTAACAAGCCCCTGTTAATATCTAGTATATCACCATATGCTCCCTCAATGGCACAAACCAGTCTTCCACAAAAGTAGAAAAGAGGTAAGGAGAAACATGTCACTGTTTCTTGTTCTATCCCGATACTTAAACCAAACTCAGTTCTTTAATAAGTAATCATTTAAAAAGCTGTACTTTTTTCTGGACTTTTCCCAAAATATGTTTGCCTCCGAAAATTATGAACCCATTTTGGCAACTAATAGGGTGAATAAACAAATGTTTTTTTAATGTTACTCTTTTCACATAATGCAAACCCATTCACCACTAGGTTCTCTTTCCCAAAGGTTTGCCAAGTCACAAGACACACTACTGTTTACAATCCCTCCCATCTGCCCCTTGCCAATATATATCAAACACTCTAGTCACTTGGCTTAAACCATAGTTTCCCAAATAACCTTCTCAAATTCTAATTTAGACCCAAGATTCATTCATTCTGATTCATACTTTTAATGGAAAATTTTTAAATCACCTGATTTTCACTAAGTTCTGCCTTTTGATGCTGCCAAATCCTAGAGCCCTCTTGCTTTCACACCAGTGCCCCAAATGAGACAGCTATGTTATCTGTCACAGATAAGTATATAGATAACTGTACTTTTAAATTCTGTACTTTTAGATATATTTTTAGTCTGAATACCGTACCCTCTTGGCTTTCAAAGACAACTACCAACATTCAATTCATTCGAGTACCAGTCTTCATTTCCTTCATTTCATTGCTATATACACCATGTTCTTTAAGGTTGGAGCCTACTGATTTCCCCCCACCCCAGACTGCAGTAGGAAGAGAAATGAAACAAAATATATTTACTAACATTCTATTTACAGATAACTATCAAAGAGTTCCCATTTTTATTACAGGCTTCCTATTACATAGTATCATAAATGTCTATTGTTCAGGATGTTTGTCGGGCATCTATACTGATGGTCTCCAAAATCAAACAGATAATGCTGCGGGAGGAGGGAGGGAAGTATGATTCACCAAAAACTGCAGTGAAGAGTAATGGAATATTTTCACCAGTGGTATGTTATAACTAATAGCTTCTTTCTTTCTTTCCTTTTTTTTCTTTTTTTCTTTTTTGAGACAGTCTCACTTTGTCGCCCAGGCTGGAGAGTGCAGTGGCGCGATCTCGACTCTACAACTTCTGCCTCCCAGGTTCAAGTGATTCTCCTGCCTCAGCCTCCCCGGAAGCTGAGATTACAGGGGCCCACCACCAAGCCCCGCTAATTTTTAGTAGAGACGGGGGTTTCACCATGTTGGTCAGGCTGGTCTCGAACTCCTGACCTATAGTGTGCCCGCCTCGGCCTCCCAAAGTGCTGGGATTACAGGCATGAGCCACCGCGCCCAGCCAGCTTCTTAGAGGAAGGTACTGCTAAGCAACCATCACGGTAGCAATAAATCCACCAGCTTCGAAGGCTGCAAAGCTAGGAAGATAGGAGGAAAAGCGGAGATGGGGTCCTCCCGCAGCTTCTCTAGAGGTTAGAAGAGAACAAAGTCACTGCTGCACTGTCACTTGAGGGAAAGGGGGAGGGGGCGGATCATCTTGGAAACCCAGCCCCTGGGCTGGAGCAGGCGGGGAGAAGTCAGCGAGGCTGCCTGGGATTAACATTCTCATTCTCACCCTCTTCCCCTTCTAGAAGCTCCCCTCCTCGCTCCAGCGCGGCGGCCAGAGTCCCAGATGACCACCCCCTCCAATGTATCACTCAAGGGGTGTAGAGAGAAACCAAAGAAAGAACTGAGTCAGGTGGTTGAGGCAGAGCGGGGACTCCCATGACCTCTCCGTCCTCCCTCAACACCCTCCAGCCTCCCCCAGAACACTATCAAGCCCAGAAGGGTCCGGGGCGGGGGGAAAAGCCCCACACAGGTGTGCTCGCCAGGGAGGGGCGCAAGGGCCGGGCCGCGGGCTCCACAGAGCTCCCGCAGCGCGGCCCCAGCCCGAGCCCCAGCCCCAGTCTCAGCTCCGGCCCCAGCCCCTGCCCCGGCCCCAGCCCCAGCCCCAACCGAGCAAGGCAGAGCACGCCGACCCCGGCGCCCCGCGGCCGCCCAGCCCCGACCCGAGGCCCGCCCGCCCTCCCGGCCGGGCCCTGAGTCCAGCCCGCGGGCGCGGCCTAACTGCTCGCCCCGCAGCTTGCCCCGGCGCCCGAGGGTCGCTGTACCTGGGCGGCGGCCTCCAGCTTGCCCTCGAAGGTGAAGTCCAGCAAGTCGGGCTTGAGGCAAAGGCTGTAGTTGATGGGGGAGACATCGGCAGGCAGCCGCTCGAAGGGCCTCTTCTCCGGCATCGCGGCGAGGCCCAGGCTGTGGAGGCGGCGGCGGCGGCGAGAGGAGCGGCTGAAGAGGAGAAGGAGGAGGGGAGGAGGCGGAGGGCCGAGGAAGAGCAGGCGGCGATGGAGGGGCGGAAGCGCCAGCCACATTCACCGAGTGGCGGACCGTGGAGGAGAGCGGACCTGGGGGAGTTTGGGGGGAGGATCTGGCCAGAAGTTAGGGCTGGGTGGGAGGTGGTGGTGGACTGGAAACATGGTGGGGGGGGTGGAGGGGGGAAGGGAGGTCGTGGTGGCGCGCACGCCGGGGCAGAGGGCGGAGCGACGAGGGCGAGGGCGCGGCCGGCGGGGCGGGCGGGCGCAGGGTCTCCGGCGGGAGCGCGGGGCCGGAGGCTGCTCCCGGCGCTGCACCTGTCGGCGCCGCTCAGGACTGGGCGGCCTTCCAACTGGAAGGAGCCGGGAAGGGCTTGATCAGAGGAAGGAAAGGCTTAAGGGGCCCCTGGGCTGCCTCGGGAAGTTGAAGCCTACGCAGTTGGTCAGTTCAGCCAGGGTCGCATGCATAAAATACCAGTTACAAGCAAAACCCCAAACTGGATCCTGCCTCCAGGTCAGCGAAAAGCCCTGACTTGAGGCTCTTTGTCCTCAATTCCTGTTAAGTAGCAAATTCAAAGGATGATTTGAAAATGTTTTGTCATAAAACCTTTAATAATCTAGGTTATATCAACCAATGAGATTTGGACTTTCGAGGGAGTGATTTCAAAAACTAGGTTTTTGTTTCCATGATTTAATGTTTAAAATGGGATGTTTCGGCAGGGCGCGGTGGCTCACGCCTGTAATCCCAGCACTTTGGGAGGCCGAGGTGGGCGGATCACAAGGTCCGGAGTTGGAGACCAGCCTGGCCAATTACGTGAAACCCTATCTCTACTAAAAATACAAAAATTAGCCTGGTATGGTGTCATGAGTCTGTAGTCCCAGCTACTTGGGAGGCTGAGGCAGGAGAATCGCTTGAATCGAGGAGGCAGAGGTTGCAGTGAGCCGAGATCACATCACTACACTCCAGCCTCAGCGACAGAGCTTGTGATTCCGCCTCAAAAGTGGGCCTAAGTGTGGTGACATGTGCCTATGATCCCAGCTACTCAGGAGGCTGAGACGAGAGGATCACTTGAGCCCAGGAGGTGGAGGCTGCAGTGAGCTGTAATGGTGCCACTACTGCCCTCCAGGTGACAGAGTGAGGCCCTGTCTCAAAAAAAAAAAAAATGAAATAACATTTCTTAAATGTTATTTAAAGTGTCAAAGGCAAGGAGATTTATTCATAATCCTCATATTTCTTTACAGAAATTTCTCAGAACCCTGTAATTTCCAAAACTGAATGTAGTATGTTGTAATGTCCAGCAGAAACATACTGTGAACCACTAGGTAGTATTAAATCTTATAGTACCCGCATCACAAAAAAGTAAAAAGGAAACAAATGAAAACACATCTTATTTAACCCAACATATCCAAAATATCATCATTTCAACATGTAATCAATATAAAAAATATTAATGAGGTTGGTCATGGTGGCTCACGCCTGTGATCCCAGCACTTTGGGAGGCCAAGGCAGGTGAATCACCTGAGGTCAGGCGTTCAAGGCCAGCCTGACCAACATAGTGAAATCCCGTCTCTACTAAAAATACAAAAAAGTAGCCGGGCATGGTGGTGCATGCCTGTAATCCTAGCCAGCTACTCTGGAGGCTGAGGCAGGAGAATCACTTGAACGCAGGAGGCAGAGGTTGCAATTAGCTAAGATCATGCCACTGCACTCCAACCTGGGCAAAAAGAGTACAACTCTGTCTCAAAAAAAAAAAAAGTAATGAGGTATTTTACTTATTTTGTTCACACCAACTTTGAAATCCAGCGTGTACTTTACATTTATAGCACATCTAAATTCTGCCTATCCACACTTCACGTGATCCATAGTCACATGTGGTTAGTAGCTCTTGTACTGGGCAGCACAGTTTTGGACTCTGGGCCTGGCCTCTTAGCCTCTGAATCCTACATACTTTTCAGAAAGGCAGACTGAAAAGCTGCAATCCTTTCAAATTAAGGTGTGAGATGGGACCTTTTGTTATATATATGTAGTTCTATGACCACTTACTGGTCAGAGAAATAAAAATTTAAATAATCTTTTTTTTTTTTTTTTTTTTTTTTTGAGCTGGAGTCTCCTCTGTCACCCAGGCTGGAGTGCAGTGGCATGATCTCAGCTCATTGCAACCTCCATCTCATGGGTTCAAGCAATTCTCCTGCCCCAGCCTCCTGCGTAGCTAGGGTTACAGGCACCCACCACCATGCCCAACTAATTTTTGTATTTGTAGTACAGATGAGGTTTCACTGTGTTAGCCAGGCTGGTCTCAAACTCCTGACCTCAGGTGATCTGCCCACCTAAGCCTCTCAAAGGGCTGGGATTACAGACATGAACCACCGTGCCCAGCCCATATAATAATAATTTAATTAACTATAATTGAATATTTATCGAGTTATTGCACTAAACACTTTTTTTTTTTTTTTTGAGATGGAGTTTCGCTCTTGTTGCCCAGGCTGGATTTCTATGGCATGATCTTGGCTCATGCAACCTCTGCCTCCTGGGTTTAAGAGACTCTCCTGCCCCAGCCTCCTAAGTAGCTGGGATTACAGGCCCCCGCCACCATGCCTGGCTAATTTTTGTATTTTTAGTTTTGTTTCTTTCTTTCTTTTGTTTTGTTTTTCTTATTTTTTCTTTTTTTCTTTTTATTTCTTTTTCTCTTTTTAATTTTTATATTTTTAGTAGAGACGGAGTTTCACCATGTTGGCCAGGCTGGTCTCAAACTCCTGACCTCAGGTGATCCACCCACCTTGGCCTCCCAAAGGGCTGGGATTACAGGCATGAGGCACCGCGTCCAGCCCATATAATAATAATTTAATTAACTGTAATTGAATGTTTATCGAGTGCTTACTAAACACTTTGGTTTGTTTTGTTTTGTTTTGGGTTTTTTTTTTTTTGAGATGGAGTTTCGCTCCTGTTGCCCAGGCTGGATTGCAATGGCGTGAGCTCGGCTCACTGCAACCTCCACCTCCTGGGTTCCAGCGATTCTCCTGCCTCAGCCACCCAAGTAGCTGGGATTACAGGTGCCCGCCACCATGCCTGGCTAATTTTTTTTGTATTTTTAGTAGAGACAGGGTTTCACCGGGTTGGCCAGGCTGGTCTTGAACTCCTGTCCTCAAGTGATCTGTCCACCAGCCTCCCAAAGTGCTGGGATTACAAGCGTGAGCCACATGCCCAGCCAACACTTTTCATGTATTAGTTCATTTAATTCTTCTCAACAACTCTGTGAGGCGGACATCTTTATCCCCATTTCACATTTGAGGAAACAGGCACACAGAAATTCAAGAACTTGCCTAAGGTCATACACTAATAATTGGCAGAGCTACAGTTAGGACCTAGGCATTTTTTTTTCTCTCCTGAGAATCTTGCAGCAGATTCCCTGTTGTTCTAACTCTCCAGTTTTATTTTGTTTTGTTTTAATTTGTTTTGTTTTAGAGACGGAGTCCCGCTCTGCCGCCCAGGCTGGAGTGCAGTGGCCGGATCTCAGCTCACTGCAAGCTCCGCCTCCCAGGTTCACGCCATTCTCCTGCCTCAGCCTTGCGAGCAGCTGGGACTACAGGCACCCGCCACCAGGCCCGGCTAATTTTTTGTATTTTTAGTAGAGACGGGGTTTCACCGTGTTAGCCAGGATGGTCTTGATCTCCTGACATCGTGATCCGCCCGTCTCGGCCTCCCAAAGTGCTGGGATTACAGGCATGAGCCACCACACCCAGCCCTAACTCTCCAGTTTTATTTTATTATAGTTCATCTGTTTCTTGGCTTCTCAAAATGTTATTTTCATTATGTCTGTTAAAGCAAATTTCATTCATAACCATTTAAGGCTCTCCATGAACTGTCCTTATCATTTTCCCAGACTTGTTTTTTCTTATCCTTTAACATATATTCTCCAGTCTGAACAAGCTAACCAGTTTAATGCTTGGCCCTTACAGCTTGCTCATTCTTCTCTTCTCTACCACTGCTCATGCATTATTGCTGGAATGACCTCCTCATCCTTTTTCGCAAACCGGGACCCTTCCCTTCCTTCAAAACTCACCTTTTCCAGAAAGTCCTCATTGACCAACTCCACCCAACTCTAACTCTTTTCCCATCAGTTCACAAGTACTGGCTTGTGCTGATTTATTTGTACTTGTTCTGTCTGTTACTCTGTAATTGTGCCATTGTTTTTGTTCTAGTTTTTTTTTGAGACAGAGTTTTGCTTTTGCTGCCCAGGCTGGAGTGCAATGGCACGATGTCAACTCACCACAACCTCCACCTCCCAGGTTCAAGCAATTCTCCTGCCTCAGTCTCCTGAGTAGCTGGAATTACAAGCATGCGCCACCACGTTCCGCTAATTTTTTGTATTTTTAGTAGAGACGGGGTTTCTCCATGTTGGTCAGGCTGATCTCGAACTCCCAACCTCAGGTGATCCGCCCACCTTGGCCTCCCAAAGTGCTGGGATTACAGGTGTGAGCCACCACACCCAGCCTGTAATTGTGTTTTAAATTTATTTTATATGTGTACCTTTGCAAGATGTACTACTAGTAAGAGCTTGTTTTCTAATTCCTTTATTACTCTCAGTACTGGACCCTGCACAAAGTACATCTCAATTGTTATTGAGCTGACTAACCAATTAACCAAGAGAGAATAATTTACCCAGTCTGTAGCCTTTCCTGTATGTACAAGATGTGTGCCCCATAGAGAAACTATGTGAACCTAAGACTAGAGGCAAATTTCTTTTATAAAATCATAGAAAAGATTAAAAACAAAACACTAGGCCAGGCACCATGCCTCACACCTGTAATCTCAGCACTATGGGAGGCCAAGGTGGGCGGATCACCTGAGGTTGGGAGTTCAAGACCAGCCTGACCAACATAGAGAAACCCCATCTCTACCAAAAATACAAAATTAGTTGGGTGTGGTGGTGCATGCCTGTAATCCCAGCTACTCCGGAGGCTGAGGCAGGAGAATCGCTTGAACCCAGGAGGCAGAGGTTGCAGTGAGCCAAGATCACGCCATTTTACTCCAGCCTGGGCAACAAGAGTGAAAGTCCATCTCAAACAAAAACAAAACACTAGGGCCACAGACTTCATGGCAGCAATGATTTTTGATCCTGCTGAGGAGAAAGAAGAGAACCTTACTTGGCCCCATCCTTGTTCCCATGATTCAGGAGATTCCAATGCAGCAAGTCAAGAATAAACCCACACTTAGAACTCAGGATAGGCCGGGCGCGGTGGCTCAAGCCTGTAATCCCAGCACTTTGGGAGGCCGAGACGGGCGATCACAGGTCAGGAGATTCCAGACCATCCTGGCTAACACGTGAAACCCCCGCCTCTACTAAAAAAAATACAAAAAACTAGCCGGGTGAGGTGGCGGGAAGCCTGTAGTCCCAGCTACTCGGGAGGCTGAGGCAGGAGAATGGCTGCAAACCCGAGTATGGAGCTTGCAGTGAGCTGAGATCCGCCACTGCACTCCAGCCTGGGCGACAGAGCCAGACTCCATTTCAAACAAAAAAAAAAAAAAAAAAAAGAACTCGGGATAGAGAAATGGAAGGTAACACACAGTTCCCTTAAATATGACTGGATGACCACCTAACATATGCTCCATACAGGCTTCTCTGAAATAACTGAAATTAGAAGAACACAAGGGCCCTTGGAAATTCATTTCCCTCCATGGTGCTTCAGGAGGAATGGGAAAGTCAGTAATGTCCCAAGATCCTAGTGCCTCTATTTTGAGACTCTGAGCCCGGGCCTGTCACCAGGCTGGAGTGCTGTGGCCCCATCTCGGCTCCCTGCAGCCTCGCCTCCCAGGTTCACTCCATTCTCCCCTGCCTCAGCCTCCCCGAGTAGCTGCTGGGACTACAGGCCTCGCCACCACCTCAGCCTGCTGCTTTTTGTATTTTTTAGTAGAGACGGAGCCACTGCAGCTAGCTGTGATGGTCTCTCTGATCTCCTGACCTCTGCGGATCCCACGCATCTCGGCCTCCCAAAGTGCTGGGATTACAGGCTTGAGCCACTGGCCCGCCCTTAGCCCCCACTTTAACAGGCTTTCTAGCCTTCTGCTTACCGCTTTGAAAAAATCTGCAAAATGAAAACCATGGAAGTCTATATATATCAATAAAAAGTTAACAAAGATTTGGGAGACTGATGACTTGAGGCCAGGAGTTCAAGATCACTCTGGGCATCATAGTGAGACTCCCATCTCTACAAAATAAAAATAAAAATAAAAATAAATTGGCCAGGCGCAGTATCTCACGCCTGTAATCCCAGCACTTTGGGAGGCCGAAGTGGGTAGATCACGAGGTCAGGAGATCGACACCATCCTGGCCAACACGGTGAAACCACATCTGTACTAAAAATACAAAGAAAAAAAAATTAGCCAGGCGTGGTGGCGGGTGCTCGTAGTCCCAGCTAGTCCCAGCTACTCGGGAGGCTGAGGCAGCAGAATGGCGTGAACCTGGGAGGCAGAGCTTACAGTGAGTCGGGATCGCACCACTGCACTCCAGCCTGGGCGACAGAGTAAGACTCCGTCTCAAAAAAAAAAAAAAAAAAAAAAAAAATTGTTTTCAATTAGCTGGGTGTGGTGGCCTATGCCTATAGTCCTAGCTACTTGAAAGGCTAAAGTGGGAGGATTCCTTGAACCCAGGAGTGTGAGGCTGCAGTAAGCTATGACTATATCACTGCAGTCCAGCCTGGGCAACAGAGTGAAATCCTGTCTCTGTTTGGTTTGGGTTTTTTTGAGATAAAGTTTTGCTCTTGTTGCCCAGGCTGGAGTGCAGAGGCACAATCTCGGCTCACTGCAACCTCCGCCTCCCGGGGGTTGAGGCGATTTTCCTGCCTCAGCCTCCCAAGTAGCTGGAATTACAGGTGCCTGCCACCATGCCCAGCTAATTTTTTGTATTTTTAGTAGAGAGGGGGTTTCACCATGTTGGCCAGGCTGGTCTCGAACTCCTGACCTCAGGTGATCCACCCGCCTCGGCCTCCCAAAGTGCAGGGATTACAGGCTTGAGCCACTGTGCCTGGCCAAAATCCTGTGACTTAAAAAAAAAAAAAGAAGTTTAAGAAAGAAAAGAAAGGAAAAAAAACAGTCAGTCATTCTAGCCAGAGCCACTATTGTTTTCAGTTTTCAAGTACTAGCCTGACAAATATGAGGACACAAAAATAAATAGTTTCAATATCATCACTGACTTTATGACCTAAAACAAGTCCTAGCAATTCTCTGCCTCAGTTTCCCCATATGTAAAGCAGATATGGGCATAATGCATGCTTATCTCAAAGAAAAGTATGATTTCTCCAGTGGTTTCAGAATTCTTAAAAAGCCTATTTTTGGGCCGAGCGTGGTGGTTCATGCTTATAATCCTAGCACTTTGGGAGGCCGAGGCAGGCAGATCACTTGAGGTCAGGAGTTCAAGACCAGCCTGGCGAACATGGTGAAACCCCATTTCTACTAAAAATACAAAAAAATTAGCTGGGCGTGGTGGCGGGTGCCTGTAATCCCAGCTACTTGGGAAGCTGAGGCAGGAGAATTGTTTGAACCCAGGAGGCGGAGTTTGCAGTGAGTCAGGATCACACCATTGCACTCCAGCCTGGGTGACAAAACGAGACTCCATCACAAAAAAAAAAAAAAAAGCATATTATTTTCTTAATGTGAGAATGGTCTTTGTAGCAGGACTAGTAAAAAGTTGAAGGCTGGGCACGGTGGCTCAAGCCTATAATCCCAGCACTTTGGGAGGCTGAGACAGGCGGATCACAAGGTCAGGAGATCGAGACCATCCTGGCTAACACGGTGAAACTCCATCTCTACTAAAAAAATACAAAACACGGCTGGACGTGGTGGCTCATGCCTGTAATCCCAGCACTTTGGGAGGCCGAGGCGGGCAGATCACAAGGTCAGGAGTTCAAGACCAGCATGACCAACATGGTGAAATCCCGTCTCTACTAAAGAATACAAAAATTAGCCGGGTGTGGTGGCACACGCCTGTAATCCCAGCTACTCAGTAGGCTGAGGCAGGAGAATCACTTGAACACGGGAGGCAGAGGTTGCAGTGAGCCAAGATTGCACCACTGCACTCCAGCCTGGGTGACAGACTGAGACTCTGTCTCAAAAAACAAAAAAAAACAAAAAAAAACAAAAAACTAGCCGGGCGTGGTGGCGGGCGCCTGTAGTCCCAGCTACTCTGCATGGAGGCTGAGGCAGGAGAATGGCGTAAACCCGGGAGGCGGAGCTTGCAGTGAGCTGAGATCCTGCCACTGGACTCCAGCCTGGGCAACAGAGCGAGACTCCGTCGCAAAAAAAAAAAAAAGTTGAAGTATAGAGAGAGAGCAAATGTAAGTCATCGAAAGAAGTATTTCAGAGCAAAGATAATGTAAAGGAATTGGACTAGGGAGCCAAAACATTCAGGCAGGAAGGAGAGAAACCCCAGCTGTGGAACACAGAAAGAGAAAGATGTGGAGAGTTTGAGAGAACCATTACAAAACCACCAAGTTAGATCAAAACAAAGCATTACAGTTACTATTTAGCCTCTCTGACTTACAAATTATGGCCTTCAATGTCAATTTCAAGCATACAAATTATAACTCAAATTCCACTAATATGTGTCTTACCTGTGGAATATGATGAAGGGGTTCCAAAGGCCAGGAACACAAAAAGTAGGAGAGCAATCCATGGAAAGTGATGCCATGAGGTCCCAGCCTTGTCTCTTCCGTAACTTAAAATGGCTGTTGAAATGACAGTTGGAAATGTGAGTAGATGGAATGCTGCCTACCCATCCTGTGTTCTTCATGAAAGGAAAGTAGATTAATTTCACGTGCTTTAAAATGTTTTTAAAATGCTATACTGATTGATAACTTAGTTTGTCATAATAATATAGATTGGATAGACTGATGGATAGATACATAGTTTTATTTATTTGGGGATAGCAATATGACATTATGCACATAAAAATGTGGTCAAAGGAAGGTCCTATCTGGTCAGAGTTTTATTTCTCTTGGTATCTTTCCATCAGGAAGTTGAAAAAGTCATACATTTCCACCTTTCTCACTTCCTTTCTAGCCCTCCTTTTTTTTTTTTTTTTTTTTTATTTTCTTCAGTACTTCTTCCCTTTTCACAATTACTGCTGCAGGTCTGTTTACCAATCCCAAGGGAGTGACAACTACAAGACCAAACTTGACGCCTTTGTTGATGATCTTCAAACTGAGATGACCTGTTTGGCTGTGTCCTGTTGTAAAGGGTTAGCCACCAGGGCTCTGCAGAATATAAGTTAGGGAGCCAACTTATATGATATGATATATGGCTTATATAACATATAAGCCAACTTATATGATAAATACAACTTATATTAGTAAAGCCAATACCCTCTGCTGCAAAGAGTGCATATGTCTATGTCTGATGTATGGGTCTCTGGAATGCTACTGTAACATTTCTCCTGAAATCCCAAGTCTTTTTTTTTTTTTTTGAGACGGAGTGTCTCTCTGTCGCAGTGGTGCGATCTTGGCTCATCGCAACCTCCACCTCCCGGGTTCCAGCAATTCTCCTGCCTCAGCCTCCCGAGTTGCTGGGACTACAGGCGCATGCCACCACGCCTGGCTTTTTTTTTTATTATTAGTAGAGACGGGCTTTCACCATATTGTCCAGGCTGATCTCAAACTCCTGACCTCAGATGATCCACCCGCCTCGGCCTCCTGAAGTGCTGGGATTACCAGCGTGAGCCACTGTGCCCACGAAATCCCAACTTTTTAAAAGTTACAGTGCTCTGGAGCTGGCATGCTAGAATTGGGTTTGTAATGATGTTTGCCTTGACGTCCCATCCAAAAATGTCAGTGTGAGCTCAGGTTGAACCAGACCAGTGGGGTAGCTAAGAGGATTAGAAGTCGCAGCAGCTTGGTAAGTCAGGGGGCCTCAGTTTCTCCACCCTTGGCTCTATTTCTGTTTGCTTCTTAAATCCTTGACAAGAAGAATTGACATCAGAATAGTCCTCACCCAATATGCGATCCAAGGCCTAGCAAAGAGAATAAGCTTAACCCAGGTTAAGGGTGGGGTGAAGAGAAGAGACCCAAGACATTAAGGCCTGCTAATCTGGCAGAATCACATCTCATGGGGTGTGATTTTATGGGAGCAATTTGCCTTGGAGTCTTAGGCACATAAATAACTAAGGATAAGAATCTTCTGCTGCCAGCCTCCCTACAGTTTGAGAGAGCAATTTGCCTTGGAGTCTTAGGCACATAAATAACTAAGGATGAGAATCTTCTGCTGCCAACCTCCCTACAGTTTGCATAGGAGTCAAGATTAATAAATACTTAAAAAGTGTAAGGGGAGCTAAAAATTGGCTTGTGACCTGCTTATTCACAGGACTGAACCAAAAGTCATAGTGTCCCTAGTAAACAAATAATGCTAGAGCTAAAGAGAAACCATAAGGTAAGCATCTGAGACCCTTTCATTGTCAGATATACATGTTTTAGAAAAATTGTCTTGGCATGGAGACTAGCCTTTGGGATCTAGTGCCTTAAAAAAAATCTGATGGTAACATCTCTATTTTGGTAAATTGATTCAAGAAAAAGGCAAAGAGACAAAAAGCAATTCAAACTGCTCATACTCTTTAGCCCTGAGAAGGCTGCACCGGCAGGTTTCTGGATATGGTCTATTTTAGTTCAAAGTGCAATCACACTGTATAAAATATAAAGTCACTAAGAATGAGGCATAGCACAAATACCCTAGGGACCTGACATCAGGAATTAGGGCAGGTCACAAAAAAAAAAGAGGAAACTCAGAGCTTCATTCTTGTTGCCCAGGCTGGAGTGCAGTGGCGCAATCTCGGCTCACTACAACCTCTGCCTCCTGGGTTCAAGCGAGTCTCCTGCCTTAGCCTCCCAAGTAGCTGAGATTACAGGCATGTGCCACCACGCCTGGCTAATTTTGTATTTTTAGTAGAGACGAGGTTTCTCCATGTTGGTCAGACTGGTCTCGAACTCCTATCCTCAGGTGATATGCCCCCCCTTGGCCTCCCAAAGTGCTGAGATTACAGGCGTGAGCCACTGTGCCCAGCCAAGACAAAACTCTTTAGGCAAAAAGGCACAATTTAGGCTGGGCACGGTGGCTCACGCCTGTAATCCCAGCACTTTGGGAGGCCGAGGTGGGATCATGAGGTCAGGAGATCCAGACCATCCTGGCTAACACGGTGAAACCCTGTCTCTACTAAAAATACAAAAAATTAGCCCGGTGTGGTGGCGGAAGCCTATAGTCCCAGATACTCGGGAGGCTGAGGCAGGAGAATGGCGTGGGCCTGGGAGGCGGAGCCTGCAGTGAGCCAAGATTATGTCACTGCACTCCAGCCTGGGTGACAGAGTGAGACTCCGTCTCAAAAAAAAAAAAAAAAAAAAGGCACAATTTAAACCATTCAAGAGATATTTATATTCTTCTTGCCCCAAACCTACATTAGCTGTTAAGTGGAGGTCACAGTTTTAGCAACTCTACTTCAGGAAACCCTGAACTCTTGTTGTGCCCTATCCCGATATGTCTCAGTGCCAAGAGATGCCAAATGATGTCACCTTTGTTTAGCTCTATGTACTTTTGCTAAAGTGATTCATTACTATCTTATCTCAATGTAAGAGGATATCAGTAGATGCAGGGGAGGGTGACAGAATCAAAGGAATGGAGGAGGTGAAAGAGGAGAAAAAGGTATCACTATTTTACAGAAAAAGTGCTATTATTGGTGTCTGACAAGGTAAATCGTTTTCTTTAGTTTATAAGCCCTACCTCCTTTTATTTTTTCCAGAAATTAGAACACTAGTTCTATCCAGGTTTGGTTCAGACTTGAAATTTACAAGTTGCAGTTCTTAGAGTAGATACCAGGGTCCCATTCTCTCACCCAGGCTGGAGTGCAGTGATGTGATCTCAGCTCACTGCAACATCTGCCTCCCAGGTTCAATGATCCTTTACCTTAGCCTCCTAGGTAGCTGGGACTACAGACATGCACCACTAGGTACATCTAGTTTGGGTGGAGATTTTTGGTAGAGATGGGATTTCACCATGTTGCCCAGGCTGGTCTCAAACTCCTGGGCTCAAGCGATCCTCCTGCCTCCCCAAAGTACTGGGATTATAGATGTAAGCCACTGTGTCTGCCCTAAAATGGTAAAATCTTTAAGACTCTTATTTTCCCTAATTTTTCCTCCCCTTCATGGTAAAGAAGTCCAGTACGCTATGTTACTAACACTAGGATTCATAACTTACATTTTAAGGATAGCCAAAGTAAGTTGAAAATTATTTCCTATTATTTTGTTCTTTATAATTGTTTTAGGGGGCTTCAAATACAAGGGGTCAAAAACTGACGTAGAACAAAGATAGGTGCAGTCATTCACCCAGAGTTAACTGCAAAGCAATGACCAAAAACCATGATGAGAAGAATTTCTGACTCTCAGGCCTCTCTTCTTTCCGAATATCCTTGCTGTCCTAGATAACTGTCAGAGGACAAATGTTGAAATGTGCTGACAAGTGTTGACAAGGAGGACCACACATACCCTAGATTTTCCAGGACAGTCCTGATGGCAAATATTCTCCACTGTCATCAGAAGCCATGTAAATAAATGTCCTAGAAATACCAATATTCTAGCATTTTGGATTAAAGAAAATGAAAGAACTGTATGCCTGGGAGTCAAGGGAAAAAGGGCACATGATAGTTGGTGTCAAGGCCAGGTGACAGGAAGGAGACAGAAAGATCTGATTGCTAGAATAACCAGGCAGCTCAAATGAGGGTAATAGAATCTTGTACGGCAGAGCATCAGCTGATGCTGAAAAAAAAATGCTCCTTCCATGAGTGCTTAAAGCAGACTCAGAGAAAAGTTGCTGTTTTCAACCCACCTCTGGAGTACTAGTAACCCAGCCTCCATTAGTCAGGCTTTCACCCTGGAGATCTGACATAGTATGACAAGTCCTACAAAGCCAAGCAATGAGGTCATCCTTTGTAGGTTACTTCATTGTGGGTGATAACTTCATCAGGAAAAAATATGTTCATTCAGCATTTTTCAAGTCCTCAAACTGCTTTACAAAATCAAGTCTGTTCATTCCTCTCTAGGAAGAGCAAACCTAGCAAGAGAAAGAAGTTCTCTAGGTTTATAAATCTATATGGTTAATCCTAGGCTCTTAGCCCCCACCCAAACAAATCCTAACCCTAGAGATCTAAATGAAATAATCTCTTTATTTAGTATAATTAATCCATTACCACTGTGAATAACTGGAAATATATTTAAATGCTTTTCATAGTGTGAGAGACAGAATGGAAATCCATGGAGCAGAAGAAAGGCTCAGTTCTTCTCCTTTTACCATGATCATGACAACTTTGTAATTCCTTGTAGTAAACCCTAAGGACACGTTCTCATCAGCCAAGTTAGAGCCCCTTGTTCTACAGATTAATGAAAGAGTTAGACCAAGTAACTTTCCCCAGTAATAGGGTGGCCAAGTTAAAAAAACAGGACACCTAGCCGGGCGCGGTGGCTCACGGTTGTAATCCTAGCACTTTGGGAGGCCGAGGGGGCGGATAACGAGCTCAGGAGATCGAGGTCATCCTGACTAACACGGTGAAACCCCGTCTCTACTAAAAATACAAAAAAATTAGCCAGGTGTAGTGGCGGGCGCCTATAGTCCCAGCTACTCGGGAGGCTGAGGCAGGAGAATGGCGTGAACCCTGAGGGGCGGAGCCTGCAGAAAAAAAAAAAAAAAAAAAAAACCAGGACACCGACTTAAATCAGAATGTCAGATCAGATAAAATGAGTAGTTTTTTAGTGTAAATAGTCTCAAATATTTCATGGGACAGCTTAGACTAAAAATATGCAATAGGTTGCCGGGCGCTGTGGCTCACATCTTTAATCCCAGCACTCCGAGAAAGGCCGAGGTGGGCGGATCACAAGGTCAAGGAGATCAAGACCATCCTGGCTAACACGGTGAAATCCCGTCTCTACTAAAAATACAAAAAATTAGCCGGGCGTGGTGGCGGTTGCCTGTAATCACAGCTACTCGGGAGGCTGAGGCAGGACAATGGCGTGAACCCGGGAGGCGGAGTTTGCAGTGAGCTGAGGTCGCACCGCTGCACTCCAGCCTGAGCGGCAGAGCGAGACTCCGTCTAAAAAAAAAAAAAAAAAAAAAAAAGCAATAGTTAGAAGTTAGGGTACTAAATACTAAAAACTATTCATTGTTTATCTGAAATTCAATTATTATTATTATTATTATTATTTTGAGACGGAGTTTCACCCTTGTTACCCAGGCTGGAGTGCAATGGCACGATCTCAGCTCACCGCAACCTCTGCCTCCACCTCCCGGGTTCAAGCGATTCTTCTGCCTCAGCCTCCCCAGTAGCTGGGACTACAGGTATGCACCATCACGCCCGGCTAATTTTGTATGTTTAGTAGAGCCAGGGTTTCTCCATGTTGGTTAAGCTGGTCTCAAACTTCTGACCTCCAGTGATCCACCCGCCTGGGCCTCCTAAAGTGCTGGGGGGCTTTTTGGTTTTCTTTTTTTTTCTTTCTTTCTTTGTTTTTTTTGTTTTTGTTTTTGTTTTTGTTTTTTCGAGATAAGGCCTCACTCTGTGGTCCAGACTGGAGTGCAGTGGCATGATTACAGATGATTACAGCTCACTGAAGCCTTGACCTCCTGGACTCAGGAGATCCTTCCACCTCAGCCTCCCAAATAGCTGGTACTACAGGGATACACCACAACATTTGGCTAATTTTTTTTTTTTTTTTTTTTGAGACAGAGTCTCACTCAGCCGCCCAGGCTGGAGTGCAATGGTGCAATCTCGGCTCACTGCAACCACCCTCTCCCGGATTCAAGCGATTCTCCAGTCTCAGCCTCCCGAGTAGCAGGGATTAGAGGCACCCATCATCATGCCCAGCTAATTTTTGTATTTTAGTAGAGACAGGGTTTCACCATGTTGGCCAGACTGGTCTTGAACTCCTGACCTCAGGTGATCCACCCACCTCAGCCTCCCAAAGTGCTAGGATTACAGCTGTGAGCCACCACGCCCATCCTTTTGGCTAATTTTTGTACTTTCGTTTTTTAAGAGATGGGACTTTGCCATGTTGGCCAGACTTGTCTCAAACTCTGGGCTCAAATGATCTGCCTACCTCGGCCTCTCAAAGTGCTGGAATTACAAGTGTGAGCCACTGCGCCTGGCCAGAAATTCAAATGCAATTGGGCATGCTGTATTTTTATTTGCTAAATATAGTAACCCTACCAGTACTCTGCTTTCAGATTTTTTTTTTTTTTTTTTTGAGATGGAGTTTTGCTCTTGTTGCCCAGGCTGTATTGCAATGGCGTGATCTCAGCTCACTGCAACCTCCACCTCCTGGGTTCAAGAGATTCTCCTGCCTCAGCCTCCTGAGTAGCTGAGAATACAGGGGCCCGCCACCATGCCCGGCTAATTTTTTTTTTTTTTTTTGTATTTTTAGTAGAGACGGGGTTTCACCATGTTGGCCAGGTTGGTCGCAAACTCCTGACCACAGGTGATCCACCCACCTCAGCCTCCCAAAGTGCTGAGATTACAGGCGTGAGCCACCTTTGCCCGGCCTGCTTTCAGGGTTTGGTTATTTTTTTTTTTTTTTTGAGACGGAGTCTTGCTCTGTCACTGTCAGGCAGGCTGGAGTGCAGTGGGACCATCTCAGCTCACTGCAAGCTCCGCCTCCCAGGTTCAGGCTGTTCTCCTGCCACAGCGTCCTGAGTAGCTGGGATTACAGGGACATGCCACCATACCTGGCTATTTTTTTTTTTCTTTTGAGATGGAGTCTCGCTCTGTCACCCAGGCTGGAGTGCAGTGGCACAATTTTGGCTCACTGCAAGCTCCACCTCCTGGGTTCACGTCATTCTCCTGCCTCAGCCTCCGGAGTAGTTGGGACTACAGGTGCCCGCCACCACTCGCGGCTAATTTTGTTTTGTTTTGTTTTGTTTGTATTTTTAGTACAGATGGGGTTTCATTATGTTAGCCAGGATGGTCTCCATCTCCTGACCTCGTGATCCGCCTGCCTCAGCCTCCCAAAGTGCTGGGATTACAGGCATGAGCCACCGCACCAGGCCCATACCTGGCTAGTTTTTGCATTTTTAGTAGAGATGGGGTTTCACCATGTTGTATAGGCTGATCTCCAACTCCTAACCTCAGGTGATCCACCCAACTTGGCCTCCCAAAGTGCTGGGATTATAGGCATGAGCCATCGCACCCAGGGTAAATAGGGATTTTATTTATTTATTTATTTATTTATTTATTTATTTATTTTGAGACGGAGTCTCACTCTGTCGCCCAGGCTGGAGTGCAGTGGCCGGATCTCAGCTCACTGCAAGCTCCGCCTCCCGGGTTTACGCCATTCTCCTGCCTCAGCCTCCTGAGTAGCTGGGACTACAGGCACCCGCCACCTCGCCCAGCTAGTTTTTTTGTATTTTTTTAGTAGAGACGGGGTTTCACCGTGTTAGCCAGGATAGTCTCGATCTCCTGACCTCGTGATCCACCCGTCTCGGCCTCCCAAAGTGCTGGGATTACAAGCTTGAGCCACCGTGCCTGGCCAAAATAGGGATTTTAAAATAGCTTTGTGTGCTGGCAAATATCTTTTTCTGGAGAGTTGAATGACATTCTGTCATGTTTAATTTTTTAGGCTATGAAACCGCTAAAAGGATTATCTAACTCTCTTCTCCTTTTCTCATTCCCTAGGGTATTCACTTTAGTGAAAAACAGCATAGGTAAATATCAACTGGCTCCATAAAAATCAACTTGTCCTTTTAAATATATTAAATACTTTAAATACTTTTTCCAATATTAAATATCCATGTTCAGAATATAGTGGTAATTATGCCATATTTAATAAGAGAAATTACTTTGAGAGTGATGTTGGCAAGATTATGTCAAGTAGCAACCAAAGGCTGATATACCACACTGTCAAACCAATGATTTTTTTTCTTTCTTTCTTTTGCCACTGTTACTATATTAATATACTTTTAGTATTTCCACTCACCTGAAAATGATGCAGGCAGACATTATAAACCTCATTCTGCCACTCCTGCAAATATCAAAGCTTAAACATTTTAATGGGGAGGAAAAAAAAAAACACTGTGAAATATAAATATTCATAGGATTTTAATCCAGAAGTATCCCAACAGGCGCAGTGGCTCATGCCTGTAATCCCAGCACTTTGGGAGGCCGAGACAGGCGGATCACGAGGTCAGGAGATCGAGACCATCCTGGCTAACACAGTGAAACCCTGCCTCTATTAAACATACAAAACGTTTTAGCCTGGCGTGGTGGCAGGTGCCTGTAATCCCAGCAACTTGGGAGGCTGAGGCAGGAGAATGGCGAACCCGGGAGGCGGAGTTTGCAGTGAGCTGAGATCGTGCCACTGCAGTCCAGCCTGGGCGACAGAGCAAGACTCCATCTCAAAAAATAAAAAATAAAACCAGCCAGACGTGGTGGCAGGCACCTGTAATCTCAGCTACTGGGAAGGCTGAGGCAGGAGAATCACTTGAACCCGAGAGATGGAGGTTGCAGTGAGCTGAGATTGCGCCACAGCACTCTATCCTGGGTGACAGAATAAAACTCCCTCTCAAAAAAAAAAAGTATCTGACCAGGTGCAATGGATCACGCTTGTAATACCAGCACTTTGGGAGGCCAAGGCGGGCGGATCACGAGGTCAGGAGTTCAAGACCAGCAATGACCAACATAGTGAAACCCCGTCTCTACTAAAAATACAAAAATTAGCCGGGCATGGTGGCATGTGCCTGTAATCCCAGCTACTCAGGAGGCTGAGGCTGAGGCAGGAGAATGGCTTGAAACTGCGAGGCAGAAGTTGCAGTGAGCCGAGATTGCACCATTGCACTGCACTCCAGCCTGGGCGACACAGCGAGACTCTGTCTCAAAAAAAAAGTACCCCAACAGAGTTTCACATTTTATCACAACCCACAGGAGGGAAATCTTTTCCATAATCATTAATAATTTGGTTCTTTAGAAAAATCATTTCCTGGCTGGGCACGGTGACTCAAGCCTGTAATCCCAGCACTTTGGGAGGCCGAGACGGGCGGATCACAAAGTCAGGAGATTGAGACCATCCTGGCTAACCCGGTGAAACCCCATCTCTACTAAAAAATACAAAAAACTAGCCGGGCGCAGTGGCGGGCGCCTGTAGTCCCAGCTACACGGGCGGCTGAGGCAGGAGAATGGCATAAACCCGGGAGGCGGAGCTTGCAGTGAGCTGAGATCCGGCCACTGCACTCCAGCCTGGGTGACAGAGCAAGACTCCGTTTCGAAAAACAAAAAAAACAGAAAAAAAAGAAAAAAGAAATATCATTTCCTCTTCATGTGATTTTTCTTGTTTTAGACGTGGTCTCATGATGTTGGCCAGGCTGGCCTCAAACTCCTGGGCTCAAGTGATCCTCCTGCCTCAGCCTCCTGAGTAGTTGGGACTACAGGGATGTACCACTATGCCCAGCCTTCACTTGTTTATCAAGCAATTATTGAGTACCTAGTGTGTGCCACTCAGTGGCTTTTAAGTGGCAGAGCCAGTGGCAGAAGTCAGGTTACCTTGACTCAGAACAGGCACTCTTTCCTAATACTTGGTTTTCCCATGATCTCTTTCTGGAAAACCCAGGGCTGATGTAATATAACCTAAAGAATAAACTAGAATAAGACAAAGGGAAATAAAGCTTGAGTTTCCATTTAGCTCTTCCCTAACAGTTGGTACATAACTTAGCCCATTCAAGAGCAGATGAGTTTCCATCACCTGTTTTGTTTAAATATTAAGAACTATTAAAAAACATTATTTTCCCTTGATGGTTATCAAAATCCTCTGATTTTCCAACAGTGCCACCCAAATCCTTTATCTGTCTAGAATCCCTTGGTGTTTCAGTTTCTTCATCTGTAAAATTAGGTAATGGATTAGATCATCTTCAAAGTTCTTTCTGGCTCTTAAATTATTTTATTCTACTAATTTTCTGTGGAAAAAAATGATTATGCTCAGCTCCATCAGCTTTGGCTAATGAGGGCTGCACTCCACAGTTTGAAAAGTTTAGGAAATTCCCAGCCTGGTGTGGTGGCTCATGCTTGTAATCCCAGTACTTCCAGAGGCCAAGGCAGGCAGAATACTTTTGCCTTCAAGTTCGAGACCAGCCTGGGCAACGTGGCAAGATTCTGTTTCTAATAAAAAGGTAAAAATGGCATATCATCCATGGCCTTTTTACTTTTCTAACACAGCCAAGGAAATTATTAAAAACAATAACATCTCTACAGAGTACTCTTTCCTAATTACTTTGAATGTTTTCTTTTCTCACAATGTCATTGAGAGACAAGAATGTATTATTCATCCACCAAAAATGAGAAACCGGACATACAGATAGGTCGTGCGGTCCTGCACTCCTTTTTTTTTTTTTTTGAGATGGAATCTTGCTCTGTCACCTAGGCTGGAGTACAATGGCACAGATCTCTGCTCACTGCAACCTCCACCTCCTGGGTTCAAGCGATTCTCCTGCCTCAGTCTCCTGAGTAGCTGGGACTACAGGTGCGTGCCACCACACCCAGCTAATTTTTTGTATTTTTAGTAGAGACGGGGTTTCATAAGTTGGCCAGGCTGGTCTCAAACTCCTGACCTCATGATCTGCCCACCTTGGCCTCCCAAAGTGCTGGGATTACAGGCGTGAGCCACCATGCCCCGCCTAGATCGTGCACTTCTAAAACTCACAGAAAGTGGGAGTAGATCCAAAATGAGAAAGTGGATCTCTCTGCTGACTGGGTCTCTTTTCCAGACTTTTTATCCACAATAAGCTTTCTGGTTAATGTAGAGAATGTGGTATGCTCATTAATTGCTCTTGGAAAATGAACCTGCCTCTTCCTCCCTTCCTACTTCAAAAACACACACACACAAAAACACAGAAAAACAATAATACCCTCACTTTATTAAATGAGCAAGAAGGAAAAAAAAATGAATCCAGCCAGGTGCGGTGGCTCACGCCTGTAATCCCAACACTTTGGGAGGCTGAGGCAGGTGGATCACTTGAGGTCAGGGGTTCAAGACCAGCCTGGCTGACCCTGTCTCTATTAAAAATGCAAACATTAGCTGGGCATGGTGGCACACACCTGTAATCCCAGCTATTCGGGAGGCTGAGGCAGGAGAATCACTTGAACCTGGGAGGCGGAGGCAGCAGTGAGCCAAGATTGCACCACTGTACTCCAGCCTGGGCAACAGAGTGAGACCCTGTTTCAAAAAAAAAAAAACCATAATAGACTGCCATCTGGAATGGCTCAGGTGATAGCCAGTCACCTGGAGCAGAGAAAAAGCTGTGGTCACTAGTAATTTCTGTATTTCAGTGATTTTTCCCACCACCAGCTGTCATCACAATTTCCAGAAAAGCTGCCAAGAAAAAGCAGGAATTCGCATTTCACACAACCCTAAACACACACACACACACACACACACACAATGGATCTTGGAATGGTTTCCTGACTGCTCTTTGCCCTCATACCTTCCTTCCCTCAAGCATTCCAGATAAACAGGTAAGGTATTTGACTCACCTGCAGCTGAATAACTCAATACTCTTGAAGGCGCCTCCCTTCTGCCAGCAATCCTTACTCAGTTATTCTTTCCTTCCCTGATCTGGATTGTTTCCTTGAAACCAAAAACCCCAGTCATAGGTGCCTTATCCCTACTTCCCTTTTTTCCTTTCTCCTCTTGCCATCCCTTATTCCAAACAAAACACTCAGGTCTGTAAGGATCTAGGCTCTTATCACACTTATAGAGGTAACTGGCCATTGACTTGCTTATCTTTATTTTTACAACATGTGACATGTTTATGTTCTATTCTAATCCAGCACAGTGTCTGCCCCATTGTTGGGACTCAACAAATGTTTGTTGAATAGAACTTGCCTAAATTGGCCTCAGGCACCTCCTAAATTTCACAGTATGCTGAGTTCCAGGGAAAATTAGACCAACTAAGCCAACTGCTCCCTTCCTGTCTGGGAGGACCCACCCAGAGAGCAGAACGGGAAAGCTGCACCTCTGCAGAGGGAGAGGGTTTGACTGATGTCCCTCCTCTGCCTATGATCCCACCCCATTCTTTCTCCTCTGCCACAGGCTAAGGCAGTCCAGGAATGTCTTTCCCCCCACCCCAAAGACTGATCCAGGCCATTGGAGTATACTCCAGTAAGTGCTTCATTTCTTTGTGTTTCTGATTTTTTTTTTTTTTTTTTTTTTTAAGATAGAGTCTTGCTTTTGTCGCCCAGGGTGGAGTGCAATGGCGCAGTTTCGGCTCACTGCAACCTCTGCCTCCTGAGCTCAAGCGATTCTCCTGCCCCAGCCTCCCTAGTAGCTGGGATTACAGGTGCCCGCCACCAAGCCCAGCTAATTTTTGTATTTTTAGTAGAGATAGGGTTTCACCATGTTGGCCAGGCTGGTCTTGAACCCCTGACCTCGTGATCCACCCGCCTTGGCCTCCCAAAGTCCTGGGATTACAGGCGTGAGCGACCGTGCCCGGCCATGTTTATGAATTTTTTTTTTTTTTTGAGACAGAGTCTCGCTCAGTTGCCTAGGCTGGAGTGCAGTGGCGCGATCTCAGCTCACTACAAACTCTGCCACCCAGGTTCACGCCATTCTCCTGCCTCAGCCTCCCAAGTAGGTGGGACTACAGGCGCCCGCCACTACGCCTGGCTAATTTTTTTGTATTTTTAGTGGAGACGGGGTTTCACCGTGTTAGCCAGCATGGTCTCAATCTCCTGACCTCGTGATCCGCCTACCTCAGCCTCCCAAAGTGCTGGGATTACAGGCATGAGCCACCGCGCCCGGCCAGATCCAGGCCATTTTACATGGCAGAGCTGCTAATAGAATAGGCTGTGTATTAAATAGGGTTCTGGGTAGAGATCAGAGCCTGAATTTTATTGTAGGGATCACTAAGAAAGTTAGATTAGTTTATGTGTTTTCTTTTTTTTTTTGAGATAGAATTTCGCTCTGTCCCCAGTCCCCAGGCTGGAGTGCAGTGGTGCGATCTTGGCTCACTGCAACCTGCACCTCCCAGGTTCAAGTGATTCTCCTGCCTCAGCCTCCTAAATAGCTGAGACTACACGTGTGTGCCACCACACCTGGCTAATTTTTGCATTTTTAGTAGAGATGGGGTTTCACCATGCTGACCAGGCTGGTCTTGAACTCCTGACCTCTGGTGATCTGGCCGCCTCAGCCTCCCAGAGTGCTGGGATTACAGGCATGAGCTACTTTGCCTGGCGTTAGATTAGAATTTGATATGAACCTAAGTAGACTAATCTAAGAGAGGTGTCTGTAGGGGTTGAGAGTGTGAGCTCTAGAGACCTACTGTCTAGGTTCAAATAGTGTCAGTGCAACTTTTTAACCATTTGACCTTACATAAGTTACTTAACTGCTCTATACCTCAGTTGCTTCACTCATGAAATAGGGATAACAGGCCGGGCTCAGTGGCTCACGCCTGTAATCTCAACATTTTGGGAGGCCAAGGTGGGTGGATCACCTGAGGTCAGGAGTTTGAGACCAGCCCAGCCAACGTGGTGAAACCTCGTCTCTACTAAAAATACAAAAATTAGCTGGGCATGGTCGGGGGGGCACCTGTAATCCCAGCCACTTGGGAAGCTGAGGCAGGAGAATTGCATGAACCCGGGAGGCGGAGGTTGCAGTGAGCCAAGATCACCCCATTACACTTCAGCCTGGGCAACAGGAGCGAAACTCTGTCTCAAAAAAAAGAAAAAGAAAAAGAAATGGGGATAATAATAGTACCTGTATCACAAGATTGTCCAAAGGATTAAATGAGTTAAAATATGTTAGTGCTAGGGCTGGGCATGGTGGCTCACGCCTACAATCCCAGTGCTTTGGGAGGCCGAGGCAGGAAGTTTCCTTGAGGCCAGGAGTTCCAGACCAGCCTGGGCAACATGGTGAGACCCTGTCTCCACAAAAAATTTTTACAAAATTAACTGGTTATGGTGTCATGGGTCTGTAGTCCCAGCTACTCAAGGGGTTGAAGTGGGAGGATTGCTTGGGCCCAGGTGGTCAAGGCTGCAGTGAGCCATGATCACACCACTGCACTCAAGCCTGGACAACAAAGTAAGACTTTGTTGGCTGGGTGCGGTGGCTCACATCTGTAATTCCAGCACTTTGGGAGGCCGAGGAGGGTGGATCACGAGGTCAGGAGATAGAGACCATCCTGAGTAACATGGTGGAACCCCATTTCTACTAAAAATACAAAAAATTAGCTAGGCGTGTTAGGGGAGCCTGTAGTCCCAGCCGCTTAGGAGGCTGAGGCAGGAGAATGGCATGAACCTGGGAGGCAGAGCTTGCAGTGAGCTGCAGATGTCGGCTCACTGCAAACTCCGACCTCCGTGACAGATTCCGACTCTGATGCTCAACTGCCTCAGCAACAAAAATACACGAGCAGCAATGGAATTTACAAATAAGGCTCACAACACCATGCCCAGTTCTCATTTTTTTTTTGTAGTTTTAGTAGAGATGTGGGGTTTCACCATGTTGGCCAGGATGGTCTCTATCTGTTGACCTTGGGATCTGCCCGCCTTGGTATCCCAAAGTGCTAAAATTACAGACGTGAACCACTGTGCCCAGCTTTTTTTTTTTTTTTTTTTTTTTTGAGATATACTCTTGCTCACTGCAATCTCCACCTCTGGGGTTGAAGCGATTCTTCTGCCTCAGCCTTCCAGAGTAGCTGGGATTACAGGCACCTGCCACCACGCCTAGCTAATTTTTGTATTTTTTAGTAGCGACAGGGTTTTGCCATGTTGGCCACCTGGTCTTGAACTCCTGACCTCAGGTGATGCACCTGCCTCGGCCTCTCAAAGTACTGGGATTACAGACGTAAACCACTGTGCCTGGCTGAGGTTTGTATTTCTTTTTTTTTCTTTTTCTTTTTGAGATGGAGTCTTGCTCCGTCGCCCAGGCTGGAATGCAATGGCATGATCTCAGCACACTGCAACCTCCACCTCCTGGGTTCAAGCGATTCTCCTGCCTCAGCCTCCTAAGTAGCTGGGATTACAGGAGCGTGCTACCACGTCAGGCTAATTTTTGAATTTTTAGTAGAGACCAGGTTTCACTTTGTTGGTCAGGCGAGTCTCAAACTCCCAACCTCAGGTGATCTGCCCACCTCAGCCTCCCAAAGTACTGGGATTACAGGTGTGAGTCACTGCACCTGGCGCAGTTGATTTTTTTTTTTTCCCCAAACTAAATGGGCCAGGCACAGTGGCTCACACCTGTAATCCCAGCATTTTGGGAGACCAAGGTGGGCATGCTTGAGGTCAGGAGTTCGAGACCAGCCTGACCAACGTGGAGAAACCCCATCTCTACTTAAAAAAAAAAAAAAAAAAAAAATTAATTGCACAGGAAGGAATAGGACTGGTTTGACAGTATGTTGTGTGAAAAGGGTTCAGGTCTCACCAAACCCAATGCAGTCAGTTTCATGAAAAGACATGCTGTCAGATCCAGAGAGAGAATAGTCTCCCTGCATTTTAAACTGACTGGTTCTGACTATCCCATATTAAGAAAGATATTGAGGGCTGGGTGCGGTGGCTCATGCCTGTAATCCCAGCACTTTGAGAGGTTGAGGTGGGTGGATCACCTGAGGTCAGGAGCTGGAGACCAGCCTGGCCAACATGGTGAAACCCCATCCCTACTAAAACTACAAAATTTAGCCGGGCATGGTGGCACACGCCTGCAATCCCAGCTAGTCAAGAGGCTGAGGCACAAAATCACTTGAACCCCAAAAGCGGAGGATTGCAGTGAGCCGAGATTGTGCCACTCCAACCTGGGTGACATAACGAGACACCATCTATTGCTATTTTTATAGATCAAAACAGTTGAACATTGACAGTTTTACATTGTCAGCCTTATTATACCTGTTTGAGAACAGGTATTATTTATTACATTAGTCTTCTCCTCCCCATCAATAATATCTCCAAACTCCATCAAATTCTTTCTCACCTGGTAAAGTTATGAGATCTTTTTAAAATATGATCTCTCATTAGGCATATTCTTTCTTTTTTTTTTTTGTTTGATTTTTGTTTGTTTGTTTTGAGATGGAGAGTCTCACTCTGTCGCCCAAGCTGGAGTGCACTGGCGCAATCTCGGCTCACTGCAACCTCTGCCTCCTGGGTTCAAGTGATTCTTCTGTCTCAGCCTCTCGAATAGCTGGGATTATAGGCGCCCACCACCAGACCCACCTAATTTTTGTATTTTTAGTAGAGACGGGGTTTCAGCATGCTGGTCAGACTGGTCTCAAACTCCTCACCCCAAGTGATCCACCCACCTTAGCCTCCCAAAGTGCTGGGATTACAGGTGTGAGCCACTGCGCCTGGCCAAATTTTTATATTTATTTATTTATTTATTTATTTATTTATTTATTTATTTATTTTTGAGACAGAGTCTCGCTCTGTTGCCCAGGCTGCAATGCAATGGCGCAATCTCTGCTCACTGCAACCTCTGCCTCCCAGGTTCAAGTGATTCTCCTGCCTCAGCCTCCTGAGTAGCTGGGATTACAGGCACGTGTCACCACCCTCTGCTAATTTTTCTATTTTTAGTAGAGACGGGGTTTCACCATGTTGGCCAGGGTGGTCTTGATCTCTTGACCTCGTGATCTGCCCACCTTGGCCTCCCATAGTGCTGGGATTACAGGCGTGAGCCACCAAGCCTTGCTAAATTTTTATTTTTATTTTTATTTTTATTTTTTGAGACAGGGTCTAGCTCTGTCACCCAGACTGGAGTGCAGTGGCATGATCTTGGCTCACTGCAACCTCTACCTCTCAAGCCCAAGCCATTCTTTCCCCTCAGCCTCCAGAGTAGCTGGGACTACAGGCATGTGCCACCATGCCCAGCGGATTTTTGTATTTTTTGTAGAGACGGGATTTTGCCATGCTGCCCAAGTTGGTCTTGAACTCCTGGACTCAAGTGATCCACCTGCCTCAGCCTCCCAAAATACTGGGATTGCAGGTGTGAGCCACCATGCCTAGCCCCTTGGCTAGAATTTTGTGTCTCACTGCAAATTCCTGCTCATTTCAAGTGTGACTTGACTCCAGTGTGGCCCCACCTGAATTCTCAAAACGGTCTTTCATGCTCTCCTTTGCACCACCTTGTACCTTGTGCTTACTTCTGTAGTGGCTGTTATGGTTCTTTTGTAATTTTTGGTGTATTTTTCTCTTTCCTACCAAATATGAGCTGTTGTGGACCAGAAACATTTCTCTTTCATTCTTATATTCCCCAGTGATTTCAGCAATATCTGCTGCATGGCAAATATGCAATAAAAAATTCATTAAATGAATGAGATTAGATATTTTGTTTTTATATATATGTAACATCAAAAAGTTATAAATATGAATTTTGAATCAAATATTAATTAGTTAATAAAAAATTAATGTCTTTACTATGTGTGATGTGCAATATATTTTCTATTCTATATTATTCATTTTTTAAAATGGAAGTCATGACCTAGATTCCAAAATTAACTTGGGTTCCCAGCCTTATTCTGAAAAACACTGAACTGTATGGTCCACAGCAGGGATTTGAATGGAAGGTATGATCATGGAACCCTTTGAGAACCCAATGGAAGCTATGGGCCTTCTTGCCAGAAAGATGCATACATGTACTAAAATTGACATCCAATTTCAGGGGCTCCTTGGACCCACCAAACTCCTGAGAATCACAGGTTATGAGAAAGTTCCTCCTAACTCAATGATCCTATTTTTCTGAGAAGTATTAAAAAGTAGTTGGGCCTGCCTGGACAACCTAGTGAGACCCTGCCTCTACAAAATATAAAAGATTAGCTGGGCGTGGTGGCACGCGTCTGTAACCCCAGCTACTCAGGAGGCTGAGGCAGGAGAATTGCATGAACCCAGGAGGCGGAGGTTGCAGTGAGCCAAGATCACACCACTGCACTCCAGCCTGGGCAACAGAGCGAAAGTCCATCTCAAAAAAACCCAAAAAAGACCTAGTCTTGGAACCTCAAACCGCTATTAATCACCTATAGGGAGAGCACAAATTTGGAGGGGAGCTACATAAAGAACAAAGAATGGAAAGAAAATTTTGAGGTGAGATAGGTAGGATAGATAAGTACATGTGAAAGATCAAAGAGTGAAGAACAAAAGAAATCCCGACTAAGGGTTAGGTAGAGGGGAGAGGTGTGGTGATGCTGACCCAGGTTTTCAGGCTTGCTGTATCTGATTTTCTTTTCAGACTATTAGGCTTGGGATTGCAGCCCTGTAACTTTCTTCTTCCCTCCCTATGGCTCCCTCTTTCTTCCTCCCCTTTAGGCAGCCCTTATGGAAACTCTGAAACTCTTTCTCTTTTCTTCCAGATGGGGAGCTCTGGCAGAAAGAATGTTCTGGCCTGTGTGCAATGACTCTATTTTCTCTGCCAAGGGATAAAACTAAAATCTGCTTTCTTGGAAACCAGCTAAGTCTTTAGGAAGCATGACCCTAGTTGAGGAGAGACTGGGACCTTTTTTTTTTTTTTGAGATGGAGTCTCGCTCTGTCGCCTAGGCTGGAGTGCAGTGGCATGATCTCGGCTCACTGCAACCTCCGCTTCCCACGTTCAAGCAATTCTCCTGCCTCAGCCTCCCGTGTAGCTGGGACTACAGGTGCCAGCCACCACACACGGCTAATTTTTGTATTTTTAGTAGAGATGGGGTTTCACCATGTTGGTCAGGCTGGTCTTGAACTCCTGACCTTGGGTGATCCGCCCGCCTCAGCCTCCAAAAGTGCTGGGATTATAGGCGTGAGCCACCGCACCCGGCAGAGACTGGGACCTTTTTTTTTTTTTTTGAGACGGAGTGTCCCTCTGTCGCCCAGGCTGGAGTGCAGTGGCCAGATCTCAGCTCACTGCAAGCTCCGCCTCCCGGGTTTACGCCATTCTCCTGCCTCAGCCTCCCGAGTAGCTGGGACTACAGGCGCCCGCCACCTCGCCTGGCTAGTTTTTGTATTTTTTTAGTAGAGACGGGGTTTCACCGTGTCAGCCAGGATGGTCTCGATCTCCTGACCTCGTGATCCGCCCGTCTCGGCCTCCCAAAGTGCTGGGATTACAGGCTTGAGCCACCGCGCCCGGCCGGGACCTTTTTTTTGAGACAGTCTCTGTTACACAGAGTGCAGTAGCACGATCTCAGTTTACTGCAACCTCCAACTCCCAAATTCAAGTGATTCTCATGCTTCAGCTTCCCGAGTAGCTGGAATTACAGGCGTTTGCCACCATGCCTGGCTAATTTTTGTATTTTTAGTAAAGATAGGGTTTCACCATGTTGGCCAGGCTGGTCTCAAACTCCTGGCCTCAAGCAATCCACCTGCCTTGGCTTCCCAAAGCCCTGGGATTACAGGTGCGAGCCACCACACCCAGCCCAGATGGGGCCCTCTGAATAAAAAGAGGGTAAGAAAATAATTTTCAGCATCTACTGGTACAGTGACTCACAAAGATATGAGGATCTTGAACAGCAACAAATGATTTAAAAATGGAATATTCTCTCTCTGAGATCTAACCTGAGGATCACATACTACATTGGTCTTCTTTGAATCTAAGAATAACATCTAAAGTGTTTTTGGCAACCTATCTAGGAGGCAACAAATATATATCTCACGTTTTCTATAGGACAAACTGTGAAAGAGACACATGTGAAGCCCGGAAGCACCACAGAATTGGTTTCCTATCGAACCCTCAGGAATTTGACAATTACAAGAACTTTTGTAAAGTCCAGAAAGCCCAGGACATTACTGTAGTCCATAAGTAACTAAGCTGAGGGAAAGAATGGAATTTGGGGTGGGGTTAGGAAACCTGAGTTATGTCCCTAGATAGGCCCCTGATTCACTGTGTGATAATCACCAGTCACTTCCTGGCTCAGTGTTTCAGTCCCTTCCCCTGCCCAAGTAAAATAAAATAATGATTTTATTCTTTTTTTGAGAAAGTTAAGCATAATTGTTTCTATAAAGAAATCTGGAAAGTAGCCAATCTCTTAGTGTAGCTCTATAGGATGATTTTGGGCATTTTATAAGTAATGTAACCTGTAAACCTCCTGGTTGTTGTTGGGACCCTCAGAAGGGAATGAGATAAACAGGTAGTCTGCTTTCCTCCTGTGTCTTCTGTCTAGGATGACACTGTTGTGTTGCTAACAGAGGGCCCTGGAGAGAGATTTAGGAGATAACTGGGTAACACCCAACTAGGTCAGGGAATGAGTCAGGGCTCAAGGACTCGATACCAACCTCTCCCACTCCTGCCAGGAAACCTCTGGGTGAGACAGATGAGAGAGAACCCGAGGGGCGGGCCTCACGGCTGCCTGCCCTGGGGCCTCTGGCTTGTGGTTTCACCCTGGTTTGCCCTGCAGCAGCTGTAACGTGTCTGCTGACACGCAAGCCCTGGACACGGCTGTCCCTCCCCCTTTCCCAAACTTCTGCTCAGTTTCAGAAACAGATGGCACATTCCACCCCAGAAGTGACTGTTGGAGAGATGAGAGGAAAAGGGCAGAGCAGAGCTAGGTGGAGATGTGACACTTCAGAAGGCACAGGGCAGAATATCATACATGAGACTTTTTATTCCGGAGGCGAGTAGGAAGTAGAAACTAAACTCACCTCCAGAGAAACCAGGATGGGAAAACAGCAGAAAGACATGGCTGGGCTGCTGCAGATGATAGAACACAGCTGAAGGATAAGGCTGGGGTGTGCCCTGAAGCGCTAACCTGGAAACCTGCAAGCCTTAAGATCAAAATGACAAAAGGTCACGTCTCTTGTTTGGAGGTACTCAGTGGCTGCAAATCCATCTTTCTCTCCTCAATATCTCAATTCCCAGTTTATAATAGACCAGTGCAAAAACGGTTTTAGGCACCGGGTGCGGTGGCTCACGCCTGTAATCCCAGCACTTTGGGAGGCCGAGGCGGGTGGATCATGAGGTCAGGAGATTAAGACCATCCTGGCTAACATGGTGAAACCCCGTCTCTACTAAAGATACAAAAAATTAGCCAGGCATTGTGGTGGGCGCCTGCAGTCCCAGCTACTTGGGAGGCTGAGGCAGCAGAATGGCATGAACCTGGGAGGCGGAGCTTGCAGTGAGCCAAGATCCATCTGGCCACTGCACTCCAGCCTGGGCGACACAGCGAGACTCCAGCTCCTCAGAAAAACAAACAAACAAACAAAAAACGGTTTTAGGTACCTACAATCTACCAGGTTACATGTTTCCATATATGATTTCACTTATGTTCACAACTGCTGTATGAGGTAAGTTCTCTGCATTTCAGTGTACCCATCTGTGAAATTATCTCCATTCCACAGATGGGTTTGCACCAAAATGCAAAGGACTTAAGTAATTGGCTAATAAAGTTTGGAAATAGTGGAGCAAGACATCAGTTGCCAGAGCTCCCACGAATTTCATTATGCCAAGCTTTCTTTGATTTGAAGTAATAAAAATGAAGAAAGCAAAATGATGTCTAAGTAGTAGAGGCTTGTTAAAAGCCTTTCAAGGGACAGACCAGGTAATGAGCAATTTTTTTTTTTTTTTTGAGACGGAGTCTTGTTCTGTTGCCCAAGCTGAAGCACAATGGCGCGATCTTGGCTCACTGCAAGCTCCGCCACCTGGGTTCATGCCATTCTCCTGCCTCAGCCTCCCGAGTAGCTGGTACAACAGGCGCCCGCCACCACACCCCACTAATTTTTTTTGTATTTTTAGTAGAGACGAGGTTTCACCGTGTTAGCCAGGCTGGTCTCGAACTCCTGACCTTGTGATCCACCTGTCTTGGCCTTCCAAAGTATTGGGATTACAGGCGTAAGCCAACGAACCCAGCCTTTTTTTTTCTTTTTTTTTTTTGAGATGGAGTCTCGCTGTCGCCCAGGCTGGAGTGGCACGATCTCAGCTCGCTGCAAGCTCCGCCTCCCGGGTTCACGCCATTCTCTTGCCTCAGTCTCCCTAGTAGCTAGGCCTACAGGCACCCGCCACCATGCCCGGCTAATTTTTGGTTTTTGTATTTTTAGTAGAGACGAGGTTTCGCCATGTTAGCCACGATGGTCTCGATCTCTTGAGTTCATGATCCACTTGCCTCAGCCTCCCAAAGTGCTGGGATTACAGGCGTGAGCCACTGCACCCGGCTGAGCAATTTTTTTAAGTTAACTTTTTTTATTTCAATAGCTTTTGGGGTACAAGTGGTTTTGGTTACATGGATGATTTGTATAGCGGTAAAGTCTGCGATTTTAGTGCACCAGTCACTCAAGTAGTGTACATTGTACCCAATATGTAGTTTTTTATATCTCACCTGCTTCCCACCAGTAATGAGGAATTAATAGAGATCTCTGAATCTCTCAACATAGGTATTTAAATATCCTGGAATTGTTGGGTTTGCACAGGCCACCCTGCAATCTGAGATCCGGTGCAGCCTTGGTACCCTCTAGTGGAAGTTTCCTGCATTCGCACAGCTTCCCTGGTTCCAATCCCAAAGAGCTGAGAAGGAAGCTTTCACCCAGCCACTGGAGACCATCCCAAAAGAATGGTCAGCTGGAAGATAGATTTTTTTTTTTTTTGAGATGGAGTCTTGCTCTGTTGCCCAGGCTGGAGTGTGGTGGCACGGTCTTGGCTCACTGCAACCTCCACCTCCCGGGTTCAAGCAATTCTCCTGCCTCAACCTTCCGAATAAGTGGGACTATAGATGCATGTCACCATGCCTAGCTAATTTTTTGCATTTTAGTAGAGATAGGGTTTCACCATGTTGCCCAGGCTGGTCTTGAACTCCTGAGCTCAGGCAATCCACCTACCTCGGCCTCCCAAAGTGCTGGGATTACAGACGTGAGCCACCGCGCCCACCCGGAAGGTAGATTTTTGTATAGCAGGGTCATGAAGGGTAGAGGAAGGAATACAGACTAGAGAAAATGTGTGCCAAGCACTTGGTTCACAAGGGACCCCCCAAATGAGTCATTGTCAGTATATAAATGAACTTAGGCCTTTGTACATTATTAATAGGGGCTCAATATACATAACACAGGACTGTAGACCTTTAGGACTCTAGAGGGAGATTTTTTTGAGATGGAGTATTGCTGTCACCCAGGCTGGAGTGCAATGGCGCAATCTTGGCTCACTGCAACCTCCACCTCCTGGGTTCAAGTGATTCTCCTGCCTCAGCCTCCCGAGTAGCTGGGACTACAGGCACGCGCCACCACACCCAGCTGTATTTTTAGTTGAGATGGGGTTTCACCATCTTTGCCAGGCTGGTCTCAAACTCCTGACCTTGTGATCCACCCGCCTCAGCCTCCCAAAGTGCTAGGATTACAGACGTGAGCCACCGTGCCTGGCTGAGACTTTTTTTTTTTTAATGGAGAAAATTAGTAATCAGAGAACAAAGTGACTTTGGGCAAAGTGATTTGCCAAAGGCCAAAGGGAAAATCAATGTTGGCAATGGTGGTACTAGAATCCATATCTCCTGTCTCCCAATCCCGAGGTCTTTCCACTATATCACGCTTCCTTATTTGTTGGTTGACTGATTTTAGCCATAAATTGGTGTGCATACAAGGACATAAAGGTTGTAGGTATAACCAGGAAATTGTTTCTGCCTTCATCTGCCCACAATCCATACATTTTTCATTCTTTCAACCAATAGGCACATTTATAGAGTGTCTATTCTTGCCACACTAGGCATTGCTTTTCAAGTTTGTGGATCCTTTTACAGGGTACTCCAGCATAGGAAAAGAAGTTCCCAGGCTACTGGAACCCCATGCCTACAGCCCTCCAAGGGCACTCCTGGAGCTTCTTCCCCAAGTTTCTAGCACTAAATTGTTAGGTTTATTTCTGTCTCCCTCCCCCTGGAGCGGTAATCCCTAGGAATGGAAGTGGGTTAGAAACAGATTACTCTGATCCAAGGGCTTTGCTCTCTCCTCCCTAAACATGGTGTGGGAGGTGGGGGATGCGGGGAGTTGAAAATAGCCTGAAATTCTCTTTTAGGATTATTGCTTGATTTAGCCATCTGGGGTGAAAGTGGAGCAAGAAGAGGTGAGGGATTAATTCTAGACCTAGCTTGAGCAATGGGATGCATGCGCTTCTTTTCTGGCTCAGCCAAGGTGAGCAAGCAACATCTCTTCTGAAACCTGTCTTTAGAATAAGGAATCTAGGACAAGCAGAAAGAGGTAAAGGAAAAGGTTTTGTCCCCAGCAGCAGGGGTGACTGGAAGGATAGATGGGAAAGAACAGCAGCTAAGAGAAGAAAGACCTGCAGCAGAGGAATAAGGAATGACTTTTGGGCTTGGAAGCTACCTGCATTTCAGTGGCCTTAGCTTCAACAAAGGCAAGAACTGCTCTCTAGGGGAAGAGAGCTAACATTGAAGGCCTCCTGTGGACTTCTTGTTCATTCATCCAGCAGGAACTCTCTTGCTTTAGGCACACTACACTGGGGTGGACTCTGGCGGCAGAGATGCTATCTGTGTCCAGAACAAAGAGCAGTTACACGTACCAGTTTCTGCTAGGCTCCTTATATCCTTTTCAGGGCTATGATGGGACTTGGAAGCAGTAATTATAACTAACCAGAGTGGGACCATATATGAATTCATTTTATGAGTTAATAACGATTCTACTTAAATTCTACTTAACCCAATTCCTTTCTTCTTATTTTTTTTTTTCTTTGAGACGGAGTCTTGCTTGGTCACCCAGACTGGAGTACAATGGTGCGATCTCGGCTCACTGCAACCTCTGCCTCCTGGGTTCAAGGGATTCTCCTGCATCAGTCTCCCGAGTAGCTGGGACTACAAGCACGCACCACCACACCTGGCTAATTTTTGTATTCTTAGTAGACATGGGGTTTCACCATGTTGGCCAGGCTGTTCTTGAACTCTGGATCTTGTGATCTGCCCGTTTCGGCCTCCCAAAGTGTTGGGATTACAGGTGTGAGCCACCGTGCCCAGCATTTTTTTTCTTTTTTTTTTTTGAGACGGAGTCTCGCTGTGTCGCCCAAGCTGGAGTGCAGTGGTGCGATCTCCGCTCACTGCAACCTCCACCTCCCAGGTTTAAGCGATTCTCCTGCCTCAGCCTCCTGAGTAGCTGGGACTACAGGAATGTGCCACCACGCCCAGCTAATTTTTGTATTTTTAGTAGAGACAGGGTTTCAACTAAACCCTTGGCCAGGATAGTCTCAACCTCTTGACCTCGTGATCTGCCCGCCTCCGCCTCCCAAAGTGCTGGGATTACAGGCATGAGCCACCGTGTCCGGCCAATAACCCCCTTTCTATAGGAGAGGAAAAAAGATGAAGCTAAGATGTAAACTCAGGCACTATAGCATTCTTAACCACTTTCACTATGTGAAAGCCATATACAGTCAACTCGAGTGACAAACAAGCTCTACTAATATTGCTAGCTAAAGATCAGTTGAAGCCGAGCATGTGGGCTCACGCCAGTATCACACTTTGGGATACTGAGTGGGGAGGACTGCTTGAGCCCAGGAGTTTGAGAACAGCCTGGGCAAAATGGCAAGACCTTGTCTCTACAATTAAAAAAAAAAAAAAAAGCTGGATATGGTGGCATGTTCTTGTAGTCCCAGCTACTAGGGAGACTGAAGCAAGAGGATCCCTTGAGCCCAGGAATTTGAGGTGGCAGTGAGCTATGATGGTACCACGACACCCCAGCCTGGCTGACAAAGTGAGACCCCATCTCTAGCTAACTAATTAACTAACTAAAGCTCAGCTGAGAATATTTCTCAAGAAGTCAGGATCCTTGTTTCTTCTACGCCACCTTATTTTGGACAATTCACTTATTTTGCTGTCCATAGTCTAACTTTAGGGAAGGGAAGTTCAGTGTAAACACATGGCAAGCCTAGTACTTGCTTAAATTCAAGTATCATATTGTTTAGAATTGGATCCTTCCCAATTCTCCAGAAGAATTTCCTGGTTCAAATCAGCTGTGCTTCTCCTAGATAGTAGGTTACTATGCAAAATTTCGTAAATTTCAATCTCTGATGTCATCTGCCACTGGGAGGGGAAAAAATGTAAGTGATGTAAGTATGTGCTCCACTGCTTACATTGGGCTCCGTTTATTTTACTTATTTATTTTTTGAGATAGAGTCTCACTCTGTCACCCAGGCTGGAATGCAGTGGCACAATCTTGGCTCACTGCAGCCTCTGTCTCCTGGGTTCAAACGATTCTCATGCCTCAGCCTCCCAAGAAGCTGGGACTACAGGTTCATGCCACCACGCCTGGCTAATTTTTGTAATTTTAGTAGAGATGGGGTTTCACCATGTTGGCTAGGCTGGTCTCAAACTCCTGGCCTCAAGCAATCCGCCTGCCTCAGCCTCCAAAAGTGCTGGGATTAGAGGCGTGAGCCACCACACCCAGCCCTCTTTGGGCTCCATTTAGAAATTTCAGTAGGACAACAAGGGATTCCAGTAACCCGCTTTACTGGGAAAAACAGGAAATCAACTTTTCCTTCTGTCTCATCGTATTTTAACTGGGATTCTTCGCATCTACTTATTGTATAAATAAATATTTGAGTGTCTACTATGTGCAAGACTGTTCTTTGCAAGACTGAGCCCCTAACAATCGATTCCTTCCTCTACTTGGACAATGAGTTCTCTTCTCTTGCTCCCATCATCATGACAAGATCTTTTTATCTTGCTTTTTCTGAAATGTGAACTACCAAGATTGTAGGATTAACAAATACCCTTTTTGGTTGGGCATGGTGGCTCACGCCTGTAATCCCAGAACTTTAGGAAGACAGGGCAGGTGGATCACTTGAGGTCAGGAGTTCGAGACCAGCCTGACCAACATAGTGAAACCCCATCTTTACTAAAAATAGAGAAAATTAGCCAGGCTTGGTGGCGGGCACCTGTAATCCCAGCTACTTGGGAGGCTGAGGTAGGAGAATCACTTGAACCTGGGAGGCCGATGCTGCAGTGAGCTGAGATCATCCCACTGTACTCCAGCCTGAGCAACAGAGTGAAACTTCATCTCAAAAAAAAAAAAAAAAAAAGAAATATCCTTTTGGTGTTACTTCTCTAGCAGACAACTCCCAATTTCCTTTTCTTTCTTTTTCTTTTCTTTTCTTTTTTTTTTTTTTAGACAGAGTTTTGCTCTTGTGAGTGTAATGGCAAGATCTCGGCTCACCGCAACCTCTACCTCCTGGGTTCAAGCAAATCTCTTGCCTCAGCCTCCCGAGGAGCTGGGATTACAGGTGCCCGCCACCATGCCCGGCTAAATTTTTGTATCTTTAGTAGAGACTGGGTTTCTCCATGTTGGTCAGGTTGGTCTCGAGCTCCTGACCTCAGGTGATCTGCCTGCCTCGGCCTCCCAAAGTGTTGGGATTACAGGCGTGAGCCACTGTACCCCCAAGCCCCCAGCTCCCAATTTTCCATGAAGCTGATGAGGTAGGAAGATATGAATTTTTTTTTTTTTTTTTTTTTTTTTTGAGACGGAGTCTCGCTCTGTCGCCCAGGCTGGAGTGCTGTGGCCGGATCTCAGCTCACTGCAAGCTCCATCTCCCTGGTTCAGGCCATTCTCCTGCCTCAGCCTCCCTAGTAGCTGGGACTACAGGCGCCCGCCACCTCGCCTGGCTAGTTTTTTGTATTTTTTTTAGTGGAGACGGGGTTTCACCATGTTAGCCAGGATGGTCTCGATCTCCTGACCTTGTGATCCACCCGTCTCGGCCTCCCAAAGTGCTGGGATTACAGGCTTGAGCCACCGCGCCTGGCCGGAAGATATGAATTTACCAAAACAGTAGCTAATCAAGCAACAACAAAATTCACTTATAGCTCATCTCTTAGCAATTAAATAATATTGACTCCCCTATTATTATTTCATCCAGGCTGATATGGAACAAGTTTGTATTAACTGAGAAACTGATCAGAGGGTGGGCAGAGATGATCTGGGATGTGTTGGTTACTGTGTGAGGCTAACATAAAACTCAATGGTGGAGCAAGTAATCTAAGATAAGTTATATTAATGCTCTGCATTAATCAATAATCTCGGCCAGGCACGGGGGCTCACACCTGTAATCCCAGCACTTTGGGAGGCTGAGGCAGGTGGATCACCTGAGGTCAGGAGTTCGAGACCAGCCTGGCGACGTGGTGAAACCCCGTCTCTACTAAAAATACAAAAATTAGACGGGCATAGTGGCAGGTGCCTGTAATCCCAGCTACTAGGGAGACTGAGGCAGGAGAATCACTTGAACCCAGAGGGCAGAGGTCGCAGTGAGCTGAGATCGAGCTATTGCACTCCAGCCTGGATGATAAAAGTGAAACTCCATCTAAAAAGGAAAAAAAAAAAACCCCAAAACAACCTCTCATCCATGGAGTAAGGTTTCCTCACTTTGGTGGGGAATACCAGTAAAAATAACTCATGTTTTGGCCGAGCATGGTGGCTCACCCCTGTAATCCCAGCACTTTGAGAGGCCGAGGCGTGCAGATCACCTGAGGTCAGGAGTTTGAGATCATCCTGGCCAACATGGTGAAACCCCCCATCTCTACTAAAAATACAAAAATTAGCCAGGCATGGTGGTGGGCGTCTGTAATCCCAGTTACTTGGGAGGCTGAGGCAGCAGAATCGCTTGAACCCAAGAGACGGAGGTTGCAGTGAGCCTAGATTGTGCTACTGCGCTCCATCCTGGGCAACAAGAGCAAAACTGTGTCTCAAAAAAAAAAAAAATTAATGTTTTATTTTCTAGGGATTAGAGTAGATGGACAGGAGTCTGTTAAATAATCAGATATAGCTTATTTAAATGCTTATATATTCTATTTTTGTCTTGTTTCCCTATGCTTCTGTAGGCACTGAATGGCTCTGTTGCCCAGGCTGGAGTGCAGTGGTGGGATCTTGGCTCACTGCAACCTCCACCTCCTGGGCTTAAGCCATCCTCCCACCTCAGCCTCCCCAGTAGCTGGGGCCACCATGCCCAGCTAATTTTTTTATTTTTTGTGGCGATGGGGTTTTGCCATGTTGGGCAGGCTGGTCTCGAACTCCTGGGCTCAAGGGATCTAACCCACCTCCGCCTCTTGAAATGCTGGGATTACAAGCATGAGCCATCCCACACGGCCCCACATACTCTTCAACACACACATACAGGACCTAATTTCACTATTAATGTGTTGTGCTATAGGTTCAATACTGTGGCTAGAACTTGTAGGGAAATTCTTACCATGGAAGAATGTACAATATAACGGAGAAGTCAAGCTTTAAAACACGCCTGTAATCCCTGCACTTTGGGAGGCTGAGGTCGGCAGGTTGCCTAAACTCAGGAGTTTGAGACCAGCCTGGACAACACGGTGAAACCTCGTCTCTACCAAAATAGAAAAAATTAGCCGGGCATGGCGGCATGCACCTGTAATCCCAGTTACTCTGGAGGCCGAGGCAGGAGAATCACTTGAACCTGGGAGGCGGAGGTTGCAGTGAGCCGAGATTGTGCCACTGCACTCCAGCCTGGGTGAGAGAGCGAGACTCCATCTCCAAAACAACATCACCACCACCACCACCACCACATGATCTCCAAACCCAAAAGCAATCTTCAGTTCCTCTGATAGTCCCCAGCACTTTGCTTTGTAGCAAATCTACTTCAGCCTGAAATTTCTTGTATGTACAGCCTGTAGCTCCCAACTTATCGCAAAATATTGTAGATAAGAGCTCTGTAAGCTCTAATAGGCAGAATAATAACCAACGGTTAAGTTGTGGAAAGTGTCTGCCTTTCAGCAACGTTTACACTACTGAATTTACCAGGATGATCCCAACATCACGAATCCTTTAACAACTGAACGTGAAGCAGCACGTAGCAGTTACCTGCATGGGTTCTGGAATTAGACTGCTTAGATTCGAATCTCAGTTGTGCCAGTTATTATCTATCTAATCTTAAGTAAATTACGTAATTGCTCTGTGACTCTTTTCCGAAATGACAAATCACAAATGTTTTTGTCAATTCACGTGTCTTCTACTTTAGTAAACACAGCAGTCATTTTTTTGTTGTTGTTTTTTTTTTTTTTTTGAGGCCGAGGTCTCGCTGTGTCTCCCAGGCTGGAGTGCAGTGGCGTGATCTCCTCACTGCAAGCTCCGCCTCCCGGAGTTCACGCCATTCTCGCCTCAGCCTCCCAAGTAGCTGAGACTACAGGCATCCCATACCCATGGAGCTAGTTTTTTGTATTTTTAGTAGAGAGCGGGGTTTCACCATGTTAGCCAGGATAGTCTCGATCTCGTCTCGTGATCCACCCGCCTCCGCCTCCCCGGATTACAGGCTTGAGCCACCACGCCCGGCCATTGTTGTTGTTGTTTTTTGAGATAAAGTTTTTCTCTGTCACCCAGGCTGGAGTGCAGTGGCGCGATCTCGGATCACTGCAGCCTCTGCCTCCTGTGTTCGAGGGATTCTCCTGCCTTAGCCTCCCAAGTAGCTCGGACTACAGCCGCCCGCCACCAAGCCCAGCTAATTTTTCTTTTTCTTTTTTTTTTTTTTGAGACGGAGTCTAGCTGTGGCTGGAGTCAGTGGCGCGATCTTGGCTCACTGCAACTTCTGCCACCTGGGTTCAAGCGATTCTCCTGCCTCAGTCTCACGAGCAGCTGGGACTACAGGCGCGTGCCACCACATCTGGCTAATTTTTGTAATTTTAGTAGAGACGGGGTTTCGCCATGTTGGCCAGGCTGGTCTGGAACTCCTGACTTCAGGTGATCCACCCGCCTCAGCCTCCCAAAGTGCTGGGATTACAGGTGTGAGCTACCGCTTCTGGCCTCCCTTTCCTTTTTTAAAGAATGGTATAAACAGCAATCAATGTGCCAAGCATACAGAAATGCCTATTCCCCGGCAGCCAGAAAGCCTCGCGCGCAGGCGCAGCTCGCTTTCCAGCGCTCTCTTGCTGGCGCGTGACAACCGTGCGTTCCACCCTACGCCCAACGTCGTCTCCCTGCGCACGCGCGGCCGTACTCCACCCTCCCTTCTCCACCCTCCCCCACTCCCGCGAGCACGTGCGCGTCCTCGCTGCTCACATTTCGGCGGAGGGCGCGCTCCCTGGAAAATTCCACTCCTGTGCTAGCTCCACCCTATGCGGCTTCTCTCGTACCCGACGCTCTTCACTCGCAGCTCCCTTCCCGGCGGCCTTTGCGGGAACAAGATGGCAGCCCCCATACCTCAAGGGTTGTCTCGTTTATCCAGGGTTTTGGGCTGGTGGTCTCGGCAGGTGGGTAGGGACGGGGTCGGTAGGACCCTAGGGGCTAGAAGAGGAGGACAGAGTCGAGGGAAATACTCTCTGTGCAATTGTCCTTGGTGAGCTGGGACAATACGAGTCATACCTAGGCCGTGGAAGAGGCTGAGGTGGACAGGACCCAGCTACTGAGCTCAGTGGTCGAATGGGCAGAGCCTAGACAAGGCCGTGAGAGCGAGTGAATTAACGGGGATTAAGTTTTTCCGGACTGATTTGGGTCTGTCTGGCGAGGAGATGTTAAAGGGGAGACAAGTAATGGGTTGGAAGGTGGACTTCGTAATCTTCGATTCTTTTTTTTTTTTTTTTGAGACGGAGTCTTGCTCTGTCACCCAGGCTGGAGTGCAGTGGCCGGATCTCGGCTCACTGCAAGCTCCGCCTCCCGGGTTCATGCCATTCTCCTGCCTCAGCCTCCCGAGTAGCTGGGACTACAGGCACCCGCCACCTCGCCCGGCTAGTTTTTTGTAATTTTTAGTAGAGATGGGGTTTCACCGTGTTAGCCAGGATGGTATCGATCTCCTGACCTCGTGATCCGCCCGTCTCGGCCTCCCAAAGTGCTGGGATTACAGGCTTGAGCCACCGCGCCCGGCCTCTTCGATTCTTATAAATGAACTACGTTGAAGACTAGCCGAAAATGAGGGCGTCCCATATTGTCACTGCCCCTGTCTGAGCAAACCTCATGATCAGAGAGAAAAGGCTCCCTGGTCTTTCAAGAGTTTATTGGTCAGTTGGGTGCTAAAACGACAGAATAAAGTTTACCAGTGAGACTCCCGATAGAATGAGCAAAATATCTCGAGTAAATATGGAGCAGATGCCTACAAGAGGACTTTGCTTATGGTTTAAGAATAGCATTCAGGGCCAGGCGCGGTGGTTCACACTTGTAATCCCAGCACTTGGAAGTCCGAGGCAGAAGGATGGCTTGAGCCCGGGAGTTCGAAATGAGCCTGGGCAACATAGTAAGAACCCGTCTTTACAAAAATGTTTAAATTAGTCGAGTGCGATGGCGCACTCCTGTAGTCCCAGCTACTTGGGAGGCTGCGGTGGGAGGATAGCTAGAGCCCAGGAGGCCAAGGCTGCAGTGAGCCGTGATCGTGCAACTGCACTCCAGGCTAGCGATCTGTCTCAAAAAATAAAAATAAAGTAATAAAGAATAGTATTCTGCTCATTTCAGTATTGGGTTGGTGTTTCCCTATCACCATCAGTTCTTTGAAACTTGCTTTAATCAACTCAGTATCCGTAGAGTTAGCATAGTCCTGTACTGTGGAAAGTTCTAAAGGAAAGCCTTTAGTAAATGTGATGTTAATAAAGGTTGCCAACTGTCTTCTATTTAGAGACACCCATAAGTATTAAGGTCCTAATGCAATTTTTCATTGTTTTATAATTGTTCCTGAAGCATTCTTTGGATATGCCCTTTCTATAGTGCTTTGCTTAGAGTTTGTAAAAGATAGTAGATGTTTTTTCTAGGTTCCTAACCTTTCCTTTACCTTCCAGCCAGTTCTGGTGACTCAGTCCTCAGCTATAGTTCCAGTAAGAACTAAAAAACGTTTCACACCTCCTGTTTATCAACCTAAATTTAAAACAGAAAAAGAGTTTATGGAACATGCCCGGAAAGCAGGATTGGTTATTCCTCCAGAAAAATTGGACCATCCCATACATCTGGCCTGTACAGGTGAGGTATTTCTGGGACCCTGACCTGGGATCCTTCTGTCAGAGATCTTCTGGAACTTGGGATGACTTAGACTATGATTGATGATATTTAATTAAGCATGAAGTCAGTTCAACTTCAATAATGATTAGCCTTAAATACACTGTATATCATGAAGTTGTTCTTTGAACTTACTTTCACACTGTCTGTAGAAGGCAAGAGTGAAATTTCCCCATTTTGTGGAAGTAGAAGCTGAGGCTCTGAGAGAAGACTTAAATCTTTCTGGCTTTTTTTGTTTTGTTTTTTGTTTTTGTTTTTGTTTTTGTTTTTTGAGACAGAGTCTTATTCTGTCACCCAGTGGCACAATCTCAGCTCACTGCAACCTCTGCCCCCCAGGTTCAGGTGATTCTCCTACCTCAGCCTTCCAAGTAGCTGGGATTATAGGCACCTGCCACCGTACCTGGCTAGTTTTTGTGTTTTTAGTAGAGAAGGGGTTTCACCATCTTGGCCAGGCTGGTCTTGAACTCCTGACCTTGTGATCTGCCCACCTCAGCCTCCCAAAGTGCTGGGATTACAGGCATGAGCCACCGCGCCCAGCCTTGTTCTGTTTTTTTTCTAGTGTAACATAGTTCTGTCTACATGGAAGTCTGTTTCATTAGTCTACTTCATATCCACAATCCTTCCCAATTGTACATTACTTCAATTTTACGAGTTTTTCTCAATCTTTCAACGCTTTCTTAATTTTTTTGTTCCCTTATTACAGCTGGTATATTTGATGCCTATATTCCTCCTGAGGGTGATGCACGCATATCATCTCTTTTAAAGGAGGGACTGATACAGAGAACTGAACGAATGAAGAAGACTGTGGCATCGCAAATGTCGTAGGTGTCTGACACAGTTGGGACTTGGTATTAGAATAACAATTTCTTGTTGCTACTTTATCCCAAAGAGATCTTTTGGGGTTAATTGGATTGGGTATCACTCTCTTAAATAACATGATGGTATTTTCTTCTTTGTAGTAGAGTCTGTATTTAATGCAGAATAATATGGGCCTTCTGATCTTTTTTTTTTTTTTTTTTTGAGACGGAGTCTTGCTCTGTCGCCCAGGCTGGAGTGCAGTGGCGCGATCTCAGCTTACTGCAAGCTCCGTCTCCCAGGTTCACACCATTCTCCTGCCTTAGCCTCCCGAGTAGCTGGGACTACAGGTGCCTGCCACCACGCCCGGCTAATTTTTTTATTTTTATTTTTTATTTTTAGTAGAGACGGGGTTTCACTGTGTTAGCCAGGATGGTCTCGATCTCCTGACCTCGTGATCCACCCGCCTCGGCCTCCCAAAGTGCTGGGATTGCAGGTATTAGCCACTGCGCCCGGCGGGCCTTCTGATTCTTAGCATCCCTGCGTTTATTGGTAACATCAGTTAGGGAGTTGACTTTGGAGTGTGTTGAATCCTTTTTTAATCATATATTTGATTTTGTTTGTTTGTTTTTGAGATGGAGTTTTGCTCTTGTTGCCCAGACTGGAGTGCAATGGCGCAATCTTGGCTCACCGCAACCTCCGCCTCCTGGGTTCAAGCAATTCTCCTGCCTCAGCCTCCTGAGTAGCTGGGATTTCAGGCATGTGCCACCATGCCCGGCTAATTTTGTATTTTTAGTAGAGATAGGGTTTCACCATATTGGCCAGGCTGGTCTCGAACTCCTGACCTTATGATCCACCTTATGATCTCAAAAAAAAAAAAAAAAAAGTTGGGATTTTTTTAGAGTTAGCCAGATGGAGAAGTGTGGTGAGGACCAGCATTCTAGGGAAACAGAACAGTACAAGCAAGGCTTTGAGGTTAAAAGAGTATAAAGGGGTGTCAGATTTTGTCAAATGCTTTTTTGTGTCTATTGAGATGATCATGTGATATTTGTTCTTTATTTTGTTGATATGACATATTAATTGATTTTTTTTTTTTTTTTTGAGACGGAGTCCCACTCTGTGGCCCAGGCTGGAGTGCAGTGGCCAGATCTCAGCTGACTGCAAGCTCCGCCTCCCGAGGTTCCGCGCCCGTTCTCATACCTCCAGCCTCCCGAGTAGCTGGGACTACAGCAGCGCCGCCACCTCGCCCGGCTAGTTTTTTGTATTTTTAGTAGAGCCCGGGGTTTCACCGTGTTAGCCAGGATGGTCGATCTCCTGACCTCGTGATCGCCCGTCTCGGCCTCCCAAAGATGCTGGGATTACAGGCTTGAGCCACCCGGCGCCCGGCCTTCTTTTTTTTTGAAATGGGTCTTGTTCTTTGCCCGGGCTGGGTGTGAGTGACTCCGCCAGTGTAGCCCACTGCAGCCTCCGCCTCCCAAGTTCAAGTGACTCTCCTGTCTCAGCCTCCCGAGTAGCTGAGACTACAGGTGCGCACCACCATACCCCACTAATTTTTGCATTTTTAGTAGAGACAGGGTTTCACCATGTTAGCCAGCCTGGACTCTTGACTTCAGGTGATCCACCCTCCCTGACCTCCCAAAGTTCTGACATTACAGGCATGAGGTACCATGCCTCGTCTTATTAATTGATTTTCAAATATTAAACCAACTTCACATTCCTGGGATAAATTTCTTTTTTTTTTTTGAGACGGAGTCTCGCTCTGTCGCCCAGGCTGGGGTGCAGTGGCCGGATCTCCGCTCACTGCAAGCTCCGCCTCCCGGGTTCACGCCATTCTCCCGCCTCAGCCTCCCGAGTAGCTGGGACTACAGGCGCCCACCACCATGCCCGGCTATTTTTTCGTATTTTTACTAGAGACGGGGTTTCACTGTGTTAGCCAGGATGGTCTCGATCTCCTGACCTTGTGATCCGCCCATCTCGGCCTCCCAAAGTGCTGGGATTACAGGCTTGAGCCACCGCGCCCAGCCTAAATTTCTTTAACATACTTAAATTAATACTTTAATTTAATGAAATTCTCTATTTACATTGTTATAACTTGGAAAATGCTGTTGACGGCTGAGTTATAGAGTACATTATAAATATTTTTTCTTTCCTGCATAATTTTTTTTTTTTTTTCTGAAGTAAAGTGTCTTAATTTGCTCATTTGCTTATGGAACTATGGGTTATGTAATTTCCTCTCTGTGCATTCAAAACATTAGATTTTTTTTTTGGAGAAGGAGTTTCACTCTGTCGCCCAGGCTGGGGTGCAGTGGCGTGATCTTGGCTCACTGCAACCCCTGCCTCCTAGGTTCAAGCAATTCTTCTGCCTTAGCCTCCCCAGTAGGTGGGACTACAGGCATTCGCCACCATGCCTGGCTAATTTTTTTGTATTTTTAGTATAGACGGGATTTCACCATATCGGCCAGGCTGGTCTCAAACTCCTGACCTCGTTATCTACACGCCTCAGCCTCCCAAAGTACTGGGATTACAGGTGTGAGCCACTGCGCCCTGCAACATTAAATATTTTATTAATTTCATCTTTTTCAAGAAATCCTTCCTAGAGTCTTCTTACCTGTTTCAATCTGGACTAGTTGCTCTTAAGGCCAACTGTACATCTTAGGATCTAATATTCCTCTTGCCTCCCTCTTATGTTGTAGTCCCTGTTGCTTGGGTCCTATGTCTTTATGTTTTCATAATTTATTTCATTACTTTGATGGAGCACATTTTCTAGCAGCTTCCTGAGAAAGGCTGCATGGTGGATAAATGAGATCTTGCAAGTCTAAAAAGAAGTCTTTCTTTTATTCTCGCACTTCATATATAATTTGCCCAGGTATTGACTTCTGCGATAGAAATAATTTTTTCCTCAATTAAAAGTACTGCTCAAAGTCTGGGCGTGGTGGGTCATGCCTGTAATCTCAATACTTTGGGATGCTGAGGCAGGAGGATCACTTGAGCAGGAGTTGAATACCAGCTGGGCAACACAGTGAGACCTTGTCTCTACAAAAACTAAAAAAAAAGTGAAAATTAGCCAAGCATGGTAGTGCACACTTGTAGTTCCAGTTACTTGGGAGGCTGAAGTGGGAGGATTGCTTGAGCCCCAGAGGTCAAGGCTGCAGTGAGCCCTGATGGCATCACTGTACTCTAGCCTGGGCGACAGAGTGAGACCCCGTCTCAGTGAATGAATGAATGAATTAATTAATAATAAAAGCGCTGCTCTGTTGTCTTTGTAACTTATTTTTATTTTTATTTTTTTTGAGACGGAGTCTTACTCTGTCGCCCAGTGCAACCTCTACCTCGGATTCAAGCGATTCTTCTGCCTCAGCCTCCTGAGTAGCTGAGACTACAGGTGCCCATCACCATGCCCGGCTAATTTTGTGTTTTTAGTAGACAGAGTTTCACCACATTGGCCAGGCTGGTCTCGAACTCCTGACCTTATGATCAGCCCACCTCAGCCTCCCAAAGTGCTGGGATTACAGCAGGCATGAGCCACCTGGCCGTAACTTCTTCTTTTTTTTTTTTTTTTTGAGACGGAGTCTTGCTCTGTCACCCAGGCTGGAGTGTGGTGGCAGGATCTCAGCTCACTGCAACCTCTGCCTCCCGGGTTCAAGTGATTCTTCTGCCTCAGTCTCCCGAGTAGCTGGAACTCTAGGCACCTGTCATCATGCCTGGCTAATTTTTTGTATTTTTAGTGGAGATGGGGTTTCACCATGTTGGCCAGGATGGTCTCGATCTCCTGACCTCATGATCTGCCTGCCTCGGCTTCCCAAAGTGCTGGGATTACAGGCGTCAGCTACCGCACCCGGCCTGTCTTTGAAACTCCTAATGTTGGTGTTAGGAAGCCCAGTGTTGCCGGGTGCGGTGGCTCAGGCCTGTAATCCCAGCACTTTGGGAGGCTGAGGCAGGCAGATCATGAGGTCAGGAGTTTGAGACCAGCCTGGCCAGCATGGTGAAACCTCGTGTCTACTAAAAATACAAAAATTAGCCAGGCGGGGTAGTGTGTGCCTGTCGTCTGAGCTACTCGGGAGTCTGAGGCAGGAGAATGACTTGAACCCAGGAGGCGGAGGTTGCAGTGAGCCGAGATTGCGCCACTGCACTCTAGCCTGTGTGACGGACACTCCATCTCAAAAAAAAAAATAAGGCCAGGCACGGTGGCTCACGCCTGTAATCCCAGCACTTTGGGAGGCCAAGGTGGGTGGATCACGAGGTCAGGAGATCGAGACCATCCTGGCTAATACGGTAAAACCCTGTCTCCATTAAAAATACAAAGAAAATTAGCTGGGCATGATGGTGGGCGCCTGTAGTCCCAGCTACTGAGGAGACTGAGGCAGGAGAATGGCATGAACCCGGGAGGCAGAGCTTGCAGTGAGCCGAGATCGTGCCACTGCACTCCAGTCAGGGCGACAGAGTGAGACTCCATCTCATAAAAAAGAAGCCCAGCGTTATTCTGACTCTTTTTTTTTTTGAGATGGAGTCTCGCTCTGTTGCCCAGTCCAGAGTGCAGTGGCACAATCACTACAACCTCTGCCTAAGTTCAAGTGATTCTCCTGCCTCAGCCTCCTGAGTAGCTGGGATTACAGACAGCACCACCATGCCCAGCTACCTTTTTTTTTTTTTTTCTTTTTGAGATGCAGTCTCTCTCTGTGACCCAGGCTGGAATGCAGTGGTACGATCTCTGCTCACTGCAACCTCTGCCTCCCGGGTTGAAGTGATTCTTGTGCCTCAGCCTCCCGAGTAGCTGGGATTACAGGTATGCACCATCACGCCCAGCATATTTTTATTTTTTTAGTAGAGATGGTGTTTCACCATGTTGATTAGGCTGGTCTCAAACTCCTAACCTCAAGTGATCTACCTGCTTCGGCCTCCCATAGTGCTGAGATTACAGGCGTGAGCTACTGCACTCCAGCCTGGGTGACGAAGCGAGACTCCGTCTCAAAAAAGAAAAAAAAAATCAATTATTGAGTAAGTAGATGGACATGAATGGAGCTCAGTGTAAGCTGTGAATTATGGAATTGTGAGAAGACCTTTAGAAGTAATACTCAGCCTTAATTTTACAGAATCCGGAGGATAAAAGACTATGATGCCAATTTTAAAATAAAGGACTTTCCTGAAAAAGCTAAGGATATCTTTATTGAAGCTCACCTTTGTCTCAACAAGTAAGTGAACTTCCTATCTTTACCCATTCTGTTCTCAGCAGTTAGTTATTATTTTAGGCACAGTTTTTTGTTTGTTTTTGTTTTGCACAAATTTGTTTTCTGCCTTCAGATAAGATATCTAGAGTGAGAGAACTTCCTATATTGGAAGTAATTAGTGACTGAAGCTGTCTTTCACTCCTCTCTCTGCTTCTGGGAATTTCTACCATTTGGTCTGTCTCAGTTCCACCTGCATGTGTTAGGACCTTGTGCTAGAATAGCTGCCTTTTTCACCCCATCTGATCCCTGAATTCATCCTGATCTTTTTTGTGTGTTTGTCTTATGTATCTTCATTTCCCTTTCCTTGGCTATTTTGAATATATTTCTTGTGAAAATTTCCAGCTCTCCCTCCACTTTTATTTTTTAATTTTTTGTTTTGAGATGGTGTCTTGCTGTCTCACCCAGGCTGGAGTGCAATGGCACAATTTAGGCTCAACCTCCACCTCCCTGGTTCAAGCAATTCCCCTGCCTCAGCCTCCCAAGTAGCTGGGATTGGAGGCACATGCCACCATGTCCAGCTAATTTTTTTGTATTTTAGTAGAGACAGGATTTCACCATGTTGGCCAGACTGGTCCCGAACTCCTGACCTCAGGCAATCCGCCCGCCTCGGTCTCCCAAAGTGTTAGGATTACAGGCGTCAGCCACTACGCCCAGCCCGCCCACCATTTTTTTTTTTTTTTTAAATTGAGATGGAGTCGCACTGTTGTGCAGTCTGGAATGCAGTGACATGATCATAGCTCACTGCAGCCTTGACCTCCTGGACTCAAGTGGTTCTCTCAGGGACTCTACTTAGTTCCCAAAGTAGAGCTGGGACCACCGGCGTCTGCCACTACACCCGGCTAATTAAAATAATTTTTTTTTTGTAGAGACAAGGTTTTGCTGTGTTACCTAGATGAGTCTCAAATTCCTGGGCTCAAGCAATCCCCCTCCCTTGGCCTCCCACAGTGATAAGATTATAGGCATGATCCACCATGCCTGGCCACCCAGCTTTTTCTTGATTCATTCAAATTAGGGCTGCTAGGAATATGAAGAATCAATATTAGGAGGCTGGAATATCTTAAGTACTAGCCATGGACTGTTGCTGGCATTCTTTGATCTGTGGCTGCTGTGGCTGGGCTTCAGGTGGGACCCAAAACCTGTAGTCTAAAATCCATTAATTATTTAATTTTACTTTTATTTCTTTTAAAAAATTTATTTATTTTGAATAGAGATGGGATCTCACGATGTTGCCCAGGCTGTTCTTATTTTTGTTTCTTGTTTTGAGACTGTCTCATTCTGTTGCTCAAGCTGGAGTGCAGTGGTGCAATCACGCTTATTGCAGCCTCGGCTCCGGGGCTCAAGCGATCCTCCCACCTTAGCTCCCTGAGTAGCTGGAACTCTAGGGGTGTACCACCACACCCTGCCAGTTTTCATATTTTTTGTAGAGATAGGATTTCACCACATTGCCCGGACTACGGAGGCTGGTCATTTTTTTTTTTTTTTTTTTTTCCCTTTTTGAGATGGAGTCTGGCTCTGTCACCCAGGCTGGAGTGTAGTGGTGCAATCTTGGCTCACTGCAGCCTTTGCCTCCTGGGTTCAAGCGATTCTCCTGCCTTAGCCTCCCAAGTAACTGGGATTTCAGGTGCATGCCACCACACCCAGCTAATTTTTGTATTTTTAGTACAGATGGGGTTTTACCATGTTGGCCAGGTGGTCTGAAACTCCTGACCTCAGGTTATCTGCCTGCCTCAGCCTCCCAAAGTGTTGTGATTACAGATGTGAGCCACTATGCCCAGCCTTGTTTTATTTCTCAAAACGTTGTTGTTTTTTTTTTTGAGATAGACTCTTGTTCTGTTGCTCAGGCTGGAGTGCAGTGACGTGATCTTGGCTCACTGCAACCTCTACCTCCTGGATTCAAGCAATTCTGCTTACCCTCCCAAGTAACTGGGATTACAGGCACGTACCACCACACCTGACTGTTTTCTGCATTTTTAATAGAGATGGGTTTCACCATGTTGGCCAGGCTGGTCTTGAACTCCTGACCTCAAGTAATCCACCCACCTTGGCCTCCCAAAGTGCTGGGATTACAGGCATGAGCCACTGCGCTCGGCCTAATTTTTTTTTTTTTTTTTGAGACGGAGTCTCGCTGTGTCGCCCAGGCTGGAGTGCAGTCGCCTGATCTCGGCTCACTGCAAGCTCTGCCTCCCAGGTTCACACCATTCTCCTGCCTCAGTCTCCTGAGTAGCTGGGATTATAGGCGCCCGCCACCATGCCTGGCTAATTTTTTGTATTTTTAGTAGAGATGGGGTTTCATCGTGCTCAAGCCAGGATGGTCTCGATCTCCTGACCTCATTGATCTGCCTGTCTTGGCCTCCCCAAAGTGCTGGGATTACAGGCATTGAGCCACGTGCCCTGGCCAATTTTTGTAGTTTAATGAGGCGGGGTTTTGTTTTTTTGAGGCCAGTCTGCGGCTCACAATAAGCCAGGCTGGAGTGCAGTGGCGGATCTCAGCTCACTGCAAGCTCCGTACTCCAGTTCACGCCATTCTCCTGCCTCAGCCTCGGTAGCTGGGACTACAGGTGCCAGCCACCTCGCCCCGGCTAGTTTTTGTATTTTTTTTAGTAGAGCGGGTTTCACCGTGTTAGCCGGATGGTCGCCGATCTCCCGACCTCGTGATCCGCCCGTCTCGGCCTCCCAAAGTGCTGGGATTACAGGCTTGAGCCACGCCCGGCCGAGACGGGGTTTTGTCATGTTGGCCAGGCTGATCTCGAACTCCTGACCTCAGGTGATCCGCCTTCCTCGGCGTTACTGTTGTTTCTATTGAGAAATTAACTTTTTTTTTTAAATTTTGTTAAAGTTTATTTTTGCACAATGGCTTTATTTATCTTTTTCTTTCGAGACAGAGTCTTGCTCTGTCGCCCAGGCTGGAGTGCAGTAGCACAATTTTTACTCACTGCAACCTCCGCCTTCCGATTTGAAATGATTCTTCTGCCTCAGCCTCTAGAGTAGCTGGAACTACAGGTGCCCGCTACCACGCCCAGCTAATTTTTGTATTTTTGGTAGAGACAGGGTTTCACCATATTGGCCAGGCTGGTCTCGAACTCCTGACTTTGTGATCCACCCACCTTGGCCTCCCAAAATGCTGGGATTACAGGTGTGAGCCACCGTGCCCAGCTGACTTTGTGTGCTTTGAAGATTTTCTCTCGGGCTGGGCATGGTGGCTCTCGCCTGTAATCCCAGTGCTTTGGGAGGCCGAGGCTGGCAGATCCACAAGGTTAGGAGTTGGCTCCAGCCTGGCCAATAAGTGAAACCCGTCTACTAATAATAATAATAAAAAATTTGCGGAATGTGGTGGCACATGCGTGTAATCTCAGCTACATGGGAGGGGTGGCCTTGGGAAATTGCTTGAACCGAGGCTGGCCCGGAGGTTGCAGTGAGGCAGTCGTGCCATTGCACTCCAGCCTGGGTGACAGAGCAAGACTCATCTCAAAAAAAAAAAAAAAAAAGAAGGGAGGCGAGCGGTGGCTCAAGCCTGTAATCCCAGCACTTTGGGAGGCAGGGGAGCGGGCGAATCACGAGGTCAGGGGTGAGACCATCCTGGCCTATCAGTGCATTATCTCTACTAAAATACAAAAACTAGCGAGCGTGGTGGCGGACCTGTAGTCCCTAGCTACTCTGGAGGCTGAGGCAGGAAGAATAGCGTGAACCGGGGCTGAGGCTGCAGTGAGCTGAGATCCTGGCCACTGCACTCCAGCCTGGGTGACAGGCAGAACTCCGTCTCAAAAAAAAAAAAAAAAGAAAAGTCCAATAATTAGTCAGATGTGGTGGTGCATGCCTGTAATCTTAGCTACTCTGGAGGGGCTGAGGCAGGAGAATCACTTGAATCCGGGAGTCCGAGGTTGCAGTGAGCTGAGATCGTGCCACTGCACTCCAGCCTCAGCGACAGAGCAAAACTCCATCTCAAAAAAAAAAAAAGCAAAAACGATTTTTCTCTCTCTCTTTAGTATTCAGCAGTTTACTATGATTTATCTATGTCTTCTTAAATTTTTATTTATTTTATTTATTTATTTTTTAGTTTTTTTGTAGAGACAGGGTCTGGCCTTGTTGCCCAGGCTGGTCTTGAATCCCTGCCTTCAAGCGATCCTTCCCCTCAGACTCCCAAAATGCTGGGATTATAGGCATGTGCCACCACACCGGGCCATGTGTGTGTCTTTTATCCTGCTCTGGGTTCATATTGCTTCTTAAATCTTTGGGTGCTTTTTTTGTCAGTGTTGGAAAATTCTCAGTCAGAACTCATCTCTTCAGATGTTGCTTCTGCTCCACTTTCTCGTCTCCTTGTGTAGTTCTGAATACACATATGTTAGATCTTTCACTATGTGCCAAATGTGTCTTCAGCTCTTTTCTATATTTTTCCAACCTTTTTTTTTCCCCCTCCAGCTTTAGTCTGGATATTCTCTGATCTATCTTCCTGTCTTCTTTCAAATTGTAGCTAATCTGCTGTTAACCTACCTATCGAGTTTTTAATTTTATATTTATTTTCTGTTTTTCACTTTTAGAATTTTCATTGATTTGTGTGTGTGTGTGTGTGTGTGTGTGTGTGTGTGTGTGTCCAGTTCTCTGGTAAAATTCTCTATTCTGTCATCTAATTTCTTGAACATACTAATCACAGTTATTTTAAAATCTGTGTCTGATAACTTCAAAATCTATGTCTTCAATAGGTCCATTTTCTCTTATTTGTTTCTTTTTTTTTTTTTTTTTTGAGACGGAGTCTGCAATCCTGTTGCCCAGGCTGGAGTACAGTGGCGGATCTCAGCTCACTGCAGAAACTCCATCTCCTGGGTTCGCCATTCTCCTGCCTCAGCCTCCCGGTAGCTGGGACTATAGGCACCGCCACATTGCCCGGCTAGTTTTTGTATTTTAGTAAAGATGGGGTTTCACCCGTGTTAGCCAGGATGGTCTCCGATCTCCCTGACCTGCGTGATCCGCCCGTCTCGGCCTCCCAAAGTGCTGGGATTACAGGCTTGAGCCACCGCGCCCAGCCATCTTATTTGTTTCTTTTGGGTTTTAGTTAGTTCTTGTCATTTTTGTTTTTGTTTTTGAGATGAAGTCTTGCTCTCTTGCCCTGGCTGGAGTGTAGTGGTGCGATCTCTGCAGGGTCTTGCTATGTTGCCTAGGCTGGTCTCGAACTCTGGCCTCAAGCAGTCCTCTCACCTTGGCCTCCCAAAGTGTTGGTACAGTTTTCTTGTCATTTTGTATTCCTGCATTTTTTTATTTTAACAAATAGATATTTTAGAAAAATCAAAGACAATCATTTATCTTAAAAATTATAAGATTGGGGCCAGGCGCAGTGGCTCATGCCTGTAATCCCAGCACTTTGGGAGGCGAGGCAGGTAGGATCGAGGTCAGGGAGATCCCGAGAGACCATCCTGGCTAACTGCGGTGAAACCCGTCTCTACTAAGAAATACAAAAATTGGCCAGGTGCGTTGGCGGGCACCTGTAGTCCCAGCTACTCAGGAAAGGAGCTGAGCAGGCGGTATTCCGAGAGGCACAGCTTACAGTGAGCGAGGATTAGCCACCACTCCAACTACAGAGCGGCTAAGCGAATTCCGTTCCATATATGATTAATAATAGCTTTTACACATTTGTGGTAAAATACACACAATATAACATTTACCATTTTATCATTTTGAAGTATATAATTCAGTGGCATTAAGTACATTCACAGTGTTGTACAATTCTTACCACTATCCATTTCCAGATTGTGTTCATCCCAAACAGAAATTTTGTACCCACTAAGCAGTAATTCCCCATTGCCCTCTTTCCTTATCACCTGGTAACCTCCATTCTACTTTATTTATTTATTTATTTATTTGGTATTTTTAGTAGAGATGGGGTTTTACCATGTTAACCAGGCTGGTCTCAAACTCCTGGCCTCGAGTAATTCTCCTACCTCAGCCTCCCAAAGTGCTGGGATTACAGACTTGAGCCACCACACCCAGCCGTCTACTTTCTTTCTCTATGAATTTAACCATCCTGATGCTATGGTCTGAATGTTTGTGTTCCTGAAAATTCATTTGTCGAAATTCTAACTCCCAAGGTGATGGTATAGGCTGTGGGGGGACCTCTGGGAAGTGATGAGGTCATGAGAGTGGAGCCCTCATGAATGGGAATAGTGCCCTTATAAAAGAGACCTGAAGGCCGGGCGCGGTGGCTCAAGCCTGTAATCCCAGCACTTTGGGAGGCCGAGACGGGCGGATCACGAGGTCAGGAGATCGAGACCATCCTGGCTGACACGGTGAAACCCCGTCTCTACTAAAAAAAAAAAAAGAACTAGGGGGCTGGGCGTGGTGGTTCACGCCTGTAATCCCAGCACTTTGGGAGGCCGAGGCAGGTGGATCAAGAGATCGAGGCCATCCTGGCCAACATGGTGAAACCCCGTCTCTACTAAAAACACAAAAATTAGCTGGGCGTGGTGGCATGTACCTATAGTCCCAGTTACTCGGGAGGCTGAGGCAAGAGAATTGCTTGAACCCAGGAAGTGGAGGTTGCTTGCAGTGAGCTGAGATTGCACCACTGCACTCCATCCTGGCAACAGAGCGAGACTCCGTCTCAAAAAAAAAAAAAAAAAGACCCGAGGGAGCGAGGGAGCTCGTGCACCCCTTCTGCCCATTGAGGACACAGCAAGAAGTCACCATCTATGAGGAACAGGCTCTCACCAGACACCAGACTTGCCAGTGCCTTGATCTTGATCTTGGACTTCCCAGCCTCTAGAACTGTGAGAAATACATGTTGTTTATAAGCCACCTGGTTTATGGTATTTTTGTTATAGCATCCTGAATGGACAAAGGCATCTAGGTATCTCACATAAGTGGAATCTTACAGTTTTTGACCTTTTGTGATTGGCTTAGTTCACTTAGCATGATGTCTTCAGTGTTCATATATATTGTAGTATATGTCTCCTTATTTTTATTTATTTACTTATTTGTTTTCTGAGATGGAGTTTCGCTCTTGTCACCCAGGCTGGAGTGCAGTGGCTCTATCTCCGGTCACTGCAACCTCCGCCTCCTGGGTTCAAGCGATTCTCCAGCCTCAGCCTCCCAAGTAGCTGGGATTACAGACGCCTGCCACCACACCCAGCTAATTTTTGTATTTTTAGTAGAGATGGGGTTCACCATGTTGGCCAGACTGGTCTCAAACTCCTGACCTCAGGTGATCCACCCGCCTCAGCCTCCCTAAGTGCAGGGATTACAGGTGTGGGCCACCATGCCTGGCTACATGTGTTTCCTTATTAAGGCTGAATAATATTTCATTGTATGTATATACACCACAGTTTTGTTTTTTTTTTTTTTTTTTTGAGACGGAGTCTCACTCTGTCGACCAGGCTGGAGTGCAGTGGCCGGACCTCAGCTCACTGCAAGCTCCGCCTCCCGGGTTCATGCCATTCTCTGGCCTCAGCCTCCCGAGTAGCTAGGACTACAGGCGCCCGCCACCTCGCCCGGCTAGTTTTTTGTATTTTTTAGTAGAGACGGGGTTTCACCGTGTTAGCCAGGATGGCCCGTCTCGGCCTCCCAAAGTGCTGGGATTATAGGCTTGAGCCACTGCACCTGGCCCACATTTTGTTTATCCATTCATCTAGTGATGGACATTCAGGTTGTTTCCACTTTTTATTGTGGCATAATGCTCCTGTGATTGTTGGTGTACAAATATCTCTTCGAGTTCGTGCTTTCAATTCATTTGGGTATATACTCACAACTGAAGTTGGTGGATCACATGGTAGCTCTATGTTTAACTTTTTGAGGGGCTAGGTGGCTCATACCTGTAATCCAGCACTTTTGGAGGCCAAAGTGGGAGGATTGTTTCTGGGCAACAGAGAGTGAGACCCCCATCTCTACAAAAACATTTTAAAAATCAGCCAGGGGCCAGGTGTGGTGGCTCACGCCTGTAATCCCAGCACTTTGGGAGGCTGAGGCAGCGAGATCCGCGAGGTCAGGGAGATCAAGACCATCCTGGCTAACAGGTGAAACCCCTGTCTCTACTAAAAAGAAAAATACCGCCCGGTGCCCGGTGGCTCAAGCCTGTAATCCCAGCACTTTAGGAGGCGAGGAGGCGAGGCGGATCCGCGAGGTCAGGAGGTCCGAGACCATCCTGGCGAACGGTGAAACCCGTCTCTACTAAAATACAAAAATGGCAGGCCGAGGTGGCTGAGGCGCCTGTAGTCCCAGCTACTCCGAGGAGGCTGAGGCAGGAGAATGGCATAAACCGAGGCGGGCTTGCAGTGAGCTGAGATCGGCCACTGTACTCCAGCCTGAAGTGACAAGAGAAGCGAGACTTCGTCTCAAAAAAATACAAAAGGAGTGGCAGTGATGGCCCGGGCACCTGTAGTCCCAACTACGGGAGGCTGAGGCAGGAGAATGGCGTGAACCTGGGGCGGGCTTGCAGTGAGTGGAGATGGCCACTGCATTCCAGCCTGGGCGACAACAAGACTCCGTCTCAAAAAAAAAAAAAAAAAAAAAAAAAAAAAAGCCAGTAATTGGGCGCATGCCTGTAGTCCCAGCTATTTGAGGTGCTAAGGCAGAAGGATTGCTTGAGCCCAGGGATTTTTGAGGCTGTGGTGAGCTAAGATTGTGTCACTAGACTCCAGCCTCAGTGACAAAATGAGACTCTGTCTCAAAAAAAACCCTAACTTTTTGAGGAACCACCATATGGTTTTCCATAGCAGCTACACTGTTTTACATTCCTACGACCAATGCACAAGGATTCCAGTTTCTCTACATCCTCACTGATACCTATTACTTTCCTTTTTATTCTTTTTTTTTTTTTTTTTGAGATGGAGTCTTGCTCTATCCTGCCCAGGCTGGAGATGCAATGGCTGAGATCACCGGCTCGCTTCAGCCTCCATGCCTCTCGGGTTCCGCGCCATTCTCCTGCCTCAGCCTCCTGAGTAGCTGGGACTACGCCGCCACCACCACGCCCTAGTTAATTTTTGTATTTTAGTAAGAGGCGAGGGTTTTACCGTGTTAGCCAGGATG